>NC_080606.1:14391402-15016402 GCF_027887145.1 Ammospiza caudacuta | reverse complement strand
TGGTCACACATCACAAATGCATGGAAAAATCTGCTGGGAATGTTCTTTCCTTGGAGTTCCCCAAAGCAGGGTCTGCAGGCGGTGTTTGGCTTTGCCACCAGCTCCGGGTGACAATGTCCCCGCGTGTGCCTGTGCCTTGGGGACACAGCAAAGTGCCACCCTGGCAGCAAATCCCGGGCAGGTTTTGCTCAGGAGCAGGAGCCTGCAGAGAAAGCTGTGCAGAGAAACAGGGATTGTTACCGGGATGGGGCAGGTTAGGAGTTGGGGTGTTTTGGGGGCTGTACAATGTGACAGGAGCTGGGAGTTGGGGACCAAGCGTCACCCTGGTGCGGTGACGGGGACGCAGAGAAAACGAAAGTGAGTGGGTTGAGAGTTTGCTTTACACGGGGCTGTTTTCTGCTGCAGTTTCTGGTCCGATGGTGTCCCCTAGTGCTGAGCCCTTCCCGCAGCCCGTGCCTGCCGAGGTTTCCTCTTCTCATTTAGTCCAGCCCCAGTTCCTCTCCTGTCATTGTCCTGTTTCCTCTGGTGCTGACCCCTTCGTTCCTCCCCTCCCACCCCTGCCTGCGTTTTATTTCATCACAATCTTTGGGGCTTCCCTCTGCCTTTCTTTTGGTTTTCCCTATTTTTCAGGATGGATGCTCCAGATGGGAAGGACCCAGCCACAGAAGGATCCAGTACCCTCCTCCTGCCTTGGGCTCCAACTACACCCTCAACTTTGCTTAAAAAACGCTGATTTTCCATAGGATGACTGTGCCAGTATGGACCTGCAGAGCTTCCACTGGGAGCTGGTGGTGAGTACAGCCCTTGGGCATCACCTCCTGGTGCCAGTTTGGCCTGGGTGTGTCTGGGAGGGTTATTTCTGACCAAACCAGTACAGCTGAGGGTGAAAAGCTCTGCAATGAACTGTTTATCCATGTGGGAATGGAATGGTCCTGCCTGTCTCCCACCAAGGAAAAGGAGCTGCCACACAGGGAAGATCAGAAACTGCACATGGGACATGCTCACCCTAATTCTGTAAACTGCTTTCCCATAAAACTCCTGCAGCATGTGAGAAGCCAGCAGCCCTTCAGTTTAATGAGCAATAAAGTCCAAGCACTGGCAATAAAGAGAGATTTCCTCTCATTCCTGCTCTGAGCATGGTGCCTCCTGCCCTCCCCATCCCAGAGCAGGAATTTTGGGGCTGGAGAGGTTCAATTGATTCGCACTGCCTGGATTCCCCAGGGATCTGCGCACTGAGAAGCTTTGGATCCCTTATGCAGGAGTTAATTCTCAAGCTGAACCTTAAATTAGCATTTTTTACCCAATTTCCACTGTGGTCTGACATTAGGAGAGGGACTTCTCCCACATGGCAGGAGGGAGAACACCAGGCTCTTTATCCTTCTCCTACACAGGCCAATTCACCTGATTACCGGGGAAAAAACTCAGAACCAAAAAGGAAGGATTTTGAAATGCTGATGGTATTTCAAAATCATCAGATTTTGAATTACCATCAGCAATAAAATCTCTTAGAAACATTCCTGAAAGCAATAAAATGTTTTAGAAACATTCCTGAAAGCAAACCTGAGGGATGGAAAGCCCAGTCTGATGCCTGGAGTTACAAATCCCTCTTGGGATCAGCAAGGTTGGGAACTCAACCCTGCTTCTCCCAAACCCTTAATTCCAGCCCTGAGAGGGGCTGCATGTGCAAACAGCTCTGGAATATTTGCAGGCTTCACTGGAGGGGGAAATGTGTCTGTTTTGTTCTTGTCAGTGTGGTTTCTTACGCTTCAGAGGAAAGCACTGCCCTAGGAGCAAAGCAAGGGCCCTTTGTTAGATCAGTAAATACATTCCTGGTGGATCTTCACCAGGTTGGGAGGGACAGAAGGAACAAGGCAGCAAAACCCCATATTTTTGATCATTAATAAAAATTCCAAGTGCAGGACCACTGCTGCAGGTCTCTGCAAACAGAATTTGGTTTGCGTTTGGCCTCTTAAAATCCCTTTATTTGTGAGGAGCAAGACTCCCTGGTGATCTGCTTGAGATTCATTTCATCAAGGTGAGGTCACTTGGGTTGTTCAGCCTGGAGAGGAGAGGACACAGGGGAGACTCCTCAGGAGCTGCAGCTCCAATCTCTGCTCCTTGCAACAGGGACAGGACCCAGGGAATGGCTGGAGCTGTGTCAGGGGAGGGTCAGGCTGGATTTTAGGAAAAGGTTCTTCCCCCAGAGGGTTGTTGGGCACTGCCCAGGCTCCCAGGGCACAGCCCCAAGGCTGCCAGAGCTCCAGGAGTGTTTGGACAGCATTGCCAGGAATGCACAGGGTGGGGTTTTGGGGTGTCTGTGCAGGGCCAGGAGCAGAACTGGTGATCTTTGTGGGTCCCTTCCAGCTCAAGGTATGACTCTGAGAGGCTCCCCACAGCCCCTGAGCCCCCCAGTGACACCTGGAGAGTTCAAGGACAAGGGGACACTCAAGACAGGAGTGTCACCATGTCCCTGCTGCAGGGACACTCAGGACAGGAGGTTCCTGCAGGTGTTTTTTCTGACCAGCCCAGAAGGCTGCAAAGGGCTGACTCTGGCTTTGGGAGCAGTTATTGCAAAAGGCAGCCTGTGGCTGGGCTGTTAGAATTGCATCTGTCCCAGGATGCCCCAGGATCAGAGAGGTTTTATTTCCTCTCTGAGTAACCCTGAGACAGCCCCTTCTCTCTGCCCTGTCCTCCCCATGTTACTCATGGCAGGAAGCTGCTTACGTGAGTGAGGGCTGGAAAATTCTGCACTGCCCTTTCACCACCAATTTTCAAGCAAAATGGAATGAGGAGTTCCCCCAAAGTGGCCTTGAGCCGCTGCCTCCTGTCAGCAGCATCTCCTCCCACCCTCCCCACGTCCTCCATCACCCTGAGCCACCATGCCAGAGGCTCACAGGACTCCAGAGCTGCTCTGGGCTCCTCCTCATTTCCCAGGTGGGAAGGGCAGGGCAGCAGCTTCCCCTCAAACCCGGAGCAGCATCCTCAATCTGGAGAAGGGCTTGTGGTCCCCAGCTCCAGGGAAGAGACAGGAGCAGGGCTGAGAGCCCTTGGGGAGGGCAGGACTCCAGGGAGGCAGAGGCTGAGCTCAGGTGGGTTTTCCTCTGGCTTTGCAGTGTGATGAGTCCAGTCAGGGTTAATCATATCCTGTGGGAGGAAAAAGAGCCCTCAAGGATGTGAACTAATGGAACAGAGGTGCTGAGGAGCGGATATCAAAGCCCTGGGGGACAGTCCTGCACATCCTCAGCTCCTGGGGTAGATCCTCCTGGGATCCATCTGTTCAGATCAAAAATGTGCCACTAACACCAGCTGATGGCTGAGTTTGCTGCCACTGTAATTAAAACTAAAACTAATCAATAGAATCTGAGGTTGTTCTGAGGGTCAGCAAATGTCCCTGGTGCAGCTGCACATGGCAGAGGACACTCAGGAGCCTCCAGAGCCACAGAGAGTGGCACCAATGATTCAACTCAAATTAAACGTCTAATTATGATAACTCTCTCCCATGGTGGGAATCCTGCTGGTGAAACAGCCCCAGCAAATGTCCAGTATTACACTGAGTTTGTGTAAACTCAGGCACAGCCTCCACGGCTTCCAGAGAGGTGCCCGAGCTCGTGGCCTCCTCCCCCAGCACTGACCCCTCAGCAGAGCTGTATATTTTGATTTTTCCCTGTTTATTTCTACTGGATGTTCCTCTGAAACAACTGTGCTCCAACAAGGGCTGCTGGAGGAGGAGGCAGCTCTTACCCTGCACACAATTCATGGCTAAACTGACTCTGAGAAGGAAGGTAAAAGTAGAAATATGGTTTATTAGCTACCAAATCTAGAAAAACAACATAGCCAGGAAAATACTGCCCTCCTGTGAACCAAGGAGAGTGCTAATGAAAAGTTAAAGCTGAAGTTTCAATCCCAAATGTAATTCAGTTACAAGAAAAAATACATAAATTCTTCAGCCCCTGCTTTCCCTGGAAAATTGAAATTTCTACAAAATACCAGCTCTTTATCCAGACTACAAGGATTATGTCAATACAAACTGCAGGAGTTGTAGGGAGAGGGAGGAGATTTGGGGTTGTAGTAAATTGGGGAATATTTTTGTTTCTTTCTATTTTATGTCAAAGTTCAGGGGCTTTTCCCTCAATCATCTTTGCCATCCCAGCTCACGCAAACACAGTTTGGACTCCTTTTGGATGGAGGAATTTATATTTAAAGCCTTTTATTGAATGTTTTTGCTGGATTTTATATAGAAATACATAAATAAGAAGACCAGGGCAGTGGTGGAAAGGCAACGCTGAGCAAGACCCTGATGTTGGTGAGGCGTTTTCTGTCCCTCTCCCAAAGCTAAAGGGGTCACGGGCCCCTGAGGAGGCACTGACAGCATTTTATCCATCAGGAGGAGTATTTTAAAGCCCAGTAACCTTTGATAAGGGCAGGGATTAACAGAGCTCCCTGAGTGACACCATGACAAAAGGCCAGCCCTGCTCATGTCCCACACCCGCTGCCCGGGGATGCCGCTGGCACCAATGGGGGAGAAAAGATGAAGTAACAGCAAAGAGGGGAAGTGAAAAGGAGATTGCTTCATTTCTTTTTGAAACAAGGGTCCTGTAGTTCCCTCAAAATGTGTGTTTGCTTCTGGAGAAACTGCTGGAACAGACACTGAGGCTCCACGTGTCACTGGGGGAAGGATCTGGTGGCTCTGCAGGGTGACCGGTCACAGGGGGCCACTCACAGGTACAAATATCAAATATTCCATGTCTGGAGGCTTTCCCTTGGCTCCAGTAGAAATTTTGAGCATGATTAAGGCCAAAGAGAGTCATTCCAAGTTTTTTATTGAAGGAGGTGCTTCAAACACTTGGTGTCAGGAGGAAGGAATGGGGCAGTGCCACTGCTGGGGTTCAGCCACCCCATCCCTCTCCAAGGCAGAGGAACTCTGGGATCAGGGGTCCCAAATCCCTCCCTGCACACAGGAGCTTCTCACCTCCCTCTCATAGCTCTAACACAAATCCATCCTCATCCTGATGTGCTTATCTCACTCCTTATCTCACCCCTAACAAATGGGGACTCCTGACTGCCCAGGTAAGTGGGAATAGATTTATTCCTGGTGTGGCAGTGAGGCAGAGGGGCGGGGGTTGATGCTGGAGCACCAGACCTTTTCTACCTCCTTCTCCAGCAGGAAAGCTCACCCTGAGCTCACCACCAGCTCAGGATGACCAGGAGCTCTGCCCTGCAGAGACACCCTCAAGGCACATCCCAGGAAATGCCACTCTGCTTCCACCCCTCTTTATTCCTTCTGCTTTTCTCACAGTGATTGGAAAATCCACTGCTGGAGCATCACAGATAATCCCCACGTGAGTCCCATGGATGAGCTCAGCTGGCAGCTGCTCCAGGCCCCATTTGCAGCCTCTGGAGCCTCCAGCCCCTTTTCCAGAGCAGGGAAATGGCAAAGCCAGCACTCCTGGAGTGGAGCCTTTGGAATTGCTCCCTGAAATTCCCCACTCCCAGCAGCCCCCAGCACCAGGCACAGCAGCAGGGAAAGCAGTGAGGAGGATTTTTCATAGCAAGAGGAGATGGGGAAGGTGGGAAGGGGCCAGTTTGGGGTTTTTCTGCTTTCTCTCCTGAAGTGTCCTCAATAATTCCATTTGCAGGCTTTCTCCCAGAGATCTGGTCTGCCAGCTGAGAAATGCTCCTTGTGCCACCCCCTCCATGGAATATCAGTGCTTGGACCTTCCCTCTGAGGGTGGGAAACCAGATCCATGCCAATCTCAAACTGGAGATCATTAGCCCCAAACAAATAAGTAGATTTCAGTAATGGATACAACGTGGAGGTTCCCTGGAGGAGCCAATATTTGAATTCTTCACAGCTGCATCTCTGCCTTTTGCTGGGTGGGTTGGTTTTTTTTCTCTTTAGCCTGAAGTGCTCCCAAGTGCCTCATGCCATGTGGCTGCTTCTTATTTTGCATCCCAGACCTGATTCACAGCTCTGCACTGATATAAAATCCATCAGATAGAAAATGCTTATTAGGGTGGGGAGAGTCCCTTCTGCAGTGCTGAGGACACTGATCTGATGGGGAAGGGGAGTTGTGGCTGTTAAAGGAGACCCCAGCACAGAGCAGGGGCCCCAGGCCTCCATCAAGTGAAAAATAAAAAATAAAGCAAAAAAAGGGAATGGAAACAATCACGAGGAATGGGCTTATTGTAGGAGAGAGCAAGTAAAAGAGGTTGTCTGGGGACAGGGAGGAAAATGCCAGATAGGAAAGAAATAGAGCTCTGGAGAGAGACAATGGAGAACTGGAGGGAAACAATTGAAGTCCCATGTGGACAGGGAGCAGGGGGATCAGGGAGCACAGGCAGCTTTTCCCAAAGGTGCTGCAGCTTCCAGCACTCTCAGCCCAGGGCTGGACAGCAAACCTTCCTTGCACAGGGAAATTTTGGTGCCAATGTGAAGGGAAAAGGGTTTGCATGCCCTGAAAGTGAGATGGGAGGGAATTGAAACAAGGACAGCAGCCAGAAAAACAAGTGAACCTGTGCAAAGGTAGGAAACCTGCTCCCAGTGCCCAGCAGGAAGGAAACAGCCCAAACAAGGGGATGAGCATCACATTACACCTGACACAGGGATATTTCAGGTTTTATCAGTCCTCCACTGCTGAGGGTTCACCTGCAGCTCCCCTGCATGTGCCCTTCAGAACAAGTTAAAAAAGAAATCAGCGTTTCAACAACTGAACTCAGCCTTTTGTCTGATGGAAAAACATCAATTCCAAATGTGGAGATTTCAATGCAGGCTGTAATTTTGTTACAATTCAGATTTATTCTGCTTGCTTTCTTCCCTCTTTTTTTTTTTTTTTTTTTTTTTTTTTTTTTTTTTTTTTTTTTTTTTTTTTGTCCTTCCCCTCCTCTCTGTTCCCCAGACATTGGCTCTGGTGCCTGTTCTGCTCTCCAAAGATCTTTCTCAGCTGAAATCCATGCAGGGAAATGAGCCCCTGCCCAGCCCAGGGAGTGAAATCCCCTCTTTGGGATAAACCCACAGGATTCAGGTGCTTCTGCAGCATCCTGGAAGTGTTCTCTTCATGCAGAGCAGCAGGAAAGTGCATTGGAGATGGTTTGGTCAACAGCTTCACTCTGGTTTAGAACAGCCTTAGAAATGAACTTATTTTGGCTTCCTCCTTTCATCACCAGAGCAAGGACGAGCATCTCCAGCTCCAACATGTTTAAATGATGGTTGCTTTGGTTTCCTTGGAGCTGTAAGCACAGTCCCAGGTGAGCAGACCTGACCCAGCCCTGGGTGCCTGTGATGGGGTCAGATGCAGAACTGTCCCTGTGCCCCCCTGGCAGCAGCTCTGCCCCTGCTCCTGAGCCTTCCCTGGGCTCTGGGGATGCTGCAGCACCAGGGAGGGAGGCAGAACGGGCTCCATCCCACAAGGAGATCATGTTTTCTCCAGCTGAACGTTCTGCCCTGGAACAGAACCCTCATCAGGTGCCCACATTGTTTCCCAAGGCCTCTGCTTGGACCTGCCCGTTCCCAACAATTTCTGGAGCCACTGAGTTCTTCAGCCTGTTTGGATTTGTTTGGTTTTTTTTTTTTTTCTGTCTTGTTTGCTTCTTGGCTTGGGGCAAGAGTTATAGATTTATGGCTAAACAGAGCCAGTGGTTGGAACTGGACTGAAATGAGATGTTTGATTCCTATCAGGGCCCTTTCTGAACAAACTGAGGAGAAACAGAGCAGAAAGACCTTGCAGAAGGTGGGAGAGAGCAGGCAAGTGTTCCACAGCCTTCTCCTCACATGGTGGTGACAGCAGCTCCAGACTGGGGTTGAGAGAAGTGAGGAACAACTTCTCTACTCCAGGATTTTACCATTTACAGGTATCCAGTGGCAAGGTGGGAGCTCCAGCCCTCCCTTCCTGCACAGCAGAGGGATGGGGGCGAGCTCTGCTTTCCCTCCCTGCTCACAGAAAGATCTTCAGTGGGCCAGGTTTTAATTAATTCCCTTTTCCAAAGAGCCCCAGTTGTGCTTTCAGCCTGCAGGACGGGGCAGAGGGAGGTGTGGGAGCAGCTCAAGGTCAGGACAGGCAGTGTTTGCTCGTGGGCTCTGCCCCATAACGAGTGAAGGAATCATAAACCAGGTGTTCCCCAGCACTGAACTTCATCCCTGGCCACCTCCAGCAGCCATAAACACCAGCAGTGTTTGTTGTGGGCTGCAGAGGGCTTTTGGTTGGGTTTTTATGGTGACTTTGTGCCAGCAGAGTTGGGGATTCAGGGCTGATGTTCAGAGGGATTTTATGGGAGCAGGTTTGTACCAGGACTCCTGGTCTGGAGTGAAGGTTCTTGAGGGGTTCTGGGTCCTGCTTGGAGAAAGAAGCACAGACAGCAAAATGTGGTGTCCGCCTGCATTGCCATCCCCTGCCAGGCTTCCCTGCCTTCCATGCTGGCCTGTCCATACTGATACAAACACCTGCATTTTCTTTTTCATACATCTCTTTTTTTGCTATAAGGCACCACCAGAACTCAACCAGAACTGAAAACCACTGAGAGGGCAGGGAGTTCTAAAAATACTACTGAACCCAGAAGAAAATCTCCAAACTTGGTGTAGTTTTTTCAATTAAAATGACTCCATTTTAGTGACTGGTCACCACCCTGTGCCTCTGCCAGTGTCACCTGTTTGTTTAGTGGGTGTTCAATAACCCTAAAGTGTTTCTGCTGGTGTTGATTTGCTTCTGTGGTTCAACATCAAAGAAACAGCACTTGGATGGGGCTTGGAACAGCCTGTGATAGTGGAAGGTGTCCCTGCATTGGCAGGGGGTGGAACTGGATGGGTTTTAAGGTCCCTTCCCACCCAAACCATCCCGTGATTCTGCGATTCCATGGAACTGGGATGAGGGCACCCACAGAGGAGCAGGTGTGTGACCCTTGAGGAAAACCCCTTCTCCTGATGCTCTCCAGGCCTTTCCCATTGTGCTGCCCCCCAAACCCCCAGCCCAGGTTTGCTCCCTGAGGAGCAGATCCCCCAGCTGGAGAGAACACTGGTGTGGAGGGAGCGGTGCCAGCGCACACGGCCGCAGGATCCGCTGCAGCCCCGCTGTTTGCTCCTGCACATCCCAGCACAGCTCCCTGCAAGGTGCTGCTCCAGGGGAGTTTGTTTGCCAGGCTGTGCTCCCCGCTCCCTCCTGGAGTGCAGGCAGCAGGGTTTGTGTGGAGCCAGGGAAAGCCAAGGGAATGGTTCCAATTCCGAGCCTGCAGCTCCCAGCGAAGGCAGGAGAGGGGAGGCTTTGCTGGACACGAGTTCAAACAACCAGAGTCGTTATTATTGCAGTCCAAGGATGGAAAAACAAACATTTTTATTATGGGCTGGAGCTGAAACTCCAGGATGGCTGCTAATCCCCCTGATAAGTGGGGTGTTGGCGTGGAGGGGGGTGTGCATCCAGGTTTTTGTTATTCAAGCTCCCCAACCCGCCTTCAGACTGGGATATGCTGTAACTGCAATATTCCTCTTATCTTTCTTTTCCCCCCTCTCTGTCAAAGGCTTTTCTTTCTCATTTCTTTAATATTTTTCTTTTCCCCTGCCCCTTTATTTTTATTAACTCACCTAGGGCAGTTGAATCAGCAGATTAAAAAAATGAAATTGCAATTCCAAATTTTCTAGTGGAAGAATGAGCATGCTTTTGGCACTGCCTCATGCCATTGTTTTGTTAAGACAGACTCTCCTCAATTCCCCTCTTTTCCATGTTTTTTTTCCATTTCAGAGCCTGCCCTTCCTTTATAAGCTCAGATTTCTTCCCATTTCTCCTCTCTTTCCTCCCTCCTGACTCATTTCCACTTCCCATTTCTTTTCTCTTTCCCTCTCCTTTTGCCAAGTGTTCTTTGATGTTATATTCTGCTATTTTTAAGTGCTCTTTCCCAGGCCTGGATCCACCCCTAACCCAGTGCCCTCTGCCTCTCCAGACTGAAAGGACAATCTGGGCAAAAATGTCCTCAAAATCCAACTTTTCCCCATCCAGCTCTGTGTGTGGAACCCGCTGTCCTCACACGGTCCTTGTGGCTCTCCAGGAATTTCAAACTAGAGTCAAAGCTGCCCTCAGCCTTGTTCCACGTAATTCCTGACCCATTGGATCAGACCTTCCTCCCGGGCAGTTTGGTCACCGCGCTCCTCACGCCAAATATTCCTCCCGTGCGGCTTTTCCGTCTGGAACATCCCGCCTCTCCCTTCCCAGCCCAGCTGTAAAAAAAACAGCTTTTCCCTCGCTGTCATGCTGGGTGTAGGCAGCAAACATTGGGTCATTTCTTTTCCATGGAGTGGGAAAAGCTGTGGCACTTGGAGTTTGAAAGGAGCCTGGAGCCTGTGGGCAGTTTTGGGATTTTTCATCCCAAGTCTCGCTGGGAACAAGTTGTGACCCCAGAATTTTCTCCACCACTTTGTTGGAATGAGATTGTTAGGATATAAGATCCATTTTAAATGGATATTTAAGGAGAAAATATTGATTTAAGGGAAAAGGATTTTTCTGCACTGCATTATTACCTACAAAGGAATTCTTGTCCTTATCAAAGCTGGGGGGTAGTCCAGGAGCTTTCAGAGCAAAGAATGCTCAGCATTCCCTCCCAAGGACCTCCTTTATTCTGGATATCAGGCACAGGACATCACCACGGGGGATCACAGCCACCTCTAGTCACAACTTGTGAGGTTTAGCTGGCAGTGCATAAATACCGAGCCTGGGAAGTCAAAACAGTCCTTGAGCCTCTGCTTTCAGCAGCAAAGTTCATTCGGTGCAGAGTGCTTCAGATCTCCAAATCCCATCTGGTGGGTCACTCTCAGGAGATCTCCCAAAAATTAAGCCCAAATATTTCACTTCAGAGTGAAATCCCCAGGGCACTGCAGATTAGGTAGAGCCTGTGGAGTTCTGAGATTCCTGAGATGGAGTGCTGAGGATTCCAGGAATTCTCTCAAAGGTGAAAATATTAACCAACTTTTTGTTCCCAAAGCAGGGCTGCACTCACTGAATCCTGTGCTGGTCTGGTCTTCCACCCTTCCCAAGGTGTTCCCAGACTTGAATGGGAGCTGGAATTAAAGAATTCCATTTGGGGCCATCAGTGAAATTCAGTTTAATATCAGGACAAAAGCATGGTGAGACTCAAAACAAAGGAGCAGAATATTTTTCCCCTAAATCTTTGTCTGAAGGTTTCAATCTAGTTTAAAGGCAAATTTATAGTTTCTTATCAACCATAATAAAACATGAGATGTGCTGATCCAGACTATTCCACAGGGATGAGAATTAGGCCAGGAGTCACACGTGTGCAGGAAAACTTGTGGAAGGGGTAGAAAGGAGAGGGATTTCAGTGCAGAGATTTGTACCAATTCTCTTGTTAAGAGGAAAAGGTTTCTCCTGCCTTTTCCACCTGGAATTTGCCATGGGTTCAGCTCTAAAATTTTGCTTTTCAGATGCAACAGATTTTATGCTCTTTTAACATTTGCTCCCAATTAGAAGGGAATATATTCATCATTTTATGGGCCTATATGAGTAAAATTAATGGTAAAGTTACTCTGAGAGTTGTTTTGACCTTTATTTAGCAAGGTAACCTATTAATTGCTTAAAAATTCAGCAGCCACCACCTCTTCTGGGCTTTGTAACCAGGACCCAATTGTTTAAAAAGATGGATGGGAATTTATTTTAGTCCTGTCCAGCACAGGGTGTTCGTTCTGGCAGATCAGCCCCTTCCAGAGAGAAATTCTCTGACATTAAGGAACAATTTCTTCTATTCATCATAACATTTTTTATATTCATTATGAACACATCTAAGATCAATCTGGGGGTAAACACAAGCCCATTAATTTTAAAAGGTTAGTCTTTCTATGTCCATTATATAGATTATATATACACATTTATTATATTGCATATAAATGTCAAGTGTGACCTTTTTCTGCTGTGATCCAGAGTTTAGTGGGGCTTGTATGAAAGCACAGCTGTCACATTTATTTTACATCCACATGGAGCTGAATTCCACACAGAATATCTCTGAAATCGCTGCTTCAAGCAAGTTTGAGGCACATTTTTTAAAACACATTAATGGAAATATATTAGTGTAAACTGCCTGGTGGAAATAAGGTGTAGAGTATAAGATTAATTGGTACATGATTTGCCATGAAAATAAATGGAAGTGCCAGAGGGGCTCTGCAGCCCAGGAGGGATTTTTTGATCCCCTTTGCAGCAGAGCTTGGGATGCTCCAAGGCTGAACATGGGAATGGAGCTGCCTGTCAGGAGACACAGGATCATGGAATAACAGGAATATTCAGCTTGAAAGGACCTTCATGGAGTCCAACCATTCCCCAGCACTGCCAAAGCCACCACTAACCCATGTCCCCAAGTGTCACATCCACAGGGATCTAAATCCCTGCAGGGATGGGGTCTCTGTGCAGGATGGGTGTCCTGGACAGGCCGTGCCAGTGCTGGACAATGATTCCCATGAGGAAATTGTCCTTAATATCCAACTAAACCTCCCCTGGGACAGCCCGTGATGGAACCTGTCCTTCCTCCTCTCTTTGCCCGCTCAGTCAGGATTGTCCCCTCACTTTCATGCTGTCACCCTTAAAGGTTTTGGTGTTGTGACAGTTTTAGGGTTCAGTTCCCAGTTTTAGGGTCAGGGACACGCTGTGACCCCCCAAATTGTGGGGTGCAATGTGCAAAGTGGGAAACCTCCCGCTCATCCGGGAGATGGAGACTGGAGATCCCTGAGGGGGACGGGACAGGTTCGGTGACACAGGGGGAGCACAGGGGTGACAAACAGTGCCTGGGGGTGACAATGGCCAAGGGGGACAGACAGTGACATGGGGACAGTGCCCAGAGGTGCCGAGCAGTGCCCGGGGGTGGCGGCGGTGTCCGGCAGAGACAGACAGTGCCCAGACATGTCACCCACCCCAGGTGCCACCAGCCCGGCCCGCCGGGGCCGCCCCCCCGCGCAGCTTTCGGCGGGCACGGTGTCCGGCAGCCGCGGAGCCGCGCGGGCTGTGCTTGGCGCGCCCGCCCGCCCCCGGCCGGCGGCGGCGCAGGCGCGGTGCGCGCATTCCATGATGGCGGCGCGGGCGGGCGGCGGGCGCTGAAGCGGCGGAGCCCGCGGGGCACACGGTCAGTGCCGGGGGCAGTGCACGGGCACCGCCGCCGCCCGCTCCCCGGGGCTCCTTCCCCGGGCTCCGCTGCTCCCCGGGGCGGCGCAGAGCGGCGGTGCCCAGCCGGGGCGCGGTGGGCAGTGCCGGGAGCGGAGCCCCGCGGAGCGGAGGGCGGGAGGCGGCGCGGAGCCGGGCGGGGGCGGCCGGAGGGACAGGCGGGACCCTGGGGACGGGGTTCTGAGGCGGGGGACAGCCCGGCCTGTGGGACACGTTCGGGGTGGACGTGGCGCAAGGGGCAGGTGGGGGCAGGATCCGGGAGATCCGGTGTCCCGGGACGTGGGGTGGGATGGGGTGAGCGGGATGGGATGGGGTGCCTGCGATGGAATGGAGTGGGATGGAATAGAATGGAATGGGATGGGGTGCCTGGTATATGATGGGGTGCCCGGGGTGCGGAACAGGCAGGGTTCAGGGTGTTCGGGATCTGTCCGGGTGCGCTGCCCTCCGGAGCGCGGGCATCCCCCCAGGGGACCCGGCGGGTTCGGGGACAGCGGTTCTGGGGAGCCGCTCCTAAAGGGACTCCCGGTGCTCGGGGGCCGGACCGTGCCGGGCCGAGCGGGGGCTCCCGGCTGAGCCCGTCCGGATGGGGTTAATGCCAGCCCGTACCGCGGGTCGCGCTTCCCCCAGCCCGCTCCCGCTCCGCTCCCCACGCTCGGATTCTCCGTCTCCTTCTTTCCCTTTCCCCTCCTTGTGCTGCTGCTCCGCGGGGCCGGAGGGGCTGCGATGTGCCGTCGTCCCCCCCAGGTCCCCCCTGGCCGCCCCCCCGTGCTCCCTCCCCGGCAGCCGCTGCCTGCGAATGCCACGTAGCCTTGTAGTTGTTCCCCTTGGCTGCTCCGCAGCTCCGGTCCCAGACACCTCCCCCGCGTCCTCCTGGGCTGGGGCAGGGGGAGGTCACTGCTGTCAGCCCCTGCCTGCCTGCTGACCATCTTCTGCCCTCCCCTTCCCGCTGTGTCCCCCTGTCCGCCCTGGGGCAGCGGCAGTGCGGACCCCGCTGGGGTCACGCTGCTGTTTGTGTGTCTCACTAAGGGCTGGGGACTCCAGCAGCGGGTGCTTCCCTTCGGGGACAGTCCCCAGGGATTCTGTGCCCCCAAACTCAGCAGCCCCTCTACCACCTCAAATCTGAAGTGTTTTGTGTGATAATCTCTGAAAACAGGGCAATAATGCATTGCTGGCAGGTGTATTTGCTCCCTTCAGCAGCTTGCCCAGCTGGTTCCTGAGTTTCATTTCTGTTTAAAACTTGGTTGGAATGATGGAAATTTTCTGTAATTAATAATTGAGGTGTCAGTTTCTGTCCATTCTGCTGCTACTTTGTCTTCTCTCTGTCCCGTGCTAGTTAATTTTTTTCACATTGGCAGCCCTTCCTTGGCTTTCCCTGCTGCCTGATTGGGAATATTGACACACAGATAAGTTCCCCGGCAGCCCGCTGCACGTATGTGATTCCTGATGTTTTCCTAATGTATTTATCTTTACAGCACTGCCTTCAATAGGGAAATACTGTCTCAGTCACAGATGGAAAGACTGAGGCACCGAAATATTTATGGCCCAAGGTCGCACAGGATGTGGTGAGGCAGGGAATTGAATCTAGATTTCCTGAGCCTCAGATTAGCATTTGAACCAGGGAAGCATCCTCTCTGTGTTTTAAGCCAATAAATTGACCTTGGAGTTAAGATGCAGTGTAGAAGAAAGTACTTTGTGTTTGGTTCAGTATCTGTGTAAGTAAGCACAGCCCGAGTTGCTTCCCACACTCACATTCCTTCCCTTGGTTTATTTAATTTGTGAAAGAGGATAAGGTGGTAAAATAGGAAAGATGTTGACTTTCTCAGGGCTCAGTGTGTGATCATGGGTGTTGAAAAGCAGCCAGCTATTACACTCTCCTCTCTCTTCGGGCTTTTTACCTTCCTGTTTCCAAATCTTGGAAAGTTTTGGAGCACTGTTGTTGTCTGGGAATCTTTTGTTCTCAGCTGGGATCAAATAAATCTCATTTTCTAGAGAGCTGAACTGATTCACTGGATCCCAGATCTCAGTTTGGGATCCTTCACGGGGCTGTGGATAAACAGGGCTGGGACTGATGGCTCACACAGCTCCTGGAGCAAGCTCTTACAAGTTACTCACTCAGCTGTAGCTCAGGATTGTTGCAGCAAGTTTTTGGAAAACTTGGCTTCATCTGGAATGGAGCAGCACTTTGACAATGCAGTGGAATAATTTCAGCTCCTTGTGCACAAATCCCACCTTGCCCTGCTCTTCTCTTGGGACAGCTGATTTTTGGTGGTAATTTGGTTTGGTTGTTCATTTTCTTCAGTGGTTTTGAGGAATTGGATGTTAGAATGGTTTAAAACAATAACTCCTGGTGGATTCACCTTGAGAGGGAATAAAGATAACTTTGTCTACACAAATCCATTTCCTGCCACAAGCCTTGATCACAAAATGCATCTCTCTTTGATGTTGCACTGACACCAAATCTGGATATAAATGTTCTGTATAACTCTTTTCATGACCTTTTGATTGTCATTTTTGGAGGCTGGCATTGGCATCCTGTTAACTGTGGGGCTTGTCCCACCCCTGCCAACAATTGTCATCTTTTATGGTTATTTTTAGGAAAGGTTTGGTGAGTCCTTAAAAAAACAAATATTTCATATGGACTGTGCAGACAGGAAAAATTCCAGTGTTCTGCTCCCGTTCTGCCTGGCCTTGGGTGAATTTCATGCAAGTTAAAATTTATCTTTTAAGCTTGAAAGAGCAGCATTTTTATTTGGTGACTTGCTATTTCCACAATTGGGAAACTTGTCAGATTTAGAAGGAAATACGTGCCTGGGAAGACATTCTTATAATATTGTTCATCAAAGTCAGGGGCTGCTATGAAATGTTGTAAGAATTCTTTCCCTGCTTCCATATTTTCTTAATTTCCTGTCATGATTTCATTGAATCAGAGAAGAATTTTAAAATTATCTCTGAAAGCAGATGAGAAAACCTCATTATTAGTAATCCTACAAGAGGCTTGAGGGAAAAAAATAACATTTCTCACTTCTAATTTTGTTCTGTCTGAAAGCATCAGGGCTGAACTCTCAGTATTTAAACCTGGGCTTGCTCAAGGCTCTGGTCTCAAGGCTGGGGGATGTGGAAGCAGGAACCTGTGCATTTTTTCACCTGTTTTTAGCACATTGTCATGAAGCTTCCCAAGGTCAAGATGGTTGGTTTTCAGCTGTTATCTTTGCTGCAAGCCAGACCTTCACTGAAAAGTTTTGGATTCCTGAGTGAGGAGCACACACTGAACTCTTTATTGCATTCTTGAAGAGCTTATTGTAAAAGCAGCGATAATTTATTCTTTCAGTGGTGCTAACACAATCCTGTCTGTGTATTGACCAGCACAGACAGACCACTGGCTCCCAGCCCTTGGGCCCTTTCAATCCTAATGTAAATCTCCCCTTGTTCCCAGGATCTTGATTGATGTGGAAAATGCCTCCCTTTGCCCAAGATTCACTCTGGGCCCTGATGCTTTATATTCAATATTTTTCCAGTGTATCACTTAAAGTAGCTCAGGAGGAACATTTGTTAGGTTGTGACTTCAGAAGCGTCTTCAGGTGATGTCATCAGTGTGACCTGAAGACAGTGTCACCTTTTTGGTGACAATGACAATGGATTGCTGTGTGGGAGCTCCAGTAAAACTGCAGAACACTCTGCACCTGCCTGGGCCTTATCTTTAGAGATTCAGCAGGAATTTCTCCATGGAAAGGGTGGCCAGGCATTGGAAGGGAATGCCAGGGAGGGTTGGAGTCCCCATCCCTGGAGGTGTCCAGGGCAGGACAAGGTGGCACTCAGAGCTCTGGGCTGTGACAAAGTGGGGTCTGGCACAGGTTGGAATTGATGATCTCGGAGACCTTTTCCAACCTAAATAGTTCTGTGAAGAACAACACTGGGGATTGACTGATCCCTGCAAAACCTTCCTGTGTCTGGAGGACCGAAAGAGGGCTCAGTGTGCAGATATTTTAGGAAGTGTTTTAGTGCTGGCTGCACCTTGAGAAAGGTGATGATTTTTACATTATTAAATACAACATCTGAGGTGGTTTAACGACTCCTGGAGCTTTTAGTTTCCTTCTGCTGGAGCATCTTTAGTGGAGCAGTTTTTAGATTAAAGCTGTGCTGCCCTGTAACAGCAACTGGGATTGTATTTCCAGCTTTGTGTACATTTTATGTCTTTTTATGTCCTGTAACAGAAGGGAAATGTGTGCATGACAATTTAAATTTGGGGATGTTTGGAATTTTTCTGTCTCTATTGCCATGCAGAGGAGTAGAACAGGTATATTGTAGGTAACCAAATAAATCCAGTTACATCCAAAGAACTCCTCAGTGGAGTCACCACTGCTTGCCCCTCCTGGATCCTGCTCTTTCCATGGATCTCTGGTGTTCCCTGCAGCTTGTTTTTCTTTGCATTTCATGTTTGCCAAGGCACTAACATGAAAATGTGGGTTTTTTTGCCTGCAGAAAGAAGCCTGAGGACAGCACACATTGCTCACTCTGCAGCAGGCACTGGAACACTCACCAGGAGGAATTCCAAGTCAGGAGAGTGACAACGGTAATTACACAGAATTTAGGATTCTCCCAGGTTTTATGAAGTGTTTATTTTCTCATTAAGTCTCTAAGTAACACTTTAAGTTGAAATGAATGTATTTGACAGACCTCTAAACTTAGGACTCTTTTTTTTTCTGGAAGAAAGTTCTGGACAAGTTCTTATCAAGTGGAAAAAATGAATTAGGGAAGGAAGAACTGATTGAGTTCTTGAGGTAAGAAAGGTTTCAGGTTCCACAGAAACATTATTGATTTTGTAAGGTGGCAGCCTTATCTCTATTTTCACATTTCTTACTATTTCTTCTCCCTTCACCCACTTAGCTGGAAGTTTTCTCTTGGAGAGAATTGCATAATTAGCTTTGGATAAAGAAAGTAAATTCTGTTTTTAGCCAAGTGCATTTCCTGTGTAGAGAACAGCTGGAGTGGGTGATAGCATTCTGGTAGTGCCTTGCTCAGATCCTTTGGTTTTAATTGGAGATCATGGAACTGAGTTCCTTCTCATGGAACTGCTCAGGTCAGGGAACTGATCTGCTGGAAAAGCAGAAGGGAATCTGTCAAAACCTTGGGGATGAGTGCTGGAAAGCAAAACACAATCAGCAGATGGATTTCATATAAGAGATAAAGAAAGAAGTGATAATCCTGCTGCATTCCCTGGATCTGTACAGGTGTTTTGGGAGGGAAAGCATTTAACCAGGTTAAATCGGGTTTATAAATTCAGATGAAGTTTTCTCATCTGCTCTTCCATGCCCTTTATTAAATAACTTCAGCATTAATATCTCTTCCTTGGGAATAATTTGCTTTCAGTTCTGCTGAGTGAGGTATTAAAGTGCCCGTTGGTGTCACTTGGGTTTGTCATCTCCAGTCAGGAGTGAAGGCAGTTTAATGTTTGCACGGGAGGAGTTTTATGCTCCTGAAGGACTTGTAAGATGTTCATGTCAGTTTTAAGCAGATTCTGCTTAAAAAAAAGTTTTTATCATGTCAACCAGGTGTGTATTTTTGTCCATTTCAGTGTGAGGGGTGAGAATTATTTAGAGGAACTATTCAGATTTGGAAGATATTATGAAAACAGATTTTTGGTGTATTATAAATTGTCATTTTCCTTTTTAATGCCAGCATTTCTTAAAATATAAACTTGATAAAAACTCACATAAACTAATATCCCTAGGTTCTTCAAAATTGATAATTTCTACTTAGGCAGTTCCATAAAAATGTGATTCAATCTCCAAACTTCCAGCAGGTTCATTGGTTTGCAAATCAATATTCAAAGCTCAGGTACAGAAAGGAATGATTTCAGCGTGCTCCCTGCCATCAGCTGAGCTGTGGCAGTGATTCTGTGCTGGTCCTGGCACTCACCCAGGCTGGGGGAAATGTTCCTGCTCCAGCCTCATGGGGATGATCTCACACTTGCATTTTTCCCTTGCATTTTCCATGAACTAAAGAAATGCACATGGTCTGATGCCACGAGACTGCTCAGCTGTGGTAATTGCAGCCATTTGTTGGTGTGTTTTAGCCCTGGGTTTAAGCATAACCTGTTCTAACCAGCCTAATTTGACCCAGTGCTGAGCTAAAGTGTTACAGCCCCAACCTCTGGTGTTGTGCAAGGAAAAGTCTGCGGCTGCTGTATCAAAATAATTCCTCCTTGCTCAGAGTTTGCTCAATCTGCTCCAGTTTGAAGAAATCCTTTGCTTTTGCTGGGGTTTTCTGCTTGGTTTTGAAGTCCTGGTTTAAGAGAGTTGTTAAATGAGAGAGGCCTGTTTGTGCTGCATCCAGCACTGGTGATTTGCAGAGCAGAGCTGCAGAAACCTGGGAGCAAATCCTGTTTGTTCCACCTGTGAAATGCTGATTTTCCTCCTGTTTTGTTGGATTAGGCAGCAGGTGACTGCTCTGAGCTGTCTCATGGTAGGAGCCTCTCCTGGAAACGTTTCCATAATCTGCATCATTGCCCTCCCTGAGCTGAGTTTAAAGTAAATAAATCAGTGGAGATGGGGAATTCAAGCATTTGGGAAAGAGCTTTTGGATCACCTCTGTCTCATACCAGCAGTGTGTGTCTGCCATCCCATAATGCTCCCAAATTCATGGAGGTATCACCCAGCTCTGGCACTAAAATGGGCTCAGTTTTGGTGCTTTCCTGGAGGTTTCATCCAGGTTTGGACACACATGGCACAGGACAAAGCAGAGCAGCCAAGCTCTGGGTGCTCCTAAATCCCTCACTTTTCCTGGTTCTGAATGGAAGATTCTAAAAAAAGCTTTTAAAATACTTTAATATTTCTTCCTTGCCATGAGCTGGGTGTTGCTGGCCGGAGGGAGGGACTGGCATGAACAAGGTGCTGTGGAATGATGTGTTCCTGTTGGAGGGAACGTGTCTGCACACACAGCAGCCATTCCTCTGGGTTGCTTCCAGACTTTTCCACAACTTTTCCCCTGGAGTCTGGTAAATGGGCAGAACTTTTTTTATTTTCAAGGAAAAAAATGATCATAAAATGCCTTCAATTTTACCTTCCACTACAAAACAAATGTGTCCCATGGACAGCAGCTGTGCTCAGTTATGCAGATCCTTCTCCTGGTTTCAGAGCCTTGGGAGAGGGTGCAGCTCCCTGTAGGAACTTGCAGTTCCCAGCTGGCAAACCTTGGCACACTTGGAAACTCTTTGTTTCATCTGCCCAGCTCTGTGGTACTTCCAGGTGGGAATTCCAGCTGCCTTTTTGCTGACCAGTTCAGGCCCCAGAGAGAATTCCAGGCACACACAAGGGCTTGTTCTCTGTCTTGTGCCTCTGGGCAGAAGTTTTTTGGATTTCTTTTCCATGGACTGTGGTGTCTGTTGCTTCCACAGCTTCCAAGTGATTTAGAGAACCATTTGGATATAGAATTTCCATAGTATATGGTTAATGTGTAAATAAACTGGTTTGCTTCAAGGCCTAAAAAAACCAGAATAATATTTTAAATTCACAGTTTTACACTTGGAAAATCATATTTTATACAAGCCTATTGTTAAATTGCATTTAATAAAGGCTTTTTTATCTAAGCTTGAAAGTTTTTGTTTCATGTAGCATTAAGATGTTAAAATTAGCACCTTAGTTTATTCTAGTAAATGTCACCTTCCTAACAGGTGGAAAAAAAGATATTTTATGTTTAATTATTTTTATTATTTTCTCTCTTTTTTTTTATTTTTGTAGCAACATTTTTGCAGCTAGAAAATTCACAATCCCTTTATTTTTTAAGCTGAAATAAGAATGAAGCACCTTAATGGCTCAGTCCTTTGAGGTGCACCATTCTCTGAATATTTGTAGAAGCAGGATTGGGATTAGGACAGGAATGGGACCTTTCAGGAACTCCTGGATTTTGGTTTATGGGACTGCTCACTTAGGAAGCACACACAAGTGCTCAGGATTCAACTCTGCTTTTCTGGCAATAACAGAAAAGCCATAAAAGAACTAAAACAACAAAGGAAAATATTTATCTAAAAGTCATGTCATGTTTGCATTCTAGAAACTGTTCTTGCCAATTTTACAGGCCTCCTAAATGAATGATTCTGAGGGCAAGCATAGCCTTAACGTGAGCATAATATTAGATAACAGCTGAAATCAAATTAATGCACTCTGGGCACCGACAGAGCTTTTCTGCCCAGTTTCCTTTGGGAAGAGCAGCAGGGAGCCTGGAAAAACGTGGGTGTAAGGCTGGAGGGTGGGCACAGGAATGCTGAGGGATGGAGTTTCAAGCTGGAAAACAATCCTGGAGTGCAGGGGACAATTGTGTGTGATGGTTTTCCTGGCACACTCCCCAGGAACCCGATCCACGGCCAGGGTGAGCCGGGGTGAAAGTCGATCACATCCCTGGGGCAGAGCTCCTGTGGCCTGCCTGGGTTGGAGCTGCTGGTCCTGGGTGTTTTAGGGGTTTTGGTGTCTGGGAAATGAGGGATTCCATCCCAGTCTTAGCCCTCCTCCAGGGAGAGTTTTAGAAGAGTTGACATCTCTGGCCTGAGAGATGAGTGTTAATAGTAAATTAAAAATCCTCCTGTAATCCAAACAAAGGCTTGGAGCAGAGTGTGGGAGCCTTGTCCTAGTGTCTGGAATTTTGGTGAGGTCCAATATGGGATCTGTGACCCCATATTAAAATGTTTTCCTATTATATTAAAAATATCTCTCCAGAAAGATTTCACACTGACTTTAAATGGGAAGAACACTGCACATAGGCATGGATCAGCTTTATTCCACTCTCCAGAGAAGAAACCAAACAGATTTCATAAACAATTGAAAAACAAGTTTATAACCTCAGAGAGAAGCTGTCCCAAAGGCTGGATTTTCATTACAGTAAGTGCTGGATTTAAGATGAGAAAGTTCCTATTCCAAGAAGCTTTTCTGCGGTCACAGACCTCACCTGGGTCAAAGCCACCCCTGGATCAGGCTCTGAATAGACAAAATATTTGATCCCATTTCTTGGATAAGTCATTGAAGGACATTTCAGGTGAGCTCCCACTATTCAGAATATTTGAGCCCATTTCTTGAGTAACTCATAATGGACATTTTCAGACAGGCATTCAATATTCAGAATATTTGAACCCAGTTCTTGGGTAAATCATGAGGAATATTTTCAGGCAGGCTCTGTCAATATTTAGAATATTTGAGCCCGTTTCTTGAGTAACTCATAATGGACATTTTCAGACAGGCATTCAATATTCAGAATATTTGAGCCCAGTTCTTGGGTAAATCATGAGGAATATTTTCAGGCAGGCTCTGTCAATATTCAGAATATTTGAGCCCGTTTCTTGAGTAACTCATAATGGACATTTTCAGGCTCAAGGCTGTGTTGCCCTCCTGGCTGGAAGCCAAACTTCCCACAAGATGCTGTGGCCCAATTCCCTTGGGGGCCGTTAGAAATGATTTCCAGGATTTTAATCAAAACATGGATTTAGTGGGGAACAGATGACTTATGGAGCAGGGGTGGTCCCTGCAGAGCTCAGGTTGTAACTGAGCTTCTGTTAAATCTCTCCTTGCCTTAATCTTGCCCAAAGTAAAGCCAGTCCATCCTGCAGGTCTCACGTGTGGTCCTGGGGCACAAACTATTTTAGGAGTGGGATGGTACCTTCAACACCTTGTTAATTCTGTTTATTGGAAAAGTTTGGGTGGGAGAGGGCTGCTTGGGTCTTATTTCCCCAGGTTTTTCTGCTGTAGAATTGCATGGGGCGTATCTGGGTTTTTTAGGAATCATAATTAAGGTTGGATTTTTTTGACAAGGTTATTCCTTAGCCTGAGGTTGGGGATGGCTTTGGGATGGCTCTGTGGTTGTTCTTTTTAACAGCCTTTGGAGATGAGTGATGGAAAATTGAGCTGACAGTGGAGTGTAAAATACTCAGAACTTCAGTTTGTAGGAGATCTGGATTTTAAGGCATGACAGTAATAAATAATATTCTTTATCAGAGAACATGGGGTTTTCCCCCTGCTCAGAGAAAATATAGTTGCTATACTTTTATGTGTTATATAATATTTATAATACTAATTAGTGATTCTGTCAGTATAAAAAGGTGTAAGTCAAGCTTTAGCTCTTTATACAATTCTGCTTTTAGTAAAGAGCAATGTTAGTGTAGTTTACTTCCTGCAATAAGTGAAAATTTAGGATCAGGCTGGCAGGTTGCATAAGGCACTGAACCTGGAAATCAGGAAGTCTCTGCTGAATTTCAGGCTCTTCTTCCTGGACACATTGTTCTTTCTAACTCAGGCATGCTGTATTTAAAAAAGAAAAAAAAATAAAGTCTCTATTTAAGTAATAAGCTCCTTAGAATAGGAACTTTCTCATCTTAAATCCAGCACTTACTGTAATGAGAATCCAGCCTTTGGGACAGCTTCTGTCTGGGTTTATAAACTTATTTTTCACTGTTTATATGAAATCTGTTTGGTTTCTTCTCTGGACAGTGGAATAAAGCTGATCCATGCCTGTGTGCAGTGTTCCCCCCATTTAAAGTCAGAGATCTTTCTGGAGAGAGATTTTTAATACAATAGGAAAATACTTTAATGTGAGACAACAGGAACTCTGAAACTCACTAAATCTGTAATACTGCTACACATTTGCACAAGAGATAATCTCACAGCAGATAACATGACTAAAGGATACAATTCCAGTGATTTTTTTTTTTCAGTTTATTAAATTTTTCTTATATCTTTTATATCACCATTAAGAAATACACAACCTTTTTGTTCTTCCATGTCTGCAGTAAATACTGGCAAATTCATTGTCAGTGCCTAAAGAGAAACATGTCTGTAAATTGGAGATTGTAAATGAGTGCTGACTGCTCCAAAAACTCTTGATAAAACAGGAGTGATGTGTTTGTCCAGGAAGATTCTTCTGGCCAGAACCTTTCTCCAGATATTGCTGTGACAGTTTTGAAGTTGCCTCTCCTGTGTCATTGAAGTGGAAGTGACAGAGCTGATGGTGCCTCCTCCTGAGCTGCCTGTTGGAAATGGCTAAAGAGGCTCAGGGATGCTGGGAGCTCTTCCCAGGGGTTTACAAAACATTTATGGAGTCATAATGGCTGGAAAAGACCTCTGAGATCCCCAACTGCAATAATTTATCTGTAACTGCCCCCATGCCCTGGAATTACTCATTATTCCACCTGGGACCCAACTATCAGAGGCAGTTGGGTTGGAGACAAGGGCATGGGGTGGACTCAGTGATCTTTAAGGTCTCTCCCAACCTGGTCATTGTGGGAATTCTGTGAATTTTAACATTTCCAGCTGTCTGCTGTGAACCCCTGATGTTTTCCAGACTTAAGGTTGGATGATCCCATATCAGCCAGCCCTCGGGAGCAACCAGGGAGCTGCAGAGGCTTTTCCATGGAATCTGAGCTGGAATCAGTGAGCACTGAGTGTTCCTTGGGGGCTGGCCAGGCTCCAGGGGCTGTTCTGGGCTGGAACTGGGGGGAGGTTGATGCTGGAGCCTTGCAGAGCTCAGCTGGAGTTTGGGCTGGACCCAAGGGAGGTGATGCTGGAGCCTTGCAGAGCTCAGCTGGAATTTAGGCTGGACCCAAAGGAGGTGATGCTGGAGCTTTGCAAAGCTCAGCTGGAGTTTGGGCTGGACCCAAGGGAGGTGATGCTGGAGCCTTGCAGAGCTCAGCTGGAATTTAGGCTGGACCCAAAGGAGGTGATGCTGGAGCCTTGCAGAGCTCAGCTGGAATTTTTGCTGCAGCAGGAAGTGAGGTCAGGCCCAGCTCTGGGGACAGGAATTGTTTGCTGCAAGGGCAGTCCTGGAGATTTTCTGTTTTTCTTAGAAGCTTTTGGAGGAGTGTCCCTGGAAAATGTTGCCTTCTTTTGAATATGGGAACAGGACTATGTTACATGAGATTGTTGAATTAGTCCAGAACACATCTCAGGGGCTGTTCTTACAATATGTATTTGATGTATTTATTTTAAAATATGTTAAATATGTTTTATGGTGAATAATTACTGTGTTTCTGCTTTTTAGATAATCTTTGAAAACAAAATAATAAGTGAATAATCTCTGAAAACAAAAGCTATTTAACTTAAC
Source organism: Ammospiza caudacuta (assembly GCF_027887145.1). Lineage (NCBI taxonomy): Eukaryota > Metazoa > Chordata > Aves > Passeriformes > Passerellidae > Ammospiza > Ammospiza caudacuta. Next base: position 14,991,188 of record NC_080606.1, on the reverse strand, counting down.
TAACTCAAGCTATTTAACTTAGAAATGTGTTACCCACTGTCACTTCTTCCAGCTCCAGGTTTGTTGCTGAGATGATTAATGCAATTTTTTTTTTTTTTTTTTTTTTTTTTTTTTTTTTTTTTTTTTTTTTTTTTTTTTTTTTGTGGCTCTGTGGGCTGAATTCATCTCTCAGCTCAGCCCAGGTTTGGGAGTGACCTTTAGCTGATGTGTAATAGAAACCACTGCAAAAAAAGTGAATCAGGCCAGAAGTGCCCTTGCAGAATGTAACCTTTCTAAAATGTAATCTGTTGAATTCCATACTGACTCAGAAATCTTCAGGACAGGGTGACAAAGCTGTAGAGACACCTCTACAAGTTCTGCTATTGATTCATATTTAATGAGTCACTAAACTTCAGTTTTTTCCTATAAATTACAAAATTTGCCTGGTCTTTAATGCTTCCAGATGGGATTTTTCTTGCTTATTTTTAGTCTAGAATGTAAGATTTAGTGTGTTAGCTCATCTTTAATGGCAGTGCAGCCTGTGAATTCCCAGGACTGTACTTTTTTCCTTTTTCTTTTTTTTTTTCCTTGACCACTTGAATAGTTCCTGGGGATGATGAATCCCTCACTGCCAAGAGCAGACCACAGCAAAAGCACTTTGAGCTGCTCTTCCTGAGATTTGCTGGAATAAAGTGGCTTTGGGGACCCAGCAGCTCTTTGATGCAGATCTCCCTGTGGGTGAACAACCCCCCCCAGCACCATTTGCCTCTCCAACCTGACTTGGTTTGGGGTAAATCCAAGGGTTCAGAGGAGGCCTGGAACCACTGACAGACTTTTGGGGATGATGTGAAACTTGGGAATGTCGGTGGAGGAGAGGCTGGAACTGCCCTGGCCCCCAGAACCCCCTGATTCCAGAGCTGTTCCCAGCATGGCAGGAGGAACTGGGGAATTCTGCCCTGCTCAGGTGAGACCCCACCTGCAGAGCTGCCCCCAGCACAGGAAGGAGCTGGAGCTGCTGCAGAGAGTCCTGAGGAGGCCACAGAGCTGCTCCAAGGGTGGAGCCCCTCTGGAGCCAGGCTGGGAGAGCTGGGGGTGCTCACCTGGAGAGGAGAAGGCTCCAAAGTGACCCCAGAGCCCCTTCCAGAGCCTAAAGGGGCTCCAGGAGAGCTGGAGAGGGACTGGCAACAAGGGATGGAGGGACAGGACACAGGGAATGGCTCCCATTGCCAGAGGGCAGGGATGGATGGGATATTGGGAGGGAATTCCTGGCTGTGAGGGTGGGCAGGCCCTGGCACAGGGTGCCCAGAGCAGCTGTGGCTGCCCCTGGATCCCTGGGAGTGTCCAAGGCCAGGCTGGACAGGGCTGGGAGCAGCCTGGGACAGGGGAAGGTGTCAGTGGACAGTGGAAGGGACGCCTTCCCCCATCCCAGGGTGCTCCAAGCCCTGTCCAGCCTGGCCTTGGACACTCCCAGGGATCCAGGGGTGACATTGGATGGGCTTTAAGGTCCCTTTTAACCCAAACCATGCTGGATTCTGTGATGCCTCAGTGTGTATAGAGGTGGGTTCAGGACCCTGCAGTCTCCTCTCTGCCCCTGTGCTGGTTGTCTCCACCTTTCCCTGGGAGCAGCCTTGCCCTGCAGGGAGGGCAGGACTGGATTCCCTGCTCCAGGCCAGCCCTGGGAGGGTGTTGGGAAATGGCTTTTCAAGATAGAGCTCTGTCTTTGTTTTGTTGTGCAGGAAATTGTGCTGAGTATGTAATAACTTTTTAGGAATTCTCTATTTACCCAAATACCACCTACTTCCTTGAGTGGAATGGAGACTTTGGATTTATTTCCCTGGAAAAATTTTACCTGTTGAAGTGGGGGGGGGTTGAGTCCCACATTCATTGACTGTGTTCCCTTGGAGGGCAGGGTGGTTTTGCTGCTCTTATCAGTGTTTTCAGGGAATTAAGCAGTGCTCAAAACCCAAAATAACTTGGTGTTTTTCAATTTGTCAGGATGTCCCTCTTTGTCCTCAGATTTCTGCTCCTTGCAGCCACCCCAGCCCAGCTGCACAGGGAAATATCAACGTTTTAAGCCAGGTGAAACTGCCCCAAAACCTCTTCAGATGGGTTTGTTCCTGTCAATACTTCTGTTTTCTCTGCCCATATGGCCATTGCTACAAAGACACAAAATTGGCTGGTTTGGAGTTTATCATTAAGAGTTTAAAACCAATTCTTTCCTGATACTCCAAATATTAAATTCTTCCTCAGAGAAATGAAGTTCCAGCACTAAGCAAGCAGAAAGTGTTTGGAGGTGTCCATGTAAATTAAATCCTCCCTGTGTCATTAGGTAGGAGAAGAAGCCTTCTAAAAACCACAGGGATGTTGGGGCTCTGCTCTCTAATTTGTCCTAAAGAAAGAATTAAATTCAGCCCAGGCAGGGGAAGAGCACAGAAACTCTGAACCTTTATTTGAAGTTGTAGAGAATGAGCACAGAAACTCTGAACCTTTATTTGAAGTTGCAGAGAATGAACACAGAAACTCTGAACTTTTATTTAAAGTTGCAGAGGATGAACACAAAAAACTCAGAACCTTTATTTAAAGTTGCAGAGAATGAACACAGAAACTCTGAACTTTTATTTAAAGTTGCAGGTGCCTTTGGGACCTGTTTCAGAACATGTTTTTCTGCAGCTGTTTGTTTGGGGTAGTTGAATTTGAGTGCAGAAGGAGTTGCCCTTTGGTAAAGGGTTTCCCCCTTTATTTCAACTACTAATTTCTGTTTTCTTTGAGATTCAAGAAATTTTTATGCATATATAAAATAAAGAATTTTCATTTTACCTGTGTACAGTGAATTCCTGTTATGGCTCTTAAGGCTTAAATCCGACCTCAAAAAATGGGAGAGGTGTAGAGGAAGAAATCTTTGCCTGAATTTTATTGTTCCAGGCAGGGGGTTTTAAGTGGAATAGTTAAAATTTGCATCCTTGGCAGAGGCAATTCCAAACCTGACAAAAAGGAGATTATTTTATTCAGGAAATAAATCCCCTGCTCAGGCAGTTCAGTGTATTTATTAAGTGTATTTAGGCCAAAGCTGATGCAGATTTGATCTTTGAGGTCCTGTCCAGCCCTTGCACCTTGCAGTGGTGTTTGGCTCCCTAAAGCTGTTACTGGAGCAGCCCTGGAAAAGAATTTCCTTGTGAAAGGAGCTGGGTTCTGGGAAGTCTTGAGGAGTTTGTTGTGCTGCATTTTGTGGCTGTGTGATTGCATTTCTGATTTGGAGCTGCTTTTGCTAAGGAGGAGTGGGGTTTTATCAGTGGATTCCACCAGCTCCTTTGCCTTGTCTTGGTAACACAGGAAAAACCTTTGTAATCTCAGCTTTCTTACAGATTTTTCTGTGCAAAATCAGTTAAAACCAGAAGAAGTTATGTTAATTATGTCATATTTCTCCTACTGTTGCTAATCTGCTGGAAATACAGTCCCACAGGTACAGAATTATTCAGTTTTTGTCCTTTTTCTTCCCCAAAAATTGCCCTTTCCTTGCTGCTTGTGGAGAACTGAAGAAAGATTTGACACTTTGAAGCAACCTGACTTGTTTCATGCACAGATTTAAGGAGGTGTTTTGTGGTTTGCTTTTTATTTTTAAGCAATTGGACCCTCCTAACCACATTTTGCCTTCTGGTTTATGGGAGGTAATGGGAAAGGAGCAGGAAGTGTCAGCATTTCCTGTATCCTGTTATCTTGTGCTTTTTATGGATGCTGCTATACTCTGAAAACTCCCTGCCATTGGGGGCTTGCAGCTTGATTTGCTCTAATTACTATAATTAATTTGTATCGTGTGTATTTTGACTTGCTCTAATTACAGATTATTCCTGGAAGCTCCCAACTCTGCAGGCACTTTCCCATTCACATTCCCCGTGGTTGTCAGTCAAAAATTTGGGGACAAAGCAGGATTTTGTGTTGTCTCAAGCTTTGTTTTCACCCTGGCAGATTTTGTATTGGAGAAATTGCATGGTTTAGGGTTTTTTTGATCACCACTAAAATGTAAATGGGGTGTGTGCATTATGTAGCCTAAAGCTTGGGGTCTGGAGTGGAAGCAGTTTAGGAATTTGAAGTGCAAATTTAAGAATAAATTGCAGTATAAATGTAAATTCCTTTACTGTGTAATTGCTGCACTGAGGTACCAATTCCAGCACTCATGGCTGACTATTCCTGATAATTAAAGGGGAGAATTTTGGGGAAAGGACATTTATTGCTTACATGAAAGAAGATAAAAGTGCTAACACTGAAGTGTTTGGGTGCACTTGCATTTGGCAGAGCTGAGTTTGTCAAACAAACAGGGAATGATTTAAGGAAGGGAGAGCTGGATCTGACCCCATCCCTGTTTTTCCTTGGAGCAGGTGGCTGAGGTGAGCAGGTGTCCATGAGTGATCCCAAGAAATGATGGCTGAGCAGCCGCCCCCCCTGGAAGCCACCCCTCTGCTGAATGAAGTGCCACTTCTACCTCACATGGTCAACGGGGACAGCATCCAGCAGGCAAGTCAGCCCTCAACTGGGAGCACTGGGAGCAACTGGGATGGTGGCTCCACAAAAACCAGCTCTGAGAGCTGGGCAAGGATCAGCCAGTGAGCACTGACATCAGGAGTTAAGCAGAAATGGAGAGAGGAAAAAAAAATCATTCAGCTCCCTGGCAGTGGACAGGTGTGGAAAAAAAAGGCTTTAAAATGGAGCTGCAAACTCCAAAAATCAAAGGAAAAATTAGGGGGTTAATAAAGGTTTTGAAACTCCTGTGAAGTGATGAATAAAGATTAGCAAGGGATTGCAGAGGAAATCTATGACAGGAAAATGAAAAAAGACCTTGGCTTCCTGGGTTTGAGTGTCTTCATTAATAATTACAGTGCAGTGGTGAAACCTGAATGTATTTAGTTGAAACTTTAGAGCTTTATAGGGCACAACCCTTCAGAAGTCCCTGGTAGGATTAGAAATACAGGTAAAAAGTGGCAGCAGAACAATTCTGAAGCCCAAGTCTGTGTAAATTGTCAGTAGATGTGAATTTAGTGTTCAGCAGAAAGAGCTGAGTGCTTTGTACTACAAAAACTGGGAGCTCTTCCCATCCTTTGAGGTCTGGCAGGCCATAAATGCTGAAAGTTTGCATGAGATCTCTAATTTGTCATTGCTGTGGATAAGATGGAGAAATCTGCCTTGTTTCAGTTGTATACTTGGAAAAATTGTCTTTTTTAAATAAAAAGTCCTTTTCCCTTTTTGCCTCAGACCCTGGAGGTGGAAGTACAATGAGTATGTCTGGAAATGAGCAAAGTCTCTGAGATATTTCCGAAGTTCTGGCAGTAGAAGGTGAAATTTCAGCCCTGCCCAGCTGGGAGGTGGCTCAGGTGGTTCAGGTTTCATGAGGAAGGGAGATCAGGTAGATTTAGTTGGCTCCTGTCCCCAGAGCTCTGTGTGTGGGACATGGAGGTGACAGTCACTGATATTTTTAGGACCTAGAGGAGACTTTGCAATCAGATGAGATTAAAAAAAAATTAGGATTGTATTGTGGAGATGCATTTGAAGAGTAGATTTGAAGTTTGAATAGAATCTTTTTATTAAAGAGAGTATTGACTTATAATCTTTATTAATGCAGAGAATTTTTAAATTATTTCTCTGCCAGTGCTGTGGAGGACACTGCTAATACTTAATTATTGTAGAGAGATTTGTTTCCAGAAACCAAATCTGTGTGTTTGGCCAGTGAATCCATTAGCTCCATTTCACTTGAAGAAGCAAAAGTTGGGAGTTTTCTGGAAGGGTTTCTGGATCAGAAAATGTGTGAATGGGCTGAAAGCAGAGCTGTGGGCAGAGCAGATGCCACCAGCCCTGCAGAGGAGCTCAGGACCCCTGGAGGCTTTGGCAGCTCCTGGGCTCAGCTCTCCCCTGTCTCTCCTGGCTCAGATCCACCTCTCAGCCCTGCTTCAGCTTCCTGGACATGTTCCTTGTTGGAAGGTGCCTGGGACTGCATTTTCTTCATGAATCCCAGTGAGTCAGTGCTCTGAGGCAGGGCCTGAGCATTCCTGGCATTCCAGGCTCCGCTGCTGGGATTGCAGCACTGCTGGGATCCCTCCCTCTGCTCTGAGAGCTGCAGCTCGTGGATCTGTGCTGAGGATGTGCCACCTCAGAGGCTCTGAATCTCTCAAACATTCCCTTTCTTGCTTCTGAGTTTTGCCCTCAAAGATGAGCCTTTTCCTGAGGTCACTCCCTGCCTGTGCAATCCTGGATCCACAGCAAATCTTTTTCCTGTTTCTTGTGCTCTGGCAAATCCCCAGCCCATTATTGTCAGTTTTCTTTAAACAATTGACACCACTTCTCTCCCTTTACCCCAAGAAATGTATTAGCATTGAAGTCATGCATTTACTTGCATTCTGAAGTGACAAATCTGCATAAATTTAATTATTAATGCAAATTATGCCACGTTTAAAGGCATTCTTTGCCATCTCTCACTCTCCTGGAACCATAATAAATATTGCTGAGTGTCTAAATGGCCTTTTCAGGGATTTTGGTGGCTTCCTTACATCCAGAAATAAATCACCCACCCAAAGTAAAATTCTCCTGTACAAGGAGCATCAATTCTCCCCTACAAGGGAGGTTATGAAAAATAAAATCAAAGATTTATACACCAATATGCAGAAGCTGCAAAACCAGTGTTATAATAGCATTTATCATTTATCCCTGGAGTCTGTAGTGATGAGAACAGTGAAACTGGTCCCTGGGGAGTTCAGGGAGCTCCAGCACAGAAAAATTCATTCATTATTGTCATGTGTAGCTCATTTTACCAGGGATTAAATGGCCAGGTGATTTCTTCAGGTTCCATCTACCTGCTACAAATGTCACTCCATGAATAGTGCAAAAATACTTTATAAAAATTGAATGGAAGAAAATTACACTGATTTTCACAGCTGCTTTGACAAACACATTTTATTTCAATTTTTACATCAGTGCCAGCTGTCACCAGGGTGGAATTTGAATTGTGTGCCTGCAGTTCTTACCTGGCCAAACCCCTTTTATTAAAGGATTAACTGTGGAGTATTATAGGTGTTACAATAAAGTGCAGCTGCCAAAATTCCCCCAAGGCTGGGGCAGGATGAGGGGAAGGTTTGGGATCCCAGCAGTGCCTGAGAGTGATCCTGGCCCAGCTCCAGGTGGATCTGTGTGCCAGGGGACCAGAGGGACCTGCAGGATGTCACTGGGTTCCTCCCACAGGGAAAACTCACCTGGGCTCACAGGAGCTGCAGGCAGAGCTGGTGGGAAAAGCCTGGGATGCAATGTGAATCTCAGGTCATCATTGCCTCAGAAAAAGCAGAAAAATCAGTGTGAAATGTGAAATTAAAAGCTTATTTCATGTATATCAAGTGAGGCACTTCTGGGAGTAACCAGAGGAAAAATACAAGGATTTTATGTCAAAGTAGGAGGAAATATTTTCATTCTACCCATCATTTTCCTATGTTACTCCAAGGTTGCCAAAGCTCTGATGTTGTTTGTCTCTAAAGAAAAGGGGTTTTCCCCCAGAGAATGTCTAAAATTCAAAAAGCCCCCAACCCCTCTTTTGTGTTTTGTTTCCTGCAGGTCATTCTTGTGCAGGTAAACCCAGGTGAAACATTTACAATTACAACTGAAGATGGACACATTCAGTGCATTCAAGGTAAAGGGAGCCTCAAGTGCTGAATCCAAATATTTTGGTTCTAAGGTTATTCCACTGGGTTTTTTTCTGTGATGTCAGATGTGTTTTCTGCACTGGAATAAATCAGATTTTTCAGTTTGTGTCCAAGCACAAATGAGGCAGCACTGGGAAGCTGCCAGGATTCCCTGAATCCTGCAAATTTTCAGTCCCAAAAGATGGATTTGCAGTGATCCTTGACTGTCTTCCCAGGATCCTAACACATGATTTCTGTGGTATTTATTACAATAAGTTAAAGAACTTTAAGGGGCACTGGGACCTCCCTGTGCTGTGAGGTGGGGGAGTCATTGCTCCACTCTGTGCCTGTAAATTCCTTTTTACCTTCTTGGTGAGTGACAGAAAACCCCAGTCAGGGCAAAATATCTCCTGTAAGTCAAGTTGAATTTAGCAATATTTCCATTTTTGGAGTATTTGTCACAATTTTACATGATATTACATAAAATGTGTCCGTTGTGCTTTCATCAAATCCCCTACAGAAATACGTCCCTTGAGCTTAATACAAAAAATAATGTATTTAAAATTAATTTTTAAATTCCTACATCAACTTTACCCCAATACTTGCATTTCCCTTCAGTACTACAGACTTTTACCTGTCACAAATTAAGAGCTGAAAATATTTATACAGATTAAAATCATTTATACAGATTTTTGTGCAATTACAAAGACACTGCTGGCCAAAGCGTGGTGGCTGGAATAAAGCCAATAATCAAACAGAGAATGGGATGCAATCCCTGATGTTTCAGGCTCCGGGGTGGGCTCCCATCTTTGGCAAAAGGTGTCTCCAGATGGGAAAAGCCTTGTTTGTTAAGAAGTGTCCCCTTGTCCTTGCCAGGTCCAGCACATGTCCCTATGATGTCACCAAACGGTTCCATGCCGCCGATTTTTGTGCCTCCCGGTTACGTATCTCAGGTACCTTCATTTCTCCTTCTCTTATGGGTGTTTTTTTTGGGAAATTTAAATAATATTTTTATTATTTATTGGTGGTTTTAGCTGTGAAAAAAGCCATTTTTTTTTCCATTGAACTTACCAACTGTTTCACTTTATTGTGGGCTCTGTCCTTTCTGTTACTGAGTAATGTCTGATCCAGGTTCCAGGAATTTTTAATCCTGCTCCCAGCAGTTAAAAACACTTTTAGCAACAAGGAGAGCTCTGAATTGACTGTCTGAGCTCCATGAACAGGATCCACATGTTTATATTTCATCAGTCCTGTTTGCAGGGTGAAGCTGGGTCATGTGAACAGTCCCAACTGGCTGCAGGTTTTCTATTTAATATAAAAAATTATCCAAATTTTCAGTGCTCCTTTCTTGTCCAGCCCTGATCTCCTGAAATTCCAGCAAAGCAGCACTGCTGGAGCAGAGTGTGGTGGTGATGCAAACACTGATTCTAGTGATGTGTCTGGGAAATGAGCAGGGCTCTGGGCTCTCCCAGCTTTGCTTTTCCACTCCCTGGTGTTGTTCAGGTCAGACCTGCATGTTGTTACCAGAGATACTCCCAGTTTGATTTATTTCTAAATTAATGTGTTTTAAAAGGAAATAATCAAAACCAAATGTGGAAACAGACCTTGTGTTGTAGTAATGTTGAAAATCAGGAGTGTTGTGAGTAGGTTTGAAAGCTGTAACTGTGAGTTCTTGGGTTCTCCAGGCAGTTTCTTTTTGCACACAATGGAATTTTGGGCTTCTGCTGTTCTTCAGCGCTGCAGACTTTGAGCAAAGCATCCCCCAGACAATTTCTGATCCCTGTGAAATGGATCCCTCAGTGCAAACAGTGGGCAAAGCCCTGGCAGCACTGAGCTGTTAGCCTGAAAACCACATTTATTTTTTCTGTGTTTGCTGTCACCTGAAACCAGCAGGGTTGGGTTGTTTTCCCTTGGTTGTTGTGACAGGGGTTGACAAGTTGGAAAGCAGCTTTAAATCAGAGCTTGAGTTACCTGGGCTGCTCTTGTCAGATGAGGTGATAACTTTGTGTTCCCAGTGTCTGGAGGAGCCCAGGGCTGGTTCTCTTGGATTCTGCCAAAGTGGAGTGAAATAATTCAGGAGTGAGCAGGTTGTGGACTCCCAGCCCTGGAAGTGTTCCAGGACAGGCTGGATGGGGCTTGGAGCAGCCTGTTCTGTGCAAGGGTCCCTGGGGTGGGATGAGGTGAAGTTTGAGGTCTTTTCCTACCTGAACCACCCTGGGATTCTGTGACTGTTCAGACTGACTGCCTCAAACTCCACTTCATCCCAGCAGTACCTGCCTGGTTTCCACTGGAATCCATTCTGGTGTGCAAACCCTGCCTGTCAGGCTCTGGAAATGAACCAGAGCAGGGCAGTCAATCCCCTGTTGGCTGTACAATATTTGATGGGATTCTCTCTGACCTCGCACTTGCTTTCTCCCGTTTCCCCGCAGGTGGTGGAAGAAAACGGAGTTCGGCGAGTGGTGGTGGTGCCCCACTCGGGGGAATTCCATCCTTCCATGCATCCCCCCCCTCCTCCCCCTCCCCCCCACGTGCCCCATTACATGCACCACCCCCATGCCCTGCTGCCACCCCCCCCTCACCCCGTGTTCCCCACGGTGCCCGGCACAGGAGAGCTCCCGCCTCAGTTCATGCACCAGCCCCCGCCACCACACGTGTTCCAGGAGCAAGGTGAGAGCCCCGAGTGTCCCCAGGCCCTGGGGACAGCTGGCCCTGCCTCCCCACACATCCCCAGGGGTTGTGTTATTAACTTAGAGCACCCCTGTGGGTCAGGGACTCACCCGAGTCCAAAGAGCGAGTCCCTGAGTGTGCAAAGTGTGGTTGCGAATCCTCTGATTCTTCTGTTTGCATCCTCTGTTTTCAAGGAATTGTGCAAATTTGTACCTGAGAAATGTTGTATTTTCCAATCATGCATCCCTGCTTTTGCCACTGCAAATACCACAGCAGTGACTCCTAAAACTCCCTTCCCTAAAACTCTGTCCTCTGAGTTTTGTCACAGCCTTGGTGTGAAGTTTATTGAAAGTGAACTTCATTTGATACATGAATGATGAATGTATTTGTTTTAGTCCAAATATGGCTGAAAAGTGAACAAAAACAACCCAAAAAAGGTTGTTATCCATAGTGGAGGGTGAAGTGCAGACCCACTCTAAAAACTGAGTGAAGCACTAAATCAGTAAAGGATTAGGGTTATGTTGAATTAATCCAAGCTCTAATCCTTATTTTATTATCAAGACTTAAAAGAGAAATTAGACTTAGTAAGACTATTCATTGTCTCTCAAGTTTAAATTGAGTAATCAGATATTTTGACTCACTCTAGGCTAAAACATTCAGGATGTGTTGGAAAAACTCAGTTTGAGTCCTGAATTTGCTTAATTTTTTGTAAATGTGTCTGTAGCAGGGAAGAGAGGCAACTGTAAAGCAGGATCTGCAGCAGCTGACAGGAGAAAGGCCCAAACAATTCAATTTAAAAAGACCCCAAACTCCAAAATCCCTGCACTTCCAGACTGACAAAGCACAGGGAAGTTCCAGGGGTGGATTTTAGTGATTTTCCAGCTTGTAGATTCAGATGTCAAATGAATAATTCAGAATAATGAAGTCATTTCTCCCTTGTTTGCAGAACCTCGTTCCCATGGGAGGACAAACTTCATCCAGAGGGACGAGAGGAGTCTCAAAATGCAGGAGCACCTCAAGAAGAGGCTAAAGGACAGACAAGCCAGTGGGCACACCAACAATAAACTGAACAGCCCTCCCTCGTCACCACATAAAGTCCTTAATTCTTCCAATGCCACAATTCCCAATGGGAATGGGAAGGGCCAGCAAGGGGCAGTTGGAGCACTAAAGCAGAAGCAGATAGGAAAAACAAAGGGCAGTCCAGAGGCAGAGATGGGAGGTAGGTGCCATGGACAGGGGAAATCTCAGTTATTTTCTGTAAACTCATTGCAAAACAGGTTCTGAAAAAGCTGAATTTATGAATTTGTTTGGCTGTTCAGGATTAGAGGAAGCCTGAAATCCATTATGGAATCCATTAGATTTTTTTTTTTTTTTCTCTAGGAATCATTGGAATATCAATTTTTTTCATTTGGTATTTAGCAAATAAGGTCTTCAAAAATATTTAATCTTAAACCTTTTTACTTCCCTGCCATTTCTGAGCCAGTGATCAATATTCCCAGTGAGGGTGACCTGTAGGTACTTCCAGAGCTCCTGGTGTCACTGTTTGTGGTACTTTTTGATTAACCAGGAGCCATTTAACCTTCAAGAAATATGAAAATATGAGCAGTTGTAGAATTGCTGTTTAATTAGTTCTAATTTCAGTTTTTTAATACCTTTTGGCTACTAAAAACCTTGTGCAGTGTCTTTGAGACAGTGTCAGGCTTCTTCCAAACTGGGAATGTTTTGCCGTAGAAATTCCAGGAAAACAAATCAGGCAGAGATAAGATCTTATTATCATTTTTTTTAACACCTCTCATTTTTGGAGGAATGTTTTTGTGTTGTCAAAGAAAACCTATTTCTGCTCCATTAGGAAAAGATCCCCTTTGTACAGGATGTACTAAAAGGGTTTTTGTACCACTGTTGGTTTTGGATAGTTGGTGTTTCTGCCCCTCACACAGCCAAAACAAACAGGGGAAATGAACTTTGCACAATAAGAACCATTGTTCAAGTCCTAATGAGGCCAACTCCATCTCGTGGTGGCCTTTTGGTAACAGCCTGGGTTGCTCTCAGGCTTTGGGATAATCTGGTTTGTGTTTAAATTGCAGAATCTGACACAGAATCCAGGAAATGTGATACTCACTTGAGCATTGGCAAGCCAGTTGTAAGTATTAGCCTTAAAATCCCATTATTTTCTGGGCCTGTGCTTCCTAGAAAATAACTTGTGTTTTATCAATCCCTTTTCCTTTGTTCCTAATGGTTTGATTTTTTTAATAGAGAAGATAAATACAGTTTAGTTGTCAGAGTTTATAGGTGGGAAAGGGCAGCCATGCTGGAAATTCACTATTTCTCAGTTTGTCAGCCTGTAATCCCAGAATATTCCACTGTTGCAGTTTTCCAGTGATTGTGAGGGCTTTACCTTGCAAACCAGGGGCCTGCTAAACTCTTGGAAGTTTTTCCACTCTTGGAACCATCCTTTGCTCAGCAGAGAGGATTTAGGAGTGTTAAGGATAAAATTACACAAATAGATCCTCTTTTGATGTTATATTGAGAAACTGGAGCAAATATTTGAGTATTTAGGGACTTATTTAGAAAGGTGGAGTCTGGTGAGGGTAATTAAAATGTCTGTGTTTGATATTGAGCAAGTTTAATGAGCTCTTCTCTGCTTTATCCACACAGCAAACAGGGGTTGTGTTCCTTTGCACCAGCTTTTGAGGGTTTTTTTGGTCCTTTTTCCCTGCTGCTTCTGACATCTGTACTTTGAGCTACCCCAGGGCTGTGTTGCCTTGGGCAGAGAGAATTTGGAGTGTGGGAATGAAGCAGCAAAAACAAAAAATCAGACAAGAAATGTTGAGTTTTGCAAACAGAGCCTGTGCTGTCCTTAGGATCAGTGGCTGAATATCGTGTGAGGGAATGTCAGAAATGACAATAAGGTGTCTGTGCCTAAATCTGCTCTGGGGTCCTGCCCAAGACTCCCCAGCTGCACATTTGCTCCAAGTGAATGATGGAAACCTTGATGCAGGAATTTTCTCTTCCTGCCCCACTGTGGTGTGGGTTTGGTGTTGGAAGGGAAAGCCTTTAGAAATGAAAAGAGGAAATCATTGCAATCCAAAGAATGCCTCTATATTCCCACTCCAAAGGGAAAGAATTCCTCCAGTGAGGAGCTTCCTAGGCCAATTAGCGACGCCATGTTATTGACTAATTAACCTTTTCTTGCAGAAAGCAAACTTACTTGCATTATTTATGCTTTTAATAGGTTTCTGATATACAAGCAAGATCAGCCGTTCTGTCCTGGAATCTCCCAGTTAGTTCACAGAATGGAGAGAGCCATAGTCATAGTCCAGCAGCATTTACATTTGAAGTAGCAATATCCAACAGTGGTAAAAATGGAAAATTTAAATCTGTCTATGTGTAAGTTTAGTTTCTTCCTTTAAGCACAATGTTTAAACCATTAACCAATCAGCAATCTCTCTATCAGGAGCTGTTTGTTGACTTGCAGACCTTCCTACTACACATGAAATAAATTTTAAGTAATGTCACTAAAGAGTTATACATGGACAGTGGGAAACTTAAATGTGCACTACGTGGTTTTGCTTTTCAATGAGCTTTGAGCCCTGAGGTTTAAGGAAGAGCTGTAACTCTGCTTTCTGTTTGTTTTTGCCTTTTCACAGTGGGGAAGAATTAACAATTACACTTCCTGATCTCAGACCAGCCACTGATTATCATGCCAGGTATGCTGCTGGGAAGGAAATAAAGCTTTGGGGGATATATGGGCATTGCAGGGTTATTAAAGGGGTGGTACAAACAGTTCAGGAATACTCTGAAATAATACCATGCTGTGGACACTGGGTTTGCTATCTAAGTTCCCATTTGTCTTCTAACTTAATTAAAATACCACCTCATTTCCTTCCCTACCACCTTCTCTGTCTCCTCAGATTTCTCAGTTACAAACTTTAAGTTATTCTCTGCTGATATTTTTTTAGAACAACACTCTGTAGATTGTTGTGGGCTGAAGTCAGTGGGAAATGAAATAATTTAGCCTTGAAATTGGATCTGAAATCTGGCTTGTCAGTTTGATTTCAGAAATGCTTGTCTGACCTGCAGCAGTGCAAGCAGAGAAGTGGGAATGGGCTCAGTGGGAAGTGGGGTGGGATGATCAGGAGTAAATAAATGATCCTGACTGGAGGTGCTGGGCTGGCCAGGGAGGGAGCAGCTGCTGAACAAACCAGGGGAACCAGAGTCACACTCAGTGCTGGGGCACTGGAGCAGATGAGATTAAAAATTCCCTGCAGCAAAGTCCTGCTCTGAAACTGGAACAGTTCTGGGTGTGGGAAGTGCTGGGCGCAGCTCCACCTGCACAGTGCTGTGCTTTACACAGAAAGAGGCAGGACTGCTGAAAACATGAAACAATTCCTATGAAAATTATGATTTTATGATTTGGCCTGTTTAGTCCCCATACTCCTGCACAAGTGCTGGCTGTATTTGAATTTAAGGTGTTTTTAGCAAAAGCCTCATTTCCAGTTAGGTATCCTGTTGCCATTTTGGAACACCTGGCATAGTTTTCATCCCCTACCCCACAGGTTTTTCAGCACTAAAATATCTCCACTGTGACAGAGAGTAATGGTAGAGTAAATGAAGGGTGAGAAATGGGGGTCTGGGGTCAGCAGGTGAACTGGGTGCCCCCCACCCTGCAGCCTCTGCTTGGGATTAAACCCCTGAAGCTGCCAGCTCTGCCCTTACATTTGCAGGTGCCAGTGCAGCAGCCACATCATTAATTACCCTTTGTTTAGAGTTTCAGCAACCAGCAGTTCCATCAAAGAAACCATTTCAGAGCTGGTGAGCTTCACCACAGAGAGCTGTGAGCCAGACTGTCCAGCTGCCCCAAAACTGATTAACAGAACCAAAAACAGCCTGAGCTTGCAGTGGAAGGTAAGAGCCACACCTGGGGCTGAGGGAAGGGCAGCAGAGCTCTCTGCTGGATTCCTGGGCAGAGGATTGAAATCAGCTTTGACAGGAATTCAGTGTGTGCTGTAGGTGGTGCCTTTTAAGTTGCTCAGTGAAGATTGATAATGAAATAATAATTACCTTTCTTTTTTTTTTTCAATGTTTGCTGAGTTTCTTGCCTGCAGCTTCAGTGTGACAGAGTTGGTAGCAGGGCTCTTCCATTCTGAACTGGCAGAGAGGAAAAATGGATTTTAATTTATTTTTATCTTTTCTTGAGGTCCTGGATGATAAATAGATATGACTTAATGTTCTTTTAGTTACTCTGACTCATTCAGACTAAATTTCTTTGGATGGTTCTATAGATTCTCATTTTTGATCTGACTTTTGAATATAACCACTATCTGTCAAGGCTTGTTGGTAGCTGTGTTTACTTGGGTTTTGATGTTTTTCTTATGAGCATGCTGAAAAATGGTTCCAGCTAAATTACTTTAGTGAAATTATTTGTAGTATCTGTGCTTAGAAAATGGAGAAGTTCCAATTTCATGTGTCAGATGTTGCTTGTGTGACCGGCACAGGCAGGTGGTGAGCACACAGTGCAAGGCACCAGGAAAAGAGCTCCAAGAATGTAATTTGCTTCATTTATAAAATCAAACAGTTTATAAATTTATATTCTAAACTATCAGAATTAAAAGAAGTAGCACAGCAGCCTTGTATTAAAAGGCAGTTGGAGTTTATTCAATGTGTAAAAATATTTATAAAACACATTTACAACCACTTGATTTTAACTCTTTTTCCCATCGTTTCTTTATTTTCAGTCCTCAAATGACAATGGTTCCAAAATAACTAATTTTCTTTTAGAATGGGATGAGGTAAGAACTTTTCTAGTACCAAAAAAATCATAATGACATCTGTAGAGCAATTACACTTAAAAATACCCTTTGCTTAGGTACAGCAGCTATTTTGGTGCAACTGTCTTGACAGTTTTAAAGAGACAAATGATCAGTGGGAGGGGACAGTGTAAAAGTGCCTCATTTGTCATCCAGAGCATCAGTCATTCCTGTGTTCTCTTTAGATGCAGGAGCATTTGGCATCTTTAGGTTGTGTCACAAATCTCCCTCAGCTCTTGAGCATCTTGCTGAGATGTAATGCAAAGGGATAAAAAACTTCCAGAATGTGTTTTGTTTTCAGCTCAATGGTTTATCACCATTTTGTCAAATCCCCAGTACCAAAAGTAATGAGATATCTCAGTCCTAATGTGGTTTATTATCAGGACTGCTCAGGGTGAACATCTGCAGACTCAGGATTACCATGATGCATTAAATTTTGCATTCTTGAGGCTCAGTAATTTCTTTTTTAATTACTGTTAAATGACTGAAATGACATTTCTCATGGAAGGTCTCCCTGCCCTTAGAAAGAGATGAGCTTTAAGGTTTCTCCTGACCCAAACCAGTCTGAGATTTTGGGATTTAGGAAGATGTAGAGTGAGGAGGGTGACCTTGGCAGGGATCAGGGATGACTCTGGATCTCCCTGTTTTCCAGGGGAAGAATGGCCCCTTCAAGGAATGTTACTATGGACACCTGAAGCAGTACAAGCTCACCAAACTTGCTCCCTCCACAAGATACTCCCTGAGGCTGGCTGCTAAAAACGACATTGGAATGAGGTAACCAGGAGCCCAGGGGTACCAAATGCTGCATTTCCCCCTGCATTCCATCAGCTGCTGCTCACCCTTGTTCAAATTCTCCTCCCCAGTGGGTTCAGTGAGACGGTGACGTTCGGCACGGCCGGGGTGGTGCCACCGGCCCCAGCACCACCCACGCTGCTGGAAGCAGGAGTGACCTGGATGGCCCTGGGATGGAGCCCTCCTGCAGGAGGGGCCTTGGATGATGCCCTCACCTACAGCCTGGACATGGAGGAGGAAGGTTCTGTAAGTGCTGGGCTTTGTGTGGAAATTTCCTTCATAGTTCTGAAATAAAAATGAACTTTTTTTGATCTTCCGATAAATGGTCAGCAAGTATTGCATGGAATTCATGGCAGAGAGAGACAGCATTGCATGGAATTCATGGCAGAGATAAAGCATTGCATGGAATTGATGGCAGAGAGAAAGCATTGCATGGAATTGATGGCAGAGAGAAAGCATTGCATGGAATTGATGGCAGAGAGAGAAAGCATTGCATGGAATTCATGGCAGAGAGAAAAAGCATTGCATGGAATTCATGGCAGAGAGAGAAAGCATTGCATGGAATCCATGGCAGAGATAAAGCATTGTGTGCAGTTCATGGCACAAAGTATTGTGTCCAATCCATGGCACAGAAATGAAGTTCAGGATTTAAAAAATGTGATTTACCCGCTCTGGGTTTTGTTTCACCCTAAAAATCAGTGACTGTGTTCATCCTTCTTTTCCCTCCTTGCCAGGGCTATGGATTCCAGCCCCAGTACAATGGAGATGAGCTCTCATGCACTTTAAGAAACCTGAGGAGGAGTACATCCTATAAGTTCAGGGTTTGTACCATAGTTTGTTCCTAATTTCATGTGCTTTCGTGGGCTTTGTTATTTTCCAGCAAGTTTTTCAACTTTGTATGGAGACAGCAGGAATTCGCCTGTTGTCCCCACAATTACCTTTTGTTAGAGCAGATTTTGGTGAAGTAATAATATAAACCATTTTTTTTTTTGCACCAGATAATTTTGCTATAAATGGTTGTCTTTATTTTGGTTGTGTTTTTAATAGATTTTTTTAATCACCAGCATGTTTATCCTCATGTATTATCAACATATATTACTGTCATTAAATAAACCATTTATTCTCTATCCTGTTCCCTCCTCCAACAGCTCTTTGCCTACAACAGTGAAGGAAAAAGCAGCCCCAGTGAGGTGGTGGAACACAGCACCAAACCTGACAGACCTGGAGCTCCCAGCAAACCTGCTGTAAAGGGCAAGATCCATCCCCACAGTGTGAGAGTCACGTGGGGTAGGTGCCTTGGGGTGTCCCAGTGCTGCTGGGGTGTGGGCAGCCTCCCTCTGATTAAATGAGAGGGAACTCAGGCTGGTTATTTATCTGCAGGTATTGTTATTGCAGGAGAAATACTCAACCTTACCCCAGAATGATTTATTTTGGGGCTGTGGGACCACACTGGTGTTCAGTCATTTCTGAGAAGCACTCACTGCTGTCCTAAACCCCCCTGAGGGTTTACTGTGATGTTTAAATAATTCCTATGTTCACTTAAAAACTAAGAGCTGATACCTGAAATTGGGAGTGTTTTCCCAGTTATTCTTCCTGGCATAATCATGATTAATAATAGGAGGAAAATTGCTCAGAAAAATGTATTGTGAATAATTAAATACACTGATTTCTCTTGCTGGTTGACTTTTCTGTTTGAATGAATATGAATGTGTTCACTGGAAAAGCTGATAACAAAATGCTGCCTTGATATTAAATCTTCTGTAACTTAAGGTGTTGATTTCTTTCAGAACCCCCCAAGGATAATGGAGGATCAGACATCTCTAAATACTTTCTGGAAATCTCTGAGGCATCAGTTGGTAAGGAATCACCTCTGGGTACTGATACAGTACTCAGTCTCCATCCCTAGAGATACTTAATTCACATTTAGATGTGGGACATGGTTTAGACTTGGATTTTGGAGATGTTTTCCAACTGAAATGATGCTTTACTCCAGCAGTCACTTCTGATTTCGCATATGTGTGTGTTGTACATGTTCTCTGTATAATTAATCATTTCAAATTGATTCTCTGGCTTGACCACCTTAATAATTGCATGAGAGAATTTCCAGGTGTGATTTTAGCAAGGTTTGGAAGGGTAAAGTGCTTTTCCTTCCCCAGGAGGGAGGTGGGAGCCCATTTACAGCGGAGCCCAGCGGGAGCACGTCTGCGACCACCTCAGGCCTGGCACCTCCTACAGGCTGCGGGTGTCCTGTGCCAGCAAAGGTGGGGAGAGCCAGGTGAGCAGCACGAGGGGAAAGGTGCTTCTGGAAACTATTTCTGTTCATCTTTTAGCAAACTTTCTGTCTGTGCTCTGCAATGTCTGTGTCCCTGGCAGGTCTCTGATGTCACGACTGTCACCACAGCAGCCGTTCCCCCTGGGCCCTGTCCTGCCCCAGCCCTGGTGGGCAAAGCCAAGCCTAAGGAAATCACTTTGCAGTGGGGTAAGCACCAGAGTTGGAGTAAAACACTGCTCTGATTTCAGTCTTCCAAATCAAAAATCTATAAAACTGTTCAGGTAAAAAAAAAATGTAAAAATAAAAATATAGAGATGCTGTCCGTGGCCTTAGAGGTTTTTTTGGGTTTGATGTGGGGTTTTTGGTTTGTTTTGTGGGATTTTTATAAAAAGACCAAAGATTCTGTCCACCTCTGGTACGATGATACAGTGAGACTTAAGCAGACATAAATATTTTCCAGTGAGAAAGTTTCCTGTCTGCCCTGGCAGACAATTGACACCTGCTTGGCAATTTAAAAATCAGCTCTTGTTTTCTTACTGTTATCTCAGTAAAGGAGATAAGCAAAAATTAATGAAGATAAACACTGTTTAGTGAAGAAAACAGGGAAAATACATGAAAAAAAAATGATGAAGGCCATCTTAAACTAATTATCAGTACCTGGGGAGGGAAGCAAGCTTCATGAAGTATTTCTGCTCAGACACATATCGAGAGTCTGCCCTACCTTAGGGAATTTAGAAACTAATAGGAGAATGCAATCTGTTTTTGTTTGGCAGGCCCCCCAGCTGTGGATGGAGGCTCTGAGGTCACAGAGTACCTCCTGGAGATGGCCAGCTCAGAGCAGGACGAGCGCAGGGTGCTCTACCAGGGCCCAGCAGCCGAGTTTGCAGTGACCAACCTGCTCCCAGGGAGGAGCTACAGCTTCTGGCTGAGGGCAGGGAACAGAGTCGGGGTGAGCACTGCCCTCACCACATCCCTGCCACCACCCAGGGGACACAGGGATGCTGCTGAGGGCTCCTGCAGCCTGAGTGGTGGGAACCTCTGGGTGTTTGTGCCTTTGGAGCTGTTGGATGTGTTACCCCAAGCTCTGCAGATGTGGTGGGAGCAGCATTGTGTGGAGGGGGGTGGGTGCCAGCCAGGCCAGGCTGGGAGAAGTGTGGGATGAATGTTGATGGCATAAAAGTGTTTGTGAAACTGTGCCCAGCTGCTGCTGGAAGGCAGATCCTGCCTGGGGCAGGGAGGAGTTACAAAACCCTGGCTGTGGGAATGGGGCCAGCTTCAAGTACCTGCAAGGAATCTGAAACTGAGCCCTGAGCTCTGCTGTTTACTTCCCTCTAAAGTTAAAAATAGTTTGTTTGCTTCACTTGCACATCAGTTCTTGCCCTGGTGCTGTTGCTGTGTTCATGCAGTGTTGTTTTCCTGCAGTTTGGCCCCCACTCTGAGAAGGCAGAGCTTTGCACTGCTCCAGGACCCCCTGAGCAGTGCTGCAAACCCCTGATAACCTGCAAAAGTGCAACTTGTGCTGTGGTTTCGTGGGAGGTAGGTGTTGATGGCTTCCAGCACCACCCAAATTAGTGTTTGGCTTTTAGAATTGTAGTGACACATTTATGATACACAAAAATTAGAGAAATAGCATGTGTAGAGGAGGAATATTTTAAGCCCATTTCTTTATAGATGTCTGTGTTGGGTTTGTAAACTTTGGGAGTTATTAATTACAGTCTTAACTGGACAAATTAATCCTCCTCATGGTGTGGTAATTAATATATAGTGAATTAATTCTTTTAAGTGGTAAGAGATTGTGGAACATTCAAAATTCTGGTGTGAACTGTGGCGGTGTTACAGCCACATTTCACATTTTAACTTAAAATCCCTTGGAACAGACCTCAAGTTTCAACCCCAGTGTTTCCAAAGGTTGGGTTTGATGATCTTGGAGGTGTTTTCCAACCTGTTCTGTGACTCTCACGCAGTGTCTCAGTGTGACAGAGCTCCCCCCAGGTGCTGGGGGTGTGTAAGTGCCAGGGCTGAGCAGAATTTCTCCCTCACCCACAGAGCCCAGTGTGCAACGGAGCAGAAATCACCGAGTACAGGCTGGACTGGGGCCAGGTGGAGGGCTCCATGCACATCATCTACACTGGCCCCTGCCAGAGCTATGAGGTCAAGGGGCTCACACCTGCAACCACCTATTACTGCAGAGTCCAGGTAGGAAAAGCCTTTTGGTGCCACTGGGCACTTGCAGTCTGGGGCCAAACTCCAGCTAGAGAGGAGTAAAGTCATGTGCTGTCACCTGCTCATGCAGTAGAGAAGGTAATTGGGAAAAACACTTCCCTTGTCCCCCAGTCCCTCCTCATTCCCTGAATCTGGAAGAGTTTAGATCCAGTGTGCTGTGAAATACCAGCTTTACAGATGCTTTGCCCTGTTGCCAAATTATTCAGGAGATTTTCCACTCTCTTTTACGTTGCTGTTAAGGACACACAGAAGGCTGTGAGAGCTGTGCCTGCCTGCTTGGAAAACAGGGATGTGGTAACTCGTGTGTGGTGTCTTTCAGGCTGTGAACGTGGCTGGGGCGGGGCTCTTTGGGGACACGGGCGTGGTCACCACGCCCCCCTCGGTGCCCGCAGCCGTGGCCGTGCTCCACTTACTTGAAGAGGATCAGGTGGAAATTTCCCCTCCTTTCTCCACGTGCCTTGCAATCCAGTGGGAAGAGCCCTGCTGCCACGGGGCAGAGATCACAGGCTACAACATCGAGTATGGGGAGAAGCAGCTGGTCACTGTGGGCAGAAACACAACCCATGTCCTTGAGAATCTGCTGCCTGACACCCTGTACAGGTAAGAGTTATTCTGAAATCACATTTGTAGGATTAAAAGTCCTTTGAGAGGGTAGTGTTTTAAATTTTTAGAGCAATATTTCCTGCAGCTTACAGACTATTTGCCTATTTCATCCTGCAGCTCCAAAAAAACTAAAATTGTCATATCCGGAGTCCAACCATGACTGGCA
Source organism: Ammospiza caudacuta (assembly GCF_027887145.1). Lineage (NCBI taxonomy): Eukaryota > Metazoa > Chordata > Aves > Passeriformes > Passerellidae > Ammospiza > Ammospiza caudacuta. Next base: position 14,969,027 of record NC_080606.1, on the reverse strand, counting down.
GGAGTGAGGTTGTGGTTGGTGTTAAGGTTCACATTCTGTCTCAAAGCCAAGACTTTAAGGTTTTTGGGTTTAGAATTTTTCATTGGGATGCTTGGGTGTGTGGTGAGGAGAAGATGGATGGAGAGGTAAGAGCAGAGCAGAGGATCCTGTGACCTCAGTCTTGGTTGAAGCTGAGTTCAGATCTAATTTCTAAGTGCATCTTAATCGCTTTACTGTTTGGTGTTACCCTCTGTACACCTTTTAACTCTTGCTTTGTTACCCAGCACTTTTTGTGACCATGTGGCTGCTCTCTCCCATCCCAGGATCAGGGTACAGGCCATCAACAGCTTGGGAGTTGGTCCTTTCAGTCATTCCATGAAAGCCAAAACCAAACCACTACCTCCTGACCCTCCCCACCTGGAATGTGTTGTCTTCAGCTACCAGAGCCTTAAACTGAAATGGGGAGAAGGGCCCAGCAGAGCTTTAATTCCCAACCCTACTCAGTTCAACCTGCAGATGGAGGACAGGTTTGGCAGGTGAGACCATTAAGGATCTTGTGGTTTTACCACTTCATGTCAAGTTTTTAAGGTATTTTATGTTATTCTCTCTTCTGTTTGCACCACTGAGTCATTTGGGCATTCCAGAATTTGCCCTTTTGCAGTTTTGCATCCCATCTTTCAACCAGAAATTATGTCAACAACTTGCACTTCTGCTGCCTGTAAACAGTAAATACTATCTAAAGAATAAATACCTTACCACCATCCTGTGCTGGCAGGGTTATTTTTGGACATTGAAGAACAAAGTTGGGCTTGCATATAAGAAACAGGAGTTGACCAGCTGTTCTTTAACTGGAAATTTCAATTTATTTAGGATATTCAAGGGTTGTTCTCTTGATTCAGAGGAGTTGGGCTCTGCAGCCTCAGTGGGAAGAAAGCTGGGACACCCGGAATGCAGCATCACTTCTTTGTCCTTAAATCTGAGTGTTTCTGGTCTGATACTGCTCTAAATATTCATGATTGCTGGGTAACTGTGTGTGTTGTGTGTCCCCCAGGTTTGTGACAGTCTACAATGGTCCCTGTCACACCTACAAGGTGCAGAGGCTCAGTGAATCCACCACGTACCATTTCCGCATCCAGGCCTACAACGACGCTGGGGAAGGAGCCTTCTCGGAGGTCTGTGCTTTCACCACCACCAAGTCTCCACCTGCACCTCTCAAAGGTGAGCTGGCACTGCCCTGGCAACTGCTGCAAGCCACTGGTGGGCAGGGTTGGATCCTACAAGCTGGCCCTCAGCCAGCCTTTGCAGGGACAGAGACACAAACTCACTCTGAGGGGCTTTGGGTGTGAAAAGGGCTCTTCTGTTGTCATCACCTTCCACCCCTGAACTGAGCATTCCTACCTTTGCTCAGCTGGAAAGGCATTTTGCAGGGTTATCCATCAAAGTTACAGCAGTGTGTAGGCACATGAGGGCACAGTTAATTCCTCTGATCTGCACTTTTTAACATGGACATTAAAGGTCATCATTAAAGTCAACTGTGAAGGTCAGAGTGCTGAGTGCCTGAAGCAAAATTGATTGGCCCATGGTTAGAACATAATTTCAGCTTTGCACATGGACAGAAATGCTGAGTTCTGTAGTGACTTGAAAGTTTCTCTTTATAAACATGGGCTCACCCTGGCAGCTCAAAAAGACCAACAAGTATAACCTGCACATAGTGATGATCATTTTTGAGCTCGTGTCATCAAATAGAAGAAAAAGAAAGAATCAAACAAATCTTAATCACTTTAAGTTATTGCAGTGAGTTGCCTGTAAGCATGACAGCTGTAAATTTGTAGAGACCATTGTTCTTCTTCTAAAACACCAACAAATCACTCTATTTTCCAGCACCCAAAGTGATTCAGCTGGAAGAAAACACTTTTGAAATCACATGGGAGCCTCTACCGCCGATGAAAGGAGATTCCATTGTTTACATCCTTCAGCTTGCTGCTGGCAGAGAGTTTGATCAGGTACCTTTTATACAGCTTCAGGAATGTGAGGGGTTTTTCCTGGGAAAAATCATTACCAAAGAAAAGCGTGCAAATTTCTTGTGGAAGGTATCCCTGCCTATGGCAGAGGGTGGAATGAGATGGTCTTTAAGGTCTGTTCCAACCGAAACCATGCTGTGATTCCATGATTTGAAGGTTGAAATTCTGTCAGGGGACATGACAGGGAGACTTTTCAGTAAGTGTGAAGTGGGTGAGCACTGGTTTATCCTGTTCTCCCAACAGTTCCTTTGGCTCTTGATTATTAATCCTGATGGTCTGTTGTACCACTACCTCTCTTAATCAGAGAGTCCACTTTGCTGGAGGAGCTTTAGGGAAGAAAATGCAGGATGATTTTTCTTCTCCTTTCTGAGCCTCCCAGCCCAGGTGAGGCCTCAGTGTGGGGGTGTGGCAGGAAACTTCAGTGAATTGTGAATTGTCAGGAGAGGATTTTACAAAGCTGGGGAGAGGAGAACAACTCCAGGCTGTGCCCAGCAGCACCCACACCCCTGGAGCAGCACAGGCAGTTCCAGGTGCTGGTGCTGAGTGCTCTGCTCCCCACTGAAGCAGCTCTGTCTCCTGCCAGGTGTACAAGGGCCCCGAGCCGTGCTTCCGGCTGCCGGCCGCGCAGACGAACTGTGAGTACCGCGCGCGCGTCTGCGCCGGCCGCCAGTGCCACGACGTGCCGGGCTGCCCGGAGCTCTGCGGGCCCTACAGCCCCAGCACCGTGTTCAGCTGCCAGCGCCGGGAGCCGGGCCCTGCTGCCGCCCCCGCGGGCACGGAGCTGGCGCAGAGCGGGAAGCGGCTGCGCGAGGAGCGCGCCATCGCCATCGCGCTGCTCTGCGGCTTCGCCGTGGTCGCCATCCTCTTCGCCGTGGTCATCCAGTACTTTGTGATCAAGTAGGGCAGAGCTGGCCCCGCTCAGCTGTCTGTACAGAGCTCTCTGGGGTATTTATGGGTAGTTCAGTGAGATCCTAGCCGGGAACCCCTCGCTCCGTGCGTTCCCGCTCCTGCTGCTGGCTGGAGGCTGGCTCGGCAGATCCTTTCCAAATGCTGGACACAGATTTCCTGTAGAAAGGGTGATCCCGGGGCCTCTGCAATCAGGGTGAGCTGTTGGAGAACAGCAATCAGCTGCCTTACGGTGCACACTGGAGGGGTGTGTGCACGCTCCTCCTCTCTCCCCATCCCAGCCAGTTGGAGAGGAAAGGCATTGCTAGGACAGTCCTCTGCCAGCAGCACCAGAGCAGCGGGAGGCGATGGCTGTTCCATCGAGTTTCGCTGTAGTTTGATATCCATGAAATCCAGCAGCACAAGTGCTTTGAGCTTAGAGCAGAACTGCAGAGCCTACTAGAGCATACCACATTTACTAGACTGTAGAAGGAAAGCAGAATATTGACTTAGTGATATTACTACTTTACAGTTATTTTAATACTTGGGATTCAGTAATAATCATTTCAAGTGTTGGAGTAGAGAGTGCCAGGGTTTTTTAGGGTTTTAATCCAAACCAATGCCAGCAGGACGTGGCGCTTGGCCAGGATGCCCAGGAAAGGCTCTGCCCGGAATGTTCCTGCTGTCCTGAGCAGCTTTGGCCCAATCCACATTTCACTCTCAGTGCCTGAGAGAAAAGTAATTCCCTGTGCAGCGTGCTCAGAACAGCACAGGAGTTGTCTTTAAGGAGAAAGAGTGCATTTATGATAAATGTTACACTATTTGGCTCAAACTGAGCAAATGTTTTTGTACTATTATTAACCTAAAAAATAAAAAGTTCAGCCTGCTTTGGGTGCCCTTCTAACTTAACCCCAATGAGCAAATTGTACGTGAGAGAACTCTTTTTAGATAACGTTTATACAATGTTTTAAACTTGCTATCCCAGTGGTAGCAGCTTCACATTCCATGGTTTTCCTGTTGGGAATGTTCAGCCTGCTATGAACTTGTCTGAAACTCGTCCTGGTTGGCTGGGGGATATTTTTGTGGACACTGTGCACTACATTTGACTGTTGTGTTCCATCTGCTTGTGAATCCCTGAGGAGGAGCCTGGCAGCCCCTGGCTCCGTTAGATCAAAGCTTTTGAAAGCTGGAACTCACAAATTTCCAATGTTTCAGGATGGGTCTTGCCAACAGCATTTGGAACATGCCACAGAATGGTAGATTTTAGGGTATTTTGCAAAGTCTGTGGCTCCACTTGAGCCATCAGAACGATGCACTTGTGGGTGGGAGGGTGGATGTGACAGAGCTACAGGCGATGTGTTTCCAGTAATTAATTATCACTTTTAAGGGTCTTTCTCCTACAGCAGTTGAGGAATAACGTTGTGTTAGAGTTTGAGGCATTGTGTTGTATTTCAGATGTGGAAAACCTAAATTATGACCTAGTATCACTTAATCCTCTTCACAGTAGATCGATGGTGCAATCTGAAATTAATCTTTTCAAAACGTACTATTCATTTTTGTACTCTATTTATTTTGATTAAAAGTCCTGGAAAGAAAAAAAAATGTATGTTTGAATGTATTGTTCTACTTGTAGCAGAACTTTAAGTTAATCATTTATTATATCATAGAAATCTCTCCCTCCAGTGTCAGAGTTTTATACAGATATTAGTCTCTAGTTTGCAGAAGAGTTTACAATCTGTCTGTTTTCCTCATAGTCTCCCTTTAGCAGATAAACTGCCTGCAGCAAATCTCCGTTGCCAAAGGGTTCTTTTTTAACTCCTTAGAACCAACTTGTAGAGGTTTATTTGGCAATAATATTCCTGAAATTAGGATTGCAGAGTAAATACTAACAAGTCACCACTGCTAAAAAATGAAATCGAATCCTTTTGTGATTGCCACAAAATGCTCGTGTTTCCAGAAAATATCTGGGATTTCTACTGCAATAGGGATTTTCCATCAGCTGTTGTCCATTCCAGAAGGATGTACCCTCGTGGCATTAATGTATTTTAGGTATCTTTGGTTTTCTTGTATTGTCATTTTTGAGGTATCTCAAACGTATGTTAAAGCTGCCATGCATTGTATTACTAAATTGTAACTATCAAATAGATAATATATTTAATACAGCCAATAAATAATACAAATGTATTCAAATTTGACTCCGAGCTCCTGTGGTTTTATGGGATTTAGTGTCACTTGTGTCATGTGTAATTTAAGGGAAGGGAACATGCTCAGTGTCATTAAGAGCTGAATTAACTTTGGACCCTTGGACTTCCATTCCTCCTCGCACTGCAGGAAGGACCTGCAGTTCCCAGGTGAGGTAGAACAGTTCTGTGATACTGGAAATTGAATTGTTTAGGGCTGATTGCCAATTTTCCATCATTTTGTGTTGACTCAGGGCTTTTCCCCCTTGAGCTCTTCTCCAGCATTTGCTGCTGATTGTGGAATTTTGTCTGACAGTGCCTTAATGATCCAATGAAGATAAGACGGGAAAGGCTTTATTTGAGCATCATTCCCAAAGAGACAGCTGGACACTCAGCCTGGGTAAACTTTCCACTTGAGGAACTATAAGGGGTGAGGAGCTGGAAAATGTGGAGGAGGCAAGGGGAGTGGGGGCCAGCGTGAGGGAATCCCAGGAAAAGGCTCTGGGGAACTGGAAGCACAGGGCCAGAGGGAGCAGGGACACCCAGCAGCAGGATGTGTCCTCACAGTCTTCAGAATTCCTCCAGAACCCAGGAATGGGGCTCTATCAGAAATGAGAGAGGCATCAGCTACAAAACAAACCTCTTCCTCCTTGGAGCTTGGCTCTTTGCAGCTTTTCTGCTCCCAAGCACTGCTCAAATGCCAGTTTTGTGGAGCCAAATAGTGTGGGATTAGTGCTGGAAAGGTCAGAGCTGAGCACAGGCACTGCATTGTCCAGCAAATCCCAGATCTGACGTTAGGGAGATTCCTGCTGCCCTTTCCAAGAGGCAGAAGCTCTGGCTGGGGTTGTTCTTGCAGATTTGGACACCTCCCAACAAGAAAAGCTGTCCTTGTGCCTGGGCCCTGTATGGCTGCACACTGAACACCTCAACAAATCCTGTCTGGGAAGAAATTCCCAGTGAAATTCCATAGAGTGATGGAGTGGGATGGGTTGGGAGGGACCTTAAAGTTCATCTTGTTCCCCTCCAAGCCAGACAGGGACACCTTCCCCTATCCCAGGTTGCTCCAAGCCCTATCCACCCTGGCCTTGAACACTTCCAGGGATTTCACATGTATGGGATGTAACTCCTGCCCCCTGAGCAGAGCCAGGTGCCCAGGCTGTGCTCTGGTTTCTCAGCAGATGATCCCAGCTGGCTGCAGCTGCCCAGGATGAATGACCCGTGGCAGAAGAGGCGTCGGCGCCGGGCCAGGACACACCGTGACCCCATTTCCTGTTTTCCAGCCCTGAAAACAGCCCCAGAGCCTGAGCAGAGGGGAAGGGTGGCTGCTCTTCATTGGGCCAGCGTGTGGTGCCCATGGAATGTGTCATTGTGTGTTTATCCTGCAGAAAAGGAGGCTCAGGAGGGACCTTGTGGCTCGGCACAGCTCCCTGACAGGAGGAGACAGCCATGAGAGGAAATGGCCTCAAGCTGTGCCAGGGGAGGGTCAGGTTGGACAGCAGCAGGAATTTCTTCATGGAAAAGGTTGTTAAACATCAGAACTGCCCCAGGAGGTGGTGGAGTCCCCATCCCTGGAGGTGGCACTCAGTGCTCTGGGCTGGTGACAAGGTGAGGACCAGGCACACCTTGGACTTGATGGTCATGGAGGGCTTTTCCAGCCCCATGATTCCCAGCATGGCTGTGCCCCACAGGGGTGTCCATGGGGAGAAGCACCCATGGCCAGAAAGGTGTTTGTGGCCTGGGGACAGGTGGCTGCCCTGGGGGAACTGCCTCTCCCTGCCTTCTCCTGCTGCTTTCCTCGCAGAAATCCTGCAAGGAGCTCCTGGTTGTGCTTCCCAGTGTGGAAAGTCACCTGTGGTGAGGGGAGGAGGTGGCACAGAGGGAGCAGAAGAGTCCTGCGCTGGGTTTAAAGATAAATCCCAAGCCCCACAGAAGTGCAAACCATCATTTTCTTTCCTGCCTCAGGAATGTGTGGCAGCCCAGCTCTATGTGCTGAGCTCCAGCCTGATCCCAGCCTGTGGAAGAGCTGCTCTCCCCCCCTCTTTCCTAAAATGAGGAAAGAAAATTGGATTTAGTTTGTTGTCGAAGGTCAGTGTCTGGAATTCCTCCTCCCTCCCCCCTCCCAGGATGTTTTTGTGTAACACACTCTGACTCATGGAAGTCAAATGACTTGGCCTGGGAGCTGCCTCAGCACAGGATTCTGGCACAGGCATCCCGTGCTTGCCCCTCGTGCTGGGTGAGAGTTTTCCAGCTCCTCCAGGGCTGCTGGAGCTGTGGGGCTGCTCCTGCTCCCCCAGGCTGGTCCCAAACCCCGGGCAGGGCTGGGATGTGTCTCTGATCCAGGTGCTGAAAGCCTGCCTGGGTGTGCATGGGGAGCACCAGAGCACAGGGCAGATCAGAGGGAGCAGCTCCTGGTTTGTCCTCTTGGTTTGTCCCTGTCTCTGAGGAGCTGGGATGGGAGTCCCCAGCCCATCCTCTTCCTCCAGACCTGGCTGCAGTCCAACCATCCCGGCTTACAACACATTGCAACTGCTTCTGTAACACTGGTGATTGCCTGCCCAACAAAATCACAACAAAACTTTATTTTTGGTTCTGTTTTGCCTCAGAAAGTGAGAAACTTTGACAAAGCTCATATGGAATGTGCTCTAAGTGGTTTCCAAGTCCAGTCAGCTGCTAAGAAAACCAGCTTTAAAAAGCTTTTAAATTTGCTTCCAAAGTGGAACCTGTTATTTTCCGAACAGCAGGAACACACTGTCATTTTTAGTTAATCCTGGGATTGCTGGCATTTTAAAAAGTGACTTCAGAGCTATTAATGAAATAACAAAACACCCCCTCCTGCATCACCACAGGGCAAATGGGAGGCACTGGTCTGTCTGCAGCAGGGGAAGTGGGAAAACAGTCACTTGAATCCAGCAGATTTGGTCTGTGCATGTTTGTCCTCATGAATATTTATAGAAAAGTGAATTTCTGACCTGCAAGGCCGCATTTCCACGGCAACCCCGCTAGGCCGCGTCTCCATAGCAACCCCGCTAGGCCGCGTCTCCATAGCAACCTCGCTAGGCCGCGTCTCCATAGCAACGCCGCCCTCTGGATTGCCGTGGCCGCGCCCTTTGTGTCACATGACCGGAAACGATGGAGGCGGCCAAGATGGCGTCTCCCAAGAGCGCCCCTAAAGACGCGCAGGTACCGCGGGGCGCGGGGGGATCCCGACGGGACCAGGGGGCACCGCGGGCTCGGGGGGCTGAGCGGTGCCTGTGTCCGCCCCGCAGGTGATGGCGCAGATCCTCAAGGACATGGGCATCACCGAGTACGAGCCGCGCGTCATCAACCAGATGCTGGAGTTCGCCTACAGTAAGCGGGGCCGGGCGGGAAGTGCGCGGGGAAGCCGCGGGTAGGGCAGGGAAGCGGTGTGTGGGGCAGGGAAGCGGTGTGTGGGGCAGGGAAGCGGTGTGTGGGGCAGGGAAGCGCTGTGTGGGGCAGGGAAGTGTTTTGTGGGGCAAGGAAGGGTTGTCTGGAGCAGGGAAGCGCTGTGTGGGGCAGGGAGTGCTCTGTGAGTCCGTGTTTCCGCGGGGGCTCCCCTGTCAGACCCGGAGATCTTTTCCAGCTGTAATTCTGTGACTCTTTAATCACAGAATCACAAACCCAGCATGGTTTGGGCAGGGGCACTCTCCTCTATCCCAGGGTGCTCCAAGCCGTGTCCAGCCTAGCCTTCGACACTTCCAGGGATGCCGGGGCAGTCACAGCTGCTCTGGGCCCCTGTGCCAGGGCCTGGCAGAGAAGAATTCCTTCCCTTTATCCCGTTATCCCGTCAGTGCTGCCCCGGGCGCTCTGAGCAGTACCCGCAGAGGTTCCAGTGCCAGCCAGGACAGAGCAGGGTGGGGCTGGGGAGTGTTTCATGAATCTCAGAGCCCGTTTCCCCCAGGATACGTCACCACCATCCTGGAGGACGCCAAGATCTACTCGAGCCACGCCAAGAAGTCGAGCGTGGACGCAGACGACGTGCGGCTGGCGATCCAGTGCCGCACCGACCAGTCCTTCACATCGCCCCCGCCCCGCGACGTGAGCGGCTGCCATGGGCGGGGACACACGGGTGGCACAGGGACATGGGGATGACACAGGGCTGGGGGTGGCAGCAGGACATGGGGCTGGCGCAGGACACGAGGATGTGGCCGGGACACAGGGATGTCATTGGGATACGCGGATGTCAGCGGGACACGGGTGTCACTGGGACACGAGGCTGGCACAGGACACAGGGATGAGGCCGGTACATAGGGAAGTCACTGGGATACAGGGATGTGTCCAGGACACAGGGATGTGGCTGGGACACGGAGATGAGGCCAGGACATGGGGATGTGGCTAGGAAACAGGGATGAGGCCAAGACATAGAGGTGTCACTGGGACATAGGGATATAACCAGACACAGGGATGAGGCCAGGGATGTGGCTGGGACACTGGGATATCACTGGGACACTGGACTGTGTCCAGGACACGGGGATGTGGCCTGGACATGGGGATATCACCAGGACACAGGGATGAGGCAGGGACACAGGGATCTCACGAGACAGAGGGATGTAACTGAGACACAAGGATATCGCTGGGACACAGGGATGTCAGGGGGACACTGGAATGTCATTGGGACATAGGGATGTCACCAGGACATGGGGATGTGACTGGACACAGGGATGTGACTGGGACACTGGGATATCACTGGGACATGGGGATGAGGAAGGGACACGGGGTTGTCACCAGGATACTGGGATGTGCCCAGACACAGGGGTGTCAGTGGGACACAGGGGTGTCACCAGGACACAGGGGTGTGCCCAGACCCGGGGCTGTGGCCGTGTCTCTGCAGTTCCTGCTGGACATTGCCCGCCAGAAGAACCAGACGCCGCTGCCGCTGATCAAGCCGTACTCGGGCCCGCGGCTGCCGCCCGACAGGTACTGCCTGACTGCCCCCAACTACCGCCTGAAATCCCTGCAGAAGAAGGTGAGGATGGCTCAGGGACTGGGGATGCACCCCTGGGGGGGTGGGAGTGGTGTTAAATTGCAGTTTTCCACAGCTGTGAAAGGTGGGGGTGAATATTGGCCTGTGCACGCCAGCTTGGAGGTCTCCAGGCTGGGTTTGCAATTTGTTGTTGGTTGATTTTAAATGGAAGTTTTGAAATGTGGGAAATTTTAAAATGTGGGAAAATTTAAAGTTTGGGAGTATGGTAGTGTTAAAGAAATACTGCAAAATCCCAGAATCACTGAGGCTGGAAAGGCTCTCCAGGATCATCAAATCCAACCTGTGCCCAGTCCCCACCAGAGCACTGAGTGCCACATCCAGTCATTCCCTGGGCACCTACAGGGATGGGGACTCCCAACACCTCCCTGGGCAGCCCCTTCCAGTGCCTGCCCACCCTTTCCCTGAAGAAATTCCTCCTCATGTCCAGGATAAACTGTCAGGTTTAATGTCAGGTTGTCAGAGGCACAAGTCAGGCTTTGGTGTAGATATTAAAGAGTATTTTTGACATCCACCTCAGTTGTTTCTGCTTTAGAGGGAAAATATTTCCTTTGCTGGGAAGCCCTGAATGCCTCACTCTGGGGGGACTTTCCTGTTTATTCCAGGCCATTCCCTGATTCCCTGGCTCTCTCCCTACAGGTCTCCTCCACAGCAGGCAGGATCACAGTCCCTCGCCTGAGCGTGGGCGCCGTGAGCAGCAGGCCCAGCACTCCCACTCTGGGTAGGGAACAGCTCCACAGGGGATTCCCACCTTCCTTTTAGTTAGGAAAAATAAAGAGGAATAATTTAAAACACTTTCCAGCCTCTGAGGGAATGTCAGGGATTGCCTGACCTTATATTGTTTGACAGCATCAGAAAGTTAATTTCATAAATTGATCTTTATTATTACAATAATATTTAAGTGTAAATGCATTACAGGTGTTCTGTATTTGTGATAAAGTCTTTATTTAACAGATTATTCAAGAACTTCACTAAAATTTAGGCTTAGTTTCCTCAGTGTCAGTATGATGCTGAATTAAATAGCAGTGGGGAAATATCCATTTTTAAAAGGATCTTAAAATTTACAGCCATGCCCTAAAAGTTAGTGTGTTTATAGTCTGGAATTCTGTAGGGCTGGGATAAATGCAGGAAAATGAACAAATGTGCAGCTCTGATGGAAATGGAAATCTGTTCCTTAAATCTGGTGTGTTTGTGTTCCTGTGCATTCCCACTGTGTCTAATAATTATTAATATTGTTAATAATAATATCATTAACATAATAATTAATACAATAATAACAATTAATAATATGTTAGCAATGTAATAATAACAACATTAATAATAATATGATGGTAATAATAAATAATAATATAGTTACTATTAATAATATTAATAATTATTCCATTTGGGAGGGAGTTGTAGGAGTGTTTCTGGATTTATTTTGATTTATTTTGGTGGTTTGTGTGAAACCCAGGCACCCCCTCAGCCCAGACCGTGTCGGTGTCAGCCAAGGTGGGCGCGCCGGTGTCGCTGGCGGGGCAGCGCTTCACGGTCCAGATCCCGTCCTCACAGCCTGCTGGGAAATCAGGTACTGCTGGGGTTCCTGGGGCTGGAACAGGGGTAACCACACAGCCACAGCCTGCTTGGGCTGCCAGGGAGAAGCTCATCCATCCCACCCCCTGCCGTGTTCAGAGAGAGCTTCCATGCTGGCCTGGAACACTTCCAGGGATGGGGCAGCCATGGCTGCTCTGGCCAAGTTGATGTGGGAATTTCTCCCCCTGTCCCTCATTGCAGGAACTTCCAGTGTTAATTCCCATTCCCAGCACAGCAGTGGCAGCCAGAACATCCCCATCCTGGGCAGCTCCTCCCTCCCTGGCTCCTGTTTCCCTCTCCCCCTCGTGTCCTCACCCCTCCCTCCAACATTTCCCCATCCTCCCTCTTGGGATGAGCCTGGAATAACTCAGGGATTGCTCCAAGCTTTCAGTGACCCCTTTCCATGATTCCCACAGCCACTCCCACCACACCCACAGTGCAGAACGTCCTGATCAACCCCTCCCTGATTGGCCCCAAGAACATCCTGATCACCACCAACATGGTCCCGCCCGGCGCCGCCGACCCCAACCCGCTCAAGAGGAAACACGAGGAGGACGACGACTACGACGCCTTGTGAGGGCCCTCAGCCCTTCCCTGGGATTCAGGGAGCCTTTCCTGTGGGATTCATGGAGCCTTTCCTGTGGGATTCATGGAGCTTTTCCTGGGGGATTCAGGGAGCCCTTCCATGGGATTTACACAGACTCCAGGGGGTGGGAATGGGCAGGAAGGCCCCGTTTGGGCCTTGGGAGTGTGGAAATAAAGTACAGAGTGTTTGTAACCTGGTCTTGGTGTCTTGTGCACACCTAGGGGAGGGAGCAGGGGCTTTTATATATATATTTATATATATTTTCCATATTTTTAATGTACTTTTATATTACTTTCTATATACACACATATATATATTGTTTATATATATATATATGTGTGTTTCGTGTATATATGTTATATATTTATCATATACACACACATGTAATTGCCTTGTACACTCAAAAGTCTCCCAGACACTTTTTAATATATGTACATTTGTCTATCCACATACATATTTATATATTAATGTATATATGTATGTGTGCACACATACATAAAATATATATAGTGTGTAGAGAGAATACAGAGTAGTTAATTATGCATACAAACACTTCATATATAAATTGTATTTCATGAATTAAGTACACATTCTAAAATAAATGACAAAATCCTGTGCTATATAATGTGAAACATATATATTTTATATAATAATATATAATATTGTTATACAAAATATATATATAATATTATTACATAATATTATTGGGACAATCTTCTGTTAGGGCCTAAGCCCTCAGAACTTCCAAGTTCATTTAAATCACTGGGAAATACTTTACAGCTCTCAAGGCCTTCAGACTTGGAAAGCAGAGTGAGGGGGATTTTGGGAAGGAATTCTTCCCTGTGAGAGTAGTAAAGCCCTAGCAGAGGATGTCCAGAGAAGCTGTGTTTGTCCCATTCCTGGAAGTGTCCAAGGCCAGTTTGGACAGGGCTTGGAGCAGCCTGGGATGGTGGAAGTGGATGATCCTTAAGGCCCCTTCCAACCCAAACCATCCTGGGATTCCCTAAATTGGCAAAGCCCTCATCCAACAGGTAAATAAAGAGAATTCTCAAGTCAGGGAAACTGCTGCCCAAATCCCACATCCCTGTACATGTCTCAGGGAGGGGCTGGGTCACACCCATTGGCAAGAGGGAAAAAATAAATTTAACAAATTTCCATTTATCAACTTCTCTTCCTGCTGACATTCATAACTTAGGGCTGAGGGCAAGGAAAAGCAGCAGGAACTTGTTTGGGGTGTCTGGACAGAAAGACCTGAGCAGGTCCCAGTGACAGCAACTACTGGACTGGTTTTAAGACAAAAGTTAAGCACAGAGAGCCCAGGGGAGGCTTGGGGGGTGTTGCGCACAATAATTCCAACTCCAAGTCAGGTTTATTTAGTAACTCCTTTATTGAAATCACAAACCAGAGTTAAAATTCCTACATTATTCACATAGGTCAGGTTTCTAAGTTCATTGAATAAACACAGTCCAGCAGCTAAAGGGGCCAGAAAAACCAGCAGCTCTGAACTGCTCAGGCTAAGACTTCAGTCAGGGCCTTCTCACTCCATGGCTCCCCCAGGGCAGCTGGACAAGTTCCTTCAGGCTCATGGGAAGAGGCAGGAGCAGAGCTCCAGTGCAGAGACAAAGCTCTCCAGATTTCAGGTGAAACCGTACCCAGCGTTCACAGCTCAGCAGGAGGGAGGGAGCTGGGAACACCCACCTGGAAAATCACCTCCATTCACTCCAGGAATTTCAGAGGAAAAATTCTTAACCCCCACCTGGCCCCAACACACAAATATTTACAGAGACATAACAAAGAAAGAAGTTTGGCTCCCTTGCTGAGGGCAGGAGCTGCTGCTCCAGCAGGAGAATCCAACTCCCTCAAAAATCACCAGGAATGTGGCCTAAAGGGATGGGAAAAGCTCCAGGACAGGTAAACTACTCCTTGATGGGGGTGCAGCCTGAGAAGAAGCTGATGTTGCTGCTCAGCATCCTCTTCTTCCTCCTCCCAAAGGGGTTCTGGTTCTCCTGGGACTCCTCATCCCTCCCAAGCAGGGAGGCAGCAGTGCTGGGAATCTTCAGGAGCACCTCCTGTTCTGTGAGGTCCTGCAGGACCTGGGGGAAAGCAAGGGACAATCTTTGGAGTTAGTCACAGCTGGGGTGACCCACCAGAGGCAGCAGGACACCAAGTGCCAGGCCAACTTCAAGAGTTGCTTTTTTTACTCAAGTCAGGAAAAAGACAAAATTTTTCACAAAATATCAAGATGCAGGAGGCAGAGATAGCAGTTGGAATAGTGGGCTCCCATGGAATAAGAGAACTTGTTTAGCTGAGGTGAAATGAGATGTGCCAGGTCAGAGAGGTCACTGTGAATGTGGACAGACAGGATTTTATCCTGCAAGCTCCTCACTTCCCCTCTCTCCTTGCTGAAGGTGCTGCAGGGAAACGTGGCAAGCTCATGGCATCATTTCAGTGTGGGAACTGAGGAATTCAGCACACTCTCAGCTTCCACACGAGCTGCCTGGAGCTGTGCAGAGTTTTCCAGCAGCAGCTTCTCCTCTGGGGTGATTTCCCTCCAAGACCCTGACTCAGCAGCTCTGCTCTCCCCTGGGAGTACCTTGTTGGTTGGAGTGACACACACAGGCTGGAAGAAGGTCTCTTCTGCTTTCACCTCCGTGGGGTCTTCCAGCTTCAAGGACCCCTCTGAGTCCCTTTTGTGCTCCTCACATGTTGTGGTCTCCTGAGGGGCAGCAGAGGGTGAAGCTCTTACAGAACATCCTTCCCTTCCCACCACAGCCCCCTGCTCTCCAGCTGGGAAGTTTTCCACAGCACAGGATGCTGCAGCTCAGACTAGGCACTAATATTTAGAGCACTATGGGATGTCCCTGCTCCACATCTCAAAATTCCCACTAGGAACATCAGTTTCTCATGGACCTTCCTGCTGCTACAACCCCCTCCCCCAAACCATCCCTTCCATTCTTAAAAAGAAATCTGGGAATGAGTCAGGGTTTGGTGTTGTCTGAAGCCAAAGACAAAACTTTAATTTATTTAGTCAAAAAGGAAAAAGGAAACTTTTTATCCTTAGATTTGAGGAAGAGAAGTGGGAACACGAAAATCTTTGCTGTGAATCTCCAAAATTCTGTCCTGATAGGCAGAGTCTGGTCCTGCAGTGGAAAATTTTCCTCAGTTACCAGAGAGGCACTAATTAGTGACATTGACAGAGTTTCAGCAAAGTGCACTTGCTCTGCCTGGACAAACTATGCTTGTGTGGGAATTATCCCTTCCTCCAGCTTTGCCCCTGCCCACATGCAGCCCCTGTGCCCCTCAGAGGCAGCAGCACTCACCAGGCCCCGCTCCCTGTTCCTGCACGTGGCCGCGGCGCAGCTGCAGCCGTCGGTGCATCCCAACTTCTGCCTCCTGCAGCCACACTGCCTGTTCCCACAGCGGCCCTTGCACGAGCACTGTCAGGGAGGGAGGGGGGATCCAATGGCCAGGATGCTCCTGGAATGCTCCAGGTCCTGCCAGCTGTGGCATCTCAAGGACAGCGACAGCCCCAAGCTGCCCCTTGTGCCATTTCACTGCATTTTGCTACATCCCAGAATAATTTTCCTCCTAATATCCAGAACAAAATCCTTCTACCTACAGATCCATCTTCAGGATCTACAGGAGAAGTACCTTCAGTTACCCAGTGCCTGACTTGAGGTTATGCCAAAGGATCCCAGTCTCTGGGCCACACTTCCACAAGAAGAGGGAGTCCCCACCCCAAAAGCCTCAGGAATTTTTTGAGTCACAGGCTGAAGCTCCAGACTGACACAGACAGATGGAAGCTGAGGCTCTGTCAGGACTGCAAGCTGCAGGTTCCCAAAGGAAGCAAGGATCCACAGCAGGCCATCCATTTTTTTGTTTGTTTTCCCCCCTAAAATTGGCTCCCTGGATGGATGTGGCTGCTGTTGGGGCTGTTCCTAAAGCAGAGGCCAGCTCAGACACAGGCAGCAGGACAGAACATGGGAGAAAGTGACTTGGACAGGGAAAACCTGTCCAGGAAAGTCTTGCTGACTGCAGACAACCTTTGCTGTGTCTGTGGCAATGTCCCAAGTATCCCCAGGCACCCAAAAAACCCATTCCTGCCACTTAGAGAGCAGTGGGGACACCACACCTCACAGCTCCATTCCAACCCCTGCACACAGCAAGTGATTCCCTAACAGACACTGGATCAAGGGCAGCTGGATCTTACCCCCATGAGGTTTTTCCTGGTTCCTCTGCCTGCTTTCCCAGGAAGCCAGTCAGAATCCTCCAGCTCCCCAGGGTCAGAGAGCAGATCCTCCACATCCACCTCAGGGCTGGGCGCTCGGGGCTTGGCTGTCGTCTGCCGGCGGCACTTGGGCTGCAACACAGGAGCACCAGGGGTTAGGCCACCAAAAACCAGCTCTGTTTCATTAATAATATTAATAATGATTACATTTTAATAGGGTTTTATTAGGGTTTTCAGAGTCCCTCACAGCCAAGAAGGTTGTGGGGTGAAGGAAGGAAAAAAAAGATCCAGTTATCCAGATTGAAATTTAAACTACTGATGACAAATCCTTGGAAGTCTGAGTTGTTGACACATCACATGACAAAAAACAAATGTCACACTCCTGTCCAAAGAGTTTTTAATAATTTCTTCCTCCCAGCACTAAGATTTGGCTCCATGCAAAGCAGCAAAGTTGGCTGTGAAACACGTGCCTTGCTCCATAATTTAAAGACTGGGCATGTTACGGAAAAACAATCTAGATTGTGAAGGAGGATACAGAGTCAGAACTACAATGAGGTTTGGGGGTTTGTTTGCCTTTTTTTTTTTTTCTTTTAATAAAAAAAACTAATGCAAGGTATTTGAGTCTGCTGGAAAGGACTGAATTAAATGAGCAGAATTTCAATTAGAGAACAAGTGCTTGGTAAAAGCAGCTTAGGAGAATGAAAACCACATTATCAACAGCCAAGATGAACTCTGGCAAAGAATTCAGGTGCAAAACAATCTGTGCAGCCTCTTACTTTGGGTGGAACATAATCAAAAGAAGAGTCTGGAGACTCAGGTGGCCTTTGCTGGATGTGCTGGATCTTCTGGCCACTGGCAACTTGGAGGAGCAGCAGTTTCTGTCAAAAGGGACAAGAATTAGCTCTGCAAAATCATCAAACCCAGCTGCCATGAGGCTCTGGTGTCTGTACAAGGCTCTACCTGTTTCAGAGTGTCATTTTCCCGGAGGAGTTCCTGGTTCTTCTCACAGATCTCTCTCATTTTTTTCAGCTCTTCCTCCTGTTTGCAGGACAAGAGGAAATTTGTTTCATTGCAGATAAAGAAGAGAAAATCCCCAGGGTTATTCCAGCCTGCACAGCAACCACCTCATGCAGGCTTCTGCAAAGGGAACACAGAATCCTTCTCCTAATTCCACACAATCCTTCTCCTAATCCCAAAGGATCCCAGCCTCCCCCAGCCCCTGCACCTGGAACCGCAGTCGCTCCTGCAGTTGTTTCTCCTGCTCATTCAGGGAATCTTCCAACCTCTTCTCTGCTGCTTCTTTCTGCTGGAATTGGCTGAGCAGGTACAGAACCTAAAGATAAACAGGGAATAAACAGGGGTGAATTCCTGAAAGGAGCACTTGGCATCAAAGTCCAGGCTCAGGGAAATTTCCTGCCACTTCCAGCACAATTCCACCCTGATCTATTTGAAAAGTGATTTTGTGCTCAGGTGTAACCTCCTCATTTAAAGCAGGAGGAAAGTTACTGAATAAACCAATTTACTCAGGATAAATACAGAGATTTTGTTGGCTTTGATTGAACCATCTGCAAAAATCCAACAGAATTTGAGCTGATATTCAGCACCAGCTTCATTTCAGCATATCCTCCTTTGCCCTTCCCTCTGAGCAGACCTGGAGATCAGACTCCAAATTTCCATGAGCTGTGATTCACCTTTTCCTGGTGTTGCTGTTCCTGCACCAAAATCTGATTTTGGAGCTCTGCCTCCACCTCTGCCATGTGGTTTCTCTCTTCCATGAGCATCTTCTGCACATCAGAGCAGCTGGCCTGGCTCTGCTGCAGGCCACTCTGCAGTTTGCTCTCCCGCACTTTGGAGGAGACCAGCTGGAAAACAAGAGCAAGGCATGGCTTGGGACAGGGATAAACCAGGGAGCTGAGGGTCTTGTTCACTGTTCTGAATTCACCTCCCTTCCTGCAGCACTTGGAATATTTTCCTTTTCACCCTTCTCCTTTGATTTCCAAGCACCAGGGAACAAGAGGTAATTTTGTCCTTCAGTTGCTCTTTCCCAGATCCCACAATACTCCAATTTTTCTTTTTTCCATCTCAATACCAATTCCACTGCTTCCCTGCTTGTTCAGAAAGTATTTTAGATACTTTTTCTTCTCTTCCACTTTCGAAATTTGCCTTTTCCCTTTCCTATGCAAGCATCCAGACCCTCATCTATTCCATCCCCCTCTTCCCTGCTTTTCAGATTTCACTCCCCCATGCAGGTTACTTTAATCCAAACTTGAGAAGGGAACAAACCTCATCCATTACAAGAAGGCTCCACTCAAATTCCTTTGGTCACTTCCTGTTATTTGTGGCTAAGCAGACTTACAGCCTTTGTTTTCAGGGATAAAAGAGAAGAGCCCAGGGTTTACCTCTGCCAGGAGATACTTCAGAGCACATTTGGCCTCCAGGAGGGTGGCAATGCTGTCCCAGTGCTGCTTGGCCCGATCTCCATTGTCTGCATCCAGGAGTTTCTGCTGCAAATCTGCTATCTGGGCACTCCTGGGGAAGAATCCATGGATTTGGGGTTATAACACAGGAAAAAACCAGGGCTGGTTTCTGGGCTTATGTGACTGTTCCCAGAATATTAAATAAAACAGTATAAATTGAGATTTTTGCTGCTCAGTGGAGCACCTGGAGCCTGCATTGCTTCCCTGGGGAGTTCTGCCTCCACTCCACATTCCCAAGTTAAAAGTGGAGGTTTTTCCCCCGGAGGTGCTAACTAACAGCTCAAAACACTCAGTCCAAGTGCCTGAGCATTTTCCCCACATTCTGGAAAAATTCCAGACAGGAAAACCCACTGAAAGGGGTTTGGGCGTTTCACCCCCTAAAAAGCCATTTTCAACTTATTTGGCCTCTTTGCCAGTAGATACTTGGCCAAAAACCATTCCTCCATGTCTTCCACCATTTGTTATAAATCCCTCTGATGGATGGGGTGTTGGGACCAAATTTCCTTCCTGAAACATCCTATGAACCCCAAGAATAGGAAATTCTTGGTTCTGTAAAAATGGATTTTTGCATCAAATTTGGCATTTTGGGCTTGAACAAAACAAAGACAAAACTTCAGATGTCACTCCCTATCACCCTGTGTATAAAGATGTGGATTTTTGGTGTAATTATATCTCAGTTCTGTTTTCAGTTACAATTTACCATGGGGGATGTTTTTCATCTGTGGAGACACATCTTGGCCACCCATTCCACCAAACACCAAAGGTGCTCCAGGTAGCATTGGAAGGCTTTCCTTGCTGACACCCAGTGTAAATATGATTAAAGACCACAGATGCAGAGCAAAAAGGGTTGTCCATCAGTATTAATCAGACTGTAAAGATGATCTTGAAACTTGGAGTTTTGGAAAAAGATTTTCAGCACCTGTATTTTCACCCCAATTTGATTGGCAGTGGCTCTAAAACAATTAGATGGGTTAGGGTGCTGGTTAAGCAAGCACAGCAATGCAACTTCTCTTGTACTGGGTGAAAAGGCTTTCCCTCATCATTGCAGTGTCAGCCTGTGTGGATGAGCACTGGGGCAGTGCCTTACCTGAGCTCCATCTCTGTTTGCAGGCTCTCAATCTGCTTGGAGACAGAGACATCCGTGTCCAGAGCCTGCAGCTCAGCCAGGCAGTACGTGCGCCTCTGCAAGCACAGCACACAGGGATGCAGGGCAGCAACAGGGGAGGAAATCACACTTTTACAGATATTCCAGCCAGGAAAGCCTCCAGGCATCTCCCCACAGCTTCAGTTCCATTGTTCCTCCCCAAAAGCCTGTGCTAAGGGGAGTGAGCCACTCACATCCCTCAGAATCCTTGAGGTTGGAAAAGCTCTCCCAGAGCGTTGAGTCCAACCATTCACCCAACACTGACGGGTCACCCATGTCCCCAGGTGCCACATCCAGATGGTTTTTGGACACTTCCAGGGATGGTGATTCCACCACTTTCCCTGGACAGCCTGTTCCAAAGCCTGACTGCCTTTTCAGGGAAAAAAATTTCCCAAATTCCTTGAAGTAACAAGTTCCTTCAGCACCTCTTGTTCCTGACATTCAGAGGATGAAAACATTAACCCTTTCTCCCAGAAAGGGTGGGATCCATCCCCACCTTCTGAGGGAACAGGCCAAGTAGGAGAGAGAAGAATGAATCCAGTATTGCAGAACAGCCAGAGGAGTGGGGTGGGAGAAGAGGAATTTCCCTCTTACCCGCAGCTTTGGAGGGGGGTTTTCTCCAGCATCTTTCTTCTCTTTCAGCTGAAGGAGCTCTTTTGCAAGGATTTTCCTGTCCTCCAGCAGGTCTGCCAGGTGTCTTCGAGCTTCCTCAGTGCTGACAAGAACCTCGACTTCGTTTGCAAGCCAGCTCTGGAAAAACAACCCCCAAAACCCAGTGGCTGAGCTCAGCTCCAGGACTGAACCCTTCTGAAAAATCCCACTGCAATTCCCACCAAGGCCAGCAGCACCCACCCCAAATCCCAGTTTGCCCAGTGTAGGGATGCAAAACCACTGTTACCCACCTTAATTCGTGTAGCAATTCCTTCCATGCCCCGATTTTGGGTCTCCTTCCGTTTATCTGCCACCTCCTTCTGCCTCTGCAGAGCATCCTTGAGGCGTTTGTTGGCAGCTGCTGCCTGGAAAAGATTCCACAAGGAGCTGAACAGGGACTGCAAATCATCTGCTACAGCTGGAAACACCAGGGATTCCCAGCCCAGGGCAAACACTGGGACAGTGACAGCACAAGGTTAATAAATCTCAAGTTATCCTGGTTTAACTCAAGGATTCCTGCTCTTAATTTATTTCCTTTGCTGCCATTCCTTCTTTAAAAGAAAAGCTCCTCCTGTGCCTGAAGATAGAAGAAAACACCCAAAATAAGAGGTTGAAGATGAATTTCTTTTACAAAGCCATCCTGAAAGGATTCTGAACTGCAACCTTGTAGATCCACCACCCAAACTCATTCCCCACTTCCAACCTTGGGCATGGATTTGCCACCTGGCCACCCAGAGCCACTTGGTTTTTAAGGAGCAAATTTAACTGGGATCCCTCCAAAGCAGAAATGGGGATTTCTCTGCAGTGAGAATATTTTTTTCCCAGCCTCTAAACTTCCTTTCACAGGTTTCTGTGTATCCTGATCCTTCCTCCAGCCCCACTTGGCAGACTTTAGGGATTGGTTGGGATGTCCAGGAGATGTTGGCTCCTCACCTCCTCTGTTTTGCGCCGAAGGACATTGGCCTGCTTCTGGAAATCCCTCTCCAGCTTGAGGAGCTCATATTGTCTCTTACGGTCCTGCAAGGAGAAACAGCTGCTAAAGTCACATTTTCCACGACAAAGGAAAGGTTGCAGCCGCAAAATTCCAGCCTGAGCACCCCAGGGCAGCAATTGCTGTGACACTCCAGGTGTTTTCTGGCCATTGCACTCAGCAGCTGGATTTTATTGACCTGCATTATCCATCCATATGTCTTTGGAAGTTTAAAAACCTCCCATGCTGAGGCCAAACCCTACAATTGTAAATCCTTCAAATATTGACTAATTTTACTGTCTGCTTTAGAGCAGAGTCACAGCTGTGGCAAGAGCTTGAAGATCTCCAGCCACAAACAAGTCCAGTGGTGAAAAGTGGCAGCCACACAAGCCAAGCTTCTCTTCAGAGCATTCCTAGTCCTTCCAAGATACTTCCCAGTTAAAGAAACCTTCAGGCATCCCTTTGGAGGGTGGAATAAACTGAGGGGCTTGTTTGCTCACCTTTTCCTTCAGCTGGATCACCTCCTTGTCCTTCTGCTGCTTCCACTGCCTGAATTTCTCAGTGTCCTCTTTCATCTGACGCATCAGCTGTACCCTTTGCTGCTTCATTTCCTGAAAGACACCAGGGGCTTGAAGAAATTTCCATGATTTACATCCTAAAGAGCTTCAACCTCCATTCCCCCTGTGCCTGCCAGGTGTGGGGAGTGGCAGGTGGGAAATCTTGCTGTGCCCCCACTCAGGACACTCTCAAAATGCTAAAATACAGGGGTTTTTGTGGCAAAAGTAGAGGTGGCCTTTGAGTCATAAGTAAAATACATGATATTGTACTTAAATATTTGTATAATTGTTAATCCTAAGCAGAATATGTAAAAATGTCTATTTGAACATGTTTCTTTAATTAAAAGGGGGAAATATAGGTGGCCTTTGAGTCATAAGTAAAAGATATGTATTGTATAGGTGGCCTTGCCCTGATAAGTCCCAGTTGTTCTAACTGGGCTGCAGCTGTGACTAATGAAGATAACTGGGATAAAAGGGGTGGGTTGGCCAGCCAGGGAAAGCCTTCTGGATGAAGACCTTTGAGGAGGGAGAGGAATCTGCAGAAGAAGAAAGTGCTGTGAAGAGGCTGCCCACAAGAAATCACTGAGAAGGTATGGGACTTTTGAAATATGATGGCAACACATAGGAGAAAAACCAACACAGACACAATTTAGGGAAATCAAAGAGAAATCAAATTATTTGACTGAGGCAATAAATTAGAAATGTCAGAAGATACTTTGGACTTATTTTCCTTCCAAATCTCAGTAGCCACCTGCCTACTGTAGTCATGTAGCCACAGGAATCTTGCCAAAAACTGCTATTTTCAGTCTGACTAAACAGAAAGGGGATTCCTGTCAGGGTTTTCTGGGATTCCTGTCTGGGATCTGCTTTGCCCACACTGGCTCAAGTCAGAGGTGCCTGTTGGTTACCCTGATCTCCTGGTTCAGTTTGGACACTGTGTGCTCTGTGGATTCCTTCAGCTTCAAGAGCTTGGATTGCTCATTCAGCTTCTTCTTGAGCTCAGTAATTTGTGCTTCCAGCTCCTGGAGCCTTTTTCGGCGCCGCTCGCTCAGCCTGGAGAGGAACAACAACAAACCCAAATGTCACCCCTGTCACCTCTGCTGCTGCTGAAAGCCCACAGGAGGCTTCTCTGCAGCTCCTGGCACATTAAAGGGACATTTTTACACCAAAAAAGAGCTTTTTACAGATCATAGAAGTGCAAGACATTGGATTTTCAGACACATTGACAGCCCCCAGAGCTGCAGGCAGAGCTGTCTTACTTGGCCTGGTTGATGTCTTTCTTTGCCATTTGCAGAGCAAGGATCAGTTCCTCCTTTTCCTTCTGCAAGTTGCTGACCTCCAATTCCAGATCCCTGATATTGGTCTAGAAAGGACAAGAAGAATAAATCTCCAAATAAAAACCTTGGAAAGAGACCCTGAGACAAAGCTTTAAGATTGAGAAACCTTGAAAAACCCAATTCCTTCACAGCAGGCTGCTAAACCACCAAATCCCAGAGCAGTGTGAGGGTCACAGGGGCTGGCCCAGCACACTCTGGAGCTTTGGTGGGCACAGAGTCACTGGGGCCATGTCCTGACTGAATTATTTCAGAGATGGGAGATCCCAGCACAGCAGGTAAAACTGTCCAAGGGAGCAGGGACCCAGCTCATGGAATAAGCTCAGATCAGAACAGGCACCTGAGGACAGATCTCCCTTCCCTCCCCAGCAGGAATTGGGGAAAACAAACTGACCAAGGAGGATTTCAGCCTTACCTCATACTGAGACTGAATGGGCCCCAGCTGAGTATCATTTTGAGACATCTTTTTGGCTAGGGCCTCTTTCAGAGTCAGGGCTTTGTTGAGCTCCAGCAGCTCCCTGGAGAGCTGTGCCTGGCGCAGGGCGTGTTGGGTGCTGAAGTCAGAGGCTCTCTTGGATTCCTGGGCCACTTCTGCTCCCTGCAGGAGACACAGCCATGAGGAGAGGCCAATCCAAAGCTCCTGAATTATTTCCACAGAGCACTTTAGATTCATTTTTATGTAAAAAAATTAGATATTCAGAAATGAGAACAGGTTCTTGACTGTGAACACATTGAGTTTGAAAGAGCACAGACAAGGGTGATGATTTATCAAGCATCTGGGTTAGAAAATGAGCAGGAGGGAGCTATAGGTGGCCTTGCCCTGATAAGTCCCAGTTGTTCTAATTACCAAAGAAGAAGAAGAACAGCCTTGCCTTTAATGGGCTGCAGCTGTGACTAATAAAAATAACTGGGATAAAAGGGCTGGGTTGGCCAGTCAGGGAAAGCCTTGAGGAGGCAGAGGAGCCCTGAGAAAGAAGGAACAATCTGCAGAAGGAGTCAGTGCTGTGGAGAGCTGCCCACAAGAAATCACTGGGAAGGTAAGGGACTTTTAAAATATGATGACAACAGGGAGCAGATAAAAGTGATGAGGAGATAAAACCATGCCCCAGTGAGGTGTGCACTGCTGAGCCCCTCACTTACACCTGGAGAATCCTGTTCAGAGTTTGGCAGCTCTGCAGCAGCTTCTGTGGCAGCAGCACTTTCACTCTGGTGGACAGAGAAAGAGAAAGTTTGGGTGAAAAGAGAAATATGAAATCAAATTAGGGAAATAAGAGTCTGTTGGCACACTATGGCAAAGCACAATGTGATCCTCTTCTGGCCAGAACCTCTCTGGAAAGAGGAGACCATCATCCTCCCCCTCAAGGAATATGGGGAAACTCCTCCATGTCTAGTTGGAAAAAACATTCCTTGAAATCTTCCCTGAACTCCAGCACTGAGATAACAGTAAGAGGAGGAGGTGAGAACAGAGGAATGTCCCATGAGGGAGAACTGAAATTCCTCCATTAGACAAAAGCATGGAAGTGTCTATTTAACAATCTCAGACCTCTGCAATTTGCATTGTCCATAAAAATCACCAAGTTTGGAACACTCCATCTAATTTAGGGACTGTAAATCCATGCCAAGCTCCTGTGTCAGGTTTTTCCATGTAAACTCCTCCTTCCCTTCACCCTAGGAGCAGCACAAGTGGCCTTTCTGCAGCATTACAGCACAACAGGACATTCTGAAGTGGATCTCAAGAGTCATTTCACATTTAAATTGCTGGGCTCCTTGAGGGAAGCTGTTGGAGTGGAATCCCAGATTTCCTGGGATTGTTGTCACAGCTCCCTGGGTTCAGCCTTACCTGCAGCTCAGCCAGCACCTGCTGCAGGTTCCTGATCACCTCCACATTTTCCTTGAACTCTTCATCTTCCACGGTCTCCACCATCTTCTGCAGATCCAACTTGCACCTGGAAACAGGGGAACAAGTCCATGCTGAGTTTGTGCCAGGGAAGAACAACTTTCCCCACTCAACCTCTGGATTAATTCTGGATGAACAAACTCCAGCTGGTTGGATCCAGTTTATCCCACTGAAAACACTGAATTCCCAAGGACATTATCCCAGGAGAAGGGTGTGGGGACACTTACACAGCATGGTGCTGGAGCTGCTCTAGTTTTGCATACATCTTCTCATTTTCTTGCTCTGTCTAGAGAAATCAGAATTGTAGAAGGTAAGAAGCCAGAAATCAGCTGATAATTTTCAGTAAAAGATTGGCAGTGTGAAAATCAATGCACTGAAAGATCTTTCATGGTCAGGGCCACCAGTCTGGATTTCACAGCATTTTTTCAGGGATAGACACTGCAGGCAATAGGAAAAAAGCAGAGTGGGGAAGGGAGAGCACAAGTGTGCAAGTGCTATTTAAAATATTAAAACAAAATATTTAAAGTCTTAAAAATGCTGAAAGATTCAGGTCTCCTTTTTCCAAAAGGAAACTAAAGGCCAACAGACTCAGGCACGTTTTTGGTTCTGACTGGTTTGGAATCAACATGAAAGGACCATTTAAGAGAGATTCTCAATATGTCATAAATACTGGAGCTGCTGTTGATTCACTCCCAGCAATTTAGAACTCTCCTGGGATAACTGAACTTACCAGGATGATCCTCTCCAGCATCTGTGCTGTTTGCCCAGCAGCCTCACTCAGCCCCTGGCTCAGCTTCTGGATCTCCTCTTGCAGGGATTGGTTCTTCTCCATCAGGGATTGGAGGCTCTCTGAGGGGGCCAAACCACTGCAACAACAAGGAGCAGTGGCTGTGAGTTTGGGCTTTGATACAGCATTGAAGTTACCTCCAAAATTATTATTATAATTCCTTAAATAATTTAAAATAAATACTCCAGAATGGCTTGGGAGGGAAGGATCTTAAAGCTGATGCAGCCCCACCCCTGCCATGGGCAGAACACTTCCCACAGACCAGGCTGCTCCAGGGTCTGTCCAAGCCTTGGACACTTCCAGTATGCAGGAAAAACCTCCAAACAGAGGTTGTGAACTCCATGTCCTTGGGTTTGGAACATGCCCAGAACACAGCACCTGCACAGCCCAACTCTGTCCCAGATCTTGTGTTTTAAGGGTAATGGAGGTGGAACTGCCCCCCATTTAGGGGTAGAGGGGTGAGGAGAGCAGAGATGGATGGGTGTCAGAGACAGGAATTAATTCAGGAGGTGTTTCCTGCTTCCTCTTTTACTTCCTGCAACAGATTTTTGCAATCATGAGGTGTTTGCTACAAAACTAAATATCCCATGGAATTCCAGTAAGGATGCCAAAAAGAGGAGGGAAAAAGCAACCAATTTATTCCCCCCTCACTCCACAGCACTGCCCAGAGCTAAGAGATCCAGAGACTTCTCTGGAGTGTGATAAATACACATCCAGAGGACATTAAATAATAAATCTTACTTGAGAGCCACAGGCAGGGTCCCTCCATGGGCCTGGAGCAGCAACACCTGGAGCTGCTGGACCTGCAAAGACAAATAATCATTGTTTGTGAATGTAACAGCTCCATGGATCCTTGGTATTCCTGACTTCCCTGCTCCATAATTCCCCTTTTACCACTGCCTGTGCAATGTGGTGTTGTTACAGTACTCCAAGTTATTTATTCCTCAAAAGGTTCTTCACTTCCCTCTGGGATCACCCCAGGGAAAACCCTTCCCCTCCCCTCGTGCTGGGCACAGGCAGGAGATGTCAGGAAGGCACCAAACCATCTCTGTATTTCTGACTGTGCCTGTAGCTCACCAGGCAATGGTTTATTGGGTGTTCACCACTTTTCTCTGGCTGCAGAAAAACTCCAAGAAATATCCTCACATCCCCTTCCCACAGAGACAGAGCAATGCACATGAGGGATGTTTTGCATTTTTTGTGAGGCTGTGCCTTCCTCTGGGGTTTGCTGAGGGGTTCCCCCAGTACCTGCTGCTTCAGCTGGTGCAGCTCAGCTGCCTGGGGGTCCACGTTGACAATGGGTTTGTTTTTGATCTTCCTGGCCCTGTCAGCATAACGCAGAGTGTTCAGGGTCTCCTCCAGGTTGGAATCTGCTGGGCTCACACAGGCAATCATCAGAGTGTGGCTGTTCCCACCCAAGGAGTCTGGGAAGGAGAAGAAACAATGTCAAAGCTGTCAGAGCAACAAGGACAGTGAAATGCCATGAGTGCATCCCCAAAATGCAGATTAAACAGCTGGATTTTGGTGCCACTTTACTTTCTCCTCTGCACACTCAGGACTGTTTTAAAGTGGGTTTTTAAAAGCCAAAGTCAGGGTTTGAAATCAAAGGTTTCACCCCAGAAGCCCCAGTTGTTGCCCTGATAAATAATTTCTTTATACCATTTCAGGCTTGGTTCTTTCAGGTTTGCCGCTCCCTAATAACAAGACCTCCATGAATATCCAGAATTTTCTCCAATTTAAGGAATTATTGGCAAAGAACAGATCACAAAGCTGCATGGAACTTCATCCTTTGGTTTTATACAAATGGGCTCTTAAAGCTACTGATCATTAAAAAAAAGGGGCCCCACATCCAGCCTAATCCAGGTTTTAATTAGGTACTTTCAGACATGGAAAATACTGAAGAGCTTTTGCAGCAAATTATGTAATTACCATCAAAATCCCAGTAATTTCATTACTAAAGCTGTGCCCAAATTAAAGGGTAACTTAAATAAAATGCATTGAAAGACAAATCCCAGCTACTGAAAAATAAAGACCGGATCTTCAGACTAAGAAAACAAATCCCAGGGAAGGCACAGACAGCTGGAGCTTCATTCTGGCTGTGACATCACCCAGGGAGTTGCTATAATTAGGGTACAATAATAGATCTCTGCTCCCAGACTTCTCCTCCTCCTTCTCCCCTGTGGGAACACAGTTGCAAAAGAAGAGATTTTGGTGCAAACAGAAGGGGGAGATGTGGGAACTCAGACCATCCCTCTGGATGTCCAGAGTTGCCCAGAACCCTCTTGGGGGCTTGATTTTGATCCTTCTAAGGAAGTGCCACCTGTGTATGAGGACATGAGAGCCACACAAGTTAGAATGGTGTGAGAATGAAGTGTTCACAGGGTGAAAATGTAGATTTTAGGATTTTTGGCATAGGGGTTATAAAGACAAGATGAAGGAATGAGAGTCTATCTCATCCTTCTTTCTTCTTCATGTTCTCCATTTTCTGCTGTGATGTTGGCACTTTGGGATTGGTTCAGAGTAGAAGTGCACTGTCTAACATAGGTGATAGGCATTGGGAATTAAAAGTAAATATGTTATATGTAGTTTGTAGTATAAAAGATGACACCTCCTCGGGGCAGGCAGAGTGCCTCAGACTGTCTTGCTAAGCTGACCTTGGCAGGGCAGGAGAAAATTTTTTACAGATAAGATAAAATAAACAATCTTGAGACTGAGAAATGAAGAGCCCTGACTCCTTCTTCAAGTGCCAGGCTGGGAAAAGAGACTTTCCAACTCTTCTCAGGGTCACTCTGACAAGCTAATGATCCCAACACTCCCCACCAAAAAATAAGCCCTGATTTTGTCTTGTTTCCTCCTGTCACACAAAGTGCGGGAGAGCAGGACTTGTTTTGAGCTCATCTCACTGCATTTGCAACCTAAAATAAGAGTCCAGGAAAGGCCTGGCTTCAGTGAGAAATTAAACAAACAAATCTCTTTGCAGCAGCAGCTCTGAGCTGGGGGTTTTCTCCTGCTTTATTTCAAAAGCACCTGTAAGTTTAGGCTTTGTCATCATCTTCTCTCACCTTGCAGCAGCCTGGTCAGCTTGGAGTCTCTGTAGGGGACAAAGCCTCCCTTTTTATTCTCCTCTCCCAGAGCACTGATGACATTCCCCAGGCACAGGAGGCCTCTGTTGATGTTGATTCCTGCAGAAAAAGCTCACAGTGAGCACAGCCACCTCAACAGCTCCAAACTCATTTCCTTCCCTTATTAAAAATTTAACAAGGTTAAAAAAAGCAGATTAAAGGATTAAAGAAGTGCTTTGCTCTTTTATTAACTCCCAAGTGAAAAGAAACCCAAACTCCACCAATCCCAGCCCAGAGACCTTCTTTGAGTCTGTCTCCCTCAGCCTTGGTCTTCTTCTGTCTCTCAGAGCCAGCAAGGTCTACCAGGTGTAACTTGCAGTGAAAACTGCAATTCCTAGGGCAGAAAGAAACTGTTTTACTCTCCCAGGTGGAAAAGGAGCAGCCCAGGAGCTGAAAATTCAGGGAGCCAAAACCTGAACTGCCTTGAGAAGCACAGCTCAGGACCAGGATGAGGAAAATTTGGGAAAGTAACTCTCATCAGCTGCACAGTGACACTCACTTGTCATTTTTCTTCTTTTGGTCAATGAAGATGGTGAAGATGGCATGGGATCTGGAGGACTGGGAATTCATGGCTGTGGATCCCACAGTTCTGCAGTTGTTCCCCTGCTCCAGGCAGGACACAGTCTCT
The DNA here is from genome assembly GCF_027887145.1 of Ammospiza caudacuta. Lineage (NCBI taxonomy): Eukaryota > Metazoa > Chordata > Aves > Passeriformes > Passerellidae > Ammospiza > Ammospiza caudacuta. The sequence continues at coordinate 14,939,010 of NC_080606.1, read as the reverse complement.
TGGGCACAGGTGACATTTCTTTCTGTCAACCCCACAATCTGTAGCCAGGAAGGAAACATTGTTTATCCTCTGCTTCCTCTTCATCCCACCTGGGATCAGAAAAATCTCCCTGCACCTCAGGCAGTGCCAGCCCATTCCCAGGGGCCTGGAATGAAAACTCCCAGGAAAAACTGATTGTGAATATTTCATTTCAGGAACATGGAATCACGTCCTGATGCTGTTCCTAAACACTCCCCAGGTTTCCTCTGCCTGCTCCAGATCCAGCTGGGCTCTGGGATAGAGCCAGAGCTCCTCAGGGCTCCAGGGACAAATCCATGGATATCCCAGGCCAAGTTGGGGGCTGAGAGCTGTGCCAGCCACAGGAAGGGGCTGATGGGGAGGGGATTTGTGTGAATAAAATATTGCAGAGGCAGCTCCCAGGGGATGAGCAGGAGAGACTGGATGTGCTCCTTGGCAAGCTGTGCTTTCCCTGAGCATCCAACCCCCTGGATCTCTGTGTGCTGCTCCCACCACATGGATGATCCCCATCCCACTGTTTTGGGGATGACAGAAACTCCCACATGGGCCCCTCCTTCAGCCCCCAGCCCTGCAGACCTTGATGCCTTCCTTGGGGTCCTCCCGGATGCTGATGGGGGAGCGCTCTCGGGAGGGGCACAGCAGGTCCAGGATGTCCTCGTTGTAAATCTGGAGGCAGCAGAGGAGCAGATCAGAGTTACCAGCCAGGCTGAAATTAGGGCTAATTTAGCATCACATTTTATTAATTTCACCTTCAGGGAAAGACAGAAAGAACAAACAAAACCTCCTGGAGTTTTAGGGGTTGATTTAATCAATATCTGTTACCTGAAGGAGGTGACCTCAAAGCTCCCTTTATTCCTGACTTGATAAAAACCAAACTTTTACCTCCAAATAAGAAACTTTGAGGACGAAGTCCCAATCGTGCCTTTGCTGTTTCTCCTCAAAGAGCAGCTTGATGACCCTGGGGATGACCCCCACGCTGGGCTCATGCTCCTGGTTGGCAGTGTAGGTGCCTCCCATGGAATAGGTTTTCCCTGACCCCGTCTGTCCGTAGGCCAAGACAGTGGCATTGTATCCTGAGGGGACAAAGGACAGCCGGGTGAGTCACATGGAGACTGAAAGCTGCATTTCTGAAAACCACCCTTGCAGAAAATCATCAGCTTACACCAGCTTTAAGCATACATCACAGTCAGGAACATTGAAGGAAAAAAAAAAGGGCAATGAAAACTTCATAAAGCACAGAGAAAATTATTATTTCAGCTCTTTTTTAAGACTGGATGTTTTATTAGAGCTAAACAGCAACACAGCACAAATTCTCTGCCATCCCAGCTCCATTGCAGCATCCTGGAACAGGATGTTTATCAATTCATTGTGTTATTCTTAAGGAGGGAGAGGGACTTTTTATAATGGCTCGGAGTCACAGGACAAGGGGAATGGCTTCCCATTGCCAGAGGAATATTGGGAAGGAATTGTTCCCTGTGAGGGGAGGAGGCCCAGAGAAGCTGTGGCTGCCCCTGGATCGCTGGAAGCATCCAAGGCCAGGCTGGACAGGGGAAGATGTCCCTGCACATGGCAGGGGTAGCACTGGATGGGTTTAAGCTCCTTTCCGACCCAAACCCCTCTGGCATTCCATGAAAACTGCCTCAGAGCACATCCCCACCTCGTTCTGCAGAGAGGAACGGGCTCCAAACGGGCAAAACCCGGGACAAACCTTTGAAGATGCCACGGACCAGAGGCGACACCGCGGTGTTGAAAACCTCCTCCTGCTCCACGGACGGGTCGAACACGTAGTCGTAGGTGAAGGCTTTGTCATTGCCCACCACGACCTGCGGGCGAGAGGGACGGGGCAGCGCTGGTAGCGGCTCCCGGTAACTGCGGGACCCCCGGGATGGCCCCGCGGCTCACCTGAGGCTCGCCGGGCACGAAGGACAGGCACGTCTGGCAGCCCTCGCTGGTCTCCTTGGGCACCAGCGGCCGGCAGCGCAGCGCCACGCGCACCGGGATGCCCTTCTCGTCCTCTCGCATCATCACCAGCCTGCGGGACACGAGCGCCGTGAGCGGGCCGGGGCACGGAGCGGGGCTGGCCGCGGCCCTGCCCGGCCGGAGGGTGGAGCGGGCGGGAAGCGGCCTCAGCGGGGCTCTGGGGAGGAGGGGGCGGGGGGTGCAGCGGGCCTGCCAGGGCTCTGGGATGGAGCGGAGGCCCCGGGCCGGGAGCGGGGCTGGAGCGGGGGCGGAGCGGGCCCGGCCTGGCCCTGCCCGGTGTCGCGGGGCGGCCGCGGGACTGACCTGGAACCGCCGCTGCCGTTCCAATGGCGGCACCGCAACGGCCGCCGTTCAAACCGGGCCGCGCGCCGCCATGGCCAATCACAGACAGGTACCGCAAGCGGGGCGGCTCCGTAGCCAATCGCGGGGCTGTGCGTCAACGAGGGGCGGGACTCCAGCCAATCGCAGAGCGGTGCGTCACTCAGGGGCGGAGCCAACCGAGGGTGGGGATGGGACCGCGCGAGGGGCGGGGCGGAGCCAATCGCGTGCGGGTGCGTCAGGCAGGGGGCGGAGCCAGGAGCGGGTCTCGGCCAATCGCAGCGCCGTGCGTCGCTCTCGGGGCGCGTCCCGGGCGCGGCGGAGCGGCAGCATGGAGGGCCGGGTGCCCTACGACGACTTCCCGGTGGTTTTCTTGCCGCCCTACGAGAGCCCGCCCGCCTGGGTGCCGCCGCACGAGGTCAGCCCGGGGCGGGGGGAGCGGGGACACGGCCCGGGAGGGGCAGCTGCGGCCGCGGGGCCCCGCCGGGCAGGGGAGCCCGGCCCGGCCCCGGCTGAGCCGCCGCGCGTCCCCCGCAGCGCGTTTATCACCCCGACTACAACAACGAGCTCACGCAGTTCCTGCCCCGCACCATCGTCCTCAAGAAGCCGCCCGGGGCGCAGGTGAGGCGGGCGACGCCGGCCCGGCGTTCCTGGGCGAGGTGTCGCGTTCCCGGAGCGTTTCCCGACAATAAAAGACGCTGAGATCGCGATATTCCCGACCGGCAGCGTCCTGGTACAGGGAACTGCTGTGACAGGCGTGGGGCGGGCAGGGTGGCAGATGCCAGGCTGGTGGCCAGGGGGAGAGGTTGTTCCTGATGTGGTATCTTGGGACGTGGAGCTCTGGAGGATGGGAGCGGGGTCCCCTGAGGTGTTCCCGGTGGCAGGAATGAGGAGAGAGGACCTGGCTGAGCACCGCAGCACCCACGCCTTGGATCCCTCCGGGAGGCAGGGCAGAGAGAGCAGTCCTGGGGAACTGGAAGGGCCTTGGACAGGGAGAAGAGTCCTGGGGAATGGAAAGAGAACTGGGCCAAGGAAAGGGTCCTGGTGACTGCATTTCCCTGCTGGCTTTTCCCACAGCTGGGCTTCAACATCCGGGGAGGAAAAGCCTCGCAGTTGGGAATCTTCATCTCCAAGGTGTGTCCGTCCTTGTGCCCTTCCTTCCCAGATCCTGCCTGTGCTGGTGGGAGCAGCTGAGCCCCAGGGAGGCTCTGGCTGTCTCAGAACATCCTGCACCTCTCCCTGCTCTCCTCCCAGCCCCTGGAATTGCTCCCAGGGCAGTGTGGGAGGGGAGCTGTGGGACATCCCCTGCTGCCATCCCTGCCCTCCCTTCCCAGGTGATTCCCGACTCGGATGCTCACAGGGCCGGGCTGCAGGAGGGGGACCAGGTGCTCTCAGTGAACGATGTGGATTTCCAGGACATTGAGCACAGCAAGGTGAGTGCTGGGATGGGGAATCCACCTTCCTGCAGCCTCTGAGCCCAGCACAGAACCCATGCAATGCTCTGTGCTCGTTTTCCAGGCCGTGGAGATCCTGAAGACGGCGCGGGAGATCACGATGCGCGTGCGGTACTTCCCCTACAGTACGTGCCCAGTCCTGGGAGGCTCCTTGGGAAGCAAATGCCATCAATGCCTGCCCATTCCAGCCCAGTTTAGCAGCCCAAGGTCACCAATTGTTGATTTAGGATCAGGCACCACATCAGGATAATGAGGCTTGGCTTTCCATGTAGGAAACTCGGAGAGCAGGAAGGTGGGACGGCTGGGAATGGAAAAGTTAATTTAAAGCTCAGCACTTCCAGCTGATTATCCTTGAATAACAGGGGAACGAGGTCTGGCACAAGTGCAAATGGTGGATTTCCCTTGGATTCCCTAAGGATGTTTGAATTGTGAGTGAAGGGAAGGACTGGGTTAACTCCCAGTTTCTGCACCTATAAAGTTCCAAGATTTAAGGGATAAAAAAGGGAAAAGTCAAACCAAACAAGGATTCTTCATAGAATGGAAAGTGGCCATTAAGAAGAAAAAGAAAAAGGAGTAGGGGAAGAAGGGGTTTTAAATTTCATAAAAAGCATTTTGTTCTGAATGCCCTAAAATCACTGGCGGAGGTGCACTTTTAAAGCCAGAAGGTTTCCAACACTGCCTCCACTTGGGAATGTGTGTTTTCCTGAACATTTTGGGTGATTCCCCCTGGCCATGCTCTCCTTGTCCCTTCCTCCCAGATTACCAGCGGCAGAAGGAACGGACAGTTCACTAACAGGGAGCTCCATCCTGCCAGAACCTCTCCACTCCTTCTTCCCAACGTCTGAGATGACTCCTCACGGTTCAGCTTTCACTGGAGGCACCCCTGGCCTGCACAGGATCAGCTCTTTCCCACGTGGGGAGATGCCAAGGGGCTCATTTGGCTGGAAGGTGGCTGGGGATTGAGGCTGTGCTCCTGGGAATGGGTGTTGGGAAAAGCTGGTGGGAAGTGAGGCCTGGGGGGCAGCTGCTCCAGCAGGATCCAGGTTTTAGCAAGACTTAAATTAGGTGAGTTCTGGGCTGGTTGTGGATCCCTTGATCCTGGATCCCTGGTTGTTGAGCATTCCTGAGCAGAGCACAGGCATTGTCCTCCAGGAAATTCACTTGTTTCACTCTCTTGTGCCATGGAATTCTTTCCTTCTCCTCTCTCCCACTTCTGCTCTGCATTGCTGGGTTTGCTGGCAACTCCAGGAGTAAAATCCAGCCCCAGTCCATGCACAGCTCTGGCTGTTTGTGCCTCTTTGCTGATAACACCCCCACAATATAGGACTGGGATGTTTGGAAATGTAAATTACCAAGGAAATTATCAGCAAATGCCTGGTGGGATCACATTGTAATGGCTTCGGGACAGCCCTGGCTCTGACTTCTCTTCTATGTGGTGTTTTCCACTTTTTCCGTAAAAACAATCAATAAATCAAGTACAGCAGCCTGACTTCAGCTTCTTCCCACTCAGAAAGTCTGTGTGGAGGTTGGGATGTACCCACCATGAGCACCATTCCAAGGAAATGCTGGGACAAGGCTCAGCCCCAGTCACCCTTGCAGCCTGCAGGAGAACATTGGGATCTGCAGCTGTTTCAGGGGCTTTTTCCACTGACTCTGCTGGAAATCAGCCCCTAATGAGCTTGGAGTGTTCCAGCACTGCTGTGAAGGAGCAGGGCAGGACTGTGGCTGTGGTGGCACCAGCACAGCTCCAGGAGCTGGGCAGGGAACAAGGAAAATACACGGGAAAAGAGATTTTCACTAAGAATTAAAAATCAGCTTTTCCACCAGGGGAACGAACATCCTGGAAGCCCCTGCAACAAGGGAAGGAGACCTCTTCTATCCCCTCTCTGATTTCCCACAATCTGTATGTTCCATATGGAAGGAGGAGCTGCAGATCCAATTCCAAGGTTGGATTTGTCCCTCCTGCTTCGGAGCATTCCCTGGCAGGAGCCCCAGAAGGTCTCCCCTGCCCCAGGCAGCTCCTCCCAGGGAATGACTCAGGTGTTTTCCTGCTGACCTGGCTGACAGGAAAGAGTGGATTCTTTCTGAAGGCACATTCATGTTTTGGGTATGTTAATTAGCAAAGCTTCAAGGCCACCAGAGTCCATTTCATCCTCCAGAAATTGAGCAGTTGCTGATTCCTGGTGGGAAAACAACAGCTCCAGCAACACTGGAATTTTTTTTAGTGACATAAAACCGGGCTGAGAGGCACAAATTTATAAAATCATGGACTGGTTTGGGTGGGAAGGATCATCCAGTGCCTGGATAGGGAGGGCAGGGACTATCCCAGGTTGCTCCAAGCCCTGTCCAGCCTGGCCTTGGACACTTGCAGGGATGAAGGGAGCACTGCCAGGGGTTCAGGCTGTAGGGAAGCAGCACTGGCAGAGTCCTGCAGGTCTTGCTGGAGCAGCAGGATCAGTCCCAGGTGTTTTGCAGGGCAGGACTCACCTGAGGGCTCCATTCAGAGTCACGTTTGCATGCACAGGGTCCTGTTGTTATCCCAAAATTGAGAGAGATCCTTCTTCCCAAGCTTTGGTAACCTCCCCCAGGGCTGAGATCATTCAAGCATGTCCAGCCCTAACCCTCAATGAGGCAATTCCACCCACAACAGCTTCCAACACCTGGACATCACTTCCAGCTCATTACCTGCTCAATTTCTTGGATTAAATCTCAATTTTTGCTGATCAGGCTTGAAAGTAATAAAGATCAAAGAACAGACCTCCTGAGAACATTGTTACATATTCCACATTTTGCAACAACATCAGAAAAGTCCTTTCTCCTTCCCTCCTCTGTCATTCCTTCTCCATTCCTCCACCTCTGTCCCTTCTCCTCCTATCCTTCATCCTCATTCATCCTTCCTCCTCGATCCCTCCTCCTTCTCCTTCATGCTGCCCGCTCCATCCTTCCTCCTCCTCTTCCTCCATTTCTCCTCATCTTTCTCCTTCTCCTCCATCCTTCCTCCTCCATCCAGCTCAGGACAGCAATGTCACAGCTCAGAGCAAACCCCTCTTTTCCCCCAGCCTGCCGTGGCAGCAGGAGAGCTGGGTGTTGGTGAAATAACTTTATTTATTTAGTGATACACTGTGGCTGTGTCACACAGTCCTTACTCAGAGTTACAGTCACACTTACTCGCTACAGCTACAAGACAGCGGGGCCGGACACACGGCAGGAACACATCCAGAAAAACAGTGGGAAGGGAACTATGGGATTCACTAATTACCCCCCGCCCCTAATTGGGGTCTCCCCCCTCCCGCCCCGGTCCGTGACTCGAACAACACGAAGGGACAGCAGAGCTGCCAGGGAGGGACAGGGACAGCAGAGCTGCCTGGGCAGGGACAGCAACACCTGTTCTACAGACACGGACACTGACACCAGCAACTCCCACAGGGGCTATGTACAGGGAATGGGATCAGCTTCCCGAGGGGTGGGACAGGACTCACATCCCAGCTTCCTCCTGCGGCCAGCTGCCCCAGGGGAGGGGACTCTGGGGACCTCAGTGAGCTGCTGCCAGGCCAGGGCTGCCACATCCCAGCACAGGGCTGTCCCTTCCCCTCCTCGGGTGTCAGGGATTGAGGGACACCCTGCCAAGGGAGGGCAGGGAGTGCCACTGACCCCCCCACCGTGGTCACACTGTGCTCACTGTCCTACCACAGCTTGCTCCGTGTCACACAGGCCAGGTGGGGAAAGGACAGCGGAATTCTCCTCTCTGCCAACTTTTTGTGGACCCAAAACCCCAGGAAATCTCTGAAAAGTTCTATGAATTAATTCACAACTAGGGGCTGAGGGAAAGGAGGCAGCTCCCAACCTCCAAGGTTGGGGAGTGACACCAGAACTCCCTTCAGCAGCATCACATCCTCCAATTCTCCACCCACTGTGACAGGAATTCCCTGCCACTGCTCCCCTTAGCTTTGGCAAAGGTTAAAACTCCCCCAGGAGTGAATTGGCTGCTGGTCCCACCCCAGAGCTCTGCTCCAAGGGCAGAGGCAATGGGAATGATTCCATCAAGCAGCAACTGGGAATGAGACTGGAATGTTGCCCTTCCCTCTGCTGTGGCTCTCCTGCTCCGCATGAAGCAGCTCCCATGACAGAGAACAGGAGACTGGAGATCAGGGAAGGAGCCCAAGGAGCATCCATGACTCCCAGGGCAGGTACTGCCCCTGCAGTGATGGATTCCAGGTCACTGTTTGCTTCCAGAATCCCTGAGGATCTCTCCCCACCCAGCCTCGGGCTGCAAAGCCTGTGGCCCCTCGTGCAGCCAACACTCACCAACATCGTCTGGATGGGAAGAGATTCCAGCAGGCTCTGGGATGTCCCTGCCACACAAATGGGAGCAACAAGGCCAAAGCTCTCAGAGTCTGGGGCTTTCCAGGGCCTGTGTGACTCGAGGGGCAAAACTGGGAAGTGGTGAGCAAGAGTTAGCTAGGGTCATCCACAGAAAGGAGAAACCAGAGAGCTCATGGGCTGTGTGCCCTGCGGGAAGCAAAGCCTGGGAACCTGCAGAGTCCAAAAAGGCAAGTCCAAGTGACTGGTTTAAGTTTAAGGAGCAGCCTTTCACCAGAGGAAGTGGGGATGCAGGACAGGGGGCTGGAGAAGGCAGGGGGAGGATGCAAGGCAGGAGGGAAGGCAGAGAACCCACCCCCCAAAGCTTCATTTTTGTCTTCCCTAACTCGGCAGCTTTTCCATGGCATTCACAAGATACATCTGAGCAGGGAGGCTCCAGGTGGGAAAAGGGGGAGAAAGGGAGGGAGGAAGAGAGAGAGAGAAAGAGAGAGAGAGAGAAAGTGTGAAGGGCACCGTGGTGCCAAAGTGCAACAACATAAAAAAATAAACTCAAAAGACAGGACACTCATTCTGCACTCAGGGCTCAAACCATGCAGTGAGAGGGGAGCTGGGGCTGCTCCCCACCAGTACCCAGGGGTTCATTGCTCGCTTGGGGATGGTTTGGCAGCCCCGGGGGCGATGAGCGCGATGTTCTCCAGCCCGGCCGCCGGGGCTGCCGCTGCCGCAGGGCCGTTAGCAGGAGCAGCCGCTCTCCGTCACTGGCTGCTCGGGGGGCTTCTCTAGTTTGATGTCAATCACTGCAGGCACAGTCAAGGAATCACCCAGGACAGGATTTGGAAGGGTTGTTTGGGGTCTCTGCACAGGCAAAGCCAGGAACGTGGTGAGACGTCTCAGAGGATGGGCAAAATGAGTAACGAAGTCTGGTGTTCTAAAGGTGTGGAAATTCCAGCCCCAGTTCCAGTGGAGAAGCAGAACTCATGCTGGCTATTAGTTGTGTACATTTATATCCGGCCCACAAACAGGGTCATAGAATGCCAAGGAGGTTTGGGTTGGAGGAGACCCTAAAGATCACTCAGTGCCACCCCCTGCCATGGGCAGCGACACCTTCCACTAGCCCAGCTTGCTCCAAGCCTCATCCAACCTGGCCCTGGACACTTCCACGGATCCAGGGCAGCGACAGCTTCTCTGGGTAACCTGGTCCTCCCCACCCTCACAGGGAAGGATTCCTTCCCAATATCCCATCTAACCCTGCCCTGTGGCAGTGGGAAGCCATTCCCCCTTGTCCTGTCATCCCAAGCCATTGTAAATATCCCCTTTCCATTTTTCTTTTTGGCTTCTTAAGGTTCTGATGGCCCAAATTAGGTCACCCCAAAGCTTCTCTTCTCCAGCTTGAACAATCCCAATTGTCCCAACCTTTCCTCATGGCAGAGCTGCTCCATCCCTCTGCTCACAGTCCAACAGCTCCGTGTCCTGCAAACCCCAGCAAGGCCCATCCCCACAATGTGCCCAAAGAAAGTCAGTAAGCCAAATTTAACACCAGATAATTGCCTAATTCCAAGGAAAACAAGGATACTGTCTTCTTTGCTCTTCTCTGGTGTGCTGTCCATCCCAGGTAAGGCAGCAGCCACACGGCGGAAAAGCTGGAAAGCAGCAAGGGAGAAGCTCAAGGTTTGTCAGAAACAAGTTCCTGTTAAAAACCTTGTTTTACAGCAGGACTCTGAGCTGTACAAACTCTTTAAGTGGGTACTTTAACAGGCAGAGCAGTAATCAAAAATGCCATGAGAATTTTATGCAGGATATTTAACAGGTTTTAAAGAACTTATATTAAAGAACTTATTCAATGCCTACAAAAAAACCCAGTTTTATTTTACCTGTTCCTGCTTGAAGAGAACGTGGAATTAATTAGTAACATTCTTCCAGGGATTCATGGAACTCCCTCCTGCACTTACTAAACATCATTTAACATGTTCAGCCTCTGCTTGTGCACAAAGGGTGCAGATTTGGGGATTTCTGATCACTCAGCTGGCACTGAATATTCCTCTGTGGAACAACAGAGCTTTCAGAGCCCAGCCCTTCAGATCAGCCCTGCTGCCAAAGAGCCGTTCCTCAGCAGAACTGCTGGTTCCAGGGAGCTGCACTTACACTGGGAAGGGCTCTGCTACCCCCAGAAAACCTGGAAAATGGGTTTGCAGCATTCCTCAGTCAATGTTTGGAGCACAGACACTGCCAGGCTGCTGAACTCTCTGCATCAAACCCAGAGCAATCCCTGCTGCTCTGATTTCCCTCTCAGCCATCCCTCAAAGGGTTCCTTGCAGAACCAAGGTCCCAGTGAGGTGCTGGGGTTTGCAGCTTCACATCCCAGCTCTCCTCACAAACACCCACTGGGCAAAGAAAGCAACAGGAGTCAAAATCCACCACTAAAGTGGGTTCAACCCAGAACAGCCACAAAAACTGAGCCCAAAGCCTCCCAGTCCCACTGTGGGGCTGTACCAAGCTGCTGGTGTGCAGCAAACCCCTGAGGATGTTTCCCAATCTCCTCCAGAGCCCACAGCTCCTTATTCCAAGCTCTGGGATATCCAGAACAATCCCTGAACCAGTGGAGAGGGGAATCACAAGCAAGAATCAAAGGGCACAAGCAGAAATCTGAGAAATTCTGCTTAAAATGAAAACGTAGAGGTTGTTTTGCTGTTTGGTTGATCAAACACTGGCACTGGACAGTTTCTATCCTTTGAGATACTCCAAACAGCTGGAGTCAGCTCTGGGCAGCCTGCTCTGAGCAGGAGGGCTGGAAGGGGTGATTTCCAGAGATCCCTTCCAATCTCAATTCCCCTAAAATATTTCAAGATTCTCTGGCTGGCAAACAGAAGGTGGAACTTCTACTCCAGTGCATCAGCAGAAACAATTCTCCCACTGATGTCAGCAGTGATTTCAGCAAGCAGTGCATTGACTGTGAACCAAACCAAACAAAGTTCCAGCTGACTGGCTGCACAAAACAATGATTTTCCCCCTTTCCCATCCCTCAGCACATTCTGGAGTGAGTCCTCCTTTGTTTCAAGGTTTAGCTTTGACAGGGAATCATTAACTCAACAGGAAAGGAGCTTGCACTACACAAACCAAGAAACATCTCAGGGGCTGGCATTAAACACAAGGAAATTCCTGCAGGATCCCAAATCCACCCTGGAGCAGACCCAGAGCAGTGAATTCCTGACTGAGAACACAGCCTGCATGTTTTACCTGTTTCACATTGTAGCCAGTCTTTGCACTGGTCTCAATGAACATCACATTCAGCTCTTTGGCTCTCTGTTCCCCTTCCTCTGTGGTGATTTGCCTGCACAAAGGTGGAAAGGAGACAAAAGGAACAGAAGGAAAAGTCAGAGATGGCTGGCAGTGAGCTGCTGCTCCCTTTCCAAGAGGGTTCAGCCCACCTCAGGACCCTGGAGGCTTCTCCAGCCCCAAGTCTTCCAGCTGGGAGTGAAAACACCTCAGGGAAACTCCCCAGGAATCCCTGGAGTTGTGGCAGATGAGCAGCACAGGATGAAGCCTGTGCACAACATCTGATCCTCATCCACAGCACTCCAGGCCAGGAAAAATCCCCACACTGAGACAGGGATTTTCCAAATCTGACAGAGGGAATGCTGTGAGGTGACACAAAGGCTCCAGCAGCAGGGACATTGCAGCAGCTTGGGGACAAGCACCTGGAACTGCCCCTCTGTGTCCCTTTAAGTCCTGCTTTAGCACTGCTCTCAACACACAGCACATTCAGCTCCTGGGCTTTTCTCTCTCCCTCCTCTACAGAAACCTGTCTCCAGTAATGAGAACAAATCACAGAGCACAAAAACCAAACCAAAGCAAAAGAGTCCAAAAATGAGAGGGAAAAAAAAAACTGCAGGGAGAAAGAAAAAATCAACAAAGAAAAAAAAACAGCCACCAACTGAAGCAACATTGAGTGGAATGAAAAACTTACCAGGCTGCACTGAACAAGAACAGGGCTATTTTTAGTGCTGCTTTTTGGCCTCAGAATCTGCCTCATCCCTGGTTTTTATCAGAGGATGAATGGCTTCCCTGTATTCTGCCTCAAAAAACAATATGTCACCTCTGTGACACCAAAGGTGGCTTTGTCCAGCCTTTACAGGCCCAGAATTTCAGCCTCACAAAACCCCAAGGTCCTTTGAAAAGAAAGGCAAGGCAGCTCCTGTTACTGACACCTGGATATTTCCTTCCCCATCATTCCAAATTCCAGCCCACACCAGGACTCCTGTCACATTCAGCTGCCAAAATGAGAATTTCCAGTGCTGCAGGAACTTCAGCTGTAGCAGCTTCAAACAATTTTTGTGGTATTTTTAATTCTTCCAGCAGTGCTGGGCCAGCTGTTGTGCACCATCAGGAAATACTCCAAGGCTGAAATGATCCCACTGGCCTTTCCAGCTTCATATGAAACTGGATTTTGGGAGGAATTAGAAATGCCAGGTTATTCAGTCAGGCAGCTGCAGTCATTCCCAGCTGCCAGGAGGGCTTGGGAGAAGCTCAGTGGTCAAAATCTAGAGCTGGCTCAGACACAACATCTTGGATTTTGTTTTTGTGAATGATTTCAGGGACAGATCATGAGTTCATCACACATGGAATCTTATGCAAAATGAATTGTACATGTTTTTATTGTATTCCTGTATTGTAAGCAGCAAGTTTTAGGAATATTTTCAAAGTGCAAGGCATGGGACAGCTCAAAATGCTTCCCAGTGAAGTGGGAAAAGCCAAATGGAATTATCCCTGCTTTTCCTGCTGGGCATGAAAACTAAAAACCTGCAGGGCAAAGAGCCTGGGATATTGGGACATAAAACCACCAGAATGACATGAGAAAATCCACATCACAACACACCCTGAAGGAATGTGTAACTGCAGGAGTGAGCAAAGCAGTGGTTAGAATTAAAAATGTGGGAATGCCCCACAATGGAACACTCAGATCACTCTGCCCATCATCCCAAGAAACAGAGTAAACTGATCTTCAAATAAAAGCCAACATTTTGTTGAGAAAACATTAATTTCATCCATAAATTGTTCTCCTTTGATCAGGACAATTTTGTTAACAGCCAAAGGACAAGAACTTGATATTTTAAGGCTTTATTTCGCCATGAGATCCAGGTGTTTCTCAGTTCTACCTTCCTGAGGTGATTTTCTGTGCATCAGATCAAAATCCCCCTGTGGCTTCAAGCCCTCACACATCCCCTGACAGCCAAAGCCCACATTTCTGGGATGTTGAGGATGTTTCATTTGGAAGGGTTGGAACTGCCTGGTTCACTCCACCTTCCCTTTGCCAACTGCCTCTGGCACCATCCATTAAAATAAAAACCTTCCCTTATCTACACTGATACCTTCTCCTGATACTTTCCTAAGGAACAAAAATCTCTGGAAATATTCAACAAAATAATTGTTAAATCAACAATCCAGAGAAGGATTTGAAATAGGAACACAAAGTAAAGCCTGTGCTCTTCTAAGACCCCACTACATTGGTTATTTTGGTTGATGTGCTGTAGAATTAAGAGTTTTAAAGTAAAATGCTTTATGGCACCTCCCAAAACATTAATCTGTGTCATTTTAGGAGTCTAATCAAATTCTTGGGTCTGTCTTTTGGGGAAGTTTGGGATTTGCTGATTTGATTTCCTCTCACACATCCACAAGCTCAGTGTGTGTTATGTATGACATGAAATTTATACTCAGAGAAATTCATACTTTTAGATCAATCCTACAAAACTTTGTGCTGCTTCTTAATGAGGAGAAATTGTGCCATGAACTTCCAGCTGCATGTGCAGAGAGAGTGGGGATAATTAGTGGAAAACAGTGAAAATCAGCTGATTTCCTTGCTTTTACAGGCAGCTTTTAGCCTTTACCTCAGTGTGAGAAGGAAAATCAGACAAAATACCCCACTGAGATAATGGTGCAGAACCACTTCAGCAATTTTTTTCGGTGAGTTTGTTTTAAACTACTTGTTGGACAGCAAAGGGAATAACTTTTGCTGAAAGCAGAAATGAGAATTTCCTGACAAGCAAACAATGTTGTGTTTAAAACTAAGCCTTGTTTATAGCCCAGCCTGGCCCCAGTAGTCCCTGGTGGCTCTGGGCAGGACAGCAGGGCCCAGGGTGCCCCGTTACCTCTTGTCTGCCAGGTCGGTTTTGTTCCCCACCAACATGATGATGACGTCACTGCCTCGCTCTGTCCTGACGTCATCGATCCACTTGGAGGTTTGCTGGAAAGAATTCAAGTCTGCAGGGAAGAATGAAATAGCAAAGCTGAGAATAAAACTCCTTTATGACAGGGAAAATGCTTCACTTGTACTCAGGTGTGTTATAGTGGTTTTTTTTGAGTTAGGTCTAATAAGCTTTTGGATGTCTATAACACACTTAAGATAGCTCAGCTACTTTTGGAGGCAGGATGGCTTCTGTTGCAGTGTTGGAAACAAAAAGGTTTATTAAAAGGCAAAATAACAAACAGAGAAAAACTGAGCTAGGTGCAGGAGATCTTTGCTTTTGGCAAAACACTTCACAAAAGTGATTAGTTTCTTTGTTCACTTCTTTTTCTACTAAATTGCTTAGGTGGGACTTTTTGATAGATTAGATAATCCAATCTAATTAGCTATCATTAAGGTTGAGGTGAAGTCCTTTAGACTTATGAGGTGGCTTTTTCACCTAATCGAGGAGAGAAACTTCTTTCCTTTTTGAGGGGACAAAGGAGAATTTTGTCACTCTATCAACACGGGGCACATTCCTACAGAGGTGCTTCTCCAAACCTCCCCACCCCACAGCAATTATTTCCCACCCAGACAGAAAACCAAGGAAGGCGTGAAAACATCTCTGATTTTAATGATGTTTTTGCAGAACTCGTGGCTGTAACTTCTCAGTTCTGCTGGTGTGGGGTGTTTCTAAAGGACCCAGCAGAGCTGCCAGCACTCACTTGTGATGTCATAGACCACGACGGCGATGGTGGAGTCGCGGATGTAGCTGGGGATGAGGCTGCGGAACCGCTCCTGCCCCGCCGTGTCCCAGAGCTGCAGCCGCACCTGCTGGGGCCAGCCCGGCCCACCAAGGAGGAGAGAGAGCAGGAAAACCCTTTAGGGAAAAGGACACTTCCATCCCCAACCTCAGCAGCTGAGCTGAGCTTGCCATCTCGCCCCAAATCCAACCCCAGCAGAGCTGTTTCCAGGATCTGTTTGTGAAGTGCTTTAATTCCCTCCTCTGCCTGCCCAGAGATTCTGCTATTCCCAAACATCTCCAGGATTTGGATCCCACCTCATTACTGGGGGTAGCCAACAGTCCAGCACTGATCTCCCAGGATTATGGATGGGATCTCCAGGACTCATAGCCTGGAGCATCTCTGATCAAAGCTTTTGGGGCAATTCCCCCAGGACAGACACCAGGCAGGGGAACAACATCCAACCTCCAGCATGGAGCATCCATGTGGTGGCAGTGGGGATTTTCATGGGTTATTGATGCAATGATAACAAAATCCAGCAGAAATGAAAGTGAGTGTTACACACTGCAGGGTTCAGGTGGTGCAAAGGGCACTGGGTTCTCCCTCTCAGAGCAGTGCAAGAGTCACAAAAATGCTGGAAGAGTTTGACTCCAAACACAAACTGTTGTTATTATATATATTATTATATATGACAGCTCCAAGGTCTGGGACCTGCCTGGCTGAACCAGCACTGCTCAAAAACTCCCCAAACACCCCAAACAAAAAGCTTTCCACATGGAAGTCCTTTTCCTTCACCCCACAGTGCCTGAAAACAGGATTGCTCCTCCTCCCCAACAGCTTTCTGGAGGCACCCACTGGTTCCCAGTTTACAGCCACAAATAATCCCAGCTGGGAGGCAGAGCACTGGTTAATGAAGCAGCTCATCAAGGAAAAAGCAGCTTCTCCAGGACCAATCACTGCTTGTTTAGGAGAGGAAGAGAAGCTGATAGAGCACAGGCCTGCAGTCAGATTCAAAACAACATCTTATCTCCATCAGGGAATGTCGAGCTGATGCCCTGGGGCTTAAGGAAGATTAGGGTTTATAGTTAAAGCTATTAGCTCTTGCTTCATTTTGACGGCAGACTTGATTACAGGAGCAGAAGTCAGGGCTCTTCCCTATGCCAGGAAACTCAGGGTGACAAAGTGGGAACACCTGGGCAGTGTCACAGCAGAGCTGGAAGATCAGGCTGATCCCTTCCACACCCTTCCTGGACACTGCTGCTACATTGGAATATTCCCCATGAACATTCACCCAGGTGGTGACTGAACCACCCCAAACCTTCAGACTCACAGCCAAAGGCAACTGGAGAAAGCATCACAGAGCTGGCCCAGGTAATTAAATTTGTTAAATATATTTAATTTTATAAATTTGTTTAATTTGTGATTTGTGCAGGGTAAAGTTATTTGAGGGAAGGTCTCCAGTGACCAGGTACCACACAGACACTCCCCTGAAGTGACCCAGGTTTGCTGCATTTCTACAAGTCCAGGTTTGTGTGCACCCATTTTAGAAGGGAAAACACAAATAACCTCTGTGGGACACCAGGAATGAGCCCAGCCTTCCTTAGGAACAACCTTCAGGAGGGGCCTGAGCTGAGTATGGACTCCCCTAATGGATGTCTCCACCTGCATTTTGGGATGTCCAGCACAGCAACAATAGCTAAACAATTTCATTGTGCCCCCACAAGTACCTGGGCATGTCCCTTCTGCAACACAAGAAAACTTTAAACCTCTCAGTCACTAAGAACTGTGAAAAAATGAAATTATCTGCAAAGATCAGTCTGTTACTGAAGAATTATGAGATCAGCTGTCACCTAATTTCTTCAGACATGGCTGGGAGCTGTTAAGAACATCCTGGACTGGCAAAATGTTTCCAGCTGCTTGGACAAACAGCATCCTGTACCTGCACAGTGGGAAAAATGATGGCAAGCTGTGCATCCTGCCCCCCTGCCTCAGCACAGGCCACCACTTGTACATCTCTGTGCTCTCCAAACAGGCCAGTCTGACACCATTTGCACCAAATCAGGAATTCCCCCAGAATTCTCTCCAGGACTGGAGAAATATCAAGAAATTATTTGCCCTGAACACTGAGGGTAAATCACAGCCTATTACTTGTTAAGCACTTCAGCCTAGCAGAGCAAAACAAACACCTCACTCTAAACTTGTTTGTAACAGAATAAAGCTGGGCCAGAGCTTTTATTTTTTCCACCTGTGCTGTCTTCTTTACTGAAATTCATGTAAATCCTGATATTGTAGATTAACAAACCCCCCCACCAGATCAAGTGGAATCAGTAACAAGGAGTTACAATGAAATAATTCTCTTCATAACTCCCTATCTTGTATTAAAACAGTCATGTCAAGAGTTACAGAGAATTTCCCTCTAAGCTTGTTTGTTCTTTAGAAATTGTGGTTGTTGCATCTCTCCTCTTTCAAAAGCTCTCTTGTGAGTCTCCAGGTCTCTTTTCCAACAAAATGGGAATCTTGAATCTTCCTAAGTCACTCCACAGCTTCTGTTTAAAAGGGTTCTGTTTTGTTTTACCTACTCTAACAACGTTCCTTTGCTTGGCACCTGAAGCTGTTACTTGTATAATCTCTCTCCTTACCCAGAAATGAAAAAGAAAAATAATTTGGAAGTTAGAAAAATAAAATAAAAATAAAATAAAAATAAAAAAAAAAAACACAGAAAAACAGCAAAGCTTTGCAAAGGCTACCAACAACCAGCACAGACAAGGAACTCCCAATCCCTGCAACACCCACAGGAGGCTGATGGGCTATTTTAGCTCTTTTTGGGTACCACCACCACTTCAGGAGTAAGAAATGAGTTAAAAGCAAGGTCCCTGCAGAGCCTGGGCTCCATACCTACTTGTGATGTCAAAGACAATGAGAGCCACAGCAGAGTCACGGATGGAGCTGGGAATGAGGAACCTCTCCTGGCCGGCTGTGTCCCACAGCTGCAGCCTGATCTGGGAAATGGAAAAGTGCAGGGCAAGGGGAAGGGGAACAGCAGGAAAATGGAGAACAAAACCAAAACTCAAGTGAAATCAAAATAAATAAAGAAAAATAAGTTGCAAAGCGAAACTAAGGCAACAAAAGGAAAGTTCAAATGGAACAGAAATGTGAAAAGAGGCAGTGGCACTTCCCAAGGTCTGGGAACATCCCTCCCTCCACACACCCAGGAATATCTCACACATTCCAACACCAGAAACTGGGAGAGTCCTAAATCCTCCTCATGGCACCAGCTAACAAGGGAAATGCACAGCCAGGCCTCAGGGACCCTGCCAGAACAGCCCCACAAGCAGCTGGCCAGATGTGGGACTCCTGCCCCTAAGGACCCCCTCAGCCCAGCCTGGATGATCCCACTGGAAAAGCAGAGGTGGTGGAAGCCCCAAGAGCAACCACCCTGCAGGCTGGCTTCTCCTGCACTGCACTCCCACAAGGCTGGGAGGATATGGACACACAGAGGAGGAGGAACTGCTCAGTGTGTCGGAATGAGGAGAACTGCACATGGAGGTGGCTCCTGACAGCCAGGACTGAGGATGGGGCTTCAGGTGGCTCCAGCTCACTGAATGCCTCACATCCCAATGCTGGCAATGGCACACAGCTGCCCTTCCTGGGAGATGGTTTTGGAGAACCAAATTCCACATGAGTTTCATGAAATGCCAGAATGGTTTGGGTTGGATGGGATTTTAAAGCTCATCTCAATCCACCCCTGCCACGGGCAGGGACACTTCCACTGTCCCAGCTTGGTTCAAACTCTGTCCAACCCAGCCTTGGACCCTTCCAGGGATGAGGATTCCTTCTGCTGGCTTTTGCTGCAAGGCTACATCAAATCCACCAAAGCACACATCCCAGCTGGAGGCTCAGCATTCCTCATTTCCAGCCCAGAAATCAAAGCCTGTTGCAAAATCCAGCGTTAACCACATCTGAGAAACTATTCCAGTGCCTGAATTTTCTCGGCTTGTTTGCTTGTATCTGTCCCTCCTCTTATCTACACTCCACACCTCTGTCATCTGAACAGGCTTTGCGGGCTCTGTGAACGACTTACATAACCAAGAAAGCTCACAGCATTCCAACACTGGGAGGAAAATGGGATTTTCTGGATAGCAGAGCAGCAGGTGAATGACATCCTGACTTACACAACCATGAGAAACCCACACCACTATAACAGCACACAGACATCCACAGGTGTCCAGCAGCATTCCCAGGATCTTTGCCTTAAACCAATATTAAAAAAGGGCTTTTCTAAGAGAGAATCATTGCTAAAATGGCAGAGAAATTCTCAGGAAATTCAGCACACACAATAGGAAGAGACTTCTTTGGAAGCAGCAGGCCCAAAGCTTCACACAGGAGTGTTCCCTGCTCCCCACAGCTCTGTCACACTCCTCACACAGCAGGAAAACGGGAAAAAGGCAAACACTGGCAAATCATGAGCAAACCCACAAATACTGAGAGGAAATCCAGAAGAAGGGAGTGAGAGGTCTCTGTGCAAACAGGAATCTCACGCAGGCTAAATCCCTTGCTTTATTGCAGGTGCTCAGAGCTGTGTTACCACAAGAACTTCCTAGGAGGAGGAATGAGGTCTAATCATGAAGGACATCAAGACTTGGAACACCAACTCCTTCCTTGGCTTTTTATTGGCTTCGGGAGCTGCATGAGCCACGTGGGTCCTTTCCAGCTCAGCATATTCTGTGCTACCTGAGGTCTGCTCAGCCCTTTTCATCCTGACAATCCCAGAGGCAGAGCTGCAAATTCAGGGAGCAAACTGCACCCAAAGCAGGTGCACACAGGAGGCAGCACATTCCCTGGGATGTGGCCATTATCCAGCCCAAATTTTCCATGGAAGATTTGGACTTCCTGATAGAGGTATCAGATCTTGTACCAGTGATGGGATTCAGCCCAGGCTGGTTCTCTGGAGGCTGCTGGAGGATTCCAGCAGCTGCTGGAGGAAGGGCCAGGGGAAAGAGCCCTCCCAGCCACCCCAGCCCTGCCCCACTCACCGTGCGGTCCTCCAGGTACATTGTTTTGGACAGGAAATCAATTCCAATGGTTGCCTGGAAAGAGGAGAAGCATTAGGAGCTGTGACTTGCCTTCCAGCATCCCCTTGCTGCAAAAACTCTCACAAATGTTCACAAACTTGTTATGAAGCTGGTGAAGAGATTTGCCTTCAATTGCCTTCAACTGAGGTGATGAAAACAAAGCAATCTGGGGATCTGCACCAGCTGCTTTTCACAGCATTCCTCAACACTTCTCAGCTCCACAAGAACCTCTGAGTCTGGATTTTAACCTCAGACATTCCTGCATCTCCACACAGATTGTATCTGAGCTGGCAGCTCCTTCTGGCCTGCCCCAATTCAGTCTGGTAAGAATTATCTTGGTAGAAATACCCAAAAGGTAGAACAAACGGGATCTATAAAATATGGGCAGCTGAAAGCTAAAAAGCCATTTTTATCCAGGCCTTTCCACTTCAGAATGTGCTTCCCTTCCAGTGACATTCAGCAGCTTCATTTCCCAGGCAGGTCTGCATCCACTCCCATTCCCACTGCTACAGCAATTCCAGCACAAAGGCATTTAAAACAAAGCACTAAGTTAGGTGCACTCCCAGGCACTTCAATCAAGGAGCTGTCCCAGCTCATCAGAACCCCAGGAAAGAGGAGAGAGCTCCTGATGTACCAGATTTGAGAGTTTTAGGCAGATTATCCCCATTCTTAACACTCACAGCTGAATGTGTACCATTGAATAATTGTAAAGAGCAACACAGTCAGTTTTGGGAGGGAGAATTTATTTCTGGGAGGTCAATTTTCCAACCAGGCCATGGTTTATAACAACTACAACAAGTAATAAATAAATCTATGAGAGCATCTTACAAGAGTCAGGAAAAGAAAGGGAGCACAGGAAAGAAAAAACACAGGAAGCACAAGAGGATTCAGTTCCAGTGAGTGACTTGTCTTTGACTTCCAATCATCCCAATCTAACCCAGTAACTCTTCCAGGCTGAATTAAAAGATAAAGCCCTAATCTCATCTGCTTTACAGGTATTTGATATTCCCATGAAATATTTCTGAGTGCCTTTGATGCAATTAATTCTTCCCCAAACCTTCAGGCCTCTTACACATCTTCTGCTTTTCATCTGCAGCCTCTTCATCCCCACCCCCCTCTTTGCCTGCCAAGACTTCCCTGGCTTTTCCTATCTTTAGTCCTTTAGTCAAAAAATAGTAATAAAAAAATTGAGAGACAAAATATACCAAGCTGACTTCTGGCAGATCCATCTACACACTCCAGACTCAACTCTTCTGAAATGGAAGCTCTAAAGATAACAGAGACTAAGAATGTCAGAAGATGTTGGGTTTTTATTCATTCTCCATTTCCTGAGGCTCCCATATCCAGCACCAGAAATCCTGACCATAAAACAACATTCTCCCCATTTTCCTCAAGGCTTCTCACAGGATCTATCCCACATCCAAAGGGGATCTAAACCTTGCTCCCTTTCTGGACACTGCACTTCCTGACATCACACTGGATGCTTTGATTTATCATTTCACAGCACATTTTAACCCATTATGTGATCTTGAACTGACATCTCATGGAGGAATGGGCTCCCAGGCATCAATTTGAACAGCAGGGCATGGATTAATTAATATAAATATATTAAAAAATCAAATAAATACTATCACATACCTGGTAAGTATTGTCAAAACTGTCATACATAAACCTGGTGATCAGGGAGGTCTTCCCAACTACAAGAGAAGAGAAAAATTACTTTCAAGCAGCAGTGGGGGAAAAAAACCAGCACTGCTTTGGGAGTGGCACTGATGTGAGAGCAGCTGCCAATCTCAGGCCATTCCAGCTACACCTCCCTGGGAAACAGCCAGCTGGAAATTTCAGCCCCAAAATGACAGAGGCAGATCAATCTCTGCAGGTCCAAACTTAATCGTGGAGATAACCTGGCCCTCAAATCAGGTGTGTTGATAACAAAGAACCCGTTGTTGGCTTTGGGCAAGCAATAAATCTGCTTTGTTACCCTGTTCTGCTCCTTATGTAATCCCCAAGTCTGGGACATAAACATCAAAACAAAGCAGGTGATATCCCAGATGCTGTTCTGCTGCCGCTGGCTGCGTGGAAAAGCAATATTCCACACTCCCATCTCTCCTTTGTAACAACATTTTAGATACAGAGCAGACTGGTGGTTTGTTTCAAAACTTTAAATTTACATCTCCCAATATCATCACAAGATAACGTGCAGAACTGATAAGAAGTGAAAAACAAAGATAAAGCTCCAATTCTGGTTCAGGAAGCTGGAGGAAGCCAAGAAAAAATCAAAGAACATGGATAGAAGAGGAAAGAGGAGTAAATTGCCTAAAAAGGTTGTGAAATTAGGAACACCGGAGAGGGTTAAAACCAGATTAGACAAACGTCTATCAGCAGCAATGTCAATCCTACATTGGAAAGGCTGAGAAATCAGAAAACTTCTGGAAATCCCTCCAAGACCTCCAGTTCCAGGCTCGAGGAGAAGGTGAGGAGCAATAACCCCACGATGATTTGGGTTGGAAGGGACCTCAAAGCTCACCCAGTCCCACCCGTGCCGTGGGCAGGGCCACCTTCCACAGCCCTGTCCAACGGGCCTTGGACACTCCCAGCGAGAACCCACCACGATCCCAGGGAAAACACACAACTCATCCACCCTCTCCCGGGGAAGGGGCACAAAAGGGAGGCCCTTCGAGGCAAAACAAAACCCCGGACCGCGAGGGAAGGAGGGAGAGAAGGAGGCCGCGGCCAGGGGGGCAGCGCAGCCGCCGGGAGCCCCCGCAGCTCTGGAGCCGCCTCCCCGCCCGGGCTGCGGGCGCACTGCGGGCCCGGGAGGGCGGAACGAAGCCCCGGGCGAAGGGAAGGGCCGGGAACGCAGCCCCGGCTGATGGGAAGGGCCGGGAACGGAGCCCCGGGTGATGGGAAGGGCCGGGAACGCAGCCCCGGGTGATGGGAAGGGCCGGGAACGGAGCCCCGGGTGATGGGAAGGGCCGGGAACGGAGCCCCGGGTGATGGGAAGGGCCGGGAACGGAGCCCCGGGCTCCGCCCGCCGAGGCCTCAGGCCGGGCCGCCCCTCCCCGGAGCGCGTCCCCCACCCCGGGCACGGCGCGGCCTCGGCCCCGGGCGCTGCCCCCGCCCCGCACGGCCCCTCCCGGTTCCGCCCGGGCCCGGCCCGGCGCTCACCGCTCTGCTCGCCCAGGAAGACGAGCTTGAACTTCCTGAGCGGGTTCCCGAA
The DNA here is from genome assembly GCF_027887145.1 of Ammospiza caudacuta. Lineage (NCBI taxonomy): Eukaryota > Metazoa > Chordata > Aves > Passeriformes > Passerellidae > Ammospiza > Ammospiza caudacuta. The sequence continues at coordinate 14,915,668 of NC_080606.1, read as the reverse complement.
GTCGCCGCCGCTGCCGGGCGCGGACATGGCGGCGCGGGGGGGCCGTGCGGGAGCCGTGATGGGGACAAGGAGACAGCGCCGAGCGCCCCGGTACCACCGCCCCGCGCGTCACCTCCGCCGCGTCACCGCCGGCCCGCCCCGGGGAGGCGCCTCGGGAGCCACGGCCGCCGGAGGAGGGACGCGGCCATGGCAACGGCGAGGGCGGGGGCCGGGCTGCCGGGGAGGGCGGTTGCCATGGCGACCGGAGGGGGTTGCCATGGTGATGGGGAGGGCGGTTGCCATGGCGACCGGGCGGTCTCCGGGGTGAGGATGCTGCGGCGTGGAGCGGGATGCGCCCGGGCGGGGGTGTTTCAGCAGAGCCGGGTGTAGCGGCACGGATCCGGCTGGAGCTGGGCTGGAGCGCTCTGGCTGTAGCAGAATGGGGCTGCCTGTACCGGCGGGGTTGTAGATCCTGCGGCTGTAGCAGGACGCATCCAGCCCTACCTTGGATGGCTCGGCTGTACCTGGGATGGGCCCGGCCGGGAGTGGCCGCACCAGATCCTGCAGCACCTCGTCCTCCCCTCCCCTGCATGAAGGCAGCGTCTGCTCCCCCCCCAGCACAACACGGAGCCTGCACCGGGCCACCGGGTGGGTTTATTGGTATCAATGTCACAGAGCTGTGCACAACATGTCACGGGCAGGTGACAGCCACGCTGGTGAGGCGCTCGGCCGGGGCCATTGCACTCTGTCCCTGTCCCTGTGCTGGCACCCGTGGGAACAGGGAGCACCGTGGGGCTTTGCAGCGTGGCAGGCCCGGGAGGAGCTGCAGCAGCTCTCACCACCACTACCAGGGCTTGGAGTGGGTGAGGAGGGGGCACCTATGGGGACTGTGGGGGCTGTGCCAGGTGTGGCACAGTGGGGACACTACAGGTGGCTGTGTCCCAAACTGGGGCGTAGGGGGCCGGCAGCTTAGCTCTCCTCTTTCTCAGCTTCCTCCTTCTCATCTTCATCATCCTTCTCCCCCTTGAGCTTCTGGCGAGCAAATTCCTCGATGACAATGTCCTCCTCGCTGGAAGGGAGAGCAGAGCACAGTGAGCCCACAGGAGGAGGGGAAATCCCTGCTGAGCCCAAACCCTGCTCCTGATGGGGACAGCACAGTGGTCACCCCGGCCCTGTCACCCCACAAAGAACACTCAGGTCACTGTGAGGCACAGTCTGGCCCCAGCACACAAACCCAGGCCCCATCACTGCATGACCCAAGAAGTTGAACCTGCAGCTTCTGATGCTTTTTCACACAATATTTTGCATTTCCAAGGGAAAACAAAGAAAGGAAAACAAAGAGCTGAGTTACCTCCTTGAGAAAGGTGAGCAGCGAGTGACAGCAAGGGAGAGCGCAAAGTGAAAAGTGGAGGAGAAAACAGAAAAAAAAAAAAGAGTCAGCAAAAGAAATTCCAAAAGCTTGGGAATGTGAAATGATTTGGCAAAACCTACATGGAGCCGTGGTGGATACAGACCAAGAGATTTCCTCTTTGGAAGTTTAAATGTTCTCACTGAGCCGGGAAAGGGATAAGTGTGAAAGTCTGGAGTTACATCCTGGTTTCCCAGGCCCCACATCCCAGTGTTCACATCCTGCTGCAGGGTGTAACCAGACACAAAACCTTTGGTGGGGCCATGGTGCCAGGAATGGATTTGGCACTGCAGCTTCCCAGAGGGAAGAAGTCCCAGCTGTAGCTTCAGCTGGAAGAAGCTGATTTGGGAGGAGAAGCCTCTTGTGCTGGGTAATGTGCAGAGGCACAGAGATGTGACTTCCAGCAGCCCAGGGAAATCTGTGTGGGGACCAAAATCATGGAGACATCTTCTCCAGTGATGGCACTTGTGGCTGGAAGACACTGCCAGCTGCTTCTGAGGGACAGGGCAAGGCCTGGCCTTGCAGCTGCTGTGGCTGCAGCAAAGAGAATTGTCAAATAAGCCCTGGGAGTTTGCAGAACACATCCCAATCTCGGGATCTGGGAGAGTGGCTGCTGTGGCACAGGCTCAGGGCTTTGAGACCTGGGTGGTTTAATCCAAAGTTCAATGGATGTGACCTCAAGCTGGGATGTCACATCCATCTGTTGTGGATCTGTGTGGTTTGTGTGTTAGAAGGAACACCTATTTACCTTGGCTTAGCTGTATTCCAGTGATAAGCACAGGGAGAAAGGGACGGGGAAGAGAAAAGATGTGCAGGTTAATACAGAAAGGACATTTCAACTGACAGCTCTCCTCAATGCTTGGGTGCTTTCCTGGAGAGAGGGACAGTGGGAAGGGTGCTATGGGGAGGACATCTCCCACCCTGCTCCAGGACATCTGGACAGCTGTGCCCATCCCACAGAGGGCACAGCAGGGCCCTTGGCACTGGGGCAGCTGCACTGAGTTGTTTTCACCAGCTCCCCCTGAAGCAGAAGTGCCTCTTTCCCTCTGATTTTTTGGCAGCATCCCACACAGGACTCACAGTCATCAGGCTTTGGGTGCATGAGGATGACGGGCATCTCCACCCCAACATCACTGGAAGGAAAAGCATCTCTGTCAAGGATCCTGCCCAGCACAGCCCCACTCCCAGCCCCACAGGCAGCTCCCCTTACCTGGCAGTGAGATCCCCCAGGATGCTGTAGCAGCAGGAGAGAAGGGACAGAAATGAGCCAAGGCAGAGAAGGGGAGGTGTTAGGCTGTGCTTTATACTGAGGTGGAAGATGGTTGATAATAGGGGTGGTGGGGTGGAGGGTCAGAGAGCAGCCCAGGGGAGCAGGGCAGGGATGAGGGGGCCCATGGTGAGTGCCCTCTCATTTCCCCAGGGTACAAACCCCCCCAGCACAGCCTGAGCTGATGGCCCCAGACTCCCCTGCCCACAGAGCCTCACCCTCCTCGGGACACCACCAGGTTGACCTTCACTTTGTAGGACACCAGGATGCCCAGCACCTCCTTGTCCATGCCAGGTCTCAGGCTAGGAAAAAGGCAGAGGGGGACAGTGAGAGGGCAGTGCTGCCTGCAGGCCCCATCCACCCCCACCATGGCAGTGCCAGGGTTTGTCTGTGTCCTGCAACATGTGGGTTTAGCGGGGGAGGAAAGCAGGAGAAGAGAGGGGAGGACACTTGGGGGAAGCCACAGAGAAGCTTCTGGAAGCCCCTTTGAGCTCTGGAGAGGGATTCAGGAGCTTTGAACAGCATTGGAACTGGGAAGGTGTATCTCTCCTACAGGATGGAGAGGACACAATGTCACAAAATCTCTATATTTTCCAGCTGGATGGGGAGGGCTCAGGGGCTCTTGGTGGGAGCCCAGAGCAGAGGGAAGTGGGGGAAGGCATGGTGGGGAGCAGGGGGAGCCCATGCAGTCCTCACATGGTGGTGGAGGCCAGGTTGGTGTCCTCGTGCTTGAGTTTGCCATCGAGAGCGAGGCCTCGCTTCTGGCGGTTCGAGGAGAGCAGGGGGGTCACCGAGTACGTTTTGGAGAAGGTGGAATTGGCAGCCACAGTCTCACTGGAAGGGTGAGAGAGAAGAGCTCAGAGCCAGCCCCAGCCTGGGGGTGCTCAGCATCACTGCAGGCACCTGTGCAGGGCCAGCCCTGCCCTCCCCATGCAGCTGCTGAGCCATTTCCTCCTTTCATTCCCTCCTCGCTTTCCCCTCTACAACCACTTCTTTTTTCTCTGCACCACCTTTGCTCCCTCCCTCCTCGTTCTCAGGGTGGCAGAGGCTGTGTCTGGCCTCAAAAATGCAAAGTGAGGAGATTAAGAAGCCTGGGAGCAGCTGTGCACCTTCCCCAGGGACCTTCCCAGCCACCACCAGCCTGTGCTGGTGGGATGTGGTCCACGGCCTTCCCTGTTCTCTGCTTCCTCTGCACCTGCTCATCTAACCCAGACATTTTTGCTGCTTGGTGTAAAACTGTCACATCCTCTGTCCCATCCTCCTCCTCTTCCTCATTTCTCTTCCTCCCTCCCAGAAATGCCACTTCACCTCCAGCCCCCATCCCTTACTTTATCTCCTCGGAGCACACAGTCTTCGTGTATTTATCCAGGGAATACAGGACCACGTCTGTGATCTGATCCACTGGGGACAGACAAGGGGGAGCCATGTTGGTGACATGGCAGGGGCTCACAGTCCCCATCTCTTTCAGTGATGGGTGCTGGGACATGTCCCTTCTGCCCCTCTCTCACCTGAGATCTTTATCTTTTTCACAACCTTGTTAGTGGTGTTGTTGATGTTGACGGTCACGTTGATGGGGTCTCCGTGGTAATAGATCTGCAAGGGGAAGAGGCTCAGTGATGTGACCAGAAATCCTGGTGCCCATCCCTGGCAGAGGGGACAGTGTCCTTACTGACCTCCCTGTCCAGGGAAGCTTCGAGGTGCAGAGGTTTGTCTGACATCATGAACTGCCGGGTGGTCTCGGCTCGCGGGGCCGGCCCCGTCTGCGCCGGGGCGAACTGCACCTTGCGGATGATGAGGCGCACCGAGTTCCTGTGGGGACACAGGTGGCACCCCCAGTGTCCCCCACAGCATCACAGGGACTCTCTGGGGACTTCACAGTGTCTCCAGCCAAAGGGTGAATGTTTCACCTGGCTCTGACACAGGGATCACTGCCCCAGTTTCTGGCAGAGTTCCCCATCCAAGCATGGCACAGGCTGACAGAGGAGCTTCAGCCTGACCCCTAAGCTGGTCACCCCAAAAAGATCCTGTGGTTTAGTTTTAGGGCTAAAAAGGGGAAAAGGGATCCCCTGAAAATACCTCTTGTGGATTTTCTCCTCCAGATTTTCAGCACAAAATCCTTTGACCTCGAAGTCCACGCCACAGGCCTGGGGAAAGGTATGTGGTCACTGAGCAGGGGGGGCTCAGAGCTGCCTTGTTCCTTGTGTTCCTTCCTTCCTCCTCTGCATTCCCAGAGATCCTGGCTCTGACTCCAGCCATCCTCCCTTCCCACCCCTCACCTCATGGCCCGTGAGAATCAATTCTCATTTTTAGCACCCACAACTCAACCCCTTCCCAGGGAGGATGTCTAGGGGACACAGGCTGGGGACAGCAGCTCACCTTTCCCACATCATCTGGCCCGGGCTGGAGGGTGATGGAGCAGGGCAGGTTGGTGGCAATCTGGGCAGAGCAGGGAAAGAGAGAAAAAAGAGAATAAAGGGTGTGTTCAGAGCTGAGCCCTGGTGACACCACGGAGCCACATGGCCGGGAGCAGCCCTTACCTCAAAGGTGAAGGGGTAGGCGTTCTCCCCGAGCTTCTTCATCAGCTTCTCCTGCAGAGGAGTGAGGGTTTTGGGGGCCTGGTCTGGCACGGGGGGGTACAGCTGGGTGGTCAGCACATAGATGTCCTTCCTGAAGGTCAGGCCGATCACGTCGAGGTCATCGCGGCCGTAGCGGAAGGCGCAGGTCAGCGTCACATACACTGAGCCAGGCAGGGCAGGGACAAAGGGAGAGAAGGGAAGGCACAGGGGGTGAATGAAGAGGCAAGAAAAACTGTTCATAAACTCTTCAGCAGAAATGAGACTTCCTCAGACACTAAATATGAACAGGATCCTTCATGTCCTTTGCTGCTGCAGCCCCGATGGACAGCGAGCTGTGGGTGACAGAGAGCAGCCTCAACCTGAGCACAGCCACAGCTTTGGGCTGGTTCCATCTCATCCCCTCATGCTGCATTTCAATACCTTTCCTGTCCTTCAGGTACTCCGGGTCAATCAGGCAGACACCATCTGCAAAGAAGCAAAAGGAGAAGGACCGGTGAGCTCAGCTGCATGGGGAGATCTTTGCTAAAACACAGTTTTTTAAACCCAAATAATCCACTTTACAGCTGGAAGGTGACAAGAAGAGCTGCTACCAAGGAGGATGCTGATGTCTCCTCCAGCAGCGTGGCTGGGTTGTTTTGCAAAGGGACTTGGTCCCCTTCCCCACAATTTTTCCTAAGGATATTAGCAGGAAAACATGGCATTTGCTCCTCCAGAGCTGCTCCTCCTGCTCTACCAGCAGCCCACAACACTGGGGCTGGCTTGCCCAGCCTCTCTTGCCTGTCTTTCCCCCTCAGTGCTGGGCACTGCCCCACTCACCTACAGATTCTACTGAATCCACGTTATCCACATAATCTCTCTTCCCTAGGTACAGAGAGAGCTGGAAGCAGCACATGGGAAAAGGGAGGGAGAAAACAAGTTAAGATTTGCCAGGGAATTCACCCAAATTTCAAAGCCCTGAGTTGTGTCATGGGGTTTGTCACCAGGCTGGACCAGAATCACCTTGAAGGGGTCATATCAGGGTATTTTTTAAATTTCTGTTTTGAAAAGCCAGTCCTGCAGTGACACCATGGCAGGTCCAGGAATCAATCAGATTTTGAAGGGAAGGCAGACCCAGCCTGGATCCTGTGGGCAGATCCAGCCCAGGGGGATCCCAGCACAGCCCAAACCTTGGGCTGGCCACACGAGGGGACAGGGCACAGAGACTCACCTTGCTGTTGGGGCTGGTCTTCTTGAAAACCCTGTGGAGAAAACAGAGATGGATGTTTGGGAATGCCTTGGACAAGGCTGGATGTGGCACAGGGAGATGATGGGCTGCCCTACAAATGTGCTGCATCACCAAGGGTGTTCAGTCCCTGGGGAATTCCATGTCCTGCAAATTCAGGGCCAAACCCACCCCGTGTGGCTGCCCCAGGTGTGCTCCTGAGCTCATGGTGACCATGGAGGATTCTATGGAGGACCATGGGGGGATTCTGTGTCTTAAGGGCAAGTAGAAAAGAAAGGCTAACACAGAACTCCATGGCAGCTCCATGGGAGCTCACATTCCAGCCCCTGGGAGCAGCAGCTGGGTTGAGCTGGGATCTCATTTTCCCCCTCTGCTCCTGCCCTGCTCCATCCCAATTCCAGATAAATAAATCAATAAAGATACTTACTTTGATCCGTCTCCCATTTTAGCTCAGTGCAGGAACGTCCACAAGGAAATCTGTGGGGAGAAACAGGGAAAGCACTGCATGAGGTGCTGGGGAAGAGGCAACTCCAGCCACGGCCACCATCCAACACCCTGCACATCCCAACAAACTGCAGAGCCCTCGGGACAGGGCACTGCCACCTTTGCAGAGCCTGGGAGCTCCAGTTTTGGCTTTGGGGTGGCACATGGGAGCTGAGCCAGCTCCTTGTTCCCAGCCAGAAAGGTGAGGAAGTGAGAAAGAGTTGGTCCAGAAAAGAGGAAACACAGGGGTGATTCCTAATGGAGCAGGTTCAAGACCGGGAAAAGCAAGAAAATGAACGAAAGGCCTTATAGAGTCTCAATGTTAATAGTTTTTCCTGGAAATTGCTGTCATGGCTCAGTGGTAGGAATGGGTTTGTTTTGTGCTGTCACTCACAGGAAGATGAGGAAAACCCAGGGAGAAAGTCAAGGGAAGCTCAACTGCCCATGGAAAGAGGGGTCTCAGGGCACAGGATCCCTCCTGATCCCCAACCCTCTGTGCTGGGAGTGGGGCTGGAGCTGCCCAGCCCTGCCCAAGCTCTGCTGGCTCCAGCCGGTGGCCAGGAGGAACCTGCAAAAATCCCACTGATCACCAGCTGATTCTGGGATATTAAATGGGATGAGCTCAGCCTCTTAGGGATAGGCAGCTCTGACATGAGCACAGCTTAAGCCCAGGCAGGATTTTAAGCCCCAGGGGCACGTGGACAGTGCTGCCTCTGAACACAGCCTCAGGGAAGCTGGTGAGAGAGAAGAAATGGCCATGGGAGCGAGGGGATTATTCTCTTCCCCACAGGAAGACAAGAGATTAGTCCCAAGCTCAGGATGTTTGAGGTCCTTTGGTGCTGTGGGATGTGAAGTTTGGGAATTCTCACAGGGTGAGGAGTTGCAAAGGGAGTGGGAGCAGAATTTGGCTCCCTCCAGACCCCAGGAATTGGGGATGAGGCAATGAAAGGTGGAGGGGAGAAGAGCTGAACTCCTGCTCTGCATCTCCCAAGCCCCAAAGAGGGAACTCAGACCCCCCTGGCTTGGCTCAGCTGTCCCACACCAGTACCCAACCCCTCCACCACGTCCTTTGGCCACACTGGAATCTTTTTTGTCCACATTTTCCCCATTTTTCAGCTGTAAACCACCCTCCTTCCAGCCACAACACAGCACCAGCGTCCTTGCCCTGTTTTCCAAACCCTCTGAACCCCGGAGCTGCGGCAGGGCCCAGGCAGCAGAGCAGGCAGCACTCACCTGGCAGCTGGATGGACAGACAGACACTCTCCTCTTGCTCTCCCAGCAGCTCCCAGTGCCACCCAGTCACTACAGGCTGCTCCCAGTGCTGCAGGTTCTTATATCCCCCCTGGCTGTCCCTCCCCTGGCATCTGATCTCGCCCACTCAGCCTTGGCTGGGCTGGGGGGGCTGTGTGTCTGTGAGGGCTCCAGGAGAGGGACTTGAGGGAAGAATCCTATTAGTTGATTAATTGGGGAGACGCTGCATGAGTAAGAGTGGGCTATAAATACAATCCCTTGCTGGAGCCCTGGGAAAGCAGCTTAGAGGGATTGGCAAAGAGGGCTTAGGAGCAAGGTGATGGTAATTGAGGTGGAAGCTCTGCTCCCGGTGGGAAGGAGCATGGATTCCCACAGGGGCTCTCTGCAGCTGCTCCCATGGCAAGGGGAGGTGGGATGGGTCTGGGCATGGGCTTGGATGGAGGTGGCAGAGGAGGGACCAGCCTGGAGCTCTCCCTCCCCTTCCTGGCTGGATAACAGGAGGATGGAGGCACAAGCAGCTCCCTGCATGGCCAAGGTGCCCATGAGGTTGCTCACCTAGAGGTGACCTGCCATAGCCCAGGGCACAGAGGCCACCCTTCCCATGGGGACACTGCTGTGCAGGAGGATGGGGTGAAGGCAGGATTCACCCTCCCTGAACCAAGAGGGAAGGACCAGCCAGCCCTGGTGGGTGGGACACAGAGCTGCCACTGTCCCCAGCACAGCCTGCCCAGCCCAGCACCATTTCATAACTCCAGGCTGGCCTTGACTGATCCAATTAGTGCATCATTAACTCCAGGTTTACTGCAGCAAAGAGGAGACTGTCCAAGAGAAAGCCCAAAGTGGCTCTGCTTTATGGCTGCCAGGCAAGCAGGATTCCCACTGCAATCCTGCCACAGCCATTGTGTGGGATAACCCCCCTGGGAATGGCTCTAGGGATGGGACACAAGGACAGCCCAGGGCAGCTACAAACTGCTCCAGGAATGCCCCATTCACCCTCCTCACCTCCAGCACCACTCAAGCCCTTCCTTTGGGGCTGCTTTTGGTTCTGTCTCAACCCCCAGAGGTGAGCACTGGGATCAGGATATCCCTGTAGGAGCTGTGCCTCCTCCCAGGCGCCTGCATCAGCTCAACACCATCTATCACCTGGGTACCAGCTCCTCCCAAACACAGCTCACAGCTCACCTGTTCCCCCATGGCCACCAGGAGCCACCATGCCATGCCATGCCATGCCATGCCATGCCATGCCATGCCATGCCATGCCATGCCATGCCATGCCATGCCATGCCCAGCAGCCCCACTGCCAGGGCTTTAGCTGCCAGCACACGTTCCCTGGGGCCGAGACTTGTGATCTCTTTAATTGCACACAGGAGAGCTGCTTAGGGTCCAGATTAACGGGCGCTATTTCTGCCACAGTCAGGGGGACACGTGAACTGTGACCTTCACACTGGCAGGTGAAAGAGGAGGAGGAGGAGGAGGAGGCAGCCCCACTTGGACACCTTCAGCCTCACCAGGGCCCCCAGCACTGTGCCTGGGGCACCTAATCCTGTGCTTTGTTTGTGGCTCTTCATTACTCTCTTAATGAAAATCCCGTGACCAGGGCCGCTCACTGGCTCTGCAGGGGCTGCACAGTGTGGTGAGGTGGACAGTGGGGCTCACCTTGGGTCCCTCCAGCTCAGCTTAATCCCAGCTGGGTGGATTCAGCCTTGCCCAATCTGGGGAGCAGATAATTCCCCTCCCCAAAACAGCGGGGAGATGGACAGAGCCCACATCCCTTCCCACACTTTCCTTGTGCTCCAAACCAAGCACTGGGGAAGGAAGCAGAGTTCAAAACAGGGAAATGAAAGAGACTTCTTCCTGTGCAATGAATGGCCAGAGGTTCCTCTCATCTCCTCATCCCACCATCCCTCCAGGTACATGCACTGTGTGAAGCACAGCTCAACCACTTACAGAGGGCAGGACACCAGTGGGCGTGGGGCTGGTGGAGTGTGGTGGCTTCATCCCTCTGTCCCAATGGAGTGTCCTGCCTTCCCAGGGAAGGGCCACGGTGCCTCCTGCACCCACAGCCTCTGGAGGGAGCCTTGGTGCAGCCAGAGCCCCCTGGTGAGCCCACATTGCCTTCCCAACCTCACCTGTGCCCAGGTGCCTCTGGCTGGGTGCCAGCTCCGCCTCTGGCACTGCACACCACGGCCACCTTACATAAACACTCACAGCAGGCACTGCTGATTTCCCAAAGCCCTTCAGAGCTCCTGGGCTTTCTCCCCTGATCCGGATTAAGCGGCGTGGATGGCATTAATCAGGAGACAGGCACCTCCACGCCTGCCAGGAATTACTGCCCTGCTGTTAAGTAACGGGATGGAGCAGCGCTGCTGGGGCTCCAGCAGGATGGGTGTGTCCAGCCCCACACAAACCTGCCACCTCTGTGTGTCCCCACTGCAGGGGCTGGGCAGAGTGACACCCACTGCTGTGTGACCAGAACACCATCCCAAAATAAACCCAGGGGCCCAACTTCTCACTGGCCTGGCCACAGGTTCCTCTCGAGGCCGAGGAGCCAGCAGGAAGCCTCACAGGGGGTTTTGGCACATCTGTGCTGGAGGGCTGGGGCAGGAGGTGGGGGAACAGTCCCTGAGCACTGCAGGGATGGGCAGTGGTGCCAAGGGTGAGGAACAGTCAGGAGCGGGGCTTGGCACAGTGCTCCATCCTCATCCTCCTCCAGCAGGAGTCTGCTTCTCCATCTATCTCCTGAGCAGCTCTGGAGCTGCCAGGCACTTGGACAGCAGACGGTGCTCATCTGTAATTAATTGCTGTTAATCACCCTGGCAGCTCGAGCCACCAGAGGCCTGTGGGCCCTGCTCACTCCCGGCCACAAGGAGTAAAACCTCAGGGGCTGCACCCAGGACCTGCGGTGCTGTCCAAACCCTGTCCTGCCAGGAAAAGTCTCCCTCCTTCCCGACCCCTTCCCGAGAGCCCCTGCACGCAAATTCCCTCCTCCCTGCAGGCAGGGCACACCCAGGTGTGGTGACACGAGTGCCACTGTGGGTGCCTGGCGCCCGCAGCTCCGTCTCTCTCGGCCCCAAGGCGGGCAGCAGGTCCCCAGGAGCGGGCAGCTCAATCCCTGCCCGCCACCCCAAACATATTTCAGGGGCTTTGTGCCATCCTGCACCGCTGGCAGTGCCTTATCCCAGCGTTCCGCCATCCCTCATCCCGGGAGGATGTGCAGGGAGCAGCTGGAGGGAGGCAGGGCGCGCCCGGGGCTGTCCCCGCCGTGCCGAGCCCCCGCGGCCGCCGCCTGGCCCCGGTAGCGGGGCTGGAGGAGGAGCGAGGAGGCCGCTCCGGGGCCGGGGAGCGCGGGGCGCTCCGGAGGAGGAAGAGCGCGGCCGCCGCGGTGCCGAGCGGGGGGAGCGGCCCGTGGGACGGGCACCGAGGGCATCGCGGGGGGCACTGCGGGACCCCGGGGCCGGTGTGACCGCCGGGGGACCCCAGCAGCATCACAGCCCCGCTCCCGCTCGGCTGGACCCCAAAAGCTCAGCTCGCTGCCCGCAGCACCCCGCAGGAGCCACGGGAGCCCCGCACGGCGTGTGAGAGGGACGGTGAGTGCATCGGGTGGGGTCGGAGCCCTGAGTGCCACCAGCACGGCCTGTCCTCACCGCGCTCAGCGGCAGGATGGTGGCCCAGGGCCGCTTTTCCTGTGACCCGCCACCAGCAGAGATGTCCTCGCTGATCTGCCCCCGTGCTCCCTGCAGGCTGGAGCCCCCGTGATGAGGATCACCCGGACCCCCAGCCTCCCCCAGCTGCCCCCCGGCTGCTCCTGCCACGCTGCCCGGCCGCAGGGCACCCTGTCCCCATGAGCATCACCTCGGTGGCTCCCTGTCACCGGCCGGGACCTGCAGCCAGCACCACGCTCGGGTTCCGGGGACACGGTGTCCCCACGCCGCCCCCTCCTTCGCCCGCCCCAGCAGCCCCCGTGAGTGCCAGCAGCCCCTGCTGAGCTGGATGTGGCGCTGGGACGGGGACACGGCTCGGCAGGATGGCGGCAGCGCGCTGGTACCACCGCGACATCAGCCAGGTGGTGGCCGAGGAGCTGCTGGCCAAGGCTGGGCGGGACGGCTCCTTCCTGGTGCGGGACAGCGAGTCGGTGAAGGGCGCATATGCCCTGTGCCTCCTGTGAGTCCCTGCCCCTCCTCTGCCTGTGCCTTCTGTGCCTCTGTCCCCTGCCTGCCTCCCTCCCTCTGTGCCTCTCCCTGCTCCAGGCACCGCCAAAACCTCATGGAAGAGCTGCAGGGATGTGGGTGGGGTGGCAGCTCCCTGGCACCGGGGTTTTGGGTGATCCCCGGGTTGGGAGCAGGATGAGGGTTGGGCCCATAGCTGTGCCCAGCACCATGGCTGCTGAATGGGTAACCCCTAATCCGGGGCACACTGAGCTGTTCTGGAGTGCCTGCTGGCCTGTGAGCATCTCCCGTGCTGGGGATTTGGGGCTACAGCCCCCAAGATGGGGCCTCTTTCCGCCTCCACACCTGGAACCAGGTGTGCAGCCCCTGAGAGCGCTGCTGCCTGCACCCTTCCTGCTCTGCACCCTTCCTTCCTGCTGTCACACGTCTGTGCGGGCAGGTTTGGCAGGATGCGCCCCCTTTCCTTCACTGCCCTGGCTCTTTGTGTGGGACAAACTGCAAATTTGGGCTCCGGGGGTGCGGGGCATGAGCCAGAGATGGTGGCATGGGCAGGGATGGGCACTGGCCCCACAGGCAGCACGGCAAAGGCTCTGTGTGTAGCCCAGTGAGTGCTGGGGGAGTCACAGCAGTCCCGAGCTGTTTGGGAGCAGGGGAACACTGCACATCCTCCCGCAGACTCCGAGCTGGGGGTGATGATTTATTTCTAGAAGTGCTGGCTCAGCCCCTCTCCCTGCAGAGGGGACGGGGTGTTTGTCTCAGGGCTGGGCCCCAGCGCTGCCGAGGGCAGCAGAACGGGGCCCTCACCTGCTCTCTCCAGGTTCCAGAGGCACGTCTACACCTACCGCATCCTCCCCGATGAGGAGGGGCTGCTCTCCGTGCAGGTGGGTGCATCCCCCGGCCCGGGCGGTGCCTGGGAGCTGGATGTGGGCAGGATGCAGCTGTGCAGGGCCCCCGGTGCTCGTCCCCCTCCCCGGCGAGGTGGCATCAGCCTGTGGTTTGTGTTCTGCACAAGCTGCAGGATGCGGGCGCTTTGCAGCCTTACCAGCTCGGGAGGAGCTGCCTCTGCACAGCATCCCGGCACTGTCCCCTCCTGCCACACGCCCTGTCACAGCCTGGCCACACAGAGCCAGCCCCACGGTGCCAGCCCCACGGAGGGTCTGTCCTGCCCTCGCTTCCATGTCCCCTCGGGGTTTCTCCTGGTGCCCAGCTTTCTCCAGCTGCCCTTTCTGCCCCCTAAAAGGAGCATCCTGGGTGCCTGCGGGGGAGTATCCCTGCCTGCTGGGCCCGGTGTCCAGCTGGCCCTTCCCACTCACCACGGGCACATTTTGAGGGACAGACGCACCGAACCCTGCAGGCTGGGGCTGCCTTGGCAGAGGAGGGGATGTGATGGCGCTTCCCCCGCTCTGCCTCCCCAGACCATCCAGGGCATACAAGCCAAATGTTTCCGCACCCTCCCCGAGCTGATCGGTGCCTACCAGCACCCCAACAACGGGCTGGTGACCCCGCTGCTGCACGCCGTGCCCCGGCCGCGGCCCGAGGAGGACTCGGGTGAGCCGGGAGGGGCCGGGGGCCGTGCCGGGCTGGCGGCGGGAGGGGAGGGTCCTGCTGAGCTGCTGACTCTGCCCGCAGACGGGGAGGATGCCCGGGGCTGGGGGCACACGGTGCCGTGTCCCGGCGCTGCCCCCTCCAGCCGCACCCACATCCCGCAGCAGCTGCACCAGAGGCTGCAGGAGCAGCTCCACAGCAGGTAACGCAGCCCTGCCCGCCCCGGGAGATGGGATGGTGGTGCCCAGTGGGGATCTTGATGTCCACCCCTGTCCCAGCCCGGCCAGTGACTTCATGGGCTTCATGGCCGAGTACCTGACCCACCACGTGCAGGACCTGGAGGCTCTGTGCCACGGGCACCCGCAGCTGCGGCACCTCAGCACCGCCTTCGCCACGGCCTGCCGGGCACTGCACAGGTCAGCGCGGCCTGGGGACGGCGGGGCTGGAGCGGAGCCACCCCCTGGTCCCTGTCCCCTTTTGGTGCGTCAAGGCCTGGAAAACGCCCACAGCGCCCCTTCTCTCCTCCCCTGTAGCGAGATCGACTTCACGCTGGCGGGTCTGGAGACCCTGGCCAGGGTGTTTGACCCCCCCGTGTCCCCTCGCAGCCCGGCCAGGGAGCAGGTGAGCGTCCCCACAGGCCCCAGGGACCTCCACATCCCAGACCCACAGCGAGGAATCCACCCCTCCAGTGCCACCGTGCTGCTCCAAAATTATCCATCTTCCCCTTCAGGGCTTCCTGAGCAGCGACCCAGACCTGGAGCTGCTCCTCAACAAGATCTCCACTGTCAACCACCTCCTGTCTTCGCTGGAGAAGAAGGTGCCTGACCCCAGTCATGGTGCAGGAGGAGGCACAGCTCCCCCTCCCCTAAATTAACCCCTCTGCCACCCCAAACTCTGGTGGCAGCACAGGGCTCCCAGCTGTCCCAGTGCCCCCATCATGCTGCCTGTCCCTCTGGCAGGTGCTGAAGTCGCTGCAGGAGACGGTGACAAGGCACAACCTGGCCCTGCCCAGCGTGGCCGTGGCCCCCCTGCCAGCTGCCAGGCCCCTGGCCGTGCAGAACTTCGAGGTGAGCCTGGCGACACAGAGGGACCCCGGTGTCACTGCTGGGCAGGGCGGGTGTGGGGACAGCTCCAGAGGCACATCCCCATGTGCAGGTGAAGGTGGGCAAGTCGCAGCGTGCAGGCCTGGTGGTGGACGTGGAGTCGGGGACAGTGACCGTCACCAAGCGGGGCAGTGGATCCCCGGAGGAGGTGATCCCACAGGATAAAAGTAAGGACTGCTGCACTCCTGCTGACTGCAACTGGCATGGTTTGGGGCTGTTCCCTGCCATAGGCCTGATGCCACAGGGATGGGCCACACGCTCTGTCACATCCCCTGTGGTGGGCAGTGGGGGCCACCATGCCCCCCTGACTCCCATCATTCAGTCCTGCAGCTGATCAAGTACCAGAGTGTGCAGAGCAAGGTGAGGCTGGTGTGTGCCCGTGAGAACCAGAAGAGCCTGAGCAGGGATTTCATCTTCCCCAACGCCCGGGTGAGCAGCACCAGCCGTGCCCATGGCATGTCCCTGGGGGAATATGGGGCCCTTGGGAATGGGGGAAGCAGCAAATCAGTGGTCTCAGGACTGTGACACCTCTGCAAGCTGGCTCCTACACCTGGGGATGATGCCCACCTCGTCCTGGGGTGCTGTGCCCCCCATGTCTCTAAGACACCCTCACCATCCTGCAGAAACGAGAGGCTTTTTGCCAGCTGCTGCAGCTGATGAGGATCCAGCACTCCAACCTGGATGAGCCTGAGATCATCTCAGTGTATGTTGGGACGTGGAACATGGGTAAGGAACCAGGAGGTGGCCTTGTCCTGGGAGGTTTTGTGGCTCTTTGTGAGGTTTTGGGAGGTGTCTCAGGTCCAAGCTGGTGGTCAGTTTGAGGAGGAGGCTGGATAAGAACCAATCTGGCTGCCGCGTGCTTTGTCTGTCCTGTGGCCATCCGCTCACTAGGAGGGTGCTGGGGAGACAGAGGAACAGGGATATCACGAGGGTTTTGGGCTGTAAATCCCAGCAGCAGCCTGGGATGCACACGGCTGATCCAGGATGGCAGGCAGCTCCTGGAGATGGGCAGGGCTGTGCTGGAGAGGAGCTCGGGGTGCTGGCACGTCCCCTCTGTGTGACAAATGTCCCTGCCCGCAGGCAGCATGCCCCCACCCCGCTCCCTGGCCTCGTGGCTGACCTCGAGGGGCTTGGGGCGCACACAGGACGAGACCACAGCCTGCATCCCCCACGACCTGTACGTGATCGGCACTCAGGAGAACTCCCTGGGCGACCGCGAGTGGGTCGAGTTCCTCTGCGCCTCCCTCAAGAGCCTCATGGCCATCGACTACCGAGTGGTAACGGCAGGCACAGCCAGCCCTGGGGGGCTGGGTACCAGCAGCCATCATCCCACAGCTCCCACCCTAACCCCCAGGTCCTCCCCCCCCACCCCAAATCAGCCCAGGGAACACCCAGTGCCCCACAGTCCCCATGAGTGCTGTCCCCAGGAGTTAGGGTCACACTGACCTACCTGTGTGTCCAGCCCCATCCTCCTGGCCGTGGGCAGGATGGGGGGCAGGCAGGCTGACCCCCTGCCCCCCACAGGTGGCCCTGCAGTGCCTGTGGAGCATCAAGATCGTGGTGCTGGTGAAGCCGGAGCACCAGCGGTGCATCAGCCACGTCCACACCTCCAGCGTGAAAACCGGGATTGCCAACACTCTGGGTAGGGAGAGGATGGGGCTGGGACGTGACCCCGATGGAGGGGACAGCCCAAGGGGCAGCACAGGACCCCTGGGCTGCCCCAGAGCTCAGCGGTGGCACATCCCTGCAGGCAACAAGGGAGCTGTGGGCGTCTCCTTCCTTTTCAATGGGACCTCATTTGGCTTCGTCAACTGCCACCTGGCCTCCGGCAGCGAGAAGACCCACAGGTGATGCAGGGATGGGGAGGGTGGGGCTACCACGGGGCAGGTGGGTGTCTCAGGGGGCTGGAGGAGCCCTGAGGGGCTGTGGGGCTGCCCTTGTCCGCACCTGGCAGAAATACAATGAGAGGTGTCCCCGGGGAGGCTCACGCGGTGCTGCTGTCCCCCTGCAGGCGTAACCAGAACTACAGTGACATCCTGCACTCCCTGGCCCTGGGGGACAAACGTCTGGGGGGCTTCGACCTCACCCTGCGCTTCACCCACCTCTTCTGGTTCGGGGACCTCAACTACCGCCTGGACATGGACGTGCAGGTGGGACCTGCGGTGCCAGGCTGGGGACAGCGCGGGGAGAGGAGCCCGGGGGTCACTGTCCCTTCCCTGGCACAGGACATCCTCAGCCACATCGTCAAGAAGGAGTTTCAAGCCCTCCTGGCTGTTGACCAGCTCAACCTGGAGCGGGAGAAGAACAAAGTGTTCCTGCGGTTCAGTGAGTGTGCGGACAAGGGTGCTGCTCCTCTTGCTGGGACAGTGCCACCAGGGTCCCCACAGCCCTCCCCGTGTCACCCCCAGCTCTCAAGGTCTCCTCTCCAGGCACAGCCCTGCACAAGGTGCTGAGAGCCTGGAAGACCTTGGCGTGCACTGTGGCAGGGGTGTGAGCCTGCTGTGGGGACAATGACACCCCATGGGGACAGGCAGGACCCCATGCCACCTGCATGTCCTGATTGCAGGTGAGGGTGACATCTCCTTCCCTCCCACGTACCGGTACGAGCGGGGCACCCGGGACACCTACGTGTGGCAGAAGTCCAAGCCCACAGGGGTGAGTCCAGAGGCGTCCCTCCAAGCAGGACAGCTCTGGGGACAGGGACAGCAGGGTGCTGAGGGGACTGTGTCGTGATGCTGTCCCCACAGCTCCATCAGCCTGTTCCCTACCAAAACAGGGTCTGGGCAGGAGGGAACTCACTTTTTGGGGTGCTGGGATGCCCTTCTGGGCAGGGGGACCCAGAACTGAGGGGTTGCTGGACCAGCTGCTTTCTCTGTTTGTAGATGAGGATCAATGTCCCCTCGTGGTGTGACCGCATCCTGTGGAAGTCACACCCGGAGACCCACGTGGTCTGTAACTCCTATGGTGAGTGAGACTCTGTGTGACAGCAGCCAGGGGTGGCCAGTGCTGCCCAGGACCCCAGGGCTCTGGGACCCTCCCCAAGCTGTCCCTCCTGCCATCCAGGCTGCACTGATGACATTGTGACCAGCGACCACTCGCCTGTCTTTGCCACCTTTGAGGTGGGAGTGACGTCGCAGTTTGTGCCCAAGGAGGGTAAGGGCTGGGGTCTGTCACCCCTCAGGCCGGGTTTGGGGTGAGCCCTGGCACACCCTGACCTGCCAGGACCTGCCTGCAGCTCCTGGCTCCGGCCCCGAGGCGCTGGCCTGCATCGAGTGGGAGAGCATCGAGGTGATCCTGAAAACCACGAGCCGCAGCAAGTGCTACATCGAGTTCCACTCCTACTGCCTGGAGGGTGAGGGGGTGCTGGGGTGCTGGGCATGGCTGTGGGGGTGACCTGGCCTGGCTGGAGCTGTGTGTCCCTCTGTCCCCCCCAGAGGTGCAGCGGAGCGGGGAGAACACCTTCCAGAACTGTGACATCCCCGGGTTCCTCAAGCTGGGCTGGTCCTCCAAGCATCTGCCTGTGGTGCGTGGCCCTGGAGCATCCTCACCCCCATCCCTGCCTCTGGCTCTCTGCCCTGAACCCCAATGCGAGCTGCACCTGTCACCACCCCCAGGACAGAGCCTCCCTGTGCCCCCCACCCCTTGGCAGCCCCCTAAGCCTCCCCTCTCTGTGCACAGCTGAACCCCATCCTGCCCGACCTGGAGTACCTGGGGGACCAGCACCTGCTCCTCAGCATCAAGGGCGTGGACAGCTGCGAGTCCTTCGGTACGTGGGGATGGTGACACTGGGGCCACCATGGTGGCAGGGGGTGCCAAGCACAGCCCTCAGGTTACAGCCAGCTGGAGGTAGTGGGACCCTGGCACCCACCCTGCTCTGGGTGCTGCTGCTCACGGGGGTCTCCCGTGTCCCCCGAGTCCCGGGGGCTGACGCTGTGCCCGCAGGAGAGTGCTGCCTGGCCCTGCGGTCAGCCATCGGCAGCACGGCCCAGCAGTTCGAGACGTTCCTGTTCCACCGCGGCGAGGAGACGGGTTCTGTGCGCGGCTGGATGCGGGTCCGGGTGCCCCGGGGCCGGAGCGGCACCCGCGAGCGGCTCTACGGTAACGGCGGCCGCACGCAGCCCCCTCCCGGTGCTCGGGGACATCCTGGGCCACGTTTCCCTCTGGCCCCGGCCGTGAGGTGAGGCCTGACCTCGCTGCCTTTGCAGAGTGGATCAGCTTTGAGGAGGAGGATGCTGAGCCGGCGGCAGAGCCCCCGGCGTGCCCCAAGCCAGCCCCGCAGCGCCTCAGGTACCCCGGGCGGGCTCGGCCGTGCCGCAGCCCCGGAGCGGGGGGATGCTGAGCCCCTTCCCTCTGTGTGCTTCGCAGGAGCCGCCCTCGCAGCCTCCCGGAGCCGGCCACCGCCTACACCAACCCTGCCTACTTCATCTTCGAGGGGGTGCCCAACGCGTGGCTCCCGGCCCCCGGAGAAGCCCCCAGGCAGCAGGGAGAGGGCCCGGCCGGGGGGCAGCGCTGCCGGAGCCCCGCCGGAGCGCGGGTCCCGCTGTCCTCACAGGAGGAGCCGTGGTGTGGCCGGCCCCGCTGTGCCCCACTGAGCCCGTCCCCAGGGCACCCCCTGAGCCCCCCCAGAGCGGGACACCACAAGAGACCCAAATCAGCCGTCCTGACACGGGACGCGCTGGGGCTGGGCGACTGCTCGCTGTATGCGGCCACTCACCTGAGCCAGGTGTCCCCGCAGGGCAGGGGGGACAGACAGGAGCTGCCACCGCGCCAGACCCAGCACGGCCTGGAGCCGCCGCCGCGGCCCCACCGGGAGGCGCCGAGGCCGCTGGGGAAGCGGGGAGCGCTCGGTGCCTTGGACCTGGAGGCTCAGCCCGCTCCTCCCGCCGACCTGCAGCCGGCCAGGATGTAGCGACAGCTGTGCCCGTGCACCCCGGTGCCCTCGGAGCTGCTCCCTCCTCCTTCAATGCTCCCGGAGGAATTTCCCTCCAGCACAGCTCTCCAGGCCGCTGCGCTGCTTCCCTTTGCTCTCACTCTCCAGAATAAAGCGTCAGGGACTGGGTGTGTGTTTGCTCACCTGCTTCTGCGGAAGGGCAAGCAGAAAAAACGCCGAGCCAGGTGGAGAAAACACCAAAGCACTGCCCTACAGCTCTCTGCATCCCATGGGAACCCTGCACATCCCATGGGAACCCTGCACATCCCAGCCCTCGAGGCTGCCCCTGCCTATGGCAAAGCTGACGGGTGTCACAGCCCTTGACCCTCTCGCTCTGCTTTGCCCTGCACAGGGAGAGGGGCACCCCCTCAAACACACGCGCGGTGGCCCCGGTTTGGGGACACGATGCCCGTGCTGGCCTCAAGGTGGCAGTGGCCGCCTTTGTCCCCAGGATCGCCCCGCAGGGCCGGGGGCCAGCGAACAGCGCCGCGGGCACTGCGGGAGCCCGGGGGCAGCGGGGCTGTCCTGGGGGGGGACGAGGGGCCCCAGTGATGGGGCTGCGACCTTCGTGGCTGGGGGACTGCGGTCTTCATGAGAGAGGGGCCGTGGTGGCCGTGGGCAGAGGGACACAGCCCATGGGAGAGGGACTATGGACCTTGTGGTTGAGTGACCACGGTCCCCATGGGCAGAGGGATGTGGCCACCACGGGCGGGGGGACACGGTGCCCATGGATGAGGGGCTGTGCCCTCATGGCTAAGGAGCCTTTCCCTTTCCTGGGAAAAGGGCTGTGACAGCACGGGAGAGGCCACCATGCCCCGTGTCCGGGGGCTGCAGGTGGCCCAAAGCCTGCGAGGGCAACAGAGGGATGGGAGCACATTGGGGCTGAGCCCTGCGGCAGCTCCTGCCTCCGCCTCTGCCCGCCTCCAGCCCTGCCTTCCCTGGGCACTTTGCTCCCGGCCGTGGGAAGCGGAGAGAGCACACTCGGCACGGCACGGCACGGCACGGCACTGTCAGAGCCACCCACAGCCCCCGGCATGGTCCCGTCCCGCGTGGGGAACAGGCTGTCCCCGTGGGGGCCCCACTCCTGAGAGCCGCCCAGGTTTGCAGGTGAGCCGGGACAGCCCCTGTTCGGTGACAGCCGGGAGGGACAGCCCTGCCTGTCACGAGGTCCCAGCTGGGCTCTGGGCTGAGGGACAGAGATGGGACCTGCAGGGCTGGGTGGGTGCAGGGTGGGGGTCAGCCACTGCTCACCAGCCCCCCAAATCCCTCTGTACCCCCTCCTCTCTAACATGCCACCTTTTTCCTCTGTCACTGAGAGCCTTCATCCATTCCAGTGTGTCCCCTTCCTCTCCTTCATCCTCCTCTCCATCCCCCAAATCTGTCTCATCATGGGTTGGAGCTGCCCTAGTGCTGCCATGGCTCAGCCCGACACCGTGGCTGGGGACAGGACCAGCCCAGCAAGGCTGGAGGGGAACCCTCACCCTCACCCCCACCCTGCCAGGGTCACCTCGGGCCAGGAGATGGGGTGGACAGCGAGGGAAACGCCCGACCCTGCTGGTGTCCCTGGGGATGTGTCCCGGCAGAGCGTGCCTTGGCTGCTCTTGCAGGCAAGGGGAAGGATTGGAATTGGGTCACATCCCCTTGTGCTGGGGCTTTGGCTGCACCAACCACGTGGCGATTAGGGACAAGGGTCCTTCTGCAGGATGTTTTGCATAATTTCTCCTTGTTTTGCAATTTCCAAGGGCTTAGGCGAGGAGAAAAGCCCTGCTTTTCCCATGCTCCAGTAGCAGCCGGTCCAGGCTCACCCATCCCTTGACAGTTGCTCCAAAATCCGCTCTCACCTCCCCTCTCCAAGCTCCTGCTGCTGCTCCATGGTCCCCAGCATCACCATTCCCATCCTGTCCCACCAGCAGGACTTTGGCTCCAGGGCAGGTTCTGCTCTGGTGTTGTCCCACTCCTCCATTTTTCTGGAGCCTTTCCAACACCTCCCTGAATCCCCAGGGCTGGGGGAGCCCTCAGATCCCACCAGGACTGGTGCTGCCAGCGAGGCCAAAGAACAGTTTTGGCTGGGAACATCTGCAGCACCAGGATTCAGGGAAAAGCTGCCAATCCTGAGGCCAAGGACATCGTGTGCCCTCAATGTGTGTCACACAGCTGGCCCTGCCCCTTCCCACTGGCCCATGGCCATTGCTGCCTTTTCCAGGACCCCCCTTGCTGCTTCCTGGGGAAAACCACTCCAAAGACACCATCCCTGGGGGATGTGCCTGCCATGGACAAGGGGTTCCGCAGCATTCCTTGTAAACAAAATGGGCAGAACAAGAGCATCACCTCTTCCTGCAGGACCTTCCATCTCCCTGCTCCAATTCCTTTTCCTGCAGCAACTTCCATCTCCCTGCTCCAAGTCCTCTTCCTGCAGCATCTTCCATCTCCCAGCTCCACATCCTTCCCCTGCAGTGCCTTCCATCTCCTGCTCCAACAATCAGTCCCAACTCTTGGCTCACACCTCAATCTCACCTCAAAAGCTCACAGCCAAGGATAGTTCTGCTAGGAATGTCAGCAAGAAATAGGAATGGGGCTGGTGGTGATGTGTCCTCAGACTAGACCAATCTGATTCATTAAGTTCAATCACTGATTTTGGTTGTGACTAAGATAAGGAAGCAAGAAACTTGTGAAGATATAACTTGCCAAATGTCATCTTCTTCTGCATTTCTATATTTCGGTGGTTATCCTCAAAGGAATGTGCTTGGGAATGGTTAGATCCCACTGCTGACTGTGCTTCAGGCTGTGTCAGCTGCCAGAATCCGGGTGCCTGTGCTCTCCTCTGTGCAGTCCAGCAGTCCACAGCTGCTCAGGAGTTTTCCTCATGCATTTTTCACACTTGATTATTAACTTTTATGTACTGTCTTCTCCATATCTGAATTGGCTGGTGACCTGTGTCACAAACACTGATCCTGCAGCAGCTCTGCTCTGGTCAGCCTCAAAGCTTTGTGTTCCCTTGCACCCAGAGTTTGGAAGAGGAAACAAAATCTCCCGGTCCCTCAAGTCCTCAGCAGCTTGGGGACATGTGGCTGCCAGGCCAGGACCACCACTGGCACCTGCTGGCAAGCTCAGCTTTTCTACCACCCGTTTTCCTGAGAAAACAAACCAAGTTCTCCCCACTGTTAATGTTTGATCAGGACCTGCCTGTTGCTCTCTGAACTCATCCCTGCAATAAAGGCGGGAGCTGTGGCGGGCCAGGAGCCGCTGGGTGTTGGATGCGGGCCCGGAGCTCAGCCCGCAACTCAAACAGAGCCCCGGGAGCAGGGCTGGAGGGGCCCTGCTGTCCCATCTGCCTGCTGAGTCATTTATGGGCATCTCTGTCAAGCCCAGGTATCTCTGCAGGCAGGGCGTGGCAGGGATGATCCCACAGAGACACCCCAAAGATATTCCTGCTGGGAGGAGCCCGCACATCCTCAGGGCAAAGGGAAACAGGAGGGGATGATGAGGGAGCCAAGGGATGAAGGAACCTCAGAGGATGTGTCTTTCCACCTTGCAGCACCAGCTCCAGCTAAAGTGCATCCCTGAGCCCTGAGTTCTCCCCTGTCCTGATGCCTGTCACCTCCTGGATGAGCTCTGGACAAAAGGAATTTTGTCAATCAAACATGGTTTTGGCTACACCCTGATCTCTGCCAGCAGCACAGCACTCCTGCTCCCAGGTTACTCATCCAAACATCCATCCTCTGTTGGAGGAGTCGTTTCACCAGGGATGGTGGAGGGTGTAAAGGGGCAGTCCCAGGCAGCCCTCACCAATCCCTTGCTGGACACCACGGAGGAGGCAGATCCTTCCTTTTCCCTCGAGAAGAGAGCTCTGAACTTTGACAGCTTATCCTCCTTCCGACTTCCCAGGCGTTCACAGATCCCAGCACAGCCAGAAGGGTCATGCCTGCCTTGCTCTGCCTTCAGCTGGGACTTGGCTCCAGCAGCTCCTCCCCACAGGGCTCAGCTCATCCTTCCCTACGGACAAACCCAGCAGCCAGCAGCTCCTCGCTGTGCAGGGACACTCTCTCCCAAAGGCTCCTTTAACAGCTCCCCCAGGATTTCTCCGGGCCACAACATTCCCCCAGACCAGCCTTTCTTCTCCTCCCGCCTTTCTTCTCCCGAGGAGCCCTCCGGGAGCAGCGGCATTGTCAGGATGGTGCCAATTAGGCTGAGGCAGCTTCCAAGAGGCTGCGCCGGCCCCGGCCGGGGGCTGCTGGTGCTCATCGGGGTCTCATTGTTCGGCGGGGCCGTGGGGCTGTGCCCGGAGGGGCTCTGTCCCCGGCGCGGGGCTTTGTCGCCTGCCCGCTCCCGGCTCCGCGCAGCGCGGCAGTCCCTGCACCAACTCAAAGGGGTAATTAATGGGTGATTAATGGCTGATTAATGAGTGTCAGCGCAGGGGCTGCGGAGGGGAGCTTTGCCGAGCCCGCTCCCCCCGCGCGAGTTGAGAAAAACCAGAGAACCATCAAAGTGGCCGGAGCTCCTGGAGGGGCAGAGAATCTGGCAGCTTTGACTCCTTTCCACGCTTTGTGCCTGACAATGGTGGGGATCAGTGACTAGCGTGCTTTGTGAACTGCTCCCTAGGTCTGGCTGGCACACCATGGCCACTCCGGTGAGGATGTTCCCGGTTTCCCTGAGGACACCGACGCCGGCTCCCTGGCCAGGGGGGAACACCACAGCAGCACCCGAGGCTAAGTGTGTCTTCAACGAGGAGTTCAAGTTCATCCTGCTGCCCGTCTCCTACAGCATCGTCTTTGTGGCGGGGCTGCCCCTCAACTCCTGGGCCCTGTGGATGTTCATCTCCAGGATGAGGCCCTGGAATGCCACCACCACCTACATGGTCAACCTGGCCCTCTCGGACACGCTCTACGTCCTGTCCCTGCCCACCCTGGTCTATTATTACGCCGACCGCAACAATTGGCCCTTTGGGACGGGGCTGTGCAAGATTGTGCGCTTCCTCTTCTACGCCAACCTCTACAGCAGCATCCTCTTCCTCACCTGCATCAGCGTGCACCGCTACATGGGCATCTGCCACCCCATCCGCTCCCTCAAGTGGGTGAAGACCAAGCACGCCCGCATCATCTGCGTGGCCGCCTGGCTTGCAGTCATCATCTGCCTCATCCCCAACCTCATCTTTGTCACCACCAGCTCCAAGGGCAACACCACCCTGTGCCACGACACCACCAAGCCCGAGGAGTTCGACCACTACGTGCACTACAGCTCCTCCATCATGGCCCTGCTCTTCGGGGTGCCCTTCCTGGTCATCGTGCTGTGCTACTGCCTGATGGCCAAGAGGCTCTGCAAGCCCAGCTTCTCCAGCCCCGGCCTCCGCATGCCCTCCTACAAGAGGCGCTCCATCAAGATGATCATCGTGGTGCTGGCCGTCTTCGCCATCTGCTTCGTGCCCTTCCACATCACCCGCACCCTCTACTACACCTCCCGCTACTTCCAGGCTGACTGCAGGACCCTCAACATCATCAACTTCAGCTACAAGATCACGCGGCCGCTGGCCAGCATCAACAGCTGCCTGGACCCCATCCTGTACTTCATGGTCGGGGACAAGTACCGGGGCCGGCTGCGCCGTGGGGCCGCCCAGCGCCTCCGGCCCGTGCCCACGCTGGACCTGGCCCTGGTGTCACCCTTTGCAGACAGCCTCACGGACGACAGCCACATGGCCGGTGTCACCCGAGGGACAGGGACAGCACGCAGTGGGGGTGGGTGCTGAGGGGGTTTGCAGCCTCAGCTCTGGGTTGCAGGAGCTGCAGCCCCTCAGGGCACTCACAAGTGCCCAGCTCTGAGCTGTCCCTGCCCAGTCTTGCCCTGTGAGACTGTGGGAGGAGGGTGCTGGTGCTGGACAGGGCAGGAGAGCCACCCAGCACTCATGGGAATGGGAAGGACACTGAGGAGGCTCTTTTGGGGCAGCAGGCTGATGTTCTATCCCTGAACTCCCGAGGACACATGGGGCTGACAAATCACTACAGAGAATTGACACTGGTGCCTCCCTGGGCAGGCACAGCTCAGGGAGGTGTGACTCAGAGGTGACATGCAGGGACCAGACTGAACCTGGGGACAGAGCCCAGGCTGGGCGGGTTCTCAGAGATGTCCCTGTCACACTGCTGGCCGTGGCGGAAGGGAGGGACATGGCCTGGGGCATTTGCTGCCCATGACCCCCAATAAAGCCCCTTCCCCTCTCTACACTCAGGCCTGTTTCTCCCTGCAGCAGAAGGAAGAGGGACAAGACAATCATCCTCCCCCCAGAGAAAATCCACTGGGGCAGGTCTGGGGGGATGAGCTGGAGCTCCTGTGGTGACAGGAAGGTTCTTGGGAATTTCCCTTTATGGGTGTTTGCTCCTCAAATGTTTACCCAGCCCTTTTGTTTGACCAAGTGCCTGCGCAGAGCAGTGCACTGAGATTGGTATCAGTGCTGTTGACTCTCCCACGCCAGCCTGGCAGGAATGGGACAGGGACAGGGCTGCCCCCACTCCAAGACCCCCAGGAATCCCTGCAAGTCCTTCCAGCATACACCTAGGAAAGGGATGCCCAGAGTGTCACTGGGGTGTCACACACAGCAACCACACCAGTCACACACAGCCACATCCCACAGGAGCTGCCCAGGGGAAGGAGATGGCCCCAGGGATGGCCCATCTCAGCCCCACATCCCTGTCCCAACCAGAGAGACCCTCACTCACCACTGAGCCAAGAGCAGAGAGAGCAGGAGACATCCCTCCTGAGCCCAGTTAAACCAGTAAGAGCTGCCCCTCACCTCCCATTATATTCAATGTGGCTCAGGTGCATCTGGGAGCTGCTTGGCTGCACCTGAGTGGTGCAAGGACCCTGCCAAACACTGCCCCAGCTGGAGGTGGGACTGCCAGGGAGGGGACACGCTGGGTGGCAAGGGCACCCAGATGGGCAGTGCAGGGGAACTGCCACTGTGCTTCCAATCCCAACCTCTGGAACACACACACAGGCATTGGGAGGTTCAAAATCTGTATTGGGTATGGAGATGGCAGGAAAGGCTCATCTGGGGCCTCATGGTCCTGGCTCAGGACACATCCACAGGTCCCCAAGTCCAGGAGTGTCCCCCTTCCATCCCAGGGTGGGCTGTGCCCCAGGCTGGTCCCACTGGTCATCAGGATGCCACCCCAAAAACCCCACGTCAGTCCCTCCTCCCATGACACCCCTCCCTCAGCTTGTGGTGACCTGGTTACCCCAGGGGGACCATGCCCACGGCTGGCCCCAGCCCCACTCCAGCCTCTTGCAGGGAGCAGCTGTGTCACCCACAGCCCCCTCAAACCCCCTGCCAGGGGGAGACTTTCCCAATCCTCCCCTCGCTTCCCCCTCTCCTCCCACCTCCCCCTCAGCCCCTCAGGCTGGAGGACCAGCAGGCCAGAGTGGAGACTGTCCCCCGCATGTCCCCCATGCCAGGCTGGCTGAAATTCCCCCTGCAAGAGCCCTCAGGAGCCAGGACGGGGCCGGTGCTGGTGGCGCTCAGAGGATGTGCAGCTCGTCTGACTCGGACAACCCGTACTTGGTCTTGTTCTCGTTGAAGAGCTTGAGCAGGGCGCGGATGTAGAGCTCGTGGTACCGATCCACCAGCTCCCGGCTCGGGTTCTCCACCTTGGGCACCGCCAGCGGCTCCCCCACTGCCGGCAGGGGATGGGGTCAGCCTGGTGGCCGCACACCCGGCTCGCTGGGGACACAGCCCAGGAGGTGGCTTCCCTGTCCCCCCAGCCCCAGTGCTCACCCACGGTGGTGATGGGTCTGGCGTAGGGCAGGAAGCCGCGGGAGCGGCAGGAGGTGAGGCCGCGGCCGTAGAACAGGCAGGGAGCGAAGCCCATCATCTTCTGGAAGCGCCGCTGGATGCTCCTCATCCAGCTGCCCTCCTCAAAGACCACCTGGCGGAAGAGGTCGTTCTCGCCAAAGGAGAAGGAGGGGACGAGGAAAGCCCTGAGGAGGGAGGGAGGGGACACGGTGGGTGGTGACGGGGCGCTGGGCACCGCCGGGACCCGCGGGGTGGCAGTGCCAGTGTCAGTGTCCCAGCCGTGACCCACCCGTGGCGCAGGGCCATGCGCACGAAGCCCTTGCGGTTCTTGAGGATGAGCGTGGTGACACCGGGCCGGCAGGACAGCGACTCGGCCGCGCCGCCGATGACGATGGCCACCGCGTTGCCCGTGCCTTGCTGGGACAGCAGGTACCCGATGGCGCGGCGGGTCACCGGGAACAGTCCTGCGGCGGGACGGGACACCGGGGCTGTGGCACTGCAGCGCCCGGACACCCGGTAGGGACCGCCGAGGGTCCCCCCGAGCGACGGCACCTGGTGGGACCAGGGTAGGGACAGTGCAAGGGCTCCCTCTGCTGCGGGCAGGGCTGGGAAAGGGGCGGGCAGGGAGCGGAGAGGGCAGCGTGGGGCAGTCAGGGCGGAGGGAACTCGCCGGGTGTGGACAAGCAGCGGGCAAGGCGGAGGAGCGGTCCCGACAGGGTGTAGCAAGGTGCGGGCAGAGTGCGAGCAGGGTGAAGGTGCAGCTCAGGCAGGGCGTGGGCAAGGTGTGGGAGAGCTGCGAAGTGAAGCCGTCGCTCAGGCACAGCGCAAGCAGAGCAGCATCCCTGCCCTGATTCTTTCCAGGAGCGCTTCCCTCCCGTGCTTCAGGAGGGATCAGGAGCCGGGCAGGGCAGGCACCGCTCACCGCCACTCATCAGGTACTCCCGGAACAAGGGCAGGCGGAAATTCCCGGCCAGCGTGGTGAGGAAGGAGCGGATGCCCGGGAACAGCTCCTCGAAGCCCGTGGAGCCCGTGATGAAGTTGCAGAAGGCGCCGACGCAGAGGATGCCGTGGGGATGCGAGCCGATGATGTAGTTGTGGCTGGGGGACAGGTCGTGTGTCTTCACCAGCTGCGGGAACAAAAGGAGTCACGGAAACGTGAAGGTGGCACCTCCTTTTGGGTGGTCCCACTTCGTCCCAGCGCCGTACCTTCACCGGGAAATAATCCCGAAAGTGCTTCCACACGGTCCATCGCCGCAGGCACGACAGCCTCCTGCCACCTGCAAAGCCGGGAGGGGCCCCTGGAGATGTCGCCCAGCCCAGCCCAGCCCGATCCAAGGGAAACCCTCCCCGCGGACCCGCTGCATCCCCCTGCCCACCGTGGTGCTGACGATGGAGGAGTGGAGGGAAGGGGAATGTGGTGCTCCCCAAATTCTGGGAGACACCTGAAAGGGGGACCCCTCTCCCGTCCTGCTGCAAAGCTGGAGGAAGCGGGGACACGGCCAGCACACCTTTCTCCGGCGTGTCCCAGTCGAAGATGATCCAGGCCAGGTAGAGCACGGGGATGAGCCAGAGGCTGGTGAACAGCAGGTAGATGAGGAGCAGGAGGCTGACGATTCCTGGGGGAGCCGGGCAGGGGGTGAGCGGCTGTGTGGCCCCCCGGGACCCCCCGCAGCCCCCTACTCACTCACCCAGCAGCAGGAAGCTGAGCACCCACTGCAGCACGGCCAGCAGCTGGAGCGCGGAGCCGATGTCGCGCTGCGAGGGCCAGGGCACGGCCAGCAGCGTCCTCAGGGCGGTCTGGATGCTGGCCCGGCTGCCTGCGGAGAGGGGGACACGGCCCCCGCCCCAAACAGCGCGGCTCGTACGCGGGCGGGGCCACCGGGCTGCCGGCGGGAGGCGGGATGGGGATGGGGAGGATGAGCAGCTGGGGAGGAGGGATGGGGTGTGGGGGGTGGAATGGAGGAGCATCCTCAGGAAGCTCTGGACCATGCCAGGAAGTAGCCCTGGGCAATCAGGGTGGGGAGCACTGGGCACCCTCAAGTCCAAAAGTTCCGTGCACCAGCAGGGCTGAGAGCAGCGGCACATCCTGCTCCATGCCCAGTTCCCAGGACCATTCCTGTGCCCTCCTTGGTGGGGAGGGGATTTGGGGATTTCTCAGCTGGCACAGCAGGGAGGCACCACCCCCAGCAAGTGCCAAGGCCAGCAGCAAGGCCAAGCCAGGGTGGCTGGAGGTGGCCATCCCAGTCTGTCCCCACAGTGGCAGCGCAGCCACTCCACTCCCCCTGCCACCCCTTCCCTCCAGCTGGTCTTGGTGAACCATTAACCTCCCTGGGCTGGGAGCCAGGATCCAAACTCCAAGCCTGGCCCCATCCCTCTCCCTAAAACGGGCCTGAGGTGCCGGCACAGTGCTCCTGGTCAAAGGTCCCCAGGACAAGACCGCTCCAAAGAGACACTCCAGCATCACAAAAGCCTTGTATTCTTGGGAAAACTACCCCAAATCTGCATTTTGGCCAGAGAGATGATCGGGGGACACAGGAGCACCCTGTCCCTGTGGCTTCCCAAGGCAGGGACCCCTGTGTCAGAGCAGAGCCACCGACCCCTGGTTCAGAAAGCTGGCAGAAGTTCAGTTCTTCCCAGCTCAATCCAAACCAGGAATGGGACAAATGAAATAAATTAAACACTGGAGCCATCTCTGGCCCATGGGGGAATTTTCCAGTTGGAAATTTTTGTCTTTTTCTCCCATACAGCACACTGGGCTCTGGGTGATCCCTTCCACCCACCACACATCCCCAAATCCCAGCCACCTGCAGAACCCAGGGTCTTTTTCCCAGGGAAGACACAGAGCTCTTCCCAGAAAACTTGTGCCCACCAAACTGTTGCTTTTTAATTTTCATAGCTCCTATTCTAAAAACCCCTGAATGTCCACACCACAGACACAGAGAACCCCGCAGGGCTCTGCTGTCAGCCCCATCCACAGCGACAGGAGCCTCTGCAAACCCAGCATTTGGAATTTCCAGGAGCATCTTGTGTGTAACACTCCCAAAGCCATCCAAAATTTCATGCCTGTAGAGCAACAGTGCATTTTTCTGTGGAGTTATTCTCTAATTGCTCCCAACACCCCTTTTCTCCTCAGCACTCCCAAGCAAGGAGACAACAGTGACAACCACCAGCTCCTGGCACTGCTGGAGAACCAGGAGCCATCCCAACCCTTTTTGGGAATCTCTTACCACTGAGGTTCTGGGAGCAGGCTGCTATGATGGTTTTCATGGTGGCAGGAGCTCCGTGGTGCCGTGGGTGGAAAGGTGAGTTTGGCAATCAGAGGGCACCGGGCTGTGTGTCCAGAGGCTTTAACCAGGTGACCCGAGGGACTCCAGCCCTGCTCAGGGGAGGGGACCTGCTCCAGCCGGGATTAGGAGCATGGAGAGCAACTGCTGGTGCCTGGAAGGGTCACACAGAGGGTGAGGCACTGGGGCTGTGCTGGGAAGTTGCTGTTCCTTGGAAAGTCCCGGCTGTTGGTGCTGGCGGGGGCTGAATTCCTCTGGGAATGCTGCATCCCCCTGGGAATGGTACCGTCCACGCTGGGGGAATGTCACAAACACTGCCATGTGACAGCCCCAGAGCCACCCAAAAATATCACGCCGGACCTCCACAGCCACCAGACCATTGCTGCTGCTCCCAGCCCCGGGATGGGCACTCTGCCTCCTGCCCAGGGCGCCTGGAGCGCTGTCCAGAGAGGTTTGGGGGGCAAAATGACAAGAAAGGGAAATAGGAGCAGCAGGGAGTCAGCACTGAGGGGTTGCTTCAGGCCAACAGCCCAAGGAACAGTGAGAACCCACAGGGAATAAATCCCTGAAGCTGTCCAGAGGTGCTCCTAGGAAGTGCTGGCTAACATCAGTGTAGGAGAGGGATAAACACACCCACAGGATCATGGTGGAAAAGTAAAAAATGTTTCCTGGGAGATCTGGAACCCACAAACCCTCCTGTGAATTGTTGGGACTCAGTACCTGGGAGAAAGGACCACAGTCCCTGCAGGCTTTCCTGGGTGTGGGTCAGTGCTGAGGACAGGGATTGCTGCATGGAAAACATCCCAACTCCAGCTGTGCCCAAATCCTGCTAACAGGAAGGAAAACCACCAGATTTCTACAGAATCCCACTGTCCCAGGGTAAGGAAGCACCGTGGAGGTGACACTGCTCCAGGTGACACAAAGTGCCAGCCATGCTTTGCTTTTCCATCCCAGTATTTTACCAGGTTTGGAACAAGTCCATCCACAGCTACCAACCTACACTGGGCATTTCCAGAACTTCCAGCTGTGATTCCTCACCTTCCTGCACACACTTGCTCTGTGCCAGCTCAGTCCTCCCTCATTCAGGAATGGTGCCAGAGGGATTCAGTTTTCCCCTTTTTAAGGACTGTAATAGTGGGTTTCAAAGCACACTGACTACTTTGTCTTGGAATATGGCATCATTTGTCCCAGTTCTGTCCCTTGTGAGCTCCACGAGGGCATCCAGGGTTCATGCCCTGGAAAAGCTCAGGATGAAGAGCAAGAGAATTTCATGGCAAGAACCAGACAGCACAAAGAGAGTTTATTTTGCTTAAAATAGAGAGGAAAAAAAGATAAATATATCCACCCACAATACAAAGAGCAGTTTCCAAATCCATGGAGCTCCCCTTGGAGGCTGCCTCCGCCTGGGAGGGCAGAGGGAGCCTGACCCTCATGGAGCTGCCCCTCAGAGCTCCAGGGCACCCCCCAACACCACCAGTGCCCCCAGTCTGACATGGAATGCACACCACAGCAAGGGGCCACGTGTCCTCCTGCCATCCTGTGCCCTGTCCATCCAGGGAATTCCCAGATGCTCCACCTATGTACACTGTATTCCCTTCTCCCTCTCCAGGTTGTTCTCCCAGGATCTCCAGGCCCTGCTGGCAGCCAGAGCATCAGCCCATGTTGTGCCTGTTGCCATAGCCCCGGGGGTGTGTGTCCTTCCAGTCGTCCCAGTCCCGAGCTTTCCGAAGAGCTTCCTCATCATCCTCCTCCTCCTCCTCCTCTGTCTCCTTCTGCTGCTTCTGCATCTCCTCATCGCTTGTACCTGCTGGAGGGGAGGGACAAAGAGGAGATCCAGGTTCTCCAAAGGCCTGCTGGGAGCCGGGCTTGTCAAGACAGCAGGAGTGAGAACCTTGGAATGGGCTGGGTTGGAAGGGAACTCAGAGCCCATCCAGTGCCACCAGGAACACCTTCCACTATCCAAGCCCCATCCAACCTGGCCTTGGACAGGCCAAGCACAGTCTAACCCAATTGTTTTCCTAATAAAGCTTGAATTCTTCCATAGTCAGGGGTGTTCCATACCCTTGTTCACCCATCCCCTCAAGAGGTTTCCCAAACCCCCTGTTCCCATCCCTGTTCCATACCTGGAACCCTCTGTGGGGTGGACACGATTCCCTGCTTATGGCGTTGCTCGTACCAGTCATCCACAGTCATGGTGGGCAGCCCAGGATAGCCAGCTCCAAACACCCTGCAGTGGGACAAAAACAGCCAAAACCAGGCAGTGAAATCCCCTGGAATGAGCAGGAACACAGGCAAGAGGCACAGGGCTATTCCATGATCTAATCTGTGCTAAGGATGTCACAAGGCAGGCTTGAGGGGTGACCCAATTGTGGCTTTCCTGTACCTGAGGGAAAGATGGAGAGGGACTGGAGTGACAGGATACAGGGAATGGCTTCCCACTGCCAGAGGGCAGGGATGGATGGGATATTGGGAAGGAATTCCTGACTGTGAAGGTGGGGAGGCCCTGGCACAGGGTGCCCAGAGAAGCTGTGGCTGCCCCTGGATCCCTGGAAGTGTCCAAAACCAGGTTGGACAGGGTTTGGAACAACCTGGGATAGGGGAAGGAGATCCCAGGACACCCCTGGGAAGTGAAGCAGATACATGGAAAGCTCAGCATGAATCATGTCCCAAGCACGACAGGAAATCTGGTTTCTCTCCCATTTCATGCTTTAGGTACTGAAATTCCTGCACAGATTTCAGGGTGCCACAAACATGAAGGCACCACCTGGATTTCTACACTTGATGGAATATTTTAGGTTTGACATGAGAGCAGTGCCCCAAAGTGTGTCTGGATCACCCCAATCCATACCTGGCCTGAGCAGCATCCCGGGTGAGGATGAAGGGTTTCACCGGAGTCCTGGCTGGCCGGGGAGAGCCACGGGAACCTGCTGGAGACTGGGGGTGCAAACAACAGTCACCAGGGAATGGAGGGGATCAAAACTCCCCCTCTGCTTCCCATCCTGAAGTTATTAAAGGTCTTGCAGAGGAGAAACACCTCAGCTGTCAAAGCAACGCCCCAGGATGGAGAATCCAGGCCTGAATTTGGTTTAAATCAGGAATTCCAACTGTGCCTGCACAGGAATCACTTCCTGTGCCTCTGTGCCACCTGCTGGGGTCAAAGCAGAACTTTCCCAGGGCTGAGCTCAGAGGAGAGCAGGAAATGTTGTTTATTGTTGCAGTGGAACATTCTGAGCCCATCATTCCATGGACACCTTGGAGGAGCTGAGTCCTGCAGTGCCAAAAAAGACCTCCCAAACCAGCCCTGCCAGGAGGCTGTGCCAGCACATCAGGAGCTGCTGCTCCCAGCAGACAGCCCAGGTCACAGAAACCCTGGACACAACGTTCTGCACAGGCATTGCAGGTCTGTGGGAATGTTCTGTCATTCCAAATGGGCTGATAACACCTGGACAGGCTGCAGACCAGGAATGGAGGCTTGACAGAAACCACAAGGGTCTTATTTTAATATCCAAACCCAACTGTTCTTCAGAATTAAGGATCTGCAGAAAAACCTTTGTACAGCCTATTTCAGCTCTGACATTCCAAGGTGCAGCATTCCACAGGCTGGATTGTGGGGGAAGTGTGGCAGCAGAGCCCAACCCAAAACTCAGAATTGAGAATGAAGGAAACCCCATCAGCTCATGCTGTGATCGACCTCAATTCCAGCTGGGAAGCCACTGAACAAAACTCAGCCGCTGAATTCCTCTGGGATTCATCCCCTCATGCCCTGGATCTCAGGAAAGCTCCCTCACCTGCCTGGCTGCATCCCTGCTCTTCAGGATCACCAGCTCCTGCTCAATGCTCTCCATCTCCTCCAGGCTGGTGCCGATCCATTTCTGGATCTGGAGGATGTAAAATTCCCGGATCTGATCCTCGTCCGCTGTCCCGCTCTCCACGGAGCTGCTCATGGAGGCCAATTTGTTCTCCAGCTCCTTCTTCTGCTTGTATCTGCCTCAAACACAGCAAAATCACACCATGGAATCATTCTTCTCCAGCACAGCCCAGCCCTGGGGTCTTTACCACCCTTTCTAAGAGGATCAACCACATTTCATGGAAGTTGAGCTGGTTCCTGTTGGAATTTCAGCCTCTCCTGTCTGTTAAAAGCAGCTGTAAAGTGATATTTAATTCAGAGGGATCTCAGTGATTTTATTCTTCTCCTAAACATTGAGGAATCCTTGGAAATTGAAGCTTTCCTGGTAACATTAAGCAAGACTGGGAACATCAAACTCCTGAGAAAGCAGGACTGAGGAAATCAATGGAATGGCTGGTTTGGGGGGATTGCATGTCACACAAACAGAATAAAATGCTTTTCCACGGTGTTTTTTAAAATATGATTTTGGCATTTTGGACTTTTTGACCTATTCAGAAATTAGTTATTAAAGGGAATTACTCCTATATAATAAACTTCCAGGGTAAATTCATTTTTACTTTTTCAGGAATTAGTTATTAAAGGGGGAACTACTAAATCCTTGTGTCTTCCTTCCCTCAATTATTGTCACCTGAAGAATGAACAATAACAGCCAAGAAACCTTGGGAGCTGAGAGGACAAAGAGCATAAAAGAGTAATTCTATTCCCCTTTAGAATATAAATCATATTTTTCTATGCTTTTCTACAATTCAAGTCCAGCCCAGTTTGGACCTTCCAGTGCTGCCACAATGAGCAACTCAGCGGCCAAAATCCCAACAAAAGCACCAAAGGGACCAACCACCTTTTTTCTAATGAACCCACTGGTAGGAAAGTTCCAGTTTGGAAGTCTTTGTGCTGCCAGCAGTGATTAAAGAACTAATTGTAAGATTAATTATGAAAGATTAAAGAGCTAATTTTAAGTTTTTGAGCAGTTTTTCCTCGGAGACCAGAAACTGGAGTCACAAATGCCCCTCTCCATTAAACAGTGAGCTGCATCTTTTAAAATAAGCATTTTATGATCAAATTATTCCAATACCCAGGGAAGCTCTTCCCTGTCCATCCCTGAGCTGTCTCAGGCTCCTGCTCCTCCCAGAGTGATTCCCAAAGCACAGAGCCCACCTTTCAATTTTGGCTGATCTGCTCTTGGCCATGGCCAACAGGGTGGACTGGCCGGGGTCCTGGGGGGCCGGGGAGCTCCTGGATTCATCCTCGCTGGATGTGCTGGAGGGCAGCTGGAAAGAGCACAGCCCGTAATTCCTGCAGAGCTTCAGGAAGTGCAGGAAATGCTCCCGGGCACTCTCCAGGTGCTCCCTTCTCTTGCTCAGGTCCACCTGCTTCAGCGTCAGGGCTCCCAGCAGCGCCGGCAGCAGCATGAACTTCAGGTCGGCTGAGGCGACCTCCTCCAGCTCCTCATTCTCACTGCCAGGGAGAGAGCAGGGAACAGGAATGGAGGTGGGAAAGGGGATGGAGTCATCCTGGGAGGGGCGGCTGAGGGAGCTGGGGGGGCTCAGCCTGGAGAAAAGGAGGCTCAGGAGGGACCTTGTGGCTCTGCACAGCTCCTGACAGGAGGGGACAGCCAGGGGAGGCTCTGCTCCCAGGGGACAGGGACAGGAGGAGAGGGAAAGGCCTCAAGCTGTGTCAGGAGAGGCTCAGGTTGGAGAACAGCAGGAATTTCTCCATGGAAAGGGCGGCCAGGCCTTGGCAGGGGCTGCCCAGGGAGGTTTGGAGGCCCCATCCCTGGAGGTGTCCAAGCAACGCCCAGACGCGGCACCCAGTGCTCTGAGCTGGGTGACAAGGTGGGGATCGTCACAGGTTGGACTCGATGGTCTCGGAGATCTTGTCCAGCCTCGGTGATTCTGGGATCCTGTTCCGCCCCACCTCTGCCCTGCCCGGGGGCTCTCCCCGTCCCCTCAGAGGCGTCCCCGGAGCTCACCTGAACAGCTCCAGCTGCGTCACCATGGCCGCCGCCCGCTTCAGCGCGTCCAGCCCCTGCCGCACCTTGTCCTGCACGGCCGGGGCTCCCGAGGAGGGCTCGGTGCTGGCCTCCAGCTCTTCCCAGAGCCGCCGCCCCAACGCCAGCAGCTCCGCCAGCCGGGGGCCGTCCGCGCCCGCCTCCGCCATCATGGGCCGGGAACGGCGCCGCCGCCACTTCCGGCGCGGTCAGGAGCGACCGTACCCGCCCCGGCCGCCATCTTGGCGAGGTCACCGCCATAGACACAACACGGGGCGACATCTTGGGGAGGTCACGGCCGGAGCCGCGGCCGGCGCCATCTTGGGGAGGGCACGGACGCAGTCGGGGCGCGGAGCCGCCATGCTGGTGAGGGCGGGCTGAGGGGCAGCGGGCCCAGTGGGCGCCGTGATGGCCCCGCCTCGCCCCGAAACTCTGGAACCCCCGGAGGCCCGGGCACCCCCGGCAGGAGCGGCTCGGAGCGGCCGGGAGCGCTCAGGGGCCTCCAGGGCCCGCGCGCTTTTCCCTGCCAGGTCCTGCCTGGTGCGCCGGCCCGCGCGGGTCCTGGCAGGGAGCGCTGGGATGGAGGCTGGGAAACTGGGAAAAATGTGGATAATTAGATAAATTGGCAGAAAACATCCGTTTTCCCGCTGTGTAAAAGGGGGACACAGTGGAGATCCTCGACAGTGCAGTCAATAAATATAAAAAATCTATTTGTGTAAACACAGCACTTTCCTATACTCTGTTTTTTCTACAGTACAAGTGAGACATGCGACCTTTTTTTTTTTTTCTTTTTTCTTCATTTATTTCACTCCTAAAATCCCCAACATTCAACCAGACATCAGGCAGGTTAGGGTTAAACCTGTGCTTTTAGGAGCAGGTTATTTCCCTTAGAAATACAGGTGATTGACCTGGCTGTGAGCTAAGCATGGATGTAGCAACTACTGCTACTACTCTTGAGTAATTCTAACTCAGCCTCTGAGCATGACTCAGTTTACGATTGACTGTTTGTTTCCTTCATGCCTGTGTCAGATTGTGCAATGAGTTGTTACTCGCAGAGCCCAGGAGTGCTGTGGGTCCTCCCAACCTGTCTGGCCCCATTTTGCTGCTGGGAGGATCTCCTGGATATTCCCGGTGGGATGGCAGCCCCAGAGGGGGGTTCACGGCCACAGCAGTATCTGCTCTGCAGAGGAGAGAGTCCCCAGGCTTCTGTCCTGCAGAGAAATTCCTCCTGGGAGAAATCAAATCCTTCCCTGTGAGGGTGGGGAGGCCCTGGAATGGATTTCCCAGAGAGGCTGTGGCTGTTCCATCCCTGGAAGTGTCCAAGTCCAGGCTGGATGGGGTTTGGAGCAACCTGGGATGAGGAAAGTGTCCCTGCCCATGGTAAAGGGTGGAACAGGATGGGCTTTAAAGTCCCTTCTACCAAACCATCCAAGAATTCCATGATTCCAAGGGTTGGAGAGCTGCTTCCCCTCCAAACCCCCCGGAGCCCCTGCCAGAACTGACCTTCCAGCTACACCCAAAATTCCTCAGGCTGCAGCTGGTTCCCCCTCAGACCTTATGGCTCTTACTCACCCCTGATTGTCCCTGTCCCTCAGCTGAAGATCCCCACACGGACAATC
This sequence comes from Ammospiza caudacuta, assembly GCF_027887145.1. Classification (NCBI taxonomy): domain Eukaryota; kingdom Metazoa; phylum Chordata; class Aves; order Passeriformes; family Passerellidae; genus Ammospiza; species Ammospiza caudacuta. The sequence continues at coordinate 14,877,164 of NC_080606.1, read as the reverse complement.
CCTGCTCTGGTTTGTCACCCTTAGAGCACCACGGTGCAGCTGAGCACCCCAGGAACAAAGGAGAACAGAGAGGGAAGGGTTTTTCCTTAAATACAGGCGTTTACTCATGTCTGTGCCTTGTGGTGTGATGGTGCACGGACCAACCATCCCAAAGGTCACAGCAACATCCCCCAAATATTCCCAGCAGTGCAGGCTGGAAGGGGTTTGGAGCACCCTGGGGTAGGAGAAGGCTCCCTGCTCACGCCAGGAGGTGGAACTGGGTGAGCTTTAAGGTCCCTTCAACCCAAACCATTCCAGGATTCCCTGATTCTGTGAGATGTCACAGCTGAGCCCACCCTGGGCTTTGTCCTGCTCCTGGCTCAATGTGAGCAGCACAAGGAAAAGCAAGTGCAGGTCCCCATCCACACTCCAGGGCTGTGCAGAAGAAATGGCCCAACACATCCTTGAACTTTTGGAGCCATCCTTCCTCCAAAACGCTTAATTACCAATGGTTTGTTGCTCATGTTACCCTCCTGGAATGCGTTATGCAGCATCCCTCAGTGAATAAGGAAATAAAAGGGAAAATAAATATAAATCAGCGTTTTAACAGCAAAATCAAAAGAACCCATGAAAATCACTCGTCTTCCTCCCGACTTTATTGTTTGCACAAGTCTGACCAGCAACAAATAACCACGTCCACACCAGCGCTACTCCCTTAAACCCCTGGGGACAAACACAGGGCTCATTCCCACCGCATCCATCCCCTGGCTCCTGGGGGATGCTGCCATCCCTGCAGATCTCACATCCCTGCCAATTCCAGGTGCGGGCCCGGGTTCCAGCAGCCCCACCGAGAGCTGTCACAGAGCTGTCACCCCCTGCCAGCCTGACCCTTTGCACTCCCCAGCCAATTCCGGCTCCTTCCCATCTCCCGCGGGATTCCGGCAGCACAGGGACCCCTCCAGCCTTTTCCCAGCTCTCCCCTGTCGCGTTTGGAGTCAGGGAGGGAGAGGAGGAGTGGATTCTGCATATTCAGCACTTGACCCTGCCTTTTCCCAGGCAGAAATTCCAACAGGACCTCTCTAGGAGGGACCCCGACAGCTCCCCTGGGCATTCCTTGCTATTGTGGCTGCTCTCCTCTCCCCCGGGCGATGTGTGTTTGTAGTTACAAAATGCAAATCACATTTCCCGCCCTCCTGGCTGGAGTTCTCACTCCTCAAGATCTTTCCCGGTTTTTTTTTTCCTCTCACCAGCGTTTTGCAATGCTCGGCGGAGTTCGCAGCCCCTCCCGTTGTCACCTCCCCGTGATCTGGGATGCGAGGGGAGTTGGATGGAGGGAAGGCGTAGAGGCAATCCTGATTTAGTACCTGCATCCCTCCGAACACAGAAACTGCGGCTGTTGTGCAGCCTGGCAGCTGAAACTCCTTTTTCTGGGGAATGCCGGGTATTGATCCCTAATTGCATTCTAAAAGGAAAACTCGAGATCGCTTTTGGCCTTGGGCAGCTGCGGTTTTCCAGGGGCTCTGGGAAGGGAGATGGCAGCAGGCAGAGCCTGTCAATGGCACATTTACAACTGATAAGGAGGGTTAACTCGCTCCTGGCACTTCCCAAACTCGGGCTCAGCTTCCAGCCCCTGCATCCTGAACTCCCAGCCCCTTCATCCTCAATTTCCAGCCCCTGCATCCTCTCCAGCCACCTCCGATTCCTTCCCTGCTCTCACAGAAAGCTGGAGCACATTAAGGGGAGGGGATGTTTTACAAGAAAAGCTCGTGCATTGATTCCGTGACCCAGCAGAGACCATTAAAAGTGATGGAATGGATATGGAAATGAGTAATCGTCCAGCTGGGCCCGGGCTGAGCACGGCCAACTCCGCTCAATGGGAACCAAAAATAGAGCAGAGCTGCTGGAGCCTCCAGGCAGTGCTGGGAGCTGCAGGAATCCACCCGAGGGTTCCCATCCCCTTTACCTGTGCTCCTGGTGCTGTGCAGTCCCTGCAGCACCTGTTTGGACTCATCCTTTCTCTCCAAGGGCTGCACCAGCAGGAATCTCATCCCATCCAAGTGCTTGGCCAGATTCCGTGCTAAGGGAAATGTGGGAGCCCCCATCCCTGGCTCCCAACCCCTTGCTGTTCACACACACACTTGCCTCATCCAGCCCACATTCCCAAGGATCAGAAAATAACCCTGGAGTGCCACAGATTCCAGCAGCAGCCCTGAATGCCAGGCAGACAGAGACCTGAGGAAGCAGAGGGTAAAATAGGAGCAGAGGAAGGCAGGGATCTGTAATTAAAGGCAAATCTGGGCCAGTGAGAAGCAGAAAGAGTTAAAAGTGAGCTGGTCCTCAGAAAAGGAGAGGAAAAGTATGGACATGGGGCTTTGTGGATACAAGGCTCTCCTTACAGCCTCTCTCTCCAGGACCAGCTTGGAAGGACATGCAGGAAAGATTGGCCTAGAAAACAAGACACAGAAAGTTATAACATTTATTTAAAAACACAAACTAGAATCCCACTTACAGGAAGTACAGAAAATAAAGGTTATTTCTTGCTTCCCCAAGACCCTGGAGTTGTGTCCCCTCTCCAGGCCAGAATTCCAACATAACTGGTCCTGAAGGGTGGAAGGAGTGGGCTGAAGACCTCAGTGGGGTGGAAGGAAGGGCAAGAAGGACAAGCCATGAGAATTTAATGTGTTGAGTGTGTTCCCACCTCTGATGTGGGGACAGAAGCTACAGTGATGCCATGGCTGGGCTGTTAACATGTGGTCAGGCGTGGGTTTGCCAGGCTGCCCAGTTTTGGCAGCCCCCAGCAGCTCTCCTGTCCCTGATGTCTCTGCCATCAACAAGAGCAGCACCATCTCCATGCATGCACTGGGGTGCTGCAAAGGGCCCTAGAGCAGTGTCCTCCCCTGGATGAGCCCACAGCAGAGTCCTGTTCCCAAGGGAGCTGCCCATGACCCCCTCACCCGAAGCAGCAGCGTTCCATCCCTGCAGCTTCTCCCAGTGGATAACTCTACCCCCTTCCATCTATCACTCCTGGCTTTCAGGAGCTGTCAGAATCCTCCTGCAAAGGGACAATGGCAGCCCAGGGTCCCTGTTTCCCCCAGAGAAAGGGGTTTGTGGAATGATCAATGGCTTTTCCCAGCTGGAGACAAAGGGCTGGGCACTGACCAGCTGCAGGAGGGCAGCTCTTTGTCCTGCCCCGAGGTCTGGGTTGGAAGGCACCGAAAATTCCCAAAATCTCTCAGTGTGAGGCTTTCCATGAGCGACCAGGCTTCCTGCACAGCCTCCTCCTTGCTGGGGCATCCCCTGGGACGGGCTCCTGGTGTCCAGCCGTGCCTGGTGGGTGCAGAGGGGGTTCTCTGCTCACTTGCAGACGTGTCTGTCCAGGCTGCGGCGGCAGCGCCGGCACACCACGGAGCAGCACCAGCGGTAGCGGCAGTGGCAGCGCTCCTGCACCTCCTCCGTGTAGGTGTTGTAGCCACGGCCACAGCACAGCAGGTCACAGCTGTCACTGCCCACTGAGCTCCTGTTGCACGGCCTGCAGAGAGATGTGGGACATGGGGACCTGCCCTCCCCAGCCCTGGCAGTCCCCAGAGTTGGTGTGCTCAGAGCAGGAGGCTGCAGGATCATGGAATCATGGAGATGTTGGGGTGGAAGGGACCTAAAGATCATCCAGTGCCACCCCTGCCATGGGCAGGGAACCTTCCACTGTCCCAGGCTGCTCCAAGCCCTGTCCAGCCTGGCCTTGGACACTTCCAGGGATCCAGGGGCAGCCACAGCTTCTCTGGGCACCCTGTGCCAGGGCCTGCCCACCCTCACAATCAGGAATTCCTTCCCAATATCCCAACTAACCCTGGCAGTGGGAAGCCATTCCCCCTTGTCCTATCCTCCATCCCTTGTCCCAAGTCCCTCTCCAGCTTTCCTGGAGCCCCTTTAGGCACTGGAAGGGGCTCTGAGATCTCCCTGGAGCCTTCTCCTCTCCAGGTGAGCACCTCCAGCTCTCCCAGCCTGGCTCCAGCCCTGGGAGCATCTCCCTGGGCACACACAGACTTATTGAACAAGTCCCTGCCAGTCTTGTATTGGGGTCCCAGACCTGGACACAGCAGTGCAGGAGGGGTCTCACAAGGATCTCATAGAGATCTGCTGCAGGCTCACCCCAGCCCAGCCACATCAGCTGCCCAGGACACCCAAACCCAGCAGAACAGGCGCTCCTGGAATCAGAGGCTGAGTTCCTCCTACCTGTCCTGTGTCCCCAGAGAACCCAGCTGGGGGTTTGGGGTGCAGTAGTCAGGAGAGCTGATGAGATAAACCAGATCCATCTCTGTCACTGGCCTGGCATCCCCTTCCTTGGGGATCAGTTGCTTCCTGGGCCCCACGAGCCGATGGGTCACCTTGAGGGCTGCCAGGTACCTGGATTTGAGGTCAGAGGCAATTTCACCCAGGTCTGGCAGCCCTTTCCAGCAGGTCTTCACTGAACAGGAGCCTGAAACCCCGTGGCATTTACACCTGGTATCCAGGGAGTCACTGAGCACCTGCAGGGAAACAGGTGAGTTTGCTCCCTCCTGGTGCTGCCCCAGGGATTGACTCCCAAGGGCACCCACGGGAGTTTCAAGGCATGAAAGAGCACAGAGCTGAATGTAATGGGGAATCAGGGGCTCAGCCCTGCTTCAATCCCTTCTGATTAGAACTTGGTCCTTGGGGAACTTCCAGGGGAGCCGGCAATGGGGCTGGAGGCTTCCCAAGCCTCACCTGGGGACCAGGGGTGGATGGAAGCACAAAAATGGGATGGGCTGGGGAGTGGGGCAGCATGAGCTCTGTTTCCAGTGAGAAGGGTGGAAAGAAGAGCTCTCCTGTCTCCCAGAGAGCTGTCTCCCAGAGCACTAGGAATACTGATGTGAAATACCAGCTAACTGGGACTACTGGTGTGAAGTGTCAGACGTGCTGGTTATGGAAAGGGTGTGGGATGTCTGGGGATGGGTAGCAGTGTGTGTATGGGTGTCTGCTAACACATTTTTAACCATTTTGTTGCCTCCTGACGTTCAGGACACCCCAAAAACCCGTCTGGCTTAAATCAGTGGCCTCTGCTCCTGCTGCTGAGCTCCATCTATCCCAGGGGGCTCAGACCCACTGTGTCATCCCTGGGCAGTCCGGGGGGGGCTCACACACCCCATCCCAGACCGCAGCACCCCTGGTGAGCTCCGTACCCCCCATCCCAACCCGCATCCCCGGGGGTGCCGCACCCACCGCCCGTCCCACGGCTCCGTTGTGCCGGTTCACGGCGCGGAGCCCGGGCGCGGTGCCGGCTCTGGCGGAGCCGTCGGTGAAGGCGGCGCCGAGCTGCAGCCCGTGGCTCAGGTTGTCGCCGCAGCCGCCCCAGCGGGAGGCGGGCGCGGGGGGCTCGGCGGGCGCGGGGCCGCAGGAGCAGCGCGGGAGCTCCCCGGAGGCGCAGGAGCGGGCGATGCTCTGCGCCACGGCCGCCGCTGCCAGGGCGTGCACGAAGGCGGCTTCCCGCGTTCCTGCGGAGAAATCAGGGGTATTTGGATGTTTCCTTCCTCGCTGCACAGCCAGGCTCCCCTCTCGTACATCTCTCAGCGCAAGGAGTTTCTTTATTTCGCAGGATAAACGCAAGGATTCTCAAATTTTTTGTTTTAACCTGTGGTCCCTGGGTTACACTGATCCTATCCCCACCTCTTATCCTGCTTTTTTTTGGGAGCCTCTGGCAGCTGTTTGAAATGGAATTTACTGTCTATCACCTCCCCCAGACGGAACTCGCACAGGATTAACGCCACGTAAAGGCAGCATATTTACCCCAAAACAGAAACCCACGCGCTGCCAGCCCGGGATGCTCCTGGGGCAGAGCGGGCTGGGCGGGAGGAGCATCCCTTACCTGTGAGCAGGTCGGGGCCGAAGCTGGGGGCACGCTGGATGGAGGAGCAGTTCCAGCGCATGTCGGCAAAGCTCTGCTGGCACAGCTGCTGCGTCCGGCGGGCGGCCCGGACAACGCTGGGCATCGCCTCCAGGTGCCGGCGGCACAGCTGCAGCTGCTCGGGCACCAGCAGCCGGCAGTGCTGGCTCTCGTTCCAGGCCACCCCGCTGCCCGCCAGCCCGCTGTGGGGAGAGCTGGGGGTCACCGGGGGGCCCGCAGCGCCCCCAGGGACCGCCAAGAGGGGCTCTGGAAGGAGAGATCCCCATCCCTACTCACAGCCACTGGATGGCTGCGGAGAGCCCCAGCTGGCACAGCAGCGCGGTGGCAGCGGCGGCGGGGCGGCACATGGCCGGGAATGGGGCTGGGACGGGGACCGGGAGCTGGGATGGAGCTGGGACGGGGACTGGGAGCTGGGAGTGGGATGGGGATTGGGAGCTGGAATGGAGCTGGGAGTGGGGCTGGGAGCTGGGATGGAGCTGGGAGTGAGGCTGGGATGGGGATTGGGAGCTGGGACAGGGATTGTGAGCAAGGCTGGGGCCGCTCGGCCCCACCGCCCCTTTTATAGCCGCGGGTCCTGCCCCCCGGGGAGGGGAACAAAGGCGGTTTCGGTGCCATTCACACACAGGGTTCGGGACAAGGAGGGGCTGGAGGGCCAGCTGTCACCAGCAGTAACCATCCCCAAGCAGCACCTGGAGGGGGTGAGGGATGAGCCGCTGCAGGGTGTTCCCCCAGCAGTGCCAAGGCCACCGCTGACCGTGTCCCCAAAGTGCCACATCCACGTGGATTTTAAATCACTGCAGGGCTGTGACTCCACCGCTGCCCTGGGTGCCCTTTCCATAAGGAATTTTCCCTAATATCCAACTAAACCTCCCCAGGCACAGCTGAAAGCTGTGTCCTCCTGTCCTGTCCCCTGGGAACAGAGCCCGACCCCCCTGGCTGCACCTCCTGTAGGGTCAGCACAGGCTCACAATTTCTGCTTCTTTTTCTGCCCTGGCAGGGCACCAGGGCTGGCTCGTGCCTGTCACAAGGTGCATTTCTCGGGATCTCTCTCTCCTACAAGTACAAAACCAAAAGTGCTGCCTGGAGCCCGTGAGGAACCAGGTAGGACGGGATTTTCCCACAGTGGGAGGTGACATTTGACACAAGCCCAGCTGACCCCAGGTTTTGGAAGGCATGACAGGTTGAAACCACTTTTTAGGCTTTCACTTTCTCCCTGGCTGTGCTACTTCCTCTCTTTCTGGAAGGTGTTTTTCCTTGACAGACCCAAACTGGGGGTTGCCACCCCCCTGTTATCTCTCACCTTGACAGGACGTGCCTGGATGGTTGATTGTTGTCCCCTTGTGACCTTCCTTTGGCTTGGGATCACTGCACTGAAACCAGAACACAAGGCTTGAGTCATTGTCCTTCCCAAACGATTCCCTTGGGATGCAGAGGCCACAGCCCATTGTGCTGGAGCAATGGCCCTTGAGAAGGGTCCCAGGTCACTCCCAAATCCCCCACCAAGTTACAGGGGATTGGTTAAAGGGCAGGGAGAAAAGGAGTAACACAGGGGTGACCCCTAGACACCAAACCTGACTTTGGGATTCTGTCCCTTGTGGCTTCCAGCTCAGCTCCTCCTCAGGGTGTGGATGGTGTTTTGTTTTGGGACCTGGAGGATCTCCAGGGGGTTGCCAGGACAGCACTGGGGTTGGATGGCAGCTGGGAAGGCACCTGAGTTACCAATGTGTTCCAAAACTGTGAGAATGGTCAGGAAAAGCTGCTGGAGAGCTGGAATGCAGAGAGGAACCACTCCAGGATGGAGGGAATTCCCTTCACAGGCGATGGGAGCTGTGATCAGCACCAGGACAGGGGGCTTGGTCCCACCTTTGGGATGGGAGCTCACCCTGGGAATGGGCAATGGAAGCAGTGCCAGCACAGGGAACCGTCACAGGCTGCCACCTCCCACCAGAGGTATTTTTACCAATCCCTTTTCACAGGAAAGTTTTGCAATGACGGAGTAGTAGGAAAAACACAAACCCTTCCTTTTAAAGCAAAGCCAGCCCTCCTTTGAACGTCAATTCCTCTTTTTAGCTCAATCCTTGGAACAAGAGCAGGGTGAATGCTAAAAATACCCCTTCCTTCCCCTTCCAAACTGGGCTGGGGGGTGGCAGGAGGGGATTCCCAGCCTAGGAGAGGCTTCCCTTCCCCAGCTGGGGCTTCACCGCTGGGGGGAGACCAAAGGAGCCGGGAAAACTTTGGGAAAGGTCCTGTCCCATCCCATCCCTCTGCCTGGTGCTGGCCACCCTGGGGACACAGGAAGGGGACAGCTCCAGGAGGGGCTAAAGGGGCAGAGCTGGTGCTGGGGTGAGGCTTTAGTGCAGGAACAGCAGAGTTGTCCTGGAGGGCCAAAGGTTGCTGTCCCTCCCTCCAGGGAGGCAGGGCCCAAAGCAAACACCCATGAGTGGATTGTGACCCCTGTGAGCACGCAGGGTGCCCATGCGCTGTCCCAGCTCCCAGTGTCCCTGATCCCAGGCACAGCAGGGGCAGATCCAGAGACCTACCAGGGGTTTCCCTGCCACCAAAGTGTCCCCCCAGGCACCGGTGACCTGCCCACCCCAGCCTCACCTCCGGGCCGAGCCTGTGAGGAGCCACATCCTGCGCCAGAGCGGTGACAGTGACGCAGGGGGAGGTGGCACATGGTCACGGGGCACTGACGCTCCAGCTCCTGCCGTGGCTCGGGATGGGGATGAGATTCCTGCTGCTGGTGGGCACTGGCAGCACCCTGTCCCCTGTGGGATGGTCACCCTGGGTGGCAGGAGCCCCTCCTGACATGGAGCTCAGCTCTCCTACAGGGAAACCATCCCCTTCCTCCTTCCAGAGAGCACGAGGACAGGCTGGGGACAGTGGCAGGGACCTGATCCTGAAGAGCCACCTCCCAGTGCCACCTGTCCCTCCCTACAGCATCCCAAACCCGGCAGCAGGGACAGCGGCTCTGCATGAGGACACACACAGGGGGTGACACTTCCCTGTGTGCCCACAGCAGTGTCCCCATGCAGGCAGCCCAGCACAGCTGGCAGGGAGGATCCAGCTGCAGAACATGTGGCACATCTGTCCCCAAACACCCAGCAGAAGCAGGAGGGACTCGGGGGGACACGTTCCACATCTGCCACACCCCGGGGCACCTCGGGATGGAGGGCCCAGCCCGGCCAGAGCCCCTGGAGAGGAGGAAAAGTGTCATGAACGACACGCCCGGCCTCCCCCGGGCTGGGCAGGGCTGCCAGGGGAGCTGTGCCAGTCACGGAGCCGCTGCACCAGGCTGGGATAATGGGAAGCAGCCCTACGGATGGGAGGGACACAGGGCAGTGTCCTGGAGGTGCCACCAGCCTCTTGTGCCATCCCAAAGCCACAGAGAAAGCGCCACATTCACCAGGAGAACGTCCCAGGTAGCACCAGGATGGGCTGGATGAGATAAAACACGTTTGGGAATGGGATCTGCAGCAATATCAGGGAAAATTAAATAAACTGTACCTCCAGCAGCCCTCTGGAAAGGGAGGTACATTCAGCTGGGTGAAAGGACTCCTTATCTTCCTTATCTTATCAGGACTGGGGAGATTTAGGTTAATTTGGGCTCTGTCTGAACACAGAACAAGAGAAATTCTCCCCTCCTCTCCTCACTCTGCCCAGCTGGGATGGCCTGAGGAGGAAGATCTGCCAGGCACTTCTGAGGATATCCTTCAGCTCCTGCAGCAGATGAAGCCATGGATCATGAAAAAAAAAAAAAAACCAAAAAAAAAGAGGGAAAGAAAAGGGAAAAATAAAAAAAAAAAAAACAAGCAAAAAGGGAAAAGCAAAGCTGCTGCAATTGAAGGGAGTTGAGGGAAGGTAATTTCCGCCTGGGTTAGTGAAACAGCTCGGTGGAAATTCTTGATAAAAATCTATTCTTCTTTGAAAATGCAGATCCAGGGAAACGTGAAGGCTTTCCACTGGAAAGAATGAGTTTTGCTGGATTTCTCAACCAGTTCTCTAGAAAATTTGTCAATGGTCACATTTTAATCACTGCTGCTTTTTTTGTCAGACCAAAATTTACACTCCTGCCGCCTTCCAGCCTGACACGAAAATGCAACATTTTTGGCATTGCCGCTTTATTTGTTCAAAATTTAATATTCTACAGATCTTTTGCCCTCCTTCTGGATCAAGAAAATGCTGGAGATGCCAAGGCATGCCTGGGATAGGGAAACCATTTCCCCTAAAGCACGGGAAGCTCCGGATGAGCAGCAGAGCAGAGCTCAGCACAGACCCCGCATTTCTCTTGTCCTCGTGCTGGTTCTGGGGACACAAATGTGGTTTGGTGCCACCTCATTGTCCCACCCTGGGCCAGCACAGGCTCACCTCATGTCCTGCTCCTGGCCAAGCTGCTCCTGGGGCTGGAAGAGGGATTAAATTCTTGGTAAATCCATGAGAGCACAACCCAGAATCCCGTTTTTCTTTGAGGTAGGAAAGCACACAGACATCAATAATGGTGATAACCCAACAGCATTGCCCTGGCTCATTTTCCACACCTTCACAGCCTCTCCTCAGCCTGGGGAGTTCCCCCTCTTCCCCCCTTACCCTGGGCTGTACAGAACCCTTAGGGCTCAAAAAATCCTCTGAGATCAAGTCCAGTTATTTGGGAGCTTTTTTCGTGGGGTAAAACCAGCCCCAGGATTCTCCCCCTCTATTTTCAGTGCATTTTCCAGCAGATGCTTCAGTCCCCAGAGAAACTCCAGCATCAGCAGCCGCTGTCCCCAAGTGCCACTGCCCTGAAGGGGTCAACCCCCGCCAGCTGCTGCTCCGCGGGGACACAAACACGGCTGGGGACACTCAGGGTGCCCGAGGCAGCGCCTGGCACCGAGTGCCGGCAGCGCATGGTGTCCCTGAGCACCCGGTGGTACGCGGTGTCCCCGCCCGTCCCCAGCTCCGGGATTAACGCTGGTGGGAGCAGCACAAAGCCAGGACATCTCCTGTGATACAGCCTGGGAAAGGGTGAAACGAGGAGCAGAGGCCACAAAAATGCACCAGAAACACCCAGGGAAGGCACTTTGGGCACTGAAGTGTCCCTGCAATGTCACCGAGCGCTGGGGCAGGAGGATGGCAAAGGTCGGGATGGGCTGAGCTCCCCCAGCTGCTGTCCCAGCACTGGAAAAGCAAATCCTGCCCCAGGGACAGTCTGCGCTCACCTGGGGACACTGGGGGAGCAGGTCCCTGCCCCAGGGACAGTCTGCGCTCACCTGGGGACACTGGGGGAGCAGGTCCCTGCCCCTGGAGCTCAGGTGTCACCCAGGGACAGGGGACAGAGCTGGGGAGAAGCCCCAGGTGGGCACAGCAGCTCCTGGGACACCCCATGCCCAGAGAACAGCTGGCTGTGGCTGCCCATGGACATCAGGGGTGGGGACAGCACTGGGGATGGAGCCAGGGAGCATCAAAACGAGAGCAGACAAGGGTTGTGGTGGCTGTGACACAGGGACCTGTCACCTTTTGTGACTTGAAAGGGACATGGGAACAGGAGTTCAGGGGAAGGGGTGTGGGAGCAGGAGATCCAGCAAACAGCAGCCCTGGAGCAGGAGGCTGGGTTCCCTCCTGTCCCCAGGGTCCTGCAGGGTGGTGACACACAGTGACAGGCTCCCCTGCCATAGCTATTCACTGTGACAGGGCACAGAGCTCTGCATCAGAGGGAAACTGAGGCAGAGGTGGGAATGTGGGGGCTACCAAAGTCACTGGGGGGCCTGGAGCTGTGTGCCCAGCAAGGACAGGAAGCTGAAGCCCTGATATACTTTACATCAAAAATGCCCTTTCTGCTTCCCAGTAAAACCATGATAAGCTTGAAGGAAAAAAAAAAAAAAGGAAGAAAATGAAGCAATTGGGATTTTAAGTAACTTCCAAGCCCTTTTGCCCCCACAGCTCCAACCCACCAGGTGTGTGGAGGTGACTGGGCCCAGCTGGGGACTTCCAAGGTGGAACCAAATGGATGTGAAACATTAAAGTTTTCACTGCAGCCTCAGTCTGTATTTCCTGGAGCTGGACCAGACCTTCAGGTGTTCCCACTCTGCCCAGGGAAGCCAGACAGGTCACCAGCACACAGTGACAATCCCACTCAACACCTCCTCCTGCTGCCTTGCTGTGCTGGGGTCTGAGCCCCTAGATCATCCCTGGCTTTGGGGGGTGCTCAGAGGGTGCCAAATCCAGCCAGGACCACAATTTGGGCAGCACTTACCTCGGGCTGGGACCAGCTGTCTCTGCCACCATCACCTTGGGGGTCCTGCCACTGAGGGTGGGACATCTTGTGCCAGCAGGGACAGCACAGACCCCCAGTTCTCCCATTCCCACCATCCCAGTGGGGGAGGACAGGGTGGAATTCCTCCCAGCATCCACAGCAAGGAAAGGCAGCAGAGAGGTGGGCACAGAAACCCCCTCCCCACCCCAGCACTGTGAGCCACCACCAAGCACTATTCTCATTCCCACTCCTCCCGAGTTAGGGAATGCTTCAGGAGCAGCAGCAGGGTGTTAGCAGAGCTATTAAACATTTTTAAAGGGGCTGCTGGGCTAGCTGGGAAACAGCCAGGTGGCCCCAATGGAGACAATTCCCATCCAGCTGAGTGTGATGTGGAGGAAGGGGGGTGCCCTGGCAGCCAGGTCATGGTTCTTTTCCTGTGCTGAGAGATGGGAATGTGTGATGGCACCCCAAATTCCATGTTTAATTTCTGGCAGGGATCACAGAGGATGGGGAATGTCCCTTCTGGAGAAGAGGAGGTGGCTAAGAGCCCAGCACCCACCACGCTCCTGTCACTGGGTTCACAAATCATGCAGGTAACCAGCGAGACTTCAACCACAATAATATTATTAATATTAATATTATTAATAATAATAATTAGAGTTCTGACCGATGGCTGCAGCTCTGGGCTACACTTTGGTGATGCTGTCAGGTGGCCTCTCCTCGGCTGGCCCCTGTCCTCTGGGGTGGGGCTGGGACACTCCCACCCTGTTGCTCTCCAGTCCCGCACATCTCGCAGCCTTCCGCCCTTTCCTCAGGAGGCAGAACACCCAGGCACCGAGGAGGAAAAGGCCCACCAGGGCCACCAGCAGAGCCAGGGAGGCAGTGCCCTCGGGCTGGGGACAGTTCCACCGGGGAGTGCCGGTGATCCTGGCCGAGATATTCCGGCCATGCTCCTGGAAGAGGCAGCGGGCCTGGCGCAGGTCGGGCACGGCCACGCCGGCCGCACGCAGCGTGTCCAGCCAGCCCAGAGAGCAGCAGCTCCAGGGGTTCCCAGCCACAGACACGGCCCTCAGGCTGTGGGACCAGCTCCTGACCGCTCCCAAGGCCTGCAGGTTGTTATTCCGAACGTCCAGGCTCTGCAGAGGGGAGCAGGAAAGCCCCGGGGGCAGCAGGCTCAGGTGGTTGCCCAACAGGTCCAGCACTCGGAGCGTGCCCAGGCAGGGCAGCGCTGCCTCGTCCATCTGGTTGTCCCTCAGAGAGAGCTCCTGCAGGGACAGCTCCAGCCCTGCCAGTGCTCCTGGGGGCATGGACAACTCCCTGTTTCCTGACAGGTCCAGGGAGAGCAGTGGGGTCCCACTGAAAGCATGGGGCTGCAGCCTGGAGATGTTGTTCTTGGACAGGCTCAGGTGCTTCAAGTGAGGCACGTTGTAGAAGGGGGTGCAGGTGTCTCCGGGGGCTGACGTGTGAGAATCCCCTTGGAAATCCCTTCCCTGGTCACTCCCCTGGCTCTCACAAGGCTGGAGGCTGTTGGAGCCCAGATCCATGGATTCCAGGTGAGGCAGGGAATCGAAGAACCAGCGTGGCAGCACACGGAGGGCATTGCTGTGGAGGTCCAGTGAGCGCACGGACAGCTCCGTGCCATTGGTGACAGATTCCCTGGCCACGTCCTGGAGGCAGTTCCTTGCCAGGCTGAGGCTGTGCAGGGAGCCCAGGCTGTGGAAGAAGGAAAATGGGAACAGCTCCAGGCGGTTATTGCTGAGATCCAGGTCAGCCACGTGTGTCAGAGCGGCCACAGGACGCACAGTCCTGTTGAACCTCTGCATCTCCTTGTAGGGCAGGATAAACTCCCAGGGATGGGGTGAACCTGGGAGCAGGGAAGAAATGAGGTTGTTGGAGAGGTTTAAGTGTGTGAGATCATGGGCTCTGGGGAGCTCTGGGAAAGAGAGGAGTCTGTTATGGCTCAAGTCGAGCACTCGGAGCAGGTAGGGCTCCGCTCCCTCCTCCTCGGAGAAGAGCTCCAGGGCGTTGTGGCTGAGGTTTAAAACTTGCAGCTGTGTGAGGCTGAAGCCAGAGATACAGTGGAGGGAATTCAAAGCCAAGTTCAGCACCTCCAGCTCTTCCAGAGGCTCAAAAGTTCCCTCCTGGATCTCCCTGATGTAGTTGTGGCTGAGGTCGAGCTGGCGCAGCCGCGGTGAGCTCCAGAAGGTCCCTGCCTGCAGCTTGGTCATCGTGTTCCCAGAGAGATCCAGCACCCTCAGGCTGGTGAGGTTGCTGATGTACCAGCTGGCCATGTGGCTCTCCAGGTTATTCACAGACAGGTCCAGGACCTCTATATTCCTGAGCAGATGGAAAGCTTCCCCGTTAGCCAAGTAATTCCGGTCCAGGTGGTTTGAGCCCAGGAGCAGCGAGCGCAGCCGAGGCAGCTCAGCCAGGGCGGTGGCTGACACGGATTCCAGCTGGTTGAAGCACATATCCAGGTACTCCAGCTGCCCAAATCCTGGCATGTTGCTGCCTGACAGGTTTTGGATGAAGTTGTTGGAGAGTTCAAGGTACTTAATTCCTTTGCCAAGCTCCTTGGGAAATTTCTGCAGGCCGACTCCTTTGCAAGACACCTTCGTGGGGCTCTGCGGAGAGACAGGAGAGGTGTGAATGAGGAGGGGCTAAAAACCATGGCTTCAGTCAAGCCAGCTGCTGTCCAAGATGGGCATGAAAAGTGGGAATGAGCACTGCTCCCCCTTCCCAAGCCCAGCTGGTCCAGAGCATCCCTGTCTAGGCAGAGGAAGGGCACTTTGTAGGCTCCACCTTTCCTCTCACTCTGGTTTCCTCAGGAATTGGGAACCTGGATGGGAGCAGCTGATTTTTTTCTGGGGAGACAGAAACCTGCTGATCCCCATCCAGGCTCTCAGCTGCCTCACTGGAATCCCTGCACTCCATCCTCTGAGCACCTCAGGCATGGCAGGGACGTGGGAGCAGCTGGATGCCAGGGACCACCTCACAGGAAACCAGCTCCAAGGCAGGAAAACAGAGGAAAAGCTGGGAAAGTTAAAGAGATGGGGGCTGGAGGGAGGTGAGAGCCACAGGGAGGAGACCCAGGGCGATGCTGGCAGCCCCAGCCACGCTGCTGGAGCCATCCCAGCCCAGGTGCTCCTTGGAAAACAGCCTTACCTGCTGGCACAGGGGGAAGCTGGGCCTGGTCTCGGGGCTAGCCCGGGCTCTGAGGATGGACGGGAGCAGGCAGAGCAGGAAACATCCCCGTGCAGCCCAGAGCATGTTGGGCTGCGGGCGCTGCCAGCCCCGTCCCGCTCCTGCGGCGTCGCTGGCAGGCTGGGCAGGAGCCAGGCTCTGTATAAATAGGCTTCAGGATGGGATGGGGGAAGGAGATAAGGCATGTGGGTGTTCGTAGCTACGGAAGTGGGAAAAGAAAGACATCAGCTCGCAGAGGGGGAAAAACGGCACAAAGCCACAGGGAAGGGAAAGAGAAACGGCAGGATGGGGAGGAGGGAGCTCAGGTGACCGGCTGGACCCGCTGTGACATCAAATGCCAGGGGGCAGAGGTGGCACTGGAAAGCTGAGAGGGTCTGGGGGAGTTTCCCTGTGCTAGGGAGAGGATGTGCCAGCTCCCGGGACAGCAGGGGCAGCTGGCGAGGGCTCTGCAGCCATCCTGAGCCAGGGACAGCTCCTGGCTGTGGGATCACCCGACTGTCACACCCAGGCAGTGACAGTCCCTCCCCATCCCAGCACAGCCCAGCCCAGGGGGACTCTGCCTCTCTCGGGAAACAACAGCTTCCCAGGGCTCTTCCCCTGGGATGTGCAGAGGGGGAATCCCCCTCCTCCTCCTCCTCCTCCTGCTGTCACACCCCGTGTCCCCACCTGGGCTGCCGGGTCACCTCCTCGCCCAGGGCAGGAACAGAAGGGAACTGTCCCTGCGGCAGCTCCAGGTGGGATCTGTGCGCCCGGAGCTGTGCCCCACCCACAGGGACACTTTTTCGGTGATGGTATCTCCGTGTCCTTGTGCCACCTAGTGCTGACACACTCCTTGGGGACACGCCCCTCATGCTTCACGGGGCACTCTTCAAAATGCACAGTTTGGGTTTGTTTTTTTTTTTTTTTTTTGCTCAATGTGGCTAATTGCATGTGAAAGAGCAACTCAGGCTACTGAAAGGATGTGAAGTTTCAGCCACAGAGCTCATGCTCTAATCCTGGAGGTGTCTGGCAGGAAAAAAATAGTATATAGACATAAAATACATAAATAAATAAAGATTATTTATATATATATATATATATATATATATACACACACAGAGAGTTACACAACTGAGTTACCCCTCTGATAGTCAGCATGGTGGGGGACACTTTGTCACCTCAGGATGTGACTCAGCCTTGAGCTGGCCGTGTGTCCCCAGCATCCAGGCCAGGCAGAACAGTGGGGACAGGCCAGGGTTGGCATTTTGGGCAGCTGCCCCGTGGTGTACACGGCACATCTGTGCAGATGTGAGCTCCTGCCAGGGAAACACCGACCTCCGGGTGACCCCCGAAGCAGAACCAGCACATCCAGCCCTGCCATGCCCCGGGAAGCCCGGCCTGTCCCCCTGCACACCCCGACTGCTGGACGTGGCTCTGCACGGTGACACAGCCCCTGTCAGCAGCTGAAAAGTCCCTGATGTGGAGCAGGGACTTCTGCAGAGAATCCCTGGGCATTTGCATCCCAGGGCTGTGAACTCCCTTGGTGGGAGCGCCGGGTGTGGATCAGAGCCGGCAAACACCGAGAGGCTGCTCTTGGATTGTGATAAAGGCAGAGTGAACCACATGGCCTGAGCAGGGAGAAACCAGCTCCCTTGTGCTTCTTGGCCTTCCTGCCCTCCACGCTGGCTCCAGGGCTCCAGCAGGATCTGTTGGAGAAGTTCCCTGCTCCCACTGAGGCTTTTGTGGGAGAAATCTCCAAAGGATGTGAGGAACGAGCAGCAGGACTGAGGTGTGGAGGAAGCAGGGACAGAACCACCTGTCCCTGCTGTGAGTGATGGGCTCCAGCCTGGCTGTTTGGGAGCAGGATACCTGGTTATCCAAGTCCACAGGATCTGCCCTTCCTTCCCTGGATTCCCAGGGCATTGGGCTCCTGAGCAGCTCTGATCGCAGTGAGGGGACCATGGCTCTCCCACCCCTGAAGGATGGAGCTGTCTCCTCACAAAGCACAGCCAACCCTCTGCTGTGGCCATACAGACCTTCCTTGGGAGCTCCTGGTGTGGCTGGGGAGGGACATCCCACCAGGAACACCAAGACAAGGAAAGAGCTGTGTTTGCCAAGGCCACCTGAAGCCAGACCCAAGTCCATGTCTTCAACTCACACTTTGGTTAGTGTGAGCACCAGAAAAAGCCTTTTAACACATTCCATGAAGGAGTTGCTCCCTCCTGCACCCCAAGCATGCACCAGGAAGAACTTCCATGCAGGAACTGCTGTCTCCTGCTCTCCTCCAACATCCCAAGCACACACCACAGGAACAGCAACACTCGGGCCTTTTACAGAGCAAAGGGATTCTCCCTCTGCCTCCCCCTGCCCACAGCCATGGAGCACATCCCAGATCCTGCCAGTGGGGGACAAGGAATGCAAACTCCATCCCTGGCTCTCCCAACCCCCTGTTATTTATGGCTGCCCCCAGCCTTGCTGCTCAGGCCTGTTCTAAAGCAATCCTGTTAACGATTTGCTTCATGTTCTCACTGTACACAGTTGTCCCGCTTCATTCTTGTCACAGGAACATGTCCCTCTTAATCCATTTGAAAGGAAAGAAAACCACAAAGCCCAGTGAAGAGCCCCCAAGGCTCTTGCCCGTCCCACATGTCGAGGCTGAAGGGAGGAGAAGCCACTAAAAAGGCAGAGCAGCCCATTTGTCACGCAGTTGTTTCCCGAAGTGCACAGCTCCTGTGAATAGCGAGGCCGCGGCCAACGCCGCTGCCCCGAGGAATTTTTGTCTCCCAATAACTGCAACACTTGGCAAGGGACATCACTCACTAGGGCTGGAGCCAGGAATGCTCCAGGCAGGGCGGACCCTCTGTGGCCACAGCACAGAGCTGGGACACGTCCCTCCCACACCCTGCAGGTGACCACGAGCCACCTCTGAATGGAGCCAGCACCCAGAGATGGAATCACAGGATTGGGCTGGGAGGGATCTTATGGATCAAACAGTTCCACACCCTGCCATGGGCAGGGGCAGCTGTCACCAGCCCAGGGTGCTCCAAGCCCCATCCAACTTGCTTTGGACACTTCCATGGATCCAGGGGCATCTTGCCAGGATGGTGCCAGGACCTTAGCACCATCACAGGGAAGGATTCCTTCCCAATGTGTCATCTATTCCTACCCTCTAGCAGTGGGGAGCCATTCCCCCTTGTCCTGTCACTCCAGGCCCTTGTGCAAAGTCCCTCTCCAGCTCTCCTGGAGCCCCTTGAGACACTGAGTCCCCAAAACCTTCCCTGCTCCAGGCTGAAGATGCCACTTTGGGATTTGTCCCATTTCTACACAAGCTGCAACTTCACTCCCCTCTTGAAAGCACAAACAGGCTCTGGAAAGAAACACAGGGAAACAAAACCCCAACCAAGCTGAGCAAGTGTGAGCCAAGGGCTGAAACAACAGAGCAATTTGTGCCTCTTATGGCTCAGAGCATCTTATGGCTTTAGGTCTCCCCAGCTGAGGGGAGGTAACGGGACAGAGTTGCTCAAGAAGCCAAAAGAAACAATAGTGTCCCAGCTCCTCTATTAGTCACCAGAAATCAAGTTATGACTAGACTCAGCAGGGCTCAGAGAAAAGAAAAAGTGGTGACTTCATGCTGGACCAGATTTTAAAATCCCATTTTTTTTCCTTTGCTAAAGTCTCCATCACCACTTATTTTAGGTAGAAGGGTGCCAAAAGGAAAGGGGTGGGGGGAGGAAGGCTAAAAACCACATCTAAAAGCAGGACAGTTGCTATTAAAACAGAAAAAAAAATCTCCTGTTTGAATATTTTATTCTTAAACATAACAAACTTCCTCCGAGTGTTGTCACAAGTACTTGTGGCTGCTCTACGTGGCTCGGTGAAGCCTGTAGAAATGTGTTCTGGTTTGCAAAATATTAATTAAAAAGAACAAAACAAAACTCCCCCCCCCAAACAAAACAAAACAAAACAAAAAAACCAAAACAAAACCAAAATACCCCCAACCCAACTCAACTTGCTGTAACAGCAGCAGTACTTGAAGGCAGCCCCTGCTGGGGCAAGGTTACCTCTGGGGTAAGGGCAGGAGCTGAAAGGAGCAGAGGCCTGGACCCGGGAATCGGCGTTTTCTTTGGGATTTGGTGGTTTCTGGAATGTGGAGGCAGTTTCCTATCTGCTAAGCCCGCTCTAGTTACTCCTCTTCCTCTCGCACTTCCTGCTTTTGCTTCCAAGCTCTAGGTCGAGGCACTTTTCCTCCTCCTCCTCCTGAGGATGAATGTAAACACCACTGACCCTATCTCACGCACCTCCCCTCGCCCCCCAGCCCTTCCAGCTCCCCCTGGGAAGGCAGGGAGCCAGAACCCCCTTCCTGGCTGTGGTTAGCGTGCACATGCAGGAGCCTGGCTGGGATTTGGGGACAGGAGTCCGTGTCCTCCCGCTCCCTTCTGCCTGGGATGCTCCTGCCAGCGCCAACATCCGAGCAGAACCCCCAGCTCTCCCAGCAAGCCTCGTGTGAAGGTCACAGAGCAGAGTATCAGTGCAGTAATACTTGAAATACTGAGAGAAGGCACACCCAACAGCCTTTCCTCCTCACAACGCTCTCCCCACCAGCTTTTTGGTTTGATCCGAGTCTCCCCGCGAGTCACAGAGGACAATTGTGCTTCCTGCATTCACATATAGGAATAAATAGCTCTGGATCAGTTTCCTTTATGGCCGGATTACAGAACCCCTGAAATACTGATAGGCTTTATGAACAGCAGCACTGGGCAGTTCTGTGGGCGTCCCTGGCCATGCCAAGTTCCTCTCTAGGACGCGGGTGCATCTCCCAGGCGGATGGCCCCAAAGAAAGTCGTGTGCTTGCTCATGTTGATGGAGATGTCAGCGTGGACCATCTTCACAGCAATCTTCTGCCTGGCCTTGAGCAGGCACACGCCGGCCGTGTAGCAGGTGTTGAAGTTGGTCTTGCCGGTCTCGATGCTGCGAGTGCATTGCAGAAAGGGCTTCTCGTCCACCACCACCTCGTAGCTGGCAAAATCGGTGAAGTTGATGTAGTAGACCTGATGTGAAGCAGGGGGGAGAAAGGTGTCAGGGAGGGGGTTTGGGTGCGGGGAGCAAGTGCAGCGTCCTGGGGGTGTGTGCAGCTCCTGCTGGCCCCAACACCTGCACTCACAGGTGACTTGTCCCAAACCAACCAGGAGCCTCTTTTATTCCACTTCAGACTGACCTAAGCATGCAAAACCCCCTGAATCCGTGTGCCTAAGGCTGAGCTACTATCCTGCTTATTCCACACACCTGCACAGAGCCATGCAGGACCCCCTGCGTGCTACAGCAGCTTCTCACCCCACACACAGACACACACATTCCACTGAAGGCCTCTTGCACTTACCTGGCCAGTCCTGCTTCCTGGTGCCAGGAGCCTCCTTTAGTGGTGACATCAGAACTGCCCTAAGGTGGCCTGGGAGCTGCCTCCTGGGTAACTGGACTCGGTGCTTGCACAGGCACGAGCTATTACAGGGAAAAGGCTCTCCCAACCTCCACAGCTTGGAAGGAAATCACCTCACAGTGCCGCTACTGATTGAACACCCTGACTTCTTCCAAGGCTCTGTGACTCTACTTGCCCTCACTTAACCCTCTCCCACACCCTGATTCCAAACAGCTGCAGGAGGAAGACCTGTCCAAGGAGAAGTCAGTCTCAGGGAGCTGCTTCTTCCTGAGAAAGGAAATCCAGCCCTTTTGGAGGCAGGAGCTGCCTGAACACTGAATCCCTTTTTGCTCCTTGATGGACCACAAATGATGAGGCTTCACTGGTCCAACACTGTGGCCAGCAATCAACATCTTGTGAAACAATTATACTTTGGCCCATGTGGAGTTGTATTTTCTGTCCCCATCCAAACTGGACACGTGTCACCTATTCCATGGAAGAGCACCTGACATCCATGGTCCACTTCATCCCAGAGCTGGCTCTGGGGAGGAGCTACACAGATCTGGGGAGGCAAACGGAGTCACCTGGGCTGGAATCTGGCCAAACCACCTGGACTGGGAGTCCTGTGCTTCCAGAGTGACACAGCTCCAAAATAACCACAAACGACCAGAGTTTGGGTCTTTTAAAGCACTGAGCTCAGCGTCCTGCCTGCAGGGAGGTTTGGAAGGGCCGGGATATAGATAAGCAGAGGGATAACCCCGAGATTGGCTGGTGTGGGGTGTGCTTTCAGTGACTAATCCCTCGCGGGCGGTGTCCTGGCCGCGACAGGGGTGTGACACTCCTCCCCACACCCCTCCTGAGCCGAACACAAGCTGCTGGCATTTGTCTGTTGTCTGGAGCCCTCTCGTGGTTCATGCAAGGCTTCCACCGGAACACAAGAATAGGAGGAGTTAGCCTAGGACCGTACTCACTTCTACCTGACTATAGATGAAGTATGTGCCGTCCACCAGTACCTCCAGCTCCCCACTGCGGGCATGCAGCTTAAACACCTTGGGGTTCAGAGTGATGCGAGACCAGTCATTGAGGACTCCACCTGAAAGATCTCAGTATGAGAAAACGGCGGTCACTCAGTACCCGTCAGGAGGAAAAGCGCAGGAGCAACACAAACACAGTCACAGCACCACGGGGAGCAGGGAACTCAGAGGGGGATCCCAGGATTACACACCAGGGAGTGGGAGCAGGGACTCCTCTCTAGCTCTGCGCACACACCATGGCTTGTGAGATCACCTGTCCTCCCAGCCCTCTGTGTTCTCCACCTCAAAATCCAGTGTAGGGCCTGTTGTGCTCTGCTTATCCCAGGGCTGGACACGGACCTGCCTCCTCCTGACCCTGCAGCTGAGCTTGTTTGATCCCTATTCCCTACTGTGTGCATGGGAATGGTCACCAGAGAACCATCATGGAATGGTTTGGATGGGAAGGGATCTTAAAACTCATCCCATTCCATCCCCTTCCATAGGCAGAGACGCCTTACACTCTCCCAGGTTGCTCCAAGCCCTGTCCAACCTGGCCTTGGACACTTCCAGGGATGGAGCAGCCACAGCTTCTCTGAGCATCCTGTGCCAGGGCCTCTCCACCCTCACAGGGAAGGATTTCTTCCCAATCTCCTAACTAAATCTACCTTCCTTCAGCATTCTTTCTTGTCCTGTCAGCCCAGGCCCTTGTCCAAAATCCTTCTCCAGCTCTCCTGGAGTCCCTTTAGGCACTGGAAGGGGTTCCCTGGAGCTTTTTCTTCTCCAGGCAAATGGAGGCCAGCTTTGGGTCACACAATTGATATTAATTCTGGGGTTCCTTGACTTCACCATTCTCAACTTTGTAATTGGGATAATTATAACAAAACCTTTGCATTTACAACTCCTAAGGTTTCAAAAAGCCAGAATAACAAGGAAGTAGGAAATTGCATCATATCTCACAACACAATAATCCCTCAATATACGGATTTATGGATCCACCACCCAGTCCTCTGGGATTACTGGGATAACCTAGGGACAGACTTGGCTATGAGCCCCAAACTGAGCCAATCTCTGTAGGTGCCTCAGTTTGTCAAATCCCACTCTTTTCCTCTCAGTCTCCATCTGTCTCTCCTCTCCCTGCTGGATGGGCCTTTTACTTAAGAGTTGGACTCGATGATCCTTGTGAGTCCCTTCCAACTCAGATTATTCTGTGCATCAGCTGGAGCTCTCCAGGCTGGCAGCTGGACAGCATTCCTGGCTCCCAGCTCTGGATTGTTCTTGAGCAGCAGGGAAGGACACTCACAGGGCATTCCCACTCTTAGAGAGCAGCGTTATCCCTCTGGAAACCCTCAGCATTCCCAGTCATGAAGGGAAAATTGCTTTCTGAACGTAAGCAAACAGCAGCTTTTCCCTCACATTGTTCCTGGGAACGGGCAGTTTCCTTTTCATTCTGGGGAGCTGCAAGCACAAATCCCTGTCCATGAGAAATTCCAGCTGCCACTGCTCACAGGGAAAGCTGCCTTCCCACAGGAGCAGTGGCCAGCCCTCCCCATCCCATGTGTGAGGCAGGAATTCATGGACAGGGATCCTGCAGCTCCTTCCTGCAGCCTCCACCCTCAGGAGTCCCTCCCAGCCTGGGATTGGGGTGAGGATGGATGGATGGATGGATGGATGGATGGATGGATGGATGGATGGATGGATGGATGGATGGATGTGGTCCCTGGGGAGCTGCACGTGGGGACTCAGGGAAGGGACAAGCCAGCTCCTGTCCAGCACAGCCAGAGCAGGGAGGCAGGAGGTGAGGAATGAGCCCCAGCTGTTGGCAGGGAGAGCAGCAACTTGAGGAGAATTTGGATGGGGATGTGGGAAGGAGGAGGAAAGCAAGGAGCTGCCTGTGGATGGGAAATGGCTTGGCAGGATCTGGGATTAAAGGCTGTTGGTGGGGACAGAGGTGCTCAGGGGACCTCAGGAAGAGCTGGACAACACCTCTGTGTCCTCTCACCACTGGGTCTTCCCTGCCTTAAATTCCTGGGAAACTGGAGGAAAATGGGCAAATGAGGAAGAGATAGGACGAGGATCCACCGAGGGCTTAAAATAGAATGGGGGGAAAAAAGGCCTGGTCATGGAGGGGCTGGGGAGGCATGAGATGTACCTGGAGGTCAGCGAGAGGGAGGTTCAGGGGGACAGAATTACTGGGGTGGGCAGGGCAGGGATAATCTGGGAGATACACAGGAGCTATGGGGAAATGGAGGTGGAGACTCCACACAAGACTCTTCTGGGGCAGTCTGGGCAGGGGTATTGGAGAACAGGGATGGGCAGGGATCATCTTGGAGCTCTGTCATGGGATGGACTGGGATCCAGGAGGGGCTCTTCCCACAATTATCAAGAGATCCTTACCATTCTTCACTTGGATTGCTGAGCCTTGGCCTTGGAGATGGACCACAGCTGGCTGCAAGGGAGAGCACAGGGATTGAGGATTAATGGGAAGCACCGTGCCAGTCCACAAAATGCCCCCCAAAGCTGGGTTTTTCCATGGAAAGATCAACCCACCTGGATGTCTCTGGAGCTGGCCTTGTCTGTGGCACCTGCAAAAGGCAATTCCACATTATTGAGGAGGGTTGAATGAAAAATCCCATAAATAAAACTTATTTTATCCCAAAAGAACCCTTAAACCCCCTCATAAATAACCTTTTTTTTTTACCCCAAAATAACCCTGAAGCCCCACATAAATTACTTTTCTTACTCCATAATAACCACTAAAACTCCATTTTAACAGAAGGAGAGATATGGGGTGCAGGTAATATTAAAATATATAAAACATACATATTCAATATTTAAAAATATTAAAAAACATACAAGGAAGAAAAAGAGCCATCCTACATTTCCCTAGTTTATTCCTGGCATTTCTGTCCAGCTATCAAAATTCTTTATTATTCAATGGGCTTCCACTAGAAGGAAAAATTGCACAACCCACTCCCTGATCCACAGCAGGAATAAAAGCTCTTGGCTGCCAAGCTGCCAAGTTTCCCTCTGCAGGTCATCCACTCCATCTCCCTTCCCTGGGAGCCAAATCCTAATTAGGGAGGGGATGCCTGTGGCAGCACAGCATGGAGCTGAGGGGCTCCTGCTGCTCCTAGCCATTCAGAGCCACAGAATCCCAGAAATCCAGCATGGTTTGGGTTGGAAGGAACCTTAAAGCCCATCCTGCTGCCATGGCAGGGACTCCTTCCACAGGCTGCTCCCAGGACATGGCTCAGCACACCCCAGTGCTGCTCCAGGCCTTTGTGTCATGGCATTGGGACACTCTGGTGACATCTCCAGCATTCCCACTGCCCAGCCTGGAGCAGAGAGCTTGGATGGATCCTTACCTGAGGGGCCCTGCAGGCCGGGGGGTCCCTGAGGGCCCGGGGGGCCAGGGGGGCCGGGCGGGCCCATGACGGTGGTGCCTGGAATGCCGGGGATGCCGGGAATGCCGGGGGGACCCTGCGGCCCGGGAGGCCCCGGTGGCCCTTGGGGACCGTTGGGCCCTGGAGGACCAGCCTTTTTACCTGGAAAACACAAGGACAGGCCTCACTGGGGCTGCAGGGAATGGGAGCCTGGGGATGGATCACTCCTGGCTCAGCACAGCCGGGGTTGGGGTCCTACGGCTCCACGCCATGAAGACAACGCTGCCAGCAGGGCAGGAGCAGGTGCCCACCCTGCAGGCTCCTTCCTGGTGGGAATTACACTGAAACGAGGCATGGGGGCTCTCTGGGGCCTCCTAAAGGATGGAGGCTCAGGGGGGCTCTGGTTCACTCTGCCCTCAGCACGGGGTCACTCCTCAAGTCCCATGCCCTAGGGCTGGTCACATCCCTACAGACCTGGGATCATCTCGATGCAGTCAGGACGCTCCCACAGCATGTTCTAATGCACCCAGCCATGCCTGGGCTATTCTGGACCACACAAACCACTCTGCAGTTGCTGTATTTGCTGGGTTTTGATGGAAAACAGGGATAATTTTTCCTGCCTGTTGCACAGGATTAGGACTGGGAGATGATCCCCATGGCTTGGTCTCCTCCAGAGGGCAGGTCAGAGCTGAGCTCCAGCTCTTCCCCAGTGTTGCTGGAGGAGCCCCTGTGCTGCTTGTGCCTCAAAATAATTCAATATTTTGGATTTGGGAAGGACTAACCCCATCCAGGGGATGGAAACATGGTTACATTCACAGATGCCAGACTGGTTTGGGTTGGAAAGGACCTTAAAGCCCATCCAGTCCCACCTTCCACTAGCCCAGGCTGCTCCAAGCCCTGTCCAACCTGGCCTTGGACACTTCCAGGGATCCAGGGGCAGCCACAGTTTCCTTGGATAACCTGTCCCAGTATTTTACCAGCCTAGTGGTAAAAATCTTCTTCCCTACCATGATCCTCAAACACCCCACAGGTCCCAAGGAAGAGAAATTACACAACCACATCAGGAATGACTCCTACATACAGAGAGTGGGATGAAAGAAACTCTGCAGGGAAAGCCTGGTCCCCACTCTCCTGATTTTCCTGACAAATTGATGTTCTTTTGATGTAGTTTTTAAAATGTGACTTTGGTACAGCTTTTCTGCCAAGGAACATAAATAGAGTAAAATCTCTTCAATTGCTGCCACAAGGTCCCCAGTAGGACAGAATTAAACTCATATTTAGATGACAGCAGCAGTTGGGATATGAAATTATAGTTGTTGGAATAGTTTCTGAGCACATTTATGTACTTGTTTCTCTACTAATATCCATCCTTGTAATGGGCAGAAGTGTGAGGACAAATCCATCTATTTTAGCACAGGACTGGGAATCTCTAGGTGGCCACTAGCCAGGAGCAAGGACATCAGGGTGGGACAACTGTGGACATAATTTAGATGTGCAGAAAATGAAGTTAAAGTAAGCAGGGGTGAATAAAGCCACACTGGTATCCTAGAAAAAGTGGGAAAAGGCTTCAGGAACAAATCTCCACAGCAGTATTTCTCCCCAAATCAGCAGCCATGACTTCCTACCTGAGCTGGCCACAATCCAGACCTCCTCTAATCCAGTACTTCTCTTCAGGATGATGCCCTGCTTTGGAAATGATCACCTTGAACCATTTTCCCAACACTAAACTCCTCTCACTGGCATCTCTACAATCCAGGCCATCCCAAGGGAGAACTGCAGACAGGGAGTTGAGAATGCTGCTGCTGTCACTCCAGGCTTCCCTTCCCAAGAGGGAGGTACATCACAGCTGGTTTAACTCATCTGCCTCCAAAATCTGCTCTGCTACTCAGGGAGCTGCTGCTTGAGCAGTGACACAATTGCTCATCCCAGCCACACATTTCTGTGCCTTTCCCTCCTTCGAGGCACTTCAACCATTTCTCTGCATTAACAAACCTCACAAGACATAAGATATTCTGTTTATTATCTGATAGCTCCCTTATCAGGTCTCCAAGGAGGGTCCAGCACCTAAATCCCCGCCTGCCAAATCTCCCATGTCCATACCCACAGGCTTTGAAACTCAGAGCAGGCAAAAGCAGGGAGTTCTCCATAATCCTTACTCATCAAACAATGAATTGGAACTCTAAAGGAATTAAATATGACAATAGCATAAAATTAAGCTATTTTATACAGCTGTATGCAATCCAGCTCCACAAGATCCCCTTGGCCCTCTGGAATTGCTCCGGAGGCTGCAGCCATCCGTTGTTATTTGTGGGGCTGATTGAACACGGGCTGAGCTTTGTTAGGACAAACTTCTCCAACATAAAATTTTACGCTGCTTCTCAGGGTAAATACAAACAAAGTTGCTAAGTGTGGCCTGTTCCCACCTCACAGCTGTGGCTCTGGAGTTTGCATCCAAAGATTAAAGCCATTTGATGTGCTACTGCAGTGTGCCGACATGGAAAATGCAACTGCTTGGATCCTTGCACTTGCTCAAACTCCTGGAAGTAAATGTGAGACCCTATGTGTGGGACCCTAAGTGTGGGATTTTAAGTGTTCCCAGCAGTCCTACAGAAACAAGGATGGCATCAGGTACCCCCCAAAACAGGGCTGCCTGAATAACCCAAATCCCAACAATCCACTGCAAACTGCCTGAGGAACATCACGAAATCCACAAAACCTTGAGGGCTGAGCAACACTCAGAAGGGGCTCATAAAATGATAATTTGGAGGTTAAAACAAGGAAAAGCAGAATGCAAAATGTGTTCATGCTGAGTTTGGTGGGTCTGAAGGAGAATCCAAGCTGCAAGTTGGCAGGACTGGGATGAAAGCCAAGGCTGGAAAACAGCAACAGCTCCTGGTATTTGGTACTGACTCAACTCAACTTTTCAATCGGAGAATCTTCAGGATTACTTCTGTACAATGTAATTAACTTCTTTCAGTGTTTAAGGAAGTTTTAAGGGGTGCTTGTGGGTGTTATTCCAGCCTTTCCTGGAGAGGGAAGTTGCCATTGGTTTCTCCTTTGTGTTGGCCCACAAGAACTAACAAAGGAAAATTCAGTTAAAACTCAAACTTACCCTTTTTCTTGTTTTTCACTGAACTTGGACCTACAAAGAGGAAAAGAAGAAAGAAAATTAGTGAAATTCAGTGATCATTTCATCAGAGAAAATCCCCATTGCCATTTTATTTTCCAAGTGGACAATGGATGTATTTGTGGCCCATGCAGCAGCACAGGAATGGTCTCAGCTGAGAGCAGTAACCCAAATTTCAGAGCATCACAGAGTGGTTGGGGTTTGAAGGGACCTTTAAAGATCATCTGGTCCAACCCCCTGCTGACTCCTTGTGAGCCAAGTTGTTTAAAAATAAGAATAAAACACTAAAAAACCACAAAAGTAAAGAATTATTCTGAACTGGCTGTTTGAAACAATGGGAACCCAAATCTCCCGAGCACAGAGAGAAAATATTTACAGTGGATCTGAGAAATGACAGGACTTTGTGAGCTGAGGCTGAAGTGTGAAACATGTTCCACTGCTTCCCCAAGAATTCATCATGTATGGGAATTAACTTCAAAAATCCCCAAATACTCCCTTGCTATTCATCAGGGAAATCCCACTAAAACCTGGGGTTTAGCACAGCAATGACTGAAATCACCTTTAACTGAAATAAAATTATAACCAATTGAAAGTAATGAGGTTGCTTTGAGTCTGAGGGGGTGGGGAAAGGTAAATTCCCAACAGAAAAGCCATTTCCCCATAGATAGGTAAAGACAGGAAAAGAACCAGAGAAATTACCCATCAACTTTACTGATGCTTTTCCAACAGAAATATTGATTTTCCCACATTGTGCTGTTGGGTCATGGGAAAATGATGGTATTATCTATAAAAGGCATTATCTGTAAAAGACATTACCTATAAATGAGAGATTATATAATTTATATAATTTAAGGGAGTAATTCCTCCCTGTGAGGGTCTGGCACAGGTTGCTCAGAGAAGCTGCAGCTGCCCCATCCTTGGAAGTGTCCAAGGCCAGGCTGGACAGAGCTTGGAGCAACCTGGAATAGTGGAAGATGTCTCTGCCCATGGGGATGAATGAGCTTTAAGATCCTTCCATCTAAATGATAATTTCTGCTAATTCACTATTTTAAATAATATTTTTATACTATTTTTTTATAATACTCAAAGGTTGGACAACACATGGATTCCTAACAATGCCATCCCAGTATACCACTAGGGAGTCACACCAAATTGCAAAACCTTTTAGGCCGGACAACCAGGCTCCTGATTCTGCACTTCTGAGCCCCACCAGTCTTCATTGTAGCCACCAGCCACTGAATAACATTAGAAGAGTGGAAAAAAAATCCCATTTAAAGATCCCAGCCCATCCCAGCCCAGCGAGACGCGAGCGGCTGTGCCTCGGCAGCCCTCGGAGTCACGAGAGTTTATTTCATGTTCCATAGATCCCACCATTAGCACCAGAACCAGAGTGAAAGTACAAATAGCTGTGGCCAGCCAGACACATTTGGGCTGGCTGGATCCAATTAGCTTCAAAGATGACTGGGAGGAATGAGAACCACATGGGATGTCAATGTTCACAGTCTATATTACAACACACGCATCTGTTCCAGGCACGACAGAGAGAGATGTTATGGATCTGCAAGTGGAGCTTTCGACAGACACAAAAGTATTCCTGACACGAGGGGGGAAAAAAACTCAGGATTATTAAGCTTGGGAGCTTCTGAGTCTCTCTGGGGTTTGCATCTGTTCGCCTCCCAAGAGCAGGGGGGGATCGTTTAATTGGAGCGCAGAGCTGAAGCTTCTGATACAGCAGAATTTCCCTTGGTTCTGCTCAAAATGGGAAGTTCATGAGCTACTGCTCCATTTAGGCTAAAATGGTAATAAATTACTGGGTCTAAGCTGAGGGCCACCAAAATTTCAGATCAGTATTCCTCTCAGGTGCTGAGGTGTTGAGGCATAAGGCTTGAAAACTTGCCTAGATGTGCAGAGGAGAAAAATGGTAATTAAAAAATCCTTTCTGCCAGGGTTTTCAGAAGCCACAACCCAGTGTTTAAACATCAAACTTGTTATAATATTTTAAAATACTTTTCAAAATATTTAAGCTTGTTAAATGCAATGGTTGAACACACAGATAATATAATTATAATATAATGGATACCCCATTCCCTGGAAGTGTCCAAGGCCAGGCTGGATGGGTCTTGGAGCAACCTGGGATAGGGGAAGGTGTTCCTGCTCATGGCAGGGCAATGAGGTGAGTGTTAAGGTCCTTCCCACCCAAACCAATCTGGGATTCCATTATATATCTGACCCACTGGTTACCTCTTAATTGATGGTTAAATAAATGGTTTGCATAACTTGTAATTTGATTTACTGTGGCTTCACGCGGCCCTTGATTCCAAGGATGGCCTAAGAGAAGGCTCTGATTTTTTCCACTCCAAGATGTGGATCACAAGTGTATCCACTCTGTTCCTTCACTCTCCAGGAGTATAAAAACCAAATTACAGGATATCTTCTGCTGCTCCAAAGTCTACAGACCTGCCACCTTCATGGAGAAAGAAACTCAATTGACTTGAAGAATTTCTGACTGATCAACAGCTCCCACACCTGATTTCAGGGACTTTGCCATGCTGCAGTTGAGGATTTATTCCAGTCCCAATGGGTTCTGAAAGCAGCCCAACCTCTCAGCTGTTCCCTGGCACCTTTTTTCCCTTCTTTTTAAGTGTGCACCTTTCTGCTCCTGATAACCCCTTTCCATGGCCATCAGGAATGTCCCAGAGATCCAGCTGGTCCCAGCTGCCAGGAGTGAATGCGACAGCCACCCAAGCACAGTTATTCTTCCTGACCTCTATCCTTCTTCCCACTAATCCCACCTCTCCCTTTCCACATGCTGCCTGTTCTCCTTTGAGGCCAAACCAGGCCCAGACCTTGGGAAGTCCATCCCCCTTCTGCTTTTCCCATCTTTCAACTGGAATTAAATATATGTTTAAACTCTGATTCCTCCTTGAAGGAGTTGTCAGCTCTGTTCACCCCCTTGTTTAGGGGGAGGGAAGTTGGCCAGAGCTGTTAATACAGAAATGGACTGGGAAAGCAGGACAGGCTGGATGGCTTTGAAGGATAATAAGCATGGAATGAGATTCATTCATACAAAATATACAGTCCTATAAAAAAAAATATAAATATATGGGAAATAATAAAGTGTTCTGGTGGATGCTGGAGGACACCTGCACGTGTTCAGCTGCTGCTGTTCAGCCAGGCAAGGCAGAAACACAATCTTAAAATGGGAATAACTCTGGAAAACATGGGGAAATCCTGATGCCACTTAGGGAAGGGTTGAGGTTGAGGAAATCCTGGGAACAGTGAAGTCAATCTGAATCATCTGATACAGAAAGATGAATTGAAATAAGAGGAATTCCACAGAAAAGATCCTGGAAGGAATAAGAAGTGGGTTCAGATGCAAGGACCTCACTTGAAGCTGAGGGAAACCCTTGCAAGAGATGAGCTTTTGGTGTGCAAACCCCCAGCTGTGACCCAGCCAGCAGCAGAAGACATCTCCCCAGGCTTCAGGGAGCAGGTTCCAGCCCCTGCTCCTGCAGCCATACCATCTGCTGGAGTCATTCCAAGGCCTTCAGAAAAATCCCAGATGGTGATGCAACTCAAGGATATTACATGTGACATGTTTGCTCTCAGCAAGATTAATAGAGTTGACTTTGCCCCCCCTCCAATCTCTCTTTCTGCACGCTACACACTGCTATGATTTACGCTAAATACAGAAATATCCCAAACTTCTTTAGGACATCTGCTGATATAAATAGGATATTAAAAAACCCTGCATTCCCTTATTAGCTGTGTGTGTGGATTAACAAGAAATAGTTTAAATTCCTGCCAAACAGTTCCAACTGGTTTTATGGATGGGAACAGATCTTTGTAATTATGCTGATTTTATATCAAACCTATAAAAGGCTGACCATTATAGGAATCAGCCAAACAAAGGATACACCTAAAGAGGTGCTGAACATGCTGGAATTCCCAGTTGCCAAGAGCAGAAAAAAGCCATGGAATGCCACAAACATGTTTTAGCAGCATCATTTCATTCAGGACACAACACCAAGTGATGTCTTTAAGTTCATCCAGTTTGGGCAAGGTACATGGCAGCAGCCACCAGTTTTGAGTATCCATCCATCCATCCATCCATCCATCCATCCATCCATCCATCCATCCATCCATCCATCCATCCGAGACTGTACCAACCCGTTTTCAGCATTCATTTAGAATTATTGATCCTTCTCCTATTCCCTAGCCCTGAGTTACTATGGAACATCCTCAACCTTCTTCCCTAAGTGTGACACTGGTCTGGGGACATGTAAGACCAGGTAATTCAACTGAGGCACCTCAGTGTTTCCATCTCCCCTCCACCTGGGAGAGGAGAGGATGGAGGTACTGAGGAATTATCCTCATCCCAGGTTACAGACTAGAGACAAAATCGTGGTGATTAATGAGATGTTGGTGCAATCCAGAAACACCACATCACTTCTCACTCCTTCATAAAATAAACATTAAATCACTAAGTCACAGAATCATGGAATGGTTTGGGTTGGAAGGACCTTAATGCTCATCCAGTCCCACCCCTGCCATGGGCAGGGACACCTCCCCATCCAAGCCCTGTCCCACCTGGCCTTGGACACTTCCCAGGATGGGGCAGCCACAGCTTCACTGAAATCAATTCCAGCCCCTCACCAACCACACAGGGAAGAATTTCTTCCACACGTCCAAAAACTGCCCCTCTTTCAGTTTGCACCCATTTCTCACTGTCCTCTCACGACCATTCCTGATGAGGAGTCCCTCTCTGGCCTCCTTGTACATCCTTTCAAACACTGGAGGTGTCCAAGGAAGGTCTGGATGTGGCACTCAGTGCCCTCGGCTGGTGACAAGGTCGGGATCAGTCACAGCTTGGACTGGATGATCCTGGAGAGCTTTTCCAACCTCAAGGACTCTGGGTGAAGTCCTACCCATCAACCAACCCCTCTATCCCTATTTTACCAATACCAAAGGTGGGAAGAGCAGCTTGGGTGTTTCCTGGAGATTCCAGGTGATGATGAACCTCCTGCTATCCGGGATGTCAGCTTTCCCAATGAACAAGAAACCTCCAGAACTCAGCACTTGCCTTTCCAGCGCTGGTGCAGTGACATTCATTTCATTCTCATGGGCAGAAGAAATGTAAAGCTTTTCAAATATTTTTAAGTGTGGGGTTATTAATGCCAGATTCCAGTGGATTGGGGAAAGCTCCCAACACATGCCTAATCTAGAACATGTGGTTTCGGGGGAGGTTTGGAACCAATATGTTTTCAACATTTTCAGGAAATTTGGTCTATCCAGATGAAAGCTTCTTGGACCCTACTGAACTATCAGTCAGTGATACAAACACTGAAACAAGAGGAATATTTTCCCTTTTCCCTGAAAAAGAAAGTGCTTCGTTACCAACTTGAGAGAAAGCAATGGGTCTGCTGAAAAGCAGATTTGGGATTATTGCTGCAGAATATTTAGAGAATATGATAAATCTAGGAAAACATCCCAGAAGTAAATCACATCCCATGCTATGAATTCTGGCACATCTTCCCAGGGTGGCTTTTTGAGAAGGAAGGGAGATCCTCGGCTGAGAGTGGAGGAAAAGTGCTGCCCACACTTTGAGGAACCCAAGCCAGGGTGTGAACTAGAACTAACTTCAACAAATCTGAACACAGAGAATATGTTTGGTAAGGGAATGGGGAGGGAATCCAGACACAAAGTAGGGGAAGGATGAAACAGCGCTGTGGGATTTGTGAGTCCATAGCACGGAGCCCAGGGCATTCCAGCTTTCCTCAGCCCCACTTTTCCTTCTCTCCCTGCTTTTGTTTCAACCTTGTTTTAAAACTTCTGAAAATTCACCTGTGAACACAGCCACCCTTAATGGCCTTTGCCTGGTTACACCTTAAATTCTTAAATTGAGATGCTCCACAACAGCCCCCACAAGCAAGAGCTCCCTCCCTGCCCTTCATCCAGTGGGATCTCGGTCCCATGCCATTCCCAGAGGCACCAGAGGGCCATCCCAGCCTGCTCCACCAGCACAACACTGAATTCAGGAGTCTTTGCTTTGTGTTGCCCTGTCCCACTGTGGAGTGAGAGGCTGCAGAGTCCCCAGAAATGGCTTGGGGACAGAGACACTCGTGACCCCCCAGCCCTGTGCTGGACTGCCCCAGCCCAAAGCCAGTCTCCACCAGCCTGGGAGATCAAGGACAGTTTGCAGCTCATTTTGGACTCTTCTGAGGCACTCCCTTGGCTCCGTGCAATTTTTGAGGCAATTCTTCATCTCTTTGATGGACTTTCCATGTGCCTCCGGGGGAAGTGTCCTGCACTGAGGTCACTCCTGGGGCTGCTTGGCCACAGGGTGTGAGAGGAGCTCCTGCCTCAGCACCAAAGGCTGGGAATCATCTCTCATGTGGTGGCTTAGGGATGAGAGTGGCCTTTGCTGCCTCCCTGCTCCTCTCCTCACATTCCACCAAAGGACAAACCTCCATGCATGTGTCATCCAGATGAGCAGATGCTGCTCCAGGAGCTCCATGGATCAGTAGCCTGCTCCCTCCCCATTCCTCTGATCCCAAACACCAGCCCCCAGCTCAAGCTCATCGGGCTGAAAACAAACGCAGGGAAGTCACAGCTCATCCCTGGAATCCCTGGAGAGACACGAGATGCCAGAGAGCCACAATCTCTCTTCTCAAACAGCTTCAGACCACGTAAGATCTCATCAGGAACAGGGGTTTTTTTGCTGTTGAGAAAGTTTTTTTTCTCCTGCCAGTACTCAGAGATTTTTGCTTGGCTTGACAAAACCCAGGACTCCTTGGGGAATCATTTGGTGAAGCTCCTAAGAGCAGCTAAACTCAAATTTACAGATAATGCCAATAGTGGCAGGAGGCTGTGATGTAGTTTACTCTGGTCTTTAATCACATTCAAGGGAGAAAAATCTGATTATTGCAGATGATCAGAATCAAAGGGTGAACAGGAGACAGACCTAAGGGACAACCACTCATCAACTTGATTTTAGCTCCAGGTAAAGGTCAAAAGGAAAGGACAAAAGGAGCAGGATTAACTAGTTGTGCTCATGCATTCCACAGGTTTTTCCATTTTCAGGAGGATGATGGGACTCAAAGGGCACCAGGTGCTGTTTCAAGGGAGGTGCTGGAGCAGGTAGAGCCCCACCAGCCCTGTGTATCTCCTTCCTAAGGGCTTTTTGGCATGAGGAAAAATACAGGTGCAGGATTGTAGGAGAACCAGGATGGAACAGCTCCTATCCTTTAGAGGTCTGTCACCTCTGCTGTTGTCACCTCTGTCACAGCGCTGTTCCCATTCAGGAGAGGCTGGATCCATCACCTCCTGGGGTTCTCTCCACCCTACAACCTCAACTCTGCTCTCCAAGAGCCAGAGCTCTGCTGAAAATGCCTCCTCACTTCCTTGAGCAAGGCAGATGTGCTCACTGAAACGGGAATTTCCAAGGCTTTACAGGACACAAGCAACAACTAAGGTGATTTACCCCCTCCATCCCCTCCAGATCCACTGTAGGATCAATGGCAAGGCACCAGGACAGGCTGCTGGTGCCAGAAGGCTCTAAAAAAACAGCTCCAGCCTCTGAGTAGGTGCAAGAACACCACAGCACAAATGTGGTCACGAGCAAAGACAAAATCCTGCTCCCAATTAACTCCAGAGCCACTGTTGCTGGCAAAATCCTCCTGCACTGCCTCCTCAGAAACACAAAAAGCCAACCAAACAGAAATCTCCACCCTCCTCAGCTCTGTTCCCACATCACCAACCCCAGCCAAGTTCCTGGGGTTCACACCAGAACCTGTGGCCATCATATTTCATTTTCCACCCTCTGGCTGGCTCTGGAAGGAGGATGTGATGTGCCTTTTGTTTCCCTTCAGGCATTTCGGTTGGATTCCAAGTGCAGAGCTGACAAAGAACATTCCCAGTTCTAATTCGAGGATCCCAAGGCTTTTTTTGGCTGCTGGCTGCAGTCACCAGGCTGATTTTCTATCCACCACTGCACCCTCTTGCTGCCTTTATCAATCCCACATATTTAAATCCAACAATTTGAAGTGTAGCGTTACAGCTGTGTTTTTATTTTGTTTGTTTTATTCGGTTGTTGCCTAACACGAAACACTCTGACATTTTCAGTCACATCCCACTAAGATAAACAATGAACATATGTCATGAATTCCAGCAGAAATGATTCCCAAGTGGGGCAGCAGCAAGGTTTGAAGTGGGAGTACGAGAGGCTCTCCCAAATTGTTTGCTGGATGTTTGAAATGAGCTTTTCCCATGGTTATCCATAAGGAACCGAGGGCAGGTGGGAGGAAACCTCTCTGACAGCCTCACCCCTGCAGAACTTGATGTGTTTTTCCACCTCCCATCCATAATCCTGCCTAATTGGATGGAAAACCTCCATGGCATTGAGCAGCTGCCTGAGAACTGATGGAATAAAGACACGGAAAAATGCAGAATCTATATCCAAGGACCTGCCCGTATGCATCCACACGTACTTAGAGCTGGATGAACCTAAAAACAGGGAAAAAGGAGGGAAAAAAAAGGGGGAAGAAGGGGGAAAAAGAAGGAAACCCAAGAGAGACCCCATCACTCTTGTAAGGATTGGATGAATTTGATAAGAGGGAAAAAGAAGGGAAAAAAATGGGAGGAAAGGAATCCCAGGAGAGACTCTGCCACTCTTGGGAAGCTCAATGAAGTCCCTGCAGCAGCTGGGACACAGGGAATGCTGCCTGGCTCAGCCAACCCTTGCATTTATCCATTGAAAGCAATTAAGGCACTTCCCCAAATCCTGCTGGAATTAGTGGGATCAGATATGACTCTAACAATGTCTCCATACATCACGGCCAACAAAGCCCTCATGAAAACATTCAACCCCAGCCTCATTCACAGCTTTTTCCGCAAGGAATTCCTCACTGGAGAGCTCTGCAGCTCTGGGCTGGTGCAGCTGCTCTGTGACAGCCAAGAGGGTTCCAGTGAGTGCCCAGAGAGGGCACAGGGAGGACAATCACAACTGCCATCACCAGAGCAGCAGCTCCAGGTTTGGCTGCTCACAGAATCCCAGAATAGCTGGAAGGAACCTCTGGAGATTATCCAGTCACCCTTTTGAGCAGGTGACATAGGAACATGTCCATGTGGGTTTGGGATGTGTCCAGAGATGGAGACTCCACACCCTCCCTAGGAAGCTGTTCCAGGGCTGTGCCCCCTCCATGGAAAGAAGTTCTTCCTCGTGTTGAGGTGGGACTCCTTGTGTTGTAGTTTATGGGCATTGCCCCTTGTCCTGGAGCCTGGCACTACCCTCTGACACCCTTTGGAGATATTTGTATGGATTATGAGATCCCCAGACAGAAAACCAAGCTTATTCATCCCAAAATCTGCAGGAGGAGGATCCTTGTGGTGGCAAGGGCAGGACCTGACGGGGGGCTCAGGTGGATCTGATCCAGTTCCACAACAATTCCTCCACTTGGAGCGACCAGATGGGCCTGGAGCACGTGCTGAGTCTGCAGAACCTCCCTGGCTGAGGGTTTACCCACTGAAATCAAAGCTGAGCTGCAAATCCGCCAGCAGGGAGACAATGGAGCCTCTCATGCTGCGAGGAGGGAGCAGCAGCTTCCAGAGGAGCCCGGCATTTCCAGCGCTCGCTCGGTGCAGCTCAGCTGCACTCACGGCTCAGCTGCAGCCACATTCCTGCCCCTCTGGAACATCTGTTCTCCTCTCATTAGTGCTGGCCCTGTTTCATAACACAAGTAACTCTGTGAGATTCCTGAAGCTCAGTGTGTGACCTGGGGCATTCCGAAAAGCCCCGGCTCTCAGGAGTGGAATTCAGATGGAATCACCAGCCACTTCCAATAACGGCCCTGGCGGCTCAAAGTGCAGCTGGAAAAGGAGCTGAGCTCTGGTCAAGTTTGAGCACAGCCCCTGGGAGCTCAGAACCCACCCACAAGTGCAGTCAGGGCAAGTGTCTGGAAGTGCCACCAAGGTGACAATGACCAGAGAATTCCTTCTCATCCTCAGCAACTCCAGATCTCCCAGTGGCCACCCCATGGCCTCGTCCCAACCAGGGAAGGACAAACACCCCCCGAGCAGCTCCAGGGATGGACCAGATCAGCAGCACCTCATCACAGCTTTGTAAACTTCCAAATAATGAAGCAGAGTTCCTGCTGGAACAATCCAGATCCCAACTGGAAGGGCTGCTGAAGAAGCCAGGGGGCAAAGGGAGGTTGTAGATGGGTCAGGACACACCAACCATTATTCCACTGTGATCCCTGAGAGCCAGGGTAATTCCTCACCCTGGATATCACACAACTGGGCTTGGGCCTCTCCCAGCTTTTCCTATTTAACAACCAACAGGGAGAGCAACACAGCAGAGCTCAGGGAGCAATTCTGGACTTCAGCACAATCACAGAATCATGAAAAAGTTTTGGTTAGAAGAGATCTTAAAGGTCTTCCCATTCTACCCCCTGCCATGGGCAGGGCCAGCTTCCACTATCTCAGGTTGTACCAAGCTCTGTCCATCCTGGCCCTGGACACTTCCAGGAGCACCCACAGCTTCTCTGCACAAACCTGTGCCAGGGCTGGAACAGAGCTGGAACCAGCACCTAGACACCACTCTGGGTTTTTAGGGACAAGACCAAAACAAATCCCTGTTATCATAAGCCTGGGAATAACACAGAGATAAGGATATGTAAATAAGCTGCAGCCTTAATTTTATCACAGTAGTAACAAACACTGACAGCAACATCCCAGGAAAGGGATGAGTTTTCCCCCAAATATTAAAACATCACATTATTCCAAATTTCTCCCATTTAGATGGAAATCACAGAGAAATTCTGAGGGAAATCAGTAAGAACAAACACTTTGTGGTGAGCCTTTCCTTCTGGGACAGTCTCCTGTGCTCCAGGATCCAGGAAATGTCCAGTATTTACTGCGTGCTCATCACCATGGTTTCGGAGCACAATAAGGCTCTATCGCCCAGCATCCATCTGTGTTTCTGGGAATGCCGGGGCTTTGGGAATTGCAGGGGCCAACACAAAGGCACCCATTGTTCTGGAGGCAGAGGGACGAACCTGCCCTTTCCACAGGAGAGGAAGCCAGCAGGAAAAGTTGCTATTGTGAGCTGGATATTAAAAAAAACGTGGAAAAAAAGTCCAATTGCATCATCAGTGCTGCCGGGTTGGGAAAGGGGCAAGGCTGGCATCAGCTACCTGCTAAACCATCCCAAAAACATCCAAAATCCATCCTAAATGCACCCTAAAAGCCAGGCTGGCATCAGATGCCTACTAAACCACCCAGAAACCATCCTAAATCCATCCTAAAAGCCAGGCTGGTATCAGCTACTTGCTAAACCATCCAGAAAGCATCCAAATTCTACCCTAAACCCACCCTAAAATCACTCTAAAAGCCAGGCTCTGGCATGAGCTACCTGCTAAACCATCCAAAACCCACCCTAAAACCACTGTAAGACAATTCCAAACCTATTCAAAACCAACTTTAAAACCATCTTAAAACCACAGTGAAATCACCCTAAAACCACCAAGCAAATCTTAAGAGGGTGAAACTGGACCCAGATAGCTGGAGCATCACTTCCAAAGCTCCAGGTAGGAGGAGGGATGGGGAAGAGCTTTAAATCCCCCAGAATTTAATTTTCCTTTCAACCCAAAGCCATTTGCAGTGCTGGAATTCTCCTCCAGGACTTTCCTCGGCAGGAAGAACTGCCAAAGTAGTAGAAACCAAATTGTTGTCAGCTTAAGGCCAGCCATCTGCTCAGCCTCTTCCCAGATGCCATGCTCCCAATCAAAGCCTGGAGAACAATCCCTGATGTTTCTCACCAAGCTCAATATGAAAAAAATCTAGGAAGGAAAAAAACCCCCAAAAAAACAACAAACCAACAACCCTAAACCCAAAATGCAAAAAAACCCAGAAACCAGGAAAGCAGCCCGGCAGGAATCTAACTGGGAACAGAGATGAAAGTAGGAGAAAAAGAAACTATTTTATTTGTTTAAAACAATGTTTTTTAAAGAGTCCTATTGACATCTGCTTTGTAAATGCTCTGTCATTATTTATAACCTCCAGAGCATGGAATTGTCTCTGGAGTTACAACCATGCTACTCCCAGATTTTGGCTTTGTTAGCAAAGAGCCAGCAGCATTTTTACTGGCACTCTGGGAATAGAGATCTAACATTTCATACCCAGTTTATTTAAAAGTGGACTAATTTAACATCCTTGATGGTTCCTTTTAGCACAACTGTTGCTAATTAGCAGCTCCAGAATGATTTGTTCATCTGGGAGCAGCAGCAGTTCCACAGCAGCATAAATACACCAGGGCAAAAGGGAAGGAGGGGGGAAAGGAGAAAATAGGGAAGAGGCATTGGAGAAGGGCAGGTTTTGGAGAATTAAAGGAAAAGAAGCAACAGGTGGAGATGGGAACAGTGAGGAGAAAAGAGCCAAAAAAAATAGAGTGCAAAGGCATAATCCTGGGCCTTGAGAAGCTGGGAAAA
Source organism: Ammospiza caudacuta (assembly GCF_027887145.1). Taxonomy (NCBI): domain Eukaryota; kingdom Metazoa; phylum Chordata; class Aves; order Passeriformes; family Passerellidae; genus Ammospiza; species Ammospiza caudacuta. The sequence goes on along the minus strand of NC_080606.1, from coordinate 14,836,432 downwards.
TTGGTGGCCGTTTTCAAAGCTGTGCAAAAGTTGGTTCTGGTGGCATGGACTGGAAAGTTGCTTCAGGATGACGATCCCAGGACTGGTTCAGGCACCAGCCCCCAGAGTTCCCAGGGGATGCCCCAGGGCTGAAGGGATTCAGGAACAAGGAGAGGGACCTTGGCCAGGACACGACCTCAGCTGCTTTAAGTGGCCCCAGGGCACTGTGGGTGCAGGGCCACAACCCAAAATTAAGCAAACCCAACCATAAAACATGTCAGGGGTCAGAAGACTGAAACCAGAGTCTTTCAAGGAGGAGCCCCTGAAATTCCAGAGTCCTGTTGGAGAGTGACAGGATCCCACTGATGGCTTTGCACACAATTTTCGTTGGATTTTTGAACAAAGAGGCACCAAAGCAGCTTTGTTGCTCCCATGTCCCATCCCTGTGGCTTCATGCCCTGGGCACAGCCAGGACCATCACCCTCCCCTGGCTGCACAGAACCAGCTCTGCCCTGTCCCAAAATCACCTCTTTCACAGCAAAAGGCTTGAAAGGAAATCCTCCAAAAAGAAAAAGCTTTTGGGAAAGGAACCACGTTCTCCCTGATGTTTAGAAATCATCAAAGCCAGCCTGTTGCTGGTACCAGGATGAGCAGGACTGGAGGAGCTGGGAAGGGTCGGAGCAGCCTCCCTCCAGCCCCAGCCTCCATGCTCAGATCACTTTGGTCTTTCCCTGCATGTGTAAAAGCACTTGAAAGTTCATAAAATTAATTCCAGACAAATATTAGCGAGGCATCAAGTGGAAAGCACATCTCCTGCCTTCTGGGAATTTATAGTTCAGCCACTTTTATCTTCGGGAGGCTCTTTGGAGATCAAAGTATTGATCAACTTTCCTTTTGCAAAACTCAAGAAGAAAAAGGTGTTATCAGGACCATGACATGATTTTATTTATTAGTTTAATGATTCATTGCCCTGCTCTGACAGCAAGATTCCTTCACAAAGGTCTAAAACAAACAGCCTGAGCTCCCCAAGGCTGTGGCTCTGTTTATTTCTCGATTTTATGGTTGTTACAAGGTCAAGCCCTGCCCTGACAGCTCCCACTTGTTAAGTGCAGCTCTAAAACCACCACAGCCAAACATGGGGCAACCACTTGCCAAAGCCAGAGGGACACAACCTGTCACTCTGGCAGTTTTTCCCATCTCCACCACATGTAGGGTCAAAATCCCTAATTTTCAAAAAGAGACAGGTAAGAACCACAGGATCAGTGGGGCTGGAAAAGCTTTTTGAGACCACCGAGTCCAACCTGTGACTGACACTAGCCCAGAGTGCCATGTCTGGGTGTTTTTTGGACACCTCCAGGGATGGGCACTCCAGCACCTCCCTGGGCAGCCCCTTCCAGTGCCTGACCACTCTTTCCAGGAAGAAATTCCTCCTGATGTCCAACCTGACCCTCCCCTGCCACAGCTTGGAGCCATTCCCTCTTGTCCTGTCCCTGACAGGAGCCCCACATGTCCCAGCTGCTCCCTCCTGTCAGGGAGCTCTGCAGAGCCAGAAGGTCCACCCTGAGCCTCCTTTTCTCCAGGCTGAGCCCCCACCAGCTGTTCTAGACCCTTCCCCAGCCCCACTCCCCTCCCAGGACTGGATAAGGGTGGAAGTGCTCTGCATTTCTGGAGTGACTCAACTCTGAGCATCCAGGGAACGTCAGGGAAATCAGGGAAAGGAATGCCAGTCATTAAAGGACAACACTGGGCACAAGGGTGATGGGCAAAACCCTCCTTAGACACCAACCCTATCTCTCCTCAGCAGCTCTCTGCACATCTGGCAAGGCAGAGGCAGCCTGAGGGATGAAGTTAATCTCTCCCAACATCTGCCAGCAGCGCTCCATCAACTCCGCTCGCCTCCAGTGGGAACTTGCTACTACACAAGCAACTGGTGAAGACACTGGGATAGATTTCAAGGAGACTGGGAAAAGGACTGGGATGCTGCCTGAGCCATCTGAGCACCAGAGCGACACCAGCTCCAAAACTGAGGGCCCACACGGGGCTGGAATCACTCAGAAAGTCTGCATCAAATGCATCAGACTTGTCAGCGTTCTGGGCAAGAGGAATCCAGGGAGTTTCACCAAGCTCCTTCTTGGAGCAGAGCCACAGGGAAATGCTTCTCCACTGTGAAACTACAAAGGTTTCAGAGGAGCTGGGAAACTCACAGGGCTGGACTGGAAAACTGATGGTGATAACGGAGTAAGGACTTGGGCACAGAACCTTTCCAGAATCCAGTCCTTTCTCTGCTCCTACAAAAGGGAATCTGTTCTTTCCTGCAATATGAAAGCATGAGAGCTCTTCCAGGAGCTCATGCTCCTGTCTTTGTGTCATGACAATCATGGAAAGCCAGGACTGGAAATCAAATGCCTCACAAAGAAATCAGGAACCTTTGCGCTCTTTAATCCAAGCTTTTTACAGCTTTGCTGTCCCTTCACACGAGCTTTGGCCCCACCTGAGACTCCACAGCAACTCAAAACCCCCTTAAAGCAGTCACCAGTTTGGGATGCAGATGTTCCCAGCTGTTTGTTGGATTGTGAAAAGCTCCTTGATAATTTTAAGCAGAGTTGGGTGTGCAAGACAACAAATAAGGACAAAAAATTACAAATTAAAGCCTTAAACAAGCACAGTTCTAGGAGTCAAGGATGGAATTCCTAAGCAGCATTAATTCACACAAGACCTACAGCTGCAGAAATCAGAACTCCTGGAATTCCTCATCTGGGAAGGGACCAAAATCAGTGGGAAACTGAGCAGGACTCACCGTCGGGCCCTTCGCTGCCTTTACTCCTTTTATTCCGACGGACGCGCCTCCCTTCTTCTCCAACGTGCAGCTTCTCCTCGGGGTGGAAGAAGTTCAGCAAGGCCAGCTGTAAGGAGAGGGACAAGTTTAAGCATCTGTGCATCTCAGCCAAGCTGAAAGATTGGAGCCTAAATGCCAAATCCTTTCCAGCAGGGATGAGCAGGAGAGACGAGGAGGACGCGAGACGGCTGCTCACAGGTCTCAGCTTATCCAAGTGCCCTTGGAAGCAGTCTAGGACTTGGGAAAACTCCACCTGAGGGGTTTCAGCATGGAGAATCCTTCCCCCAGAGATGGGAGACAGCAGGCTGCAGGGAGACCTATGGCTGGAAATAATCAAACAACTCAAAGGCCGATGCGATAATTAATAATTTTTCTCTGCAAAACTTGCTCAATCCTGGATCTCCTTCTGCAACATTACTCACTGCCAGTAAGTTTTGCCTCTCTCAACCTCTTCTCTGCAAGCCTCATTAGCTACTAAGATTCAAAGGTCTTCAGGGACCTTTAAATCCAACCCAATATACCACATAAATTAACACTTTAAACCTGCAGCAACATTTGTAACACGAGATTTGCCAGGAGGCAAAAATTTTATGTAGCGACCTCTTACTCAGAAAAAAATTACTGCTGCCTTAAAAGTCTTTAAAGATGAACATCCCGACCCAGAAATCAGAATTTGGGGTTAGAAATCAGAATACCAGCTACCCCCGGGTGTGGCAGCACATCCCCAGCGGCATTTTCCTGTTATTTCCACTTCATAAAAAAGGGAAGTCAAAGATCAATTAGGGACCAAACACCTTCTGTGTGTTACTGTATCCAACAGCCAGGGCTGCTCCGACCAGGAGGGGGTTTTCTTGCTCAAGAAACCCGATCTGCTTATTTCAGCTGTAAATACACAGCAAAACAAAAACACAGCCCAAGACGAGAACCAGGGGGCTTCAAAAAGCAGCCCCAGAGGTTATCGAACCCATCATTGTTCTGAGAACAAAACCTGGGGCATCAAAAGCATCTTTGAAAGAGCAGAGAAGAACAAACACCTCCCCTGAATTGCCGGGCTCGTTAAGCTCCAGCCCATAAAAGTCCCTATCGAGAGCAATAATCGCAAAAGGCCCTTGGCTTTTCACAAGCCCCAGGGCTCTCACCTCCCCTCTCCCTCCCATTCCCGAGGTATTTCCCAAGCACAGCTCCCCTCCCAGCCTCAGCATCCCAGTCCTTCACTCAGATTTTACATCTGCATTTTGCTTCACTCCAACAAGCTCGTCTGCAGTCTCACAAATTGAAATGTTTGGAAACATTTTCGTTTCCAAAGGACAACCCCCAAAGCGTTTCTCAAATTCCCAAACCGTTGCTATTTCCTTCTGTCCCTGGGCAGGCAGGTTTGCACAATTCCTGGGTGTTTGTCACTGCAAGGATGTCGTGGCTGAAAGGACCCAGAAACGCTGTGGGATGATGTGGGATCAGCTTCCCAAAGTCTCACTACTGGGCTTTTAAACATCCCTAAAAGGCAATGATGAGTAAAGCTTACCTGCCTGAGGAAGGCTTACAGGGTTGGATGGACAACTGAAGGCTGTCATTTACAACAAGGAATAAAGGGCGAGAACAATTCCCAAAGCACCACGTTCCCAAAGCTCCCACATCCCACTGCACTGCCCCAGGTGTGGAACACCGGAGCAGGATTCTCCTGCAGGCACCACCGGCACCTGTCCTGACACACCATAGCACAGCCAGGGATGAGAAAAAGTGATTTTCTCTTTAAACCCCTCATTTAACTCACGTTGAGACACTGCAGAACTAATTGAAGGAACAAACTGCATTATAATTTGGGTTAAAGTGTCAATGAAATCCTCAGTATGGCTTTGGAATGCTGTTATTGCCTGGACCATTACTGGATTTACAGAACAAGGTAATAGAGGCTCTAATAGAAATAGAGGCTGCTCCTCCAGGCTGAACCACCCCAGCTCCACTGCTCTGTTCCAGGTTTTACCCTGATGTCACTTGTAACTGACCACTCAGAAAAACACTAAATTTTGGCTAAAAGTAATCTGTCCATTAAACTCTGTATTTCTAGTCAGGAAGAGGAATGACAGTGAGGATGAATGACTGAATCACACCTTTTACTTAAAAAACAAACCCACAAAACCATGTTTTCCAAGAGCAGTGACACACCCCACCTGGGAATGGTCACCACCCCTGTGAGCAGAGAGGGGCTCATCCCCAGGGTGGACCTTCCACAGAGCTGTGAGTTATGCAAACACCAGCACTGACCCTCCTGTGACTGGCACGGAGGGCTCGGGGGTCCTGCTTGGGATGGAGGGAATGCTCAGATCCCCGGGAAGGTCAGGGGCAGGGAAAGGGTGACCAAGGCTCTTGCAGCCACCCAAGCTGCCAAAGGCCAAGTGGCTCTCAGGGGACTCAAGGGCCCCGTTGTTCCAGGGCTGCAGCTGCCTGAGCTCGGGGATGCTCGGCCATGAAGGGCCCGTCTGTGTCCAGCTGAGAGTTGCTTTTTCCATTCAGCACCCCCGAGACAGCAGTGATAAATTGGGGAGAAATTCCTCCCTGTCAGGCCCTGGCACAGGTTGCCCAGAGAAGCTGTGGTGCCCCTGGGACTCTGGAAGTGTCCAAGGCCAGGTTGGATGGGGCTTGGAACATCCTGGGATAGTGGAAGGTGTCCCTGCCCATGGAAAAGGGGTGGAATGAGATGAGATTTGAGGTGCCTTCCAGGCCAAACCATCCTGGGATTTCATCATTCTATGATAAAGTTTTAAAAGCATTTTTCCTTGCTCCATAACAAACCCAAGACTTCCTGTCCGAGTGCATTTTTTCTCTTTTCAGGACAAGGGCTTTAAAATCCTCTTTTCTCAATCTGAATGTTAAATTTGGCCTTTGATGGGGATTAATTTTTATGGTGTTTAAGGTTTCTTCCTTCCTCTGCATCAACCCTGGGCTCATGGGGCACCCTGGCTGTGCCACCTTCTGGGGAATTCTAAAAGGAATTCTTACCTAGTCCATGAAACTCCTCTGAAACTCCTCGTCCTCAAAGTCATGGAGAGCTGATTCTCTCAGTTCACTTTCTGAGCCAGAGAATTTTTCAGGAGTCAAGCACACACAGCTTTTTTGGAAGCAGGTATTTTCACTGCACAGTCTAAACAATTCCCATTTCCCTCCTCCTCCAAGCTAAAGCCCTCAAATCACCCTTAATTTTAGAAACACCGTGGGTTTAATCAAGAGAATCACTATAGGATGCAAAAAGGTCAAAAAGCCAACACAGGAAAAATCCCAGGGGAAGGCATTCCTCAAAATAACCTGGGAAACAATAGCACAGGCACTGCTCGCCGGAGGGAATCGGATCTGCCTCGGTTTCTCTGGGCAAAATAAAGCAAAACAAAGGCACACAGAGCTGGTTTTCCCTGCAGAACCTGCCTGGGAACATTGGACAAAGCTGCTGGAGGATGGATGTCAAGAGAGCACAGGGGGAGCTGCCAAAATAACAGGGCCTCTCAAACTCGTTTGTAGGTCGGACATTTCACACTCCATACAAGTAAAGGATAAAGAAAGGTATTATCATTTTTCATAAAATAAAATATTTGCCTTGTCATTCCAGGCCCTTGTCAAAAGTCTCTTGAAGAGCCACTGGACACTCAGGGAATGTATTTCCAATGGTGAAACAGCCTCAAAGGAAGAAAAGTGAAAAATATAAACCCACCCCATGCAATAATACACAAAGCATGGACTTTTCCTTAGCCTAAGTTGGTAGGAAGAACAAGTGTATTCTTCCTGCAGAAGGGAAAAACACCCAAACCTTCAGGTGTACAAGGCCTTGTGGGTGAAAAGTGAAAAAAACCCAAAGATTTTCTGCCTCTAACAGCTCTCAATTCCTCCTGACAAAACAAGTCCAGCCAAAGATCTCATCCAGAAACCACAGCTCAATGTCTCAAAGCATCTCAGAAAATAAGCATGAACTCACCCTCTTGCACGAGTGTTTAACAGGATTGTTAAAGTCAAATTCCCTCTTCCTCTGCAGTTTGGGAGGTCAGCAGTGTGAGGAGCATAAGAACCAGCCCAGGCTCTGCAGCAGCATTCTCTGCAAGCAATATTGTTGTTTTTCTAGTGCTCTCTAGTTCAGCCTGTGGTTCAGAGGAGCAGCTACTTGAATATCAGCCCCATTGTCCTCCACAGCTTTGCCTCTGGTCACACGTGGTGCACAAAATAAAAAGATCAAGCAGATAATTTATATTCCACCAGCTTGGAAAGAAGCTCGAGGAGTAGCTTTGCTTTATTGAAAAGAAACCCCATCCCACATATTTCAAGAATTGTTTTTGTCATCGTTTCTTGCTCCTCATAAAAATGCAAGGAGCAAACGAGGGAACAATTCCCATTTCAACGTGACAGAACTTCGACACCGTGTCTTGTCTGCAGGACAAGCCACAGCCCTGCCTGCCAAACTCGTGGAATGTCACCAATACCATGAGGGGAGGACCAGAGATGGAGAGAGCAGAGATGGTACAACCTCCACTGCCCACCTTCCTCCCCAGACCTGGTACTCCCAGTGGGAACCCTTGCCAGGGCTCTGGAGCAGGTTCCACACCACAACAAACCCCTGCCCTCAGCTTTTCCTGTGTAAAGCTCCAGTTTGGTTCTCACCTTCAAGATGCCCAGAACTCCTCTGGTCCCTGTTGCTTCATCTATTCCCTCCAAACTCCAGCCACATTCCTGCTCTTTCCAGCTATTCCTGAAGCCCAAGATCCCAGAGGCACAATCCTTCACCCTGGAGTTTGACACAAAATCCCAACTCTCCCTCATTCCAATCTGCACTCAGGGTCCTCACTGGTTTTCAGACACAACAGGGATCTTCAAAAGCATTTTCCACCCAAAGCTGTTCTATAATCCCAAAACACCAGCGATGCAGGGAATGGGTTGGACTCAATGATCTTGAAGGTCTCTTGCTACCTTGTGATTCTGTGCTAAGGAGTTTATCCAGACAGAATAAGCTGGGAGGAGGGATTGAGCTCTGGCCGGGCAGGAGCTGTAACAGAAGAGCCAACACTCGTGAGGAGCTTCACAAAAATGACAGCCAAGGAGTCAAGGGAGTATTTGACCACAAGAACACAGAAATGACCTTGGACTTGGAGATGGACCATGGAATGCCATGGCCTGGGGGCACAGCACCTGCCAGCAGGCAGGAACTCCCATCCCAGCACATCTACACCCTGAATATGCCGCCAGTGCTTTTGGAACAGGATTTGAGATGCTGCCAACATGCTGAGCACTGGGTCAAAATCCTCTCCCAAGGACTGTGCAGTCCCAGTTTGGAGAAGGCCAGGGAATGACACTCTGGGTCTTCCAAGCACTCCAGTAACAGATACCAACTGGAGACCAATGGAGAGGAGGGAGCAGGTTTTCCCAGGACTTACTGGTATTTTACATTCAGTACCCAGGAAAGCCAAGGTGTTTTGCAGGACAGAACCCTAAATCCAACTGCCAGTTCTCAACCTGAGCCAAAGTGATGGACAGGGAATTCGTTCCTATCAGAACAATTAAAACACCTTATAAACTTCCCTTCAGATCCAAAACTTTCCCTCTCTCTTCCTCCTTTCCATGTGGAACTGGGCTTTAAGCAGACCTATGACAGCAGAATCACACCCTGCAACTCCAAGTCCAAACAGGAATTTCCTCCTTTCCTCTAATCCAAACCTTCCTCAGCTCAAACTCAGCTTAGCTCAGTAAGCAACATCCCAAATACTTACATTTCGACCACTGACCCAGTTGAACACACCACTTGAGTTTTAGTTTCAATCAGCTCAGGGAACCTGGAGCAAATGCAGCCAAACCTGGCAGGTAAGGACACGGCAGAGGGGCAGGCAGGTGGATTTGCTCCTGGTGGGAGGAGTGAAGTGCAACTTTGGAAAAGGAAGGTTCCAGCATTCCTTCAGACACAGAGGATAACCTATGGAGCCCTCAGAAATACTTTCTGCCCAAAATCTTCACAGAAAATTGGTTTCAGCACAAAATGGAACCAGGTCCACAGTCCGAATCCCTGGATTCCACACATCCCACAACTTTCCCTGACTGTAGGAGCAGCTCAATCACTAAATTTGACCCCAAACCAGCACCACCTCCAGCCTAGAAGGCCATGATTTGTTAAACAAGGCTGTTTATCCATGCACTTGTCTAAGACACCCTTCCCTGGAGCTGCCCTGTGCTGGAGGGGACCTGGTGGCTCCCACAAGGACTCTGATGGGGGGACAATGCCGTGGAGGTGGACACAGCTCCAGCTGAGCAACAGCTCAAGCTTCCCATTCCTTACACCTGCTGGCACTGAAGGGAAAGCTCAAACACAACCCAGATGTGAGCAGAACAAGGTCAAAGCTGAGTTTAACACTGCACATGAAGACACCTGCAGTGAATTTTTTACTGGTAGCAGGAATAAGAGATTCCTGCTGCAGGCTCCGGGTCCGGCACAGCAGAGCCAGGGGAAGTTCCTCGCTGGGAACAGGCTGGTTAAATGCTGAGAGGGATCAATGTCAGTAAGGTAGGGAACTTAAATCAGTTCCTTTTGCCTCCCAAGGAAATCAAATTTAGCTGTGAAGCAGCGCCAGGCAGGGATCTGCTGTCTATTAGCAGGAATTCTCAGTTTTTCACATTTTAATTAGCTTTTGTAGCCCTTTGCAGGCCAATTTTCAGCCAGCTGGGCTACGCCCCCCTCCAGATGGAGGTCATGGCTTCTTCTCCTTCATTCCAGCAGCAATTCCTTCCTTATTTGAGCAGTTATATTCCCAAAATATTAATACATTTTATAAAACACAGCACACACTTGCTCTGGGGGAATGCAACCCTCAGCACTTCCATACCAGCCATAGTTCCTCTTCCATCCTCCAGATGCACCATTGCTCTTGCTCCTCATGACCTGAAGCTTCTCCAGCATATCCAGAACAACATGAGGTCAACAGCACAATCTTCCTCAGGCCAGAATCCCTCTTAAAAATATTCCCCAAACCAGGAGCTGCTCCAACAAAGAGCTTCATGCCCCTGCTGCTTCCCTTGCAGCACCTCTGTTCCCTGCAAAATGAAGAACTGGGCTCTTTCCAGCCTGAAATCACCCCTGGGGCTCCTCCTTAAGAGAAAAATTCCTTTTGCCAGGTCTGAAAACACTTTCAGGAATATCTGGAAGGTCCTGCTTGTCATGGCAGGAACAATGACCTCAGCTGCTTCCACAACCAACATAACAAGACCATAACATGCACAGGGACCATTCCCAGAGGACGCTCTGGATCACCTCCACTGAAGGTGTTTTTTGCCACTCAACTCCTTCAACTCCCACCAATTCCAGACATTTCTCAAGAGACAGGAGCATTGACATCCCAACATCAGGGAAGAGCAGCTGATTCAATGAACAGTCCCCTTTTTGAACCCATCTCCAAAGCAGATAAACACTCCAGGTGGCCAAGCCACCTCTTCCTGCAGCAGGTGACCAACCAGATCTTGCTCTGGAGTTTTCCACTGGGAATGTGGCTGAAGGATCCAAATGTATGGCATTTTCCAGTTCTTTGGTATTTGGCCTTTTATCTCCATTCTACATAACCCCATTGCCTGGAGTGGGACCAGCTGCAGCAAAGAATTGGTATGGATTCACTCATGGATATGGATCCATATGAGAGAAAGTTACAGGAGAACATCTGTCAGACACTGGAGCTGATGCACTTCATTCTGCCCTTGCTCTCAGACAAACCCTCCTATTGGGTTTTGAGGGGGGAAATATTAAAAAATCTTCATAAATTTAAATATCTCTGCTGTTCAGATAATTGAGCTGTTTAAGGAAGTATCCAAGGCCAGGTTGGATGGGGCTTGGAACATCCTGGGATAGTGGAAGGTGTCCCTGCCCATGGAAAAGGGGTGGAATAAGATGAGCATTGAGGTCCCTTCCAGGCCAAACCATCCTGGGATTTCATCATTCTATGATAAAATTTTAAAACCATTTTCCCTTGCTCCATAACAAACCCAAGACTTCCTATCCAAGTGCAATTTTTCCCTTTTCAGCAGAAGGACTTTAAAATTCTCTTTCCTCAATCTGAATGTTAAATTTGGCCTTCGGTGGGGATTAATTTTTATGACGTTTTATTGGAAGAAGAAGAACGGAAGGGAAAGAAACAGGAGGAGGGAATCAAGTAGTCCAAATTGAATTGAATTAAAATGAAAACAAGTCTGCTGAAAATGTAACACCCACAAAATAATGCATCCATGAAACAGCGTGGATAAACAGCCCACTGCAGCAACTGGGAAATAATCCAGGCATTACCCAGCCATCCACATCAAGGGTGAAGGTTTTAATGGCAATTCCCACACCTGCAGGGATGCCTGGAATTGTGGTGGGAGACAGTGACTGCCTGGTTAATTCTATACAATAATCTGCTCAAATAAATTACGCTCTGTTGCCTAATTAATCAGATCCCCTGCAATTAACATCAAGGAGCCAATGACCTCATGCAGACAGGATTAAAAGCTCTGCAAGGCTCCGTTCCGGGCACAGCCATGGGAACAAGTCCCTGCAAGGCAGGGCTGGGTGCAGTGCCAGAGATGCTCCTTCATGCAGGAATTGCAAAACTCCACATCCTACAGGGGCTCCCTAGAAGCCAACTGGACATGGCATGGGAATGGGGGAATAGGGAATGTCCCCTCGCGCTCTGGGTCCAGGGAGAACCAAGGGGCTTCTCAGCACGTGGCACTGCCTCCAGATAAACGTCCTGCTTCCCAAAAATTGGATTATAGAAACGTGGAATGGTTGGGCTTGAAGGGACCTTCAAGAACATTTGGCCCACTCCTCTGCCTTGGACAGGGACACCTTCCACTAGTCTAGGTTGCTCCAAGCCTCATCCAACCAAGCCTTGAATATTTGTAGGATTGAGGTATCCACCTCCACTCCAGGCACCCTGTGCCAGTGGTGGTAAAAACCACTCTTATTGTAAAAAACCTCAAATTCTACTGCTGTTTAGTCCCCTCCTTGCCTGGCTTCCCCTGCCTGTGTGAGCTCAGCAGCAGGAATTGTCTCCTCTGGAAGTGAGGACACGTGGAGCAGCTCCCACAGCCATGGCACCCGCCAAAACCACCAGCATGAGGGGAAAAGAACACCCCAGCACCTCTGGGATGGATCCTTCCAGAAGCAAACCTGTGGCACCCTGGCCCATCTGCCAGCTGGGCCATCTCCTCATCCTTGGAATGTGCTCTGAGACATGTGAGCAGCTGAGGGAGTCAGAGGAGGTGGCTCCATGGAGCGCCTGGAGCGGTGCCATGGGATTGACCAGGCTGGCCCTACCCCACCATGGCCTGTGCACTGGGACAGCACAGCCCTGAGCTACGAGGGATGAGCTGAATCAGAAATGCCACGATGTGCTGTGGAAACTCTGGGAAAAGGAGCTGGGAGGAGCTCAGGAATGTGAGCTTTGCAAGCCGCTATCTCACAGCCGTTCCCAGCACCGTGCGCACCCCCGGCCGCCTCCAGGCCCAGCTCTGGGGCCACCAAACCCAGCTCCACTTGCTGCTGCGAGCACCAGACAGTTCTTAATCACAACAACATTCCCCACTCGCTCTTCACATGGCAACAGCTCCGTTTTCCATCCAAACAACCCATCCCAAGCCCCACGGCCTGGCCAGCGAGCGCGAGCAGCTGGCACGGCACAAGCAAGCAGATTGCGAAGCCGCGCGCAGGAATTCCATCACCTTCCCAGCAAACGAACCTCAACCACGGCATTCCCGGCGCTCTGGCTGCGGGTGGGAGCCACGGCAGCCCCAGAGTAGAGGCAGAGGTGTGAGTTTGTGCAAGCCAAGCCTTTCTGAGCCTGGCTTTGAAGTGCAGAGACCAACGCACGTCTTCAAACAGCGCCCAAGGCTGCACAGCAGCATCGGCTCAGCGGCTCCCGCCATGCGCCGCAGCCCATCCAGATGTTTCCAGCCAGGCAGCCAGGCCAGCTGCTGCACAGCTGCCTCGTGTCGGGCTGGGGCAGCTCCTGGGAGGGAGCAGAGCTAGCTCAACATCCCCTATGACATGTTCTGACTCCGTGAGGCTGAAAGAAAAAGGTTTTGTGCTGGCTGAGTTGTTTGTCGAAAGGAGTTTAAGTAAGGAAAGTAGTAAAGGATTTAATATTTCAGCTCCTGGATGGTGGTCATGCCTCTGCAGCAGATGGTTCTCTATCCTATGGTAAAACTGATGCACTGGGAGGTTAAAAGAACCCAGAAGGTTAAAAAAAATGGAAGGTTAAAATAAAAAGGGGCCAGAAAAATAATTTCATTGAAAGTTCTGTCTATACCCAGTGGCTAAAATGAGGCTTACTGACTTGGACTATTTGGAGTTGGCCAGCAGCTTCTGACCCTGGAAAAGAGACAATACCTGCAGCAAAGGGTGGGGAATTCAAGACCATAGGATCTGACATTGGTTTGGGTTGGAGGGACCTTAAAGCCCATCATGTTCTACCCCTTGCCATGGGGACACCAGACCAGGCTGCTCCAAGCCCTGTCCAAGCTGGCCTTGGACACTCCCAGGGCTGGGGTGGCCACAGATTCTTTGGGTAACCTGTGCCAGGGCCCCACCACCCTCACAGCCAGGAATTCCTTCCCAATATCCCATCTATCCCTGCGCTCTGGCAGTGGGAAGCCATTCCTTGTCCTGGCACTCCAAAGTCACTCTCCAGTCTCCCACAAAACTCCAACACACAACTTGGGGTGACATATGAGCTGGGGGGCTGGAGGGGGGTCTCATCCAGGCACTCCTCACACTCACCAGTAACAGGAAATGCTGCTGTGGTGAAGGAAAATTAAGAAAACAAACCCCTCCTGCAGCCAGGGACTGTTTTCCTACTCCTCTGTGCAAGACAAGCAGTGACATCGCTTGGGGCTCAGCATAAGAAAAAAAAAAAATACTGTTTACAGAGAGAATTTTGCAACCTCTCCTAATGTCATCCTGGGTCATATTTTGCCCATGATGGGGACACAAAACCTGAGGGAAACTCCAAAGGCTGTGAAGCCCCAGGGTGCTCCCTGCAGCTCCTGCCTGGACATGGAGAGGCATCACCACGTGCTGGAGAAGGACCCACAAACCTTCTAAAGGCTTGAAACTAAAGAAGGATGGAAAATGTTTAACTTTTGCCAGGAAAAAGTATCAAATATATCCTCCTAGGATTTTTTAGACAGCTTGGTTTGGGTTTGTTTGTTGTATTATTTTGTTTTTTTTTTTTTTCCTAAAGTTGAAACTGGTTTCCTAAATCATCCTGGACAGACAAACAACAAGGGACATCACACAATTCAAAACCCAAACAAAGATGAGTCCACTGGTCAACTTTTGCTACAAATTGAGTGGATTAAACCCTTTATTTTTCAATAATGACCAGCCATGCTGCCTGCAGAGCACCAAAAGGTCAAGGGCAGGATCTGGCTAAAATCCCATTCCCAAGGAGCAACAATACCAGGGACCAGCTGGAACCACCACTGTGGGATTCCCCGGGGGTGATCAGGTTCAGGATTTTTATTCCCCTGACCCCTGGGATCAGCCAAGCTGGGAAAAGCTCCCACAAAACAGCTCCAAACGAGAGGGATATTTTACCATAACTTTAAATAAACAAGAGCAGAGGAGAGAGAGGAGATGCTGCTGGGAACTACAAAGGGGAACTGTAAACACAACAGCAGATAAAGCAGATGGATGTTTGAAACAACCATTTGCACTGAGGAAAACACATGGGATCCGTCCCCAAGCCCGCAGGGAATGAATTTACTGCAGCCAGAAACCACGTGCTGCAGTCAAATTTCCATTTATAACCATTACCTGCTAAGCCTGAAAAACCCACAAATAAAATCCAGGGCAGCAGAAATTTGTAACGTTGCAACAGGAAAAACCAAAGGACTGAGGATCCCATGTGGAGAGAAGGATACTGGGAATGCTGCTGCTGGGAGCTCAGGGTGCCCAAGGGCAGAAATGCATCTGGTGGGTTTAATTCCCAGAGAACTCGGACATCCAGCACCCAAAGGAGAGGGAAATGTTTGGTCTGGATCACATCAGCCTCAGTTCTGACTCTCTTTTTCTTTCTCCAGCAGAGCAAACAAATTGATTTTTATTATTAGCCTGGAGAGGTGCAGGGTGGAGGTGGGAAGTGAGTGAGCAGAGCAGGAACCAGCCTCTGGTGAGAGATCTTCTGGAAGAAAGCACACAAACTACCAATAAAACAGCCTTATAAAGTGAATTATTTGAGAATGACACCACCTTTTAACAATGGTATTTTGGTAGCAGCTCCCACTCCTCTGGCAGCACCTTCACCTATAGCTTGTGGCTGAATTTTAAAGTTTAATTAATTAAACCATGGCCAGGGAGGCAGGAGGAGAATGTATTGCTTTGGACCACAGTCAAATAACAGATGCAGACACTGGACTAACTGAGACACACTTGGCACTACTGGAATATGCCAGACTCCCAAAAAAGCCCATTCCCCACTTCTCTTTGCTCTGCCTACACATGGCAGCTCCTCACACAGGGCTGGGATTAAAGGGGGAACATTTCACCAGTGCTGGGAAGGGATCCTGAGGTACATGTGTGATCCTAAAGAAATTCAGAGAATTAATGAGCAGCCTCCCCTCCTTCCCAGATGCTCCCATATATCACTGGGCACAGACAGCACAGAGTCAGACAACTTTATGCAGCAAGGTCACCTTTCAAAAGGAGAAGCCACCCAAGGCCTCTTTCAACTTTTAGAGTGGAAGAAAAAAAAGAGAAAAGGAGAAAGAACATCTGAAAGGGATGAAACCCCCCAAAATTCACCTCACTGCTAACAAACAACTCCCCGCGGCCTGAGCGTGCAGAGCCGCCCTGAACCCGCTTCCTTGTGGGATGCCAAAAGCACTGTCAGTCTTGCATTCCCAGAGGAGAGGAGGGATTCCTGAACCAGCTGTCTGTGTGCAGACAGCTCCAGCAGCAAGTCCCAACACCTTCCCCTGCGGCCCTGCTTTCTGGCCTCACCCACAGCCGTCAGGGGCTCTTTGAGTGTTGACAAATCCTGTTCTGCACAGCTCCCCACCACGGGAAGCAACAAAAGGCTGGGCTGTGCTGCTGTGGATTAGCTGCTCTCATCCCTCTAGCCAGGAGCTGTGCCTGTTCCCTGCATTCATCAGGAGGATTCTTTAGCCAAGCATGAGGCAGAAAACTCAGGGAAAGACAACAAACAGGGATGCTCGTCCCACCCCACGCTCCACCAGAGGCACCAGGACAACTAAAGTGGTCTTCACTTCAAGCACAGCCTCAAGCTGTGCCAGAGGAGGCTCAGGTTGGACAGCAGGAGGAATTTCTGCATGGAAAGAGTGGCCAGGCATTGAAGGGGCTGCCCAGGGAGGTTTGGAGTGCCCATCCATCCCTGGAGGTGTCCAAGAACACCTGGATGTGGCACTCGGTGACAATGTGGTCCCAGGTTGGACTGGCTGATCTTGGAGGGCTTTTCGAAGCTCCGTGGTTCTGTGTGATAAGTGAAAAAGCAGCACTTACTGCAAGCAGAACATTCCAGGCAGGGAATGTGTGAGCTTCTCTCAAGCTGCTCCTCCACCTTTTTCCTTGTTCAGCACCTCCAGCACCTTTCCTGACCCCTTAGCTCTGCTGCAGCTGAAGCTCCATCCCTGTTCCAGCATCTTCTCTTGACACCAATGCCAGCTCATGTCTTTTAGCAGCAGTTATTCAATGACAAGCAGATTTTGAGACACGTCTCACGTGGCACTGGAGTCTTTCCACCAGCAGTCAGGGCAGCCAGCTCTTCCTGTCACAGCCAGACCAGGAAAACTGATCCAGGGAAAAGGGAAATGCACTGGCACAACCTGGCCACAAACACTCAAAGCCCAGAGCACAAGATCATGTCCCCAGGAGGACTATGTAGAAACCCAGACTGGTTTGGGTTGGGAGGGAAATTAAGGTTCATCCAGTTCCATCCCCTGCCATGGGCAGAGTCACCTCCCACTGTCCCAGGTTGCTCCAAATCTCATCCAACCTGGCCTTGGACACTTCCAGGGATGGGACAGCCACAGCCTCTGTGGCTCTGTGTCCACAGAAATGCCCATGGGCTAAGGATGGACAGTGCCCCTGCCCCAAAAACCCAATGTATGTACACAATATATAAATATAAATGTAAATAGAAACAGCAGCCTCTTTACCAACACTGGTACAAAACCAATATAAAACCAGAACAAGGCTCCACTTTCCCATCAGCAATACACACAACCCCCCAACACAAACACAAGCAGATCTGAGGCATCATTCAAGCCTGGCTGATGAATAATGTTGAGAATAATCCCTTTAACACAGCTCTGCTCCCCACTTCCCTCCTGGCCCTGCCCAGACATGCTCCCAGGCTGAGCTGCTCACCCAGGCTCTGATGTGGAGACACAGAATCCCACACTCACAGGATGGTTTGGGGTGAAAGGGACCCATTTGGGGTCGCCTTTGTCATAGGGCACATCACTGACCAGGCACAGCAAGCCAAAATGTCAGTGTCCATTGCCTGAACCAGAAATCCTCACTCCAACCCCCCCCCCCCCCCAAATTCCAACAACATCACTCACAGTGTGTCATTTCCAAAGAAAAAGAGAGGCTAGAGGAACTGACAATAAAGACAATGAGAATCTGTTCTTAAAAAACACTGCTAGAAAAAACAAATTTCAAATTCAAGTTCTGTGCCTCCAACACACAAAAGCAGCTTATCATGTTATGAAAACCCTCTAATTTGAAGTGAAAAAACCCTAAACCACACAATTATCAAACTGCAGGCACTAAATCCTGTGTCTTCCCTAATTTCACAATTTTTCTTTTGTTAATCACTGATTAACACTGCAAACCCCAGCAGAGGGCCCTACCTGGCCCTTTACACTACAAAGCAACTGAGAAAAGAGGAAAAAAGCTTTTTCCTTTCTTCAGAATCTCTAGTTTGGGTATAATAAATCCCTCCTAAACCAGCAAAGTGTGCTCTTAGCAGGTGCTGCCACAGCAAGATGCTCCTCCTTCCCAGTTTACCCCAAAGTCAAACAACTCATGCTAAATTAATTCTTATTTTCTATACAGCCAATGCTCAGAACCTATAGCACCCAGGGCTGGATTTCTCCTGGCAAGCCAATCCAAATAATCATATAGAGAATAAAAACAGACATAAACAAGACACAAACCTCATGGTTTCTCAAACTTTTAGAAGTTTAGTTGGGCAAGAGTGAGAAGCAACCAGTGGAGCAATAGGAGCCAGAGGTAAAAATAAAAATGCGGAAAAAGGGAGCATAAACCAACATGGAAAACTCCCTGCTGCAGCAACAGAAATTAATTAATTACTCTTAGTTTGTGCATGACCTGGCCATGAAAATGTGATTTCCAGCACTGCTCCTTGAGGTGTTGATGCACGCCAACTTTATTTCTTTTAAAAAGAAAATGATAAGTGATGACTTTTATTTCAGTTATCTCAGTGTTTCTGTGTCCTCTACAGACACAGGTCCTTGGTGGTGGTTTTCACCCTGATCCAGGAGGGATCTCAGGAGGAAATCAAGGAGGGAAAGCCACTTTAAGTTTATCAAACTGCCCAAGAGCTGGCAAAGACCTGAAGCTTTCAACCTGCTCCATCACAACTCCAATTTCCAGGCTACAAACCTTTGGGACAGACCTTTTTAAGCTTCAAAACCCAACCTGCTGGGGAACATCCTCTACAGTACCATCTCACTGAAGGAATTTCAACAAATCCTTTGGGATGCAGAACATGAATCTGAGGATGATCCTGAAACCCCAACCTGGCACCTCAAAGATGCAGGGAGAGGCACAGATGTGCAGAACTCTCCCTGTTTGTTTTCTGACCATCAGAATTCCTGCTGGATCAGCTCCCAGGGACCCACAGGCTGTAAATCCTGGCAGCCCTGATCCCTGGGAACACATGCTGCCCCCCACTAATGCCTCCAGCAGCTCGGCCCCAGCTCCTGCACCACGCCAAGCCTCGGCCCCAGACGCTACAAATTAGTTCTGACTATAGAAATCCCAGCCATAAGGCTAAACCCAGAATTCCAAACAATAGAAGGGAATCTAAACCTCACCCAGAGACCATTTGCTCACAATATAGTTTTTTTATAATGTTTGCCGCATAAATCACAGCAGAAGTGGCCTGGGTTTGATGATTTCATTTGAGGGTGGACATGCAGACGCCTCTTTTAGGGCCATAAAAGAATTTTCCAGAGCCACCTTGAATGCTCTGCAGCAGGAGGGGATGTACTGCCACAGGAGCCTCTGGAAAATACCTCCAGCCCCTCAGGAATGTCTGGGGCACAGCACAATTCCCAGCCCCTTCACCCACGGATCAGCCTCAGGTTGAATTTCCAAACTATCACAGAATAATCCTGGAATGGGTTGGGTTGGAAGGGACCTTAAAGCTCATCTCATTCCACTCCTTTCCCACCTTCCACTATCCCAAAAACCTTTTCCAACCCATCCTTGGACAATTCCAGGGAACACTCCCACCAATCTGCCTCCACCCCAACCCCTCAGTGCCTCCAAGACAGTTGCCAGAGCATGAAAAAATGGAACAGATGGACAGCAAAGGCACCATCCTGCCTGCACATGTGCTGCCAGCAGTGCAGGATTTTGCTGCCTTCTGATGCAGGATTTTGGGACACCTCTCCCATCCAAAGCAGTTGAGTTTCCCTTCAGCAGCCTTGCCCCAGTGAAATCCCAGCTTTCCCCCGAGCTGCTCTGGCAGATTGGGATGCCTTTTTTTCATTAAATCCCTCCTTCCAAGTTGAGAGCTTTTCCTAAATTTAATTTGAGTGAATCACTTTCTTGCCAAAGGAAAAAAACAAATCAAAGGTTTATTCTGATGCTATTGAATTCAATGCCTGTAAATTTAATTTCTATCTGTAGTTTTGTTTAAACATTTTATGGTGTTAATTACAACAAACCATGCAAATTAGGCTGCCAGTGGAATAAAAGGCCTGTTCTAACAGATAATAAATAGCTCTCAACCATAAGCTCATTAAGATGCTGTTCAAGTGCGTGCTCCGACTCCCAGGTTGAGATCAAAATCTGCATCCTAAAAACAAGAGGATCTTTGGGGCAGCACAAGCTGCTGGCACGGAATATTGCATTCTTTCCAAAGGAAGATCCTGGAGCAAGAGGATGGTCTGAAATCCAAACCCTCAGTGTCTGGTTTGGGGCTCCACCAGAGCTATTTTAAACAGGTACCACGAATCCTACACATTATTCCTGCTTATCCATGAGCATTTAAATGTCAAATAAATGTGCAAATAAATTACTTCTTTGGTTGAATCATTGATACTCTCCAAGCCCTGCTGCCCTGAACCCCTTTCTTAAATCCACAGGGAAAACCAGCTGTAGTGTTAGACACATTCCCTGCAGTCCCCGCAGGAGAAGCTCAGCACTTTTCTGGTTTTCCACAAGGTTCCATTTTCACCACCCCAAAGGAGGCTGGAGACCAACACAGACCAAGGAGAGGCAGGTGGGATGGAGAGATCTGAAATGGCTCTGTCTTTACAAAACCTGGGAGAGATTCCATGGACACAGAGTGAAGTTCTCCCTGCCAGCTGCAGGTCAGCCTCAGGACAGCATTTTGAGGACATCCGGTTAATCCTCCCCTTGTGATCCAAGAGCCTGGGAGAGAGGAAGGTTTCCTGCCTGTCTTGTGGACCTGATACACTGCTGACACTGAGACAGAGAGGAATTACCATTCCAGCTGGGAGCAGGTGATCCATTGACAGGAATTCCAGCAACCAATATCCCAGGGAAAAGGAGTGCGCCCATGTGTGGCACATGGACACCTGCACATCCCACAGGGATTTGGGAATGTCCTCCCACCCCAGGGGCAGCCCTGAGCCTCATCCTGCAGGGGGAGGGCTGCAGCCACAACCAGGGAGGGATGGGGAGATCTGGAAAGGAATGCAAGTTGGACAGGGAGCCAAGGAAAGCTTTTCCTCACAGGGAATGTGAACAACATGGTCTGTGCTCTGGACCTCGCCATCCTTAACTGGGATCTGTCACCAAACTGGCCAAGCACCAAGATCCTGCCAGTGCTCCTTCCCTCCTGCCTTTTGGAAGGACACCAGCCCCAGTGCCAGATGCAATTGTCCCCCTGATCCTCGTGGGATGCAGCCTCAGCCAGAGGAATGTCCCTTTCCTCTGGGCTCATCCGGAGACAAGGATGTGGAACATCTCCACACTGACAGCTCCCAACATCACAGTCCCCATCCCACTTTCTGCTGGAGACAGGCTGTGCCTGGAGCCCAGCTCAGCAAGCACAAACAGCTTTGATGCTCAGATTGCTCCTACAGGGAATCATCCCTCCTCACCAACTGGGAATTGAAGTAGTTAAAAACACCAACCATGAATCCAACGAGTTTATCCTCAGCACCACCCCTGGCTGTTCTAGGGATTTGAGCCATGTCCTGCCCAAGGAAAAAGATGGATTTACCACAGAGAGGAGACCACCAGCCACAGCCCCTTCAGGCACCACCTCCCTGCTTTCCTCAGCACAGCAACCCTGGGCAGAGCACCTCCAGCCAGCCACAGATGTTCCAACCACACATCTGGCACATCAATGGCTTTCCTCCATTCCCTCTGCATGGACAGCGACTCCTTGATCTCCTGATTTAATATGGATTTCAAAACAAAGCACAGGCAGGTGTTTCCCTCCACAGTTGGGCTTTTGGCTCTCTTTGAAAGGCCAGAAGAGCTCAGAGAGCTTTAGGCAGAGCTCTGGCTGGAGGTGGTGGCTCAGGGGATCCAAATGGAAAATGTTGGCTCAGCCAACTCTGCCTGGCACAGAGGCTCCTCAGCACCAACATCTCCCCGTTTATGAATGGGCTGAAACTCCCCAACCCAACCATCTCCTCCTGCTCTTCAGGGCCTTTCCTGTGTCGAGAGGAGGGAACAGAGCTGGGAGAGAATCTGGAGCACCAGGAGCAGCTGAGGGAGCTCAGCCGGGAGAAAAGGAGGCTCAGGGGGGATCATTTGGCTCTGCACAACTCCTGAAAGGAGGGGAGAGCCAGGGGGGTCAGGCTGTGCTCCCAGGAACAGGGACAGGAGGAGACAGAACAGCCTCAGGCTGGGCCAAGGCAGGTTTAGCTGGATATTAGGGAAAATTTCTTACAGAAAGGGTTGTCCAGCCCTGGCACAGGGCTGAGTCTCTATCCCTGCAGGGGTTTAAAAGCCATGTGGATGTGGCACTTGGGGATGTGGGCCAGTGGTGGCCTTGGCAGTGCTGGGGAAAGGTTGGACTCAATGATTCCAGAGGGCTTCTCCAACCTGAATGATCCTGGGATTGTCTGGAACAGAAAATGAGGCCACAGCCAAGGAAAAAGGAGAGTTTTGAAGGTGGGTGCACAGAGCAGCACTGGGACCTTTTAGGAGCACTCAGAGGTCTGGAGAAGGTTGGGTCAGATCAAGCCAAGGGTGCCTG
This sequence comes from Ammospiza caudacuta, assembly GCF_027887145.1. NCBI lineage: Eukaryota > Metazoa > Chordata > Aves > Passeriformes > Passerellidae > Ammospiza > Ammospiza caudacuta. The sequence goes on along the minus strand of NC_080606.1, from coordinate 14,814,175 downwards.
GAAGGGTGAGATGCCTCCAGCTCCCATTCTGGAAACATAAGCCTCATTTATCCTTCCTGGAAAAGAATGGGTAGCCCGAGAGAGGTCTGGTAGGTTGGAGCTATAAAAGAGAATAGCAAAACATAGCCAAGAAGGAATTTTCCATTCAGCATTAATTAGTTTCCATTAACACCCAATTCCACGGCTCACTTTTAGAAGAAAAGCTCTTTTGTTCCAACTCCAGGGGCCGAAAAGGGCAATGAAGGGCTGAAAATGCTCTTCCCAGCGAAAGAAGAAGCATCAGGGTTTGTATTCCTGATATTCCTGGGGTTTGAAGATGTAGTGAAGTCACTTAAATGCAGAGCTGGGTCTCCTCCTGCCAAGTAACTTTGTCATCAGTGTAGGAAATTCCAGAGAAAAGCAGCAGCTGCATGAGCATCTTCAATACTAAACTCTTTCCATACTTTAGGATAATTATTTGGAAAGAAACCTGGAATGGTTTGGGTTGGAAGGGACCTTAAAGCCCATCCAGTTCCACCTCTTATCATGGGCAGGGACACCTTCCACCAGACCAGGCTGCTCCAAGCCCTGTCCAACCTGGCCTTGGACACTTCCATGGATGTAAAAGGAACATTCCATGCTTGGAACAGGGAAGGAAATCCAGTAGGATCAGATTAATAAGGAAATAAACAGAAAAGTGACTCTGCCCATCTTTCCTAAAGACCAACACTCCAAAAAATTAAATGAAACAAATGCTGAGCATTTCCTCCCCTCATTTCAAACCCTTCCATGCTGGATTTGAGAGTTTTTCAGGGATTTCCAGCTACGTGCAGCACAGGGGATGGGAATCTCCATTTCCAGGTGGCAGCAGCCAGGACTGGGCAGGAATAGAGAAGAGCAGGGAATGCTCAACCCCAATTCCCAGGCAGCTCACATGGAACAGTGCAGCAGCACAGAGCTCAGAGCCCCTCGTGTGCCCTCCAAGAGCTTGCAGACAATGTGGGGCTGCAAGAGGCAAATCCTCAGCCCCTGGGTGCCCCATCCCTCCTTGGGAAGGCAGCTCAGGAAGGGCTGGGACACATCAGGAAAGTTTCCACATCTGCTCCCACAGCCCAGGCACATCCAGCAGCTCCCACTCCCTCCAACCCTGCCATGGGGGGCACCCCAATCCCTGGGCACCCCTGGAAAGCCACCAGGCACCACATTCCCTGCTCTGCTCCCTCCAGCTCGGCAGGTCCCACATATCCATGCTCCACTACACAGCCCAAAATCTGCTTTGCTAGGGGTTTTAGGTTGGGTTTTTTTTGGTTTGGTTCTTTTTTTTTTTTAATTTTAATACTATGTTTAAAGTTGTATATTGTTCCAAAGTTTCCTTGTTTCATGTCATTGTTTGTTACTGTGCTTGAAAGTTGGCACATATTTGTTCAATTAAAGATTTATTTGCACTATTTGTTGAATAAAGATTATTCTTGCTAAAAGCTAAATAAAGTTTCATAAAAACTCACACGTCCCATAAACAAAATACAATGTCCTTTCCAAAAAAGCGTTGCACAAAACATTTCAAAATCACTCAATTCATTAGACAATAAATCCACACACAAAATAACCAGGCCTTGCCAGAATACATCATAAAATCTCATTACAACACTTTCAGGCCGGGGCTTCAAAGCAGGAACACAAAGGCTCCACCAACCCCTCAGCCTTGAAAAATCGCTGCTGGCGTGGCCAGAGCGAGTCCCTGGCACCCTCCAAAAGCCCTGGCACCTCCAGCAGCACCCATGGGTGCCAATTCCCTGCCCCCAGGCCACTCGGGTGGCTCCAGGCCAGCGGGGCCATTGTGGTCAGAGTGGGGATCCCGGGCATCACATCCCAGCTCTCCCAAAGCACGGGAGCAGATGGAGAGCAAGGCTTCCCAAATCAGCACCACACGAGCCCCTCTGGGCACTGCAGCTACAGGAGGAGCTTCCAAAGCCACGGATCCATCCAGATGCCAGCACAGTATCCAGGCTGGGGATGGGACAGTTGTGATGTGAGGAATAAGTCCTTGAAGGCTGAGCTGAGGTTTGGGGCAGAAAGTGATGTTACAATGCACTTAGGGAATCCCAGCTGTGGAAAAGCATCCCCAGACTCAGAAAAGCTTCCAAAGGAAAATGGCAGCCCCAGTGGTTTAGTTGGACCTGGCCAAATGTCAGCCCTGACCATGGCAAAGGCACCATCAGCACCAGCCTTTGTCACCCTGAGGGCATCTCAGCCTGGCACACAAAGGGACTGTGGCACTGCCACTGCCACTATCACCAAAATTACCATCATGGAATATCCTGAGCTGGAAGGGACCCCCATGGATCATCAGTCCAGTTCCTGGCCCTGCACAGACACCCCAACAATCCCACCCTGTGCATCCCTGGGAGTGTTGTGCAAATCCTCCTGGAGCTCTGGCAGCCTTGGGGCTGTGACCATTCCCTGGGGAGCCTGTTCAGTGCCACAACACCCTCTGGGGAAAGAACTTTTTCCTAAAATCCAGCCTAAAGGAGTTTCGGGTAAACCTCTGCCCCCCAAACAAAGCTGTGCCATCACACATGATCCCTGACCATGAGCAATCCCAGCCTGTGAAAAGATGTGAAAAACTGACATTTTCATTTACAATTGCACAACACCTTGACTCTTCCATCAACCAGAATCTGTAAGTTGGAGAGGTTTTGGGGTTTGTTTCCCTGGCTTTAAGTGCTGAGGGCTCTCAGAGAGCAATGGCAGTGCACTGGCTGTGCTCCCTCCAGCACAAATCCCAAACTTTATGGATGTACTTACCCACTCCCCTCTGAGCAACAGCTGTCCATGTGGATTTGGTTAGCTGGGAGCAGCTACTCCACAGCAGCACTGGAAGAAGCCCCTTGTGCCCAGGAGCCCTCAGCAAATCCCAAAAGAAAGGGATGATGGAGCATGGAGGGGATGGCAGTGCCCCAGCTGGGTGTGACAGAGCACGCAGGCTCTGCTGAGCAAGGGAAACTCTGGAATAACGTTAGGAGAACCTGCTGAGAGAGGGATGAGGCTGTGGAATTGCTTTCCAAGAAAAATGGATGCAGAGCTAGCTCTGCTGCCTGAGCAACACAGGGAATTAAGGAAAGGAGCAGAAAAGGTTGTGGAATGAGATGATCATCAAGGTCCCTTTTGACCCAAACCATTCTGTGGCTCCACAATAACAGAGAACACAGCACAGATGCCCCATCGCCTGAAAAGCCAGGACACATTTTCCACCTGGAAAAGCTCTCTGACTTCATTAGAATCAACTGCTAAAGCTCAGGACACAGGAGGAAGGATGGGGACAAAGGCGCCCGAAGGACAAAGACCCCTGAAATGGGTCTTGGTGAGGAGATCTGAGGTACACAAAGGTTCACAGGGTTAAAACTCTGCTTTTTCCTGCCTCTTCAAGCACATAATCACTTGCTTTAGTTGCTAGAGACGCCTCCCTCCCAGTTCTTGGGGATTATATTGTCTCAGCAGGCAGAGGGGGATGAACTCATCGTGGTTTCCCAATCCTGACCAGGGGCTCTGCGAGCTACTGGCAATACATATAATAAGTTATTATGCAAATAAAAACTGGACCCGGCCAAGGGAAATATGCTGGCTCTTCAAGTCCCATCTGCATCCCAGCAAGGATCTCAATGAACTTTAAAATCCTTATTGTGACCACAATGGGCAATATTATATTCTAGTCTGGATCTGTTCCTTCGGAGCATTAGCTCTCATTTGGAGATATTTTTAGATTTTCCTATCCCACTCCTCATTATGAAACACTGAGCTGCAGATTGATTTATTTCTTAAAAGCAAGTTGCTGTTTTCCCAATAACAGATTTAACAAATTTGTTCCACCTGTTCAGCTATGCTTCCAATGTCTTTTTTGTGGTTTCATTGAAGTTTTTTTTAATCCAAACCTCAAAGCCTCTAAACTCAGCATTAAAAGACAAGCTCAGCATCATCACTACCACTCACAATTCAAATGCTGCTCCAAATTACTGCAAGCTTTCATTTGTAAGTCGATACAGACACCAAGATTATGGAGCTTAATGGCTGTGGGCACAAACACACACTCTTCCAAGGGCATTCTCCTACTGGAAATCCTGCCTTGCTGGAGCAGGGACTCACTGCCTCATCCTCTCCATCCTCCTCCCTCACCCCAGCTGACCCCAGCCCCCAATGGCAAACAGAGCTACTGAAACAGAAATTAAATCATCCTCTATATTAAATAATTCTATATTCACCAGAGCCCCTTCAGCCTAGTGTTTTCCATCATTTTATGGAAGAGGCTGTGGTTGCCTCATCTCTGGAAAGGTCCAAGACCAGGCTGGAGTAACCTGGGATAATGGAAAGTGTTCCTACCCATAGGAAGGGGGGTGGTCCCATCTTGACCCACTCCACTGCTTCTAAGAACAGTTCATTTGCTTGAACAACCTCTTTCTGTGCAGCCTTAATTCATAACTGACCATGTGATAAGTCTCAAAAGAATAATTTTTAGCTTTCCCAAACCATCTCTCAGCAAATATTTTAGGAGCAGCATTTCAGGGCAGCAATTTCCTGGTGGGTGATGGGAGTGCACAGGTGTGCACAAGAGCTGGCCAAAAATTCTGCTTCATTTATGTGCAAATGGTTCTGTTGTGGAGATTGCAGAGGGAAAGGAGAAAACAAGGATTCTGTATGAAATAACCCAAGTTCTTCCAATCCGAGCATGTCAGCACTGAGCAATGACAGTGGAAGTCTGAGAAAAATCATGGAATCATTGAGGTTGGAAAAGCCCTCTGAGATCAGAGCCCAACCACTCCCCCAGCACTGCCAAAGCCACCACTGACCATGTCCCCAAGTGCCACATGCAGCTATAGGGATGGTGACTCCACCACTGCTGTGCCAGGGCTGGAAAACCCTTTCCATGCAAGGTGTCCCTTAACACCTCTTGGCCAACAAAGCCCAATCCTGCTGATCTTTTGCAGATGCAGCAATCAGCTCCTCCTGAGCAGCCTGACAGGCTCCTCTTCCCCATAGACACCAACCCTGGGAGAACTTGGTGGAAAACTCCACGAGGAGCCCAAACTCAGCCCAGCCCAACGAGAAATTCCCGATCTCCGAAACGAGCGGCACAATGCACTGGATGTAAAGATAAATTGAGTGACTGCTCATCCTCCTGCAGCTCCAGCTGCCACACACATCTCCACTGGCTCTCCAACCGAGCTCCCTAAATCACTCACCCTGTGGGGTGAAGCCCTGGCTACACCAAGCCCTGCTGAACCAACCAACCAACCTAAAAGCCACCACAACAGAAGCTGCCGGGGACACAGGACCAACAGGGCATCACAGAGAACATGGCCAATCTCTTCCATCTCTAAACCGCCATAAATCTTCCCCACAGAAGTTCAAGATCTTCAAACCCAGAGAAGTGGCCTTAAAAAAACCCCAAACATCCAAGCAATGGCCCTGGGTTTTGTTCCATCTCAGGCGCCCGTCAGGCTGACACGTCCTGACACAAGAGCCCCAGGGCCAAAAGGGACACGGGGACATCCAGCTCAGCCACGGCTCCTCCTGCTCTCAGACCTCTCCCTGGAGCACAATTCCCTCCACAACCAACCTCTTTATCAGCAGGAACATTTCAGTCGGGGTAAGAGCAGAAGTAAAATCCAGGGAAGGCGGATTTCTGGAGCAGCAGTAACTGCAGCTCTGTTCTGGGGATGTCAGGCATATTTCATGGGAAGATGTCAGCTCCTCACATTTAATGCTGACACTGTCATTTGCCCTTCAGCGAGAAGAAAGGCATGTAAGCAACACAAACCAAACTGAAATTTCCCCATTGCAAAGCATTCCTGCCAGGAATCACAATCCCAGTGTCATGTTTCTTATGCCCTTCCTTCCACAATAGCCCTCGAAGGCCGCACTTCCAAAGTTTTATTGCTCAGAATTCCTCATGCCGGAGTTCACAGAGCATCCTGGACACCCTCTGGACCAGCTTCAGGCCAGTGCCTTTCTATATCAGAGTGAAATCAAAGGGAGAAGCTGGATCAGGACCAACTTTACAGCTTTATTCCAAATTTTTCGTGTCAAAGTCCCTCTGTTTCTCACAAATGCAGTTTTGCTTCATTCTGCAAACACACACAACCAGGACAGAGGGATTGGTGGATTAACATGTGACACAACATCCTCACAGAAACATTTATTCCCATTTAATAACAGTTCAGAACTATTGAATAGAATCCAGCCCCAGCACATGGGGAGCCCAGCTGGGCTGAGGGTTGAGATGACTTTTGGGGTCTCAGGAAGGGCTGCCCTTTCCAAAGTAATTTTTTACTGCCCAATCCAAACATTTTCCTTTAGTTTTTTCTAACCCCCCTCTTTCACCTGCCTCTAAGAGCCTCACAGAAGTTAGAAGTTAAAACCCTTCCAATCCCAGTGTTTTTAAAACTCTGATTCAGGCACTATCTCACCACATTTGGCCTCGCTCCAATTAACTCCTAAATGCCAAGGAGTCAAACAAAAAGAAAAAATCATTTATCTCTAAGCTGACAAACCCTGCAGTGGGTTTTTTGTTGCTATTGTTCTCCAGGTTTGGGCTTTTTGAGCACTTCATGATAAGAAAATTGTTCGGTAAATATGTCAGGAGCCCTTCCCTGTCAGCCGTCATCGCCTCCGGGTGTGACTGCTGCTCACAGACATCAAAATTTTTGCTATTTGCCAGATTTCAGAAAGCAAACTTGGATCCCCTGGGAGATACCTGGCTCTGCTCGTGTGCACCAGCAGCAGGAATTTTTAACTCCTTCAGTACCTGATCCAGCTTGAAGCCACACAGGATCTTCAGAGGGATCTGACTGAAGGGTACCTGCCCCAAACACCCCATGAACCCTTGTTAGCAGAATTATCATTTATAAATTGGGGTTTCTGCATCTTCAGAGATGGGCAAAAAAGAATTTTGAGTCAAAACAACACAACAGAGAAGCCCATGGTCAGAGAGTGGGGGGTACACCAGCCCAGGGGTCTCTGGGGTTCTTCTCCTGAACCCATCTGCACAAAACCGGGCTCAGAAAGCCTCTTTTAGGAACAAGTTCTTTAATACTCCAGCAAAAATCCCCCTGGGTCCAACATTTTAGGTACCAGAGGAGAAACACTTGAGTTAATCTCAGTTTAATGTGACCCTCAGCAATGGGATTGCAGAGGGACCCCACAGCCATCGTGTGAGGTGCTGCTGCCTGGAGTGGGGTGAGGATGGAGGGAAACTCCCTATCACTTCCCAACAGCCCAGTTATTGCAGAGAGCAGGAGAAAAGCTGCCTGGGATCATAGGGAGGAAAGAGTTGACAGCTCTTTGCTGCATCCAGCGTCATTTTCCTTGGCAAATCCAGGCTGTTGTTGGAACCGTGCGCCAGACGGGATTGGAGCTGAGCCGGCAGGAGCAGCGCTTGGGATTTAACACTTGAAGGCCTCAAGAGCTTCCCAGAGCTCCTCCTGCAGCTCCATCCCAGCCAGGACAGGGACATAGCTCATCTGGAATTGTCCAAGCCCTGCAGCCAGGCAGGGAGTGTGAATGACCTGCCCAGCACCTGTGCCTGAAGTGAAATTCTGCCTTTATTGGGAATGTGCTGGCTCCCAACATCCCTGGCAGTGGCACAGAGATCCTCCTGCCCCTCTGCTGCTCAGCCTGAAATAAGGAGCAGCCCCTGAGGACATGGGGGAGATGCCCTGGACTGAGCCCAGAGTGCTGGATTCCATCCAGGGGATGCAGGGATTACACCAGGCAGAATTCCTGCAGGTGCTGAGCACGGAGGCTCTCCCACCTCCTAAGCAAAATCCACCCTGCCAGCAAAAGGTTGAGTTTTTATCTCGGTTTCAGCATCTCACCAGACACAGAGGCCAAGCTCAGGATTAGTGCTGAGCTCCCAAAGCTCAGCTGATGCCTTCAGTTCAAGGACTTTACTGCACACATTCCCTTTCCAGTGAATGAAAACAATGGTTTGGGTGGGAAGGGGCCTTAAAGCCCATCCAGTGCCACCCTGCCATGGACAGGGACATCTTCCACTGTCCCAGATTGCTCCAAGCCCCATCCAACCTGGCCTTGGACACTTCCAGGGATAGAACAGCCAACAGAATCTGTGCCAGGGTCTCACCACCCTCACAGGGAAGAATTCCTTCCCAATATCCAAGCTAAATCAATCCTCTTAGTTTAAACCCATCACCCCTTGTCCTTTCACCATCAAGTCCTGCACAGTCCAGGAATCTCTGCAGGAATCATGCTCTGAGCCAAAACAACTCCTGTCAACAACAGGAGAAAACCCCAAGTTGGCAATAAAGATATTGTTCAGAAGAAGATTCAATATTCCTTTAAAAAGGACAATCACCAGCTTTAAATTTTGCCTTCCCGCCCCACTAGGAAAAAAAATAATCCCCTTTTGACCTCAGAAATCTGCCAGAATTTACTCAGAGGGCACGTGGAGGTGATTCCTGATGGGCTTCCCTCCCCTTTGGATGGGATCTACCCCCTTCCCAGCAAGAGTTAACACCCCAGACAGACAGAGCAAGCACCAACAAGCCCATCCACAGCCCCAAGGCAGCCAGCTACTCATTGAGTTCATTATCACTCAAAAGATACAAACAGCTGCAGTAGAAAACCCAGCTCCTCTCTTCACCCTGCTCTCCAAATGCACCTCATCAGCTGCACACCCAGCGGTTCCCTGTCTGATCCCATTTTTCTCTCAGAGGTTATGTTTTATGGGAAAACGTGAGAATTCAAGTTTCCCAAGCAGAGCCTTCCTGCAGCCCCAGGAACAGCAGCAACTGCAGTAAAAAATTAAAATAACCCCCTGATTTTTCAGTCTAAGCTGTTCCATCCCCTTGGGTTGGCAACAGTTCCAGCTGCCAGCTTTAAATGCCTTATCCTATTTTCCTATCCCATGGGAAAATTAGAATAAAGCGCTGGTTAAGGGAACCAGTAGCTCAGCAACTTGTTTGCAAAGTTGAAGGAAATAATTGCTCTGAAATTATTTCCTGGATGAATTTCACTGAGCCTGGCACGTGGGGAAGACTGGAAAGATCACAAAGGTCTGTTTAGGCCATTTAGTACCTACCCCATATCCCTGGTCCCACACTTGCCTGGGAAACCCAGGGAAAGCTGCTGCTGCCTCATGGATCAGAAAACATAAGGAAGAATTCAAAGATTTAGTCATTATTAGAAAATATAAATATTATTACCAAATAAGAATGAGATTCAAAGATCTGATTTTTTTTTTTTTTTTCTGGACAGGGCACTCTGATCTTCTCAACTTTCTGGGAAGAAATGCCAGAATTACCCAGTTAAAACAAGAACTGGAAAAGGAAGAAGAGACAACTGGGAAGATGCCCTGAGAAGTTGCCCCATCCCTGGAAGTGTCCAAGACCAGGCTGGAGCAGTTTGGGGCAGTGGAAGGAGTCCCTGCCCATAGAAGGGGATGAGCTTTAAGGTCCCTTCCCACCCAAACCATGCTGGGATTGTGGGATTAAGGAGCACAATGGGGTCTGTCTGACACAGCAGATCCCCAAGCCTCTCACCTGCAGATAATTTACAACCAGAGCCTGTATCTGCTCCCAGGTGGGTTTGACTTCCAGCCCAGCTCAGGGAACACCTTCCCTGTCTCCCCCCTCCCTTTGTGCCTCAGGAGAGGCTCAAAACCCAGAGGTGACAGGAATTGCAAAGAGGGATTAAAGGACAAAGGCAGCACTCAGGGACAGCACCCCGCTGGCCTGGCACACGGGATTTAACCCTGCTGTCACACAGCCACTGGATTTAACCCCTGGGGCACAGGCACTGCCCGGGAGGGGAGCCAGGAGGGCTCTGAGCTCCCAAGGGCCGTGCAAGAGGCAGCTCTGGCAGGAGGCAACTCTTCCCTGGTCCTCTCTTCCTCCATCCTGGGAGCATCCAGCAGCTTCCAGCCATTGTGGTCACTGTACTGCCACACCACACAGTGACCACAGCCCCACACAGCACAAACAGCCCCTGCCCTGTCCACCATGGCAAAGCCAAGTCACACAACAGCCACTGCCACAAAGCCACCGAGCCACCATGGCAAAGCCACGGAACGTGGACCCTACACATGGACATAAACCTGCAAGACATGGACATGGGCCTGCACACCATGGACATGGGCCCTCACACTATGGAACACAGGCCATCCCCATGGACATGGGCCCTCACACCATGGAACACAGGCCATCCCCATGGACATGGGCCTGCACACCATGGAACACAGGCCATCCCCATGGACATGGGCCCTCACACCATGGAACACAGGCCATCCCCATGGACATGGGCCCTCACACTATGGAACACAGGCCATCCCCATGGACATGGGCCCTCACACCATGGAACCTAGATACTCCCCACACCACACAAACCCTCCCCATGGACACAGACCCTCACCACAAGATGCCACCTCGTGTCATGCACTGTCCACAGCTGCAAAGCCACAAACTCAACCCCACACCACGCAGTGAACCCCAATCCTCACGGGATCCTCCCAGTTCAGCAGACTCTGGGATTCCACTGCAAGAGCCACCCCCAAGGAGTGCATCTCAGCTCCATGCCCAGAGCTGAGGTGCAGCCAGGCAGGAGGATGCTGACAATCCCATTTGGAAGGTGTTATAGGCCTGGCACCCCATCAATATAGGGTCCTGCATCATTACGACTTTGCACTTATCGTTTCACTGGGGCTTAGGGAAGGAGCTCGTTTCCATCCACACCCATCTGGGAGTGATTATTCCTGCTGTAGTAGCATCCAGGCCCGACTGGCATCGGCACCATTAGCACACAAACCCAGAGTTTAACGAGAGAGCACTTACCACTGAAACCGCCCCATAAAGGCACTTAGCCACGTTCAAATTGCAGCCAAATCTCCCACTTAACCACGGTAAAACTGCAGCCAAATCTTCCACTACACCACGGTAAAAATCACATCAAACCTCCCTGGGATTCCCTGCTTGTGCACAATGGATCCTGACAGATTACTCCTCTTCAGGGACATGCTTCCCACTTACTGCACGGAGTTTACTCAGGGCTTCACATCCCCCAAGCCCCTCACAGACCCGTACCTTCTGCAGCCAGACACCTCTAAAAATAACATCCTCCCCAAGTGTTGAAAGATATTAAAATATAAAGCCATTAACATATAATAAGAGTGGAATGAGAGCTCCGCATGCTCTGAAGCTCTCAGGGTTTGGCTTCCAGTCAAGAAAAATATATTGGATTAGTCTAAGAGCAAAATTAGGCTGGTGTGCAGTTTAATTAGCATTACAAGACACTACATGTGTATGGGAGAGCAGGGAAGATTTATGTTATTATGTGGTAAGAAAAATAATGTTAAAAGGTTAAAATAATATGGGGTTGATATGGCACTATTTACTCTGGGGTTAAGGGGAAGATAACTTTGGAATGCCACTGAATGTTGTTAAAACCCCAAGTTCAAGGATTTTCCAGGGAACTCATCAAAAAATTTGTGGAAAAACCCTGCAATTTGGTCACGGGTCAGTCAAACACTTACTCTGGAAACAATATTCTCCATCAAGGAACTCAGTTAATGCTGATAAAACATCCTGGTCCTCACACAAAGCCACAGATTTTCTCCTTCATGGAATGAACAGAAAATAGAAAATGAAACCCCAGATCAGCAGTGGAGGAGGCTGGGGGGGGCAGAAGAAAAGCACCATAAATCTGGGAATAAGGACTTTGGGAAGGTCCTGATGGAGTTGAAGGGGTCCCTGCCTGTGACAGAGAGATTGGACTCGATGGCCTTGAGAGGTCCCTTCCACCCCAAACCCTTCTGTGATTCCACAATTCCCAAGGACCAGCCAGGCTGTTCCCACCCAGCCAAAGGTTTCTCCTCACACAGGAATTCACCCCACAGCACCTGCAGAGATGCACCTTCAGCCCTTGAGGAAAGCTCACACTGTATTTAATTTCCCAAAGGATGCAACACATCCCACAGGCACTGCCAGGCTCCTGCCACTCTGCAGCATCTCAACAGGAGCAGTTCTGGATTGAGGCCAGATTGTGCATGGAATATTCACAGGCACAGCAGCAGGGATAGAGAATTTGAGTTGTGAATGAAGGTAACCAGAGCCTGACATTTGCCACAGAGCTCCACAGGCTCCCTTTATTGCCCTCTGAGAGCTTCTACCAGCTGCAAGCAGCACCACAAAGTGGGATTTGAGGGAAAACCCACTGTGAGAGCACATCCCTAATCAGCATCTTCCCTCTGCACACACCCAGCCTTCCCCTAACCCGGGAGCAGAGCCATGAAATCCCAACACACAGACCCTGAAAGGTCAGAGCCCACAGGAGCCATGCTGAGGCTGCTGCCAGAGGAGGCTGGAGAAGCATTTCCAACAGGAGCTCTGCTCAAAGCTTTCAGCACGTTGGGCAGGTTTCAGCTGGGATGCAGGAGGCAGACACGGGGATGAAGATGCATGGATGAGCCACAGGTATGCTCAGGGAGGGAGAAGCCTCTGGAGCAGCTTCCACACCTTTAGAGCCTTTGTGCCAAGAGCTGCCTCTTACTCCAGAGCCAGAATTAACAAAAAAGGGAAAAATAACTGCAATTTCACACTAGTGAGGGAAAAGAAAGGAAGAAATTCTTCCCTGTGAGGGTGGTGAGGCCCTGTGAGAAGCTGTGGCTGCCCCTGGATCTCTGGAAGTGTCCAAGGCCAGGCTGGACAGGGCTTGGAGCAACCTGGGCTAGTGGAAGGTGTCCCTGCCCATGGCAGGGGTGGCACTAAATAAGCATTAAGGTCCCTTCCAGCCCAACTACTCCATGAAATCAAGGATCAGGAACACCGATGTGGGCACTGCTCCAAAGTGGGAACATCCTTGTTAAAAAGGTGAGAAGTGGAGACTGAGATCAGACACCTTGGCACCGGGAAGGTGAAATGCCAGTCAGCAAATTGCTGCTCAGCACATTTTTTTGGATGACTCAGCACCTCCCCTCCCTCCCCCCACCAGCGCCTCCACAATTAGTTTGACAAAACCGATGGCTTTTGATCCCATTCCCAGGCTTTGGAAGTTTTTATCCCCGTCTTGGGACACTCTCAGGGCACACATTTCACCCAGCATTGGCCAAAGAAAAAGTTTTGGCAGAAATGTGGCAGGAGGGGATTTGGTTGGAGAAAAAGCACGAGAATGATGCTCTGCACAACTCAAATATTTCAAGGACGATTTTTTTAACAGCAAAATATGATTTAATTTAGGCACAAAATCCTCCAAAGGAACACAGTGCCCTGATGCGGATCTCCACGAGCAGAGCCTGCCTGACAGAATCCCTCTCCCATCCCACAGCACACCCATCCAGAGGGATTATTTGCATTTTATTGGTGGAACCAAGGCTCCACCACTCCCCAAACCCTCTCTTACACCTCCGAGCCACTGAAGAGTCAATGAATTAAAGCAGCTCTAACAAACTCCTCATCTCGCAGCCAGCGCGGTGATGCAACACCCGGCGAGTTCTGGGACAAAGATGTGGAACTACAATGCCTCAACCTCTGCCATGAAAATCTGCCCTTCCATCCCAAATGAGTTACATATTTGGATACCCTGTGAGATAGGGAAGCGGGGCGTTATCGAGCTGCCAAATCTCACTCCTGTCATGAGGTCATTTCTGGCACGGGGCCAGGTGAGGTTTGGGCCAAAATCTCGGCGCTGACCATCGCTCCCCGTCCTTCCCCCCACGCTCCTCTTCCTCCTGCCTCAGGTCAGGAAGGGGAGGGGGAATAAAATAATTTAAAAATAAAGAAAAAAGGGTCAGGTAGGGGAATATCTTTTGGGTTTAAATGAGATTGTACAATCACAACACACACAGCAGTCGGCCTCTTCACTGAGAGACCTCAGCAGCTGAAGGACATTTGAGGGCTCACAGCACTGTGCTCATTGGTTCCCCCACAATGAACTCTGACCATGGTCCTCAGGAGAGAAATGTCATTGATCACATTGCTTGAATTAATTATTAAGTAATTTCAGTAATTTATGCAAGCATCACGTATATGGGATCACACTTTGGGTTTATCAGCAGCACAGCTCGGAAGGGCTGCTGGGAACCCCTCACGTACCCCAAAGCTGGACAATAACTTTCTAAATGAAGCTGTTTGCAAACCCCTCATTTCACTGCTTTAATCACGGAAGGGATGCACTCACAGCACCCCAGGACACCCAAAGTGCTTGTTGTTAGCTGCAAGGCAGAAAAATCAGCAAGAAACGGGTGAGCAGCACCACTACAAATCCCATTAATCACACGATGTCACAGGAGCCGTTCCCAACCGGAGCAGCTCGGGACACTCAGCCTTCCTTCCCCATGTCCCTACTACCAGCAACCCTTCTCTCCAACCCAACTACTTCAATGTGCCCCAAAGAGTATTTCATCTCAAGCCTGACAGGCCAGATGTAGAATAAAGAAATAAATAATTAGCGTTACCTTATCTGGAGTCCGTCAGCTGCAGCGAGCAACGCTCGGAGCTCCGTCCGCATCCAGAGACAAATTATCTAACGCTGTAATTTATGAATGCCTCAAGTATTTGCCCTGGTATTTCATTATATGCTCGCTGGAAAGAAGAGCTCGAAAGACTAAACAGATCCAGCACGATAACACGAAAGGCACTCCTGCCGCGCGCTATTCCAAGGCAACCCAGGAATCCCAGCACGACATCAAACCGCTCGGGCTCGCTCTGTGTTGACACTGCTGGAGAGGCAGCGAGGGCAGAGCGATGACCCGGGAGCTCGGCTTCCCTCCGCTTCAACGCTGGGCTCGGATTTATTATGGGAAGCTGCGGGACCCGGGCAGCGAAGGAAGCGCAAGCCCGGCTCTCCCGGGGGCAGCCGAGGCCGGCGCGGCGGAACGGCTCCCGCTGCCAAGTGGGAGGAAGAGTTCCAAACTCGCCGCTTTATCAAAGCTATTTTTGTCCTTCCCCCCACGCACTGATAAGCAGCAAGGCGAGGACCGCCGGGGTGCCGAGGCAGGGCTTGGCATCTCCCCCGAAACCCCGCTGCGACTCCGCGGCAAAGCCACCCGGCACCTTGGGGGAGCGGGCCATCCGCTCCGGAGGCTCGGAGGGGAGGAAACTCCTTCCTCCAGCTTATCCTGCTCGCAGCGAGGTTTCGTGCCTGGAAAAAATGAGCTAAGTTTGCGAGCGGAGGCCCCAGCTCCGCTCCGGCTCTCCCAGAAGCTCCCGGGACAGGCGACCCCCCCCAAGGGCTGGGGACAGCGGCGGGGACAACCGGGAGGCTGCTGCCCACCTGTCCTGCACAGGCTGAGCAGCTGCTGCGGGGGGCATCACCCAAAGGATGATGTACCTGGGCTGGGAGAGGAGCGCAACCAGGAACACAGCGCAGGAGGAAGGAGGGGAGCGAGCGGAGGCCGTGCGGGACCGGGACCCAGCGCGCACTGTGTGCGGGGCCGAACCGTGCGGGGCTCCCCGGCAGCAGCACCCCACAACTGGGGGCACCCCGCAAAGGCCAGGGCACGGCCGCTGCCCCCGGCCAAGTCTGCGCTGTCGGGACACACGGCGGGTCTGTCGCGACAGAGAAACTGCGAGCAGCAGGTGGAACACAGGCGGCCCCGCAGCCCGTCACCCCCAGCCCAGACGAGCTCCCCCCGTACTTCAGCCCCGCACCGCGACTTGGGGCTTTCCCCTCTTTCCCCACCAAACTCCCCCGAGGGGCCGCTCCGAAGCGCCCCGGGGCGCGGCCCCCGAGCGCGGAGATGGAGCCGGGGGATGGCCCCGAGCAGCGCGGAGCCCCCGCGGTCCCCCCGCCCCCCGGCCGGACCCACCTGCTGGCGCCGCTCCGCGCCCTCGGCCGCGCGCTGCGGGCGGCCCCCGGCCGGGGCTCCGGGCGCTGCCGCCGTCCCGTCCCGGCGCGGCGGGGCCGCGGGCTGGGGGCCGCGGTCGCGGCGGAGCTCGGAGCGCAGCTCCAGGTAACAGCCCAGGGTCAGGACGTGCAGCGCCAGCGACAGCGCGAAGAAGCCGAGGAAGAGCCGCCAGCTGCCGCCGCCGCCGCAGGCGCAGCCGCGGGGAGCCGGCGCCGCCGCCCTGCGCTCCGCGCCCATGGTGCGCTCGGGCGGAGCGGCGCGGAGCGGCCCCAGCGCTGCTGCTCCCGGGGCGCGCCGGGCACCGCGGGCTGCGCGGCCGGGCCGCCAGCGCCCCGCCAGGGGGCGGGGCCACCCCGGGGGGCGGGGCCGGGCCGCCGACGGGGCGGGGAGGGGCGGGGCTCGGCCGCGGCAGCGCCGCCTCAGCGTCCGGCCGGGGGGCGGGGCCTAAGCAGGGGCCGTGACACCGAGGGGCGGGGTTATGCAAATTAGAGGGCGAGTCAGATCGGGCTGGAGCCGCGCCCCGCTGCCATCACGATCCGTTATCCCTGATTTCTATCCCAATCGCTTATTCCTAATTTCTATCCCGTATCACTAATTTCTATCCCTTATCCCTAATTTCTATCCCTTATCCCTATCTCTGTCCCGGAACGGACAGGCGCGGTGAAGGGTGGGCCCATGCCCAGTACGGTTCAGTCGCGCTTCCCATCCCAGTCCCAATCCCGGTCCCGATCCCAGTCCCAGTCCGGGCCGACATCCCCATCCCTGTCCCAATCCCGGTACGGATGGAGCCGATCCCGGCCCGGTGCCCGCAGTCCCGCCAGTCGCTGTCCCCGCAGCCGGCGGAGCATTCCTGGGAGCAGGCACCAAACGCCACCGATCGCCGGGCAGGGACGGCGTTGTCACCGCTCTGCCGGGGGACACGGCCGAGCACGCGGTGTCCAGGGCCATGTGAATGTTCTCCAGCTTCTCCAGCTTTTTAAAGGTTGATTGGCACTGCTGGAAAGTAATGGAAGCTGGAAAACAGCCTGGGAAAGAGTGAACTGGGGAGATGAGTGGATTTGGAGAGGGAAGCATGGTATCAAATCACACCTGGTTCCGTTTGGAAGGACCTTAAAGCTCACCAAAAGGAGTTGGCAAAGCCTGTGCTGGCTCTATTTCCAATCAGGGGGTTTAATTGATAACGAGAGGGATAATGACATGATTAAGGTGCTGTGTGATGCTCACAGGCTGCCAGGAAATTTGAATTGAGAAATTAGAGATGTTCCAAACAAACTCGAGAGGTGGCCTGAAGAGAATAGGATGTGATCTGGAAAAGTAAAAGGAAACAAGGGATTAAATAGGAGGTGGTACTGGCTGCAGAGGAGGTGGCACTGCAGAGGAGGGTTCCAGATGGTTTTGGAGGATCACATGAAGCAGAGTCGGTCAGCAGCACTGGGACTGAGCCATCAGTCAGAGCCATCCCCAGGAAGGGCCAGCACCAGGGATTGTCACTGCTGGGAGATGTCAGAGCCGTCCCCAGATCCCCAGGAAGGGCCAGCACTGGGGATTGTCACTGCTGGGAGATGTCAGGGCCATCCCCAGGAAGGGCCAGCACTGGGGACTGTCACCAGCACATCCCTGTGCCGGGTCCTGGTGACCCCCCTGGGTGGGCTCCCAGAGCTGGGTGGTCCCTGCCAGGTCTGTGCTCCCAGACCTGGGGGCAGGGTGAGTTTCCCACCAGGCTGTCCCTTCCATGCGAAACCCTTCCAAGCCCTGGGACACAACGTCTGACAGTTTGTGGGGTCTTCATGCCACAGATCCCAGCCAGAAAGAATTCCATGGTGGCCTTGTCCTGCCTTTGGGGAGGAGGACGACCTTTTCCAGCCCTTCCTGGCCTTGTTTTCCTGCAGTAGGGTTTTTTTTTTTTTTTTTTCCTACAAGTCCTGTGTCATAGACATGAAATTCCATGAGAGCCTCTGTTTTCATTTAAGAAAGAAATGTTTCCCTAATATTTGGGAAGAGCAAAACTGGAAGCATCAAGCGCTGCCAACCTCAACAACTGAGGAGCAAAAAGCAAATAAACACAAATGAACACTCTGTTCAAAGCCCTGTAATTATTTCAGGAACATTTATAATTATTTGAGTGCTTGGTGTTGTTACTGGTTTTCATAGAATGACAGAATACCCTGAGCTGGAAGGGACCCTCAAGGATCATCAAGACCACCTCCTGCACCACCAAAATCCTGTTTTCCAAGATGAAAATCCCAACCCCAATCCTACATCGACCTACCCACACTTGCAGCAGCCTCATCCCCTTTTCCAGAGTCACTTAGGTCACTTTGAAGGTGAATTTTAGAGGTCAGGTCAGCCTGGGGCTGGGTCAGGGGGAAGATGTGAGCTCTCCATTTCTGCCTTGATCTCACCAGGGATTTTGGCCAAATCCTCCCCTGAGGGATTTCTGCCTCCTAGAGCTGACCAGCACCCCGCTAATTAAAAAGGAATCCCATGTGATGATGGAATTAAAACATAATTAATAAGTGGGATCCTCACACCCAGACCAGTCGAGCCCCACAGCCCATGGTTCCAGTTTCTGCAGAATTTTGTTTTAATTCCTCTTGTTCTGAGCATTCCCTCCTCTTCCTCTGCTATCCCTGAAAAACTTCATTGCATGGATGAAGAACCTCACAGGTTTAAGTTGTTTTTTGTCTCCTGCCTGTGCTCCAAGAGTCCTGGCCCAGGAGAAGCAGGAGCCAGAGGGTGGGGAGGCTGCAGAAGGGACAGGGATCCCTGATGCTCTGGATGGGAAGTTAAAGAGCAGCGGAGAGGGTCCTGGGGAGGGTGGGCAGAGGCTGAGAGGAGGAGAACACACAGGGGATGTGTCTGGAATGACTTTTTCTCTTGATTCCCAAACTTGCTGGGGTTTTTCCAGCATTGCCTTCCCATCCCAGCAGGATTTAACCACAGGTGGGAGGAAGCTGCTGCAGCTTAGGAGCTCTCCCTTCCTTCCCTTTGGAAGGGGTACAGCTCTGCACAGCACAGGTGGCAGGTCTGAGTGCCCCTCTCCATGTGAATTCCACAGATCAGGGAATCTCTGAGTGATGTAAAGCAGCTTTGAGCCCATTTCCCATTTACATTTTGGCAGCAGCTGCAATTCCTGCAGCAGGCTGCAGAGTGAGTTTAACATGTGTGACCTAAAAGCTTTGGAATTCCTGACTTTCTTTTGAGGGAAGCCATCCCTTGCTCTCTCAGTGATGTTCTCAACAGCAAGAGTACAATAAAGTCTCCTAAAACCTGAAATCCTGGCACTCCAAATGCACATCCATCGGTGTTTACAAGCCCTTAGGAAGGAGAATCTTGATTTTATGGAGCCTCCATCCAGCATTGCAGTCCCAATTCCTTTTCCTCAGTGAGATCTAAGATGTTCCATCAAATCTGCTTTGCTTAAGAATGTTTTTTTCAGTAACTGTGAGCTCTGTCCATGCAGGAAAGATAATTGTGTCCAACTGCTTCCATAGGGGCAGGGATTGAGCAATCTGTTCATCTTAGAAGAGCAAGATGTACTAAGAAATCACATTCATACCTTTTTTCCTAGCTCTGCCAAGGACTCTTCCAAAATTTCCCCTCTCAGGGCATTGCAGTGTCTCTGATCATCATTGATGTCTCCTTTTCATCTTCCTCCATGAATTCTCACAATGAACACTGAGTTGCCCAGAGCAGCTGTGGCTGGCTGCCCCATCCCTGGAAGTGCCCAAGGCCAGGATGGAGGGAGCTTGGAACAACCTGGGATAGAGGAAGGTGTCCCTGCCCATGGCAGGGGATGGGATGGGCTTTTACAACAAGAGAAAAAACAAAACAGCTATATTGACTCTTGCTGGGTTTATTTTCACATTTCCCCCTGCACTGCTGACTTTTGAGGAGCAGCAGCACATTGACACCTCATTTTCCTGCCTGGATCAGGCTTTGCTGTGTTTTGAAGGAAGATGAAGCCTGGCAGGCCCATGACTCCATCCCAGAGCACACAGGAGGAGGTTTGGCCAAGGAGGCCGACTTCAGCCTAAACACAACTCCTTGCAGAGGGGGCGAGGAAGATGCCGCTCTTGGTTCTGTTGTATGTTTATTTATATGTTATTTGGTGATAATGAGAACCAAATGTCCGGGATCTATTCAGTTCTTAAACTTTTATAGACTCATTGTCTCGATTTTCAACTGTGCAGCCGTCGCCGAGCCCCTGCCTCCCCCAGAATGGTGGCAGTGCCGTCGGTGACCAGGCTCAGCTGTGCTCTTACTCATCCTGGCTGGAACAATGATATTCCACACCACGTTATTCAACCTCCCCGGTGCCTCCTGGCCCCCTCACCCCCATCCCCACAGCCCGGGTCAGCGCCGGAGCCGGCCAAGGCATTGTCCTGGGGGTGCCACTCTGGGGCTGTGCTGGTGTCAGGGAAAGAGGATACGATCTGTGCCTGGAGGAGCAGACGTGATCCATGGGAGATGCTCTGCCAGGGAGCCCAGAGCCTGCTCTGCCCCTCACCAAAAGGCAGGGAAAGGAGGAGAAGGGAAAGGAGGGAGCTGTGCCCGTAACACTGAGCCTGACCACAGCGAGGGGGATGGGATGCTTTCTCTGCCCCTTGGCAAGGGTTTCTCCAGCCTTCCTGGTGCCATGGTCTTGCTGGAAGTTGGACTAGGTTGGACTCTGTGATCTCTGAGGTCTTCTCCAACTTCTTGGATTCTGTGCTTTTCCAGGCCTGTTTGCCCAGGAGAACAGCTCTGGATTTGGGGCTCCTTGGGGAAAAGGTTCCACACCACAGAGCCCTGTCCAGGCAGGAAATCCCTGAAACTGAGCCCTCCCCACCCCAACCATGACTGCTTTCACAGCACAAGGGTTTGCAGCAGCTTTGCCACACCCTGAGAGCCCCTTCCAGTGCTTAAAGGGGCTCCAGGAGAGCTGGAAAGGGACTTTGGACAGGGAATGGAGGGACAAGACACAGGGAACAGCTTCCCACTGCCAGAATACCATGTTGAGGATTTCCTATACCCACAGTGCCACCACTGGTGTCCTCTCCAGGCAGGGGGAATTCTGACAGGAGAGCTCCTGGAAATTCCCTGCCACAGGTTTGTGGCCCACGTGCCCATTTCAGCTTCTTTGGCTTTTGCTTCTCTCTCTTTAGAGATTTAAATTCCATGGATAATGATTTGAGCCTAAAGATGCAATTTCTGCATTAAGAGAGACAAATATAAAATGACTAAAATCCCTTGCAGATGGAGCAGGGCCACAGTTCCAGCCCCAGTATAGAATCCCAGGATGGTTTGGGAGGGAAGGGACCTCAAAACTCATTCCATCCCACCCCCTGTCACGGGCAGGGACAACTTCCACCAGCCCAGGGTGCTCCAAGCCCCATCCACCCTGGCCTTGGGCACTTCCAGGGATCCAGGGGCAGCCACAGCTTTTCTGGGCACCCTGTGCCAGGGGACAATTTCTTCCCAAAACCATATCTAACTCTGCCCTCTCTCAGGTTGAAGCCATTCCCCCTTTTCCTGCCACTCCAGACCCTTTTCCAAAGTTCATTTCTGGCCTGAACTCAAACTTTCAAGCACTTTGGGTAAAGCAAGGCGAGTCCAGCATTAAGAACTGAAGCCCTGGTTTTAAAAAGGGTAAATCCAAGGAATTCATATCAAAGCAGGAACAGTCATAAGGAGAACATATGGAAGTGTCTTTTTCTGCTCACAGTGATTGGAAACTGCATGGCCAGGCCCTGATCCAGCTACAGGACCCCACATCCGGGGCTTAGTTTCCAGGTGACCTGGGATTTCAGCGATTTCCAGCCTTGGGATTGTTAATGTGAGATGACAGTAATAACCAGGGAAGGAAAACTCCACGTGTTTGTTCTTCCCAGCATGCCAGCACTTGTGGATTTAAGTGAGGAGAAAGATCACAAGGCTCAGACAGAATATCCTCCAGAACACAGCCCTAAAGCAGCAATTTCCTCTGCAGAGCCCGCGTGAGATCAAGGCAGGATAAAGCACTCCATGTGAGCCTGGCTGAGGGGATTTGGGAAGGGGCAGGAGCCATTTGTTGGGGATGGAATAGTAAAGATTAAATTGGGTGTTACAGAGGGACCTTTCCAGAGGTAACAGCTCCAGCTCCATTTGCCTTCACCTCTCCTCCATGAGAAGACTCCTGGCTTTGGGAACGCAGCATTCCTAAGCTAAACCTGCTGATAGGAACATGTGCATTTCATCTCAGAATGAATAAAAAAATGACTGAAAAATAGCAAACCCCGTAATTTTGGTGAGGAATAATTCCCGAGCGATCGGAGGCAACGCGCTCTGGGATGGAAGGGCCCATTCCTCTGGATCAATGGGATGGAAACATCTGCTTTATCTCAAAGAGATCTGAAGAGGTAAGAGCTGACAGCTCTTTGTGGGAATCTTTGCTATCTCATTGTATATCTAAATTACATTAATTGATGTCCAACGTTGATGTTTTGGGTAATTCTCGTGGATCTCACAACCTTCTGTTTCAAATTCACAGTCTTCCACCACTCAAACTATTATTATTTTTACCAGTCCCAAGGGTGTGCTGGAGTCTCTTTGGTACAAATTAGAAAGGCTTTTATGAAAAACTCACAGTTTATGGAACAGAGGTTCCCGTTGGCTTCCTGACCCCGAGGTAGTGACAGCTCCCACCGGAGCCTCACCCACAGCAGGGGTTTTAGCACCGATCCCAACGCGGCCTGGGAGCTGACACGGGCTGAGGAACAGCAGTAATTTCCCCCAAGAGGGACAAAAAAAGCCAAATGCTGACAAGTTTATGAGTGCAAACATGCCAGGGGATCTCCTGGCAGCGAGGCTTTGCTCCAAGCCTGTGCTTGAAGGGTTTACCTGGGGCTGGTTGTTCACCTGGGCTGGGCTCTGAGCCTAGGGAAGGGATTTAGGGGAGACAGAACCCATTCTGCAAGGAACAAGAGTGGGGTAGAAATGGCCCAAAGATCCCAACCTAAATAATTATATTTAAAAAACCCCCTAAACTCAACGAGTTTTGGAGAAAAGATCAAGCAACACAGCTGAGGGAGAGAAGAGGGTGGTAGGAAGATGCTGAGACTGGAGGAAGAAGAGTCACAGAATCCCAGGATTTCCTGAGCTGGAAGGGACCCACAGGATCATCCAGGCCAAGCCCTGGCCCTGCACAGACACCCCAACAATCCCAGCCTGTGCCTGGGAGAGTTGTCCAAACTCAGCTCTGGCAGCCTTGGGGCTGTGTCCATTCCCTGGGGAGCCCTTCCAGTGTCTGACACCCTCTGGGGGAAGAACCTTCCCTAAAACCCAACCTGAACCTGCCCTGACAGCTCCAGCCATTCCCTGGGTGCTGTCCCTGGTCACAGAGAGCAGAGATCAGAGCTGTGAGCCCTTGGAAAGGTGACACAGAGTGAAGGGTGAACATGAAACCAGGGGGAGGTGGAGGCAGCAAACCCAATCCTCCCCAGCAGGCAGCAAACCCTTCCTCTTGCCCATCAAGGGCTTCTCATCACTGCAATTAAAGCTGAATTAATAACAACATGGATTTTTCAGTGGGGAAAACACAACAGCGAAACCTTGATCTTCCTCAGGTACCAAAATAGATCCAAGGCCATGATCCAAAGGAGAAACCAGGGAAAGCAGAACAAGAGAAAGAGAAATTACCAGTGAAACCCATCTGGCTCACAGCATCCATGGAAATCCATACAAACCCACCTACAACAGCCCCTCCAGGCTCTGCTGGGGCAAAGGGGGCTGGAATGAAAAATTAATTGTAAGCTGTTACTTAACACAGATTTTGAGACAAAAAGAAGAGAACAAAGGAGTCCTTCAGGCAAAAAAATGTGGAAAATGACAATCATTAATAACGTCAACTCCTCGCTCCAGGATTTTCATCAGTTGGCTGAGGTGGCATCACATTGTCAAATCACAAAAGCCATAAACACACCCAAAAAAACCTGATTGATGCCAGAAAAATAAATGCAGAACTCACTAACAACAGGAGTTCCAGTTGGAATGTATCCAGAGTGTCCAGACTTGGAAAGGCCTGAAACCATCCTGGAGTTTCCTGGTAGGTGGAAAACATCCTGAAAATGCATTCCTGAGAGGAGGAATCTTCTCTTCAGAGTTCTTAATCTCCCATGGTCAAGTGTTGGTTTGGAAAACAAGGATCTCAAGCACATTTTTAGAACCCTGTTTCTGGATTTCCATGAAGCCCAAGTTCTCCTCTCAGAACTCAGGGAGGATGGAGAAGATGCAGGAGGTCTGAAATTGTTCAGAAACACACATTTGAAAATGGTCTTTTTCCCTTTTTGATAACCCAGAAAGCAGGAGCTGGTGTGCCATCTATTAAACTATAAATAAAGACATAAAAGAAGAATTCCTAATCCACATCCAAGAAGGGCTGGAGGTTCAAAACCCAGACCCCACCCAGGACTTCAGCATCTGGAGTGTCCCATCTCACACCTCAAAACATTCTCAGGCCTGGACTTTGATTTGGGTCTGCAGCCCTTTGTGTTGTTTTCTCGGGGGTGCAGCATTTTCCAGGCCCTTTCCAGCAGAATTCTTTCCATGCTGCCCATCACAATTTTTATGGAGTCACGAGGCAAATTTACAGCTGAGAAACTTCTCCCTGGCCCCACGCTGCCTCCCAGCTTTGATGTGCACAGCCCTATAGCCATGAAAATTCACATCCACTTAACTCAAATCCCTGCTAATCAAATCCTTGGGAGTCAGCACGTTCCTGGGTGGATTTGCAGCTGCTGCAGCAGTTTGGGCACCACATGGCCACCAAAACCCTTCCCTGGGAGCTCAGGAGTGGCATCACTGCTCCCCAAGTACCCAGGAAAATGAGAGAGAGCAGCAGGATTGCCAGGACACATCTTGCAAGCAGCACTCCCAAGGGAAACCACCCCAAACACCCTCCTGAAAAGTCTGATGCTACATCCCAACAATGTTCACCAGCCCAAGCCCTTGCAGGACCCTTTTATGCAGTTCCTAAAGCCCAGCTGGGGCCCAGAGCTCTCAGATTGGGGCAGTTTAGGGCACACCCAGGAGGAATCACTCTGGAACTGGGAATCACCTGAGTCTTTCTGGGGACAGCCTCCAGTGGGTGCTTTCCTGTCTGGTGGGACAAACACCTCTTCCATCCTCTCTGGGCTCCCTGTGCCAGGGCCACACAACCCTCACAGCCAGGAATTCCTTCCCAAAATCCCATCTATCCCTGCCCTCTGGCAGTGGGAAGCCATTCCCTGTGTCCTGTCTCTCCATCCCTTGTCCCCATTCCCTCTCCACCTCTCCTGGAGCTCCTTTAGGCTCTGGGGTTGCCCTGGAGCCTTCTCCTCTCCAGGTGAGCACCCCTAGCTCTCCCAGCCTGGAGTCCCAGAGGGGCTCCAGCTCTTGTGATCTCCTCTGGATTCACTCCAGCAGCTCCATGTCCTTCTGATTTTGGGGTTCCAGCATTTGAGGCTCTGAGTTTGGGGTTCCGGAGTGCGGTCTCAACAGGGCAGAGAGACAGAACCCCCCTTCCTGCTGCCCACACTGGGGAAGTGCAGGCCCCTCATTGTTACCCCCAGCCCCTCTCACTGTGGCCCACCAGCCCCCTAAATTCCCCCTCCTGCACCCCCAACTCTGTGCCCTGGTTCTCCAGCACAGCTGGTGCCTCCCCACTTTGCCTCCTGCACCAATCTGGTTTTTTTAAACCCTTTATTTCCATCCCCATCCAATTTCTTCCCCTTTCCTGGTTTTCTTTCCAAGGGTTTCCAGCTCGGGATGGGGATGGCCACAGTGTAACTCCAGAGCTTTGTCCCGTGGCCTTTCCCAGCCTGGCACGCAGCGCTCAATTTGGAGCGCGGTGTCCTCGCTCTGTTCCATGCCAAGCTCTGTTGTCCAGAGGAATTAATTCCAGATTATTTGTGGGTGTGGACTTCAGCTGGGCAAAATTTGGATACCCTGGTTGAGTCATTATTGTCTGATGAATCTCTTGGTGACAGCCTTCGCCCCTATTGTTCTGAGGTGAGCCCCGTGGCAAGAAATGTGAAAGCAAGAAACAAAAGAATATAAAGAAAGGTTACGAAATCAAATTCAGTTAAGGCAGGGTTATTGTCCCTCCATCCCGCCTCTCTGGCCTCCAGTTGGGATTGGATTTGGCAGGAAAACAACCCCCATGGGACAGGGGCTGGGGTTTAGAGCAGGTTCCGGGGGGAGCCCGTCCCCGTGGGACCCTGGTGGCCCCAGTGACACAGCAGAGACAGGGAGGAGGAGTTATCATCAATTCTTAACATTTTATTTCTTTACTGGGTTAAACAAGGAGCAGAGAAAACCTCGGCCCCAAAATACAACAGAACTGAAAGCATTACAGGTACAGAGACTATTGAACACAGAGAGTAGTAGGATAATATTTTAATACAACTGAATTATAGCATGGGATTGTGTTTTTGTTGGGTTTTTTTGTTTGTTTTTTGTCAAACCAGTTTGGAAAATAAATGTAATAGGAACTAGTGCAAAAAAGTTCTAAACATGAAGCACAGTGTATAAAATGGCATAAGAAAACGGTCCCCTCGAGGACACAGTCACTTTCTTATGACAGAAGGGAGAAAGAGAAACAGAAGGGGGGTGGGAACAAAGGGAGGGTCCAGGAGGTGGAGGAGGAAAAGCTGGAAAGAAAGAGAAACCGGGCCGGGGGATTAGAAAGGATACTTTGACTTCAGCAATGTTGGTTTGTGTTTCACCACCACGCACTGTAAAGGACCTCGTTGGGGCCGGGCCGAGCTCTGTCACCACCCACATGGCACAAGCACTTGAGAAGGGTTCGGGCAGCAGCAGCCTGGGCACTGCAGGGGTCGGGGCCCACAGGTGCCCCCAAGGTCCCCAGAGATGCCCCCAAGGCCCTGGGACACCCACGCAAGGCAGAGAGCCCCAACTCAGACACGATCCAGAGGGAGAAGGGCACGAGGGGCTGGGCTCTCCTCCTGCTCTCCCTTCCCACATCCCTCAAGGACCAGCACTTGGAATTTGTTCCCAATTTCCACCCCCGGGCTCAGATGGGAGCGTCTCCCTTTTGAAGGCATCCTGAGGCTGTGTCGCAAGGGGAGGCTCACAGGAGCTGGATTCAGTTTGGGTTGGAACAGAAAACCAAACCAAACCTCCCTCAGAGGGATGGCTGGGGATCCCCAGGAATTCCTGCCTGGCATCAGCATCCCTGATCCCCACGGGGAAGGTGTCCCTGCATTCCCAAGGTGTTATCCCGGCCTGCTCAGCCAGGATTTGCTCCAGCCTGTTCCCACCATGGAGCCACCCAGCCTCCTGCCCTGGAGAAACTGGCTGGATGCTATTTTAAGGAGAGCTGGTTGGAATTCCTTACAAATTGCTATTCTCTCCCAATCTGCTGCTGCCCGTTCCAACTCTGAGAGCAGAAAAAGTGTGATTGATTTTTTTTTTTTTTGGCCTCATTTTCTTTTTGGAAAATGAAAGGTTTTGTGGGAAAGGACTGTTCTGGATGCATTTCTCAATTTGCAAAAAAAAAAAAAGAAAAAAAAAGAAAAAATTGGTCATAATGATCAATCTGGCTTGTTTTGACAAGTTTCAAAATTAAAAAAAATCACTGTCTGGCTCTTTTTGTCTTTTTGTTTTGCAACTTAGGCATGTCCAGTTCTCAAATACATTTAAAAATGGTAAAACCAACCCCAAATTTCATAAGCCAAACCTAATTCTTGGGGTTTTCTTGTTGAGTTTCAGTTCACAACAAGCAGAGTTGTCGACCTTCTGGGCTGAAGAAAGATCATCCTGAAGTGCTAAAAAGGCTGGAGGGACTGGACTCAGGAACTCACCCATCTCCTGCCCAGGCCTTTGAGAGGGGCTGAGAGCTTTGATAAAACCCCAACAACTTTTAAAATTTATTATTCCTTTTTTTTTTTTTATGATCCTCAATTAAAAATGGTCCATCCCCCACCACTTTGCTCCCTTCCTCCTTCCTCACAGAGACATGCAGGGCTGGGAGGTCACCCAAAGAGCCACCTGGACCAAGAACACCCAAAAAGAGCTGCTAAAGTCCTTCCATTCCTGGGGTAAAATGGACTCATGGTGGGAGCTGTGCAGCTCCAGGGCTGCTGTGATGCAGGAGCTCCGAGCAGGCTCCCTTTGTGGCAAAAGGGATGATTTTGGGCTGGTGTGATGGTGGTACCTCCAGCTGGGATGCCCATGAGCTAACTTTTGGGCTGAAGGAGATCTTTAACATCCAACCTGAACACCTGACATGGCCCTTCCCAACCTTTCCAGCCTTATTTAAGATTCAATCCCCAGGGATGGAAAGCCCCAGGGAAGCATGAAAAGCTGATTCACAGAATTCCCTGCCTGTCCTGGGTTACAATGTAAGATGTACCAAAAGATAGGTGCGGCAGTGTTATTATCTTCTCGCTGAGAAGTCCCTCCAGGAAAGCGTCAGCCACTCTGTGGGAAGCCATCTCCACTAATGGGTCATCAGGGTTCCACTCACAGAATCACATCATCCCACTGTGAGATGCTCCACCCAGGGGGAGGAACCAAACATTCCTACCTGGATAGAATCTGAGGCCTGGAGCACCACGGGAGCACTACCACTGCATTCCCAGAGGACAAGAGCTCCATAACCACTAGACTGACAGAGAAGGACCAGATCTTTCTAGAGGATCATCACTTCAACAGAACCACATCCATCACTCCAACAGCCCCCATTTAATCAGACTGCTCCCACCACCCTGACCAACAGGCTGTCAGGTCGTACTCTGACTCTGTCAGTCTAAGCCAGTGCTTCTGTACTACTGCCTTTACTTGAATTTTCCTAATTAATTGTAGTTGTGACTTGGAATCTCCTGCTGGTTCGCTCTCAAGCTGGAACATTTCTGGTGCCCAGAGTGGGGCACCCCTGGAGGATGGTGGTGGTGAAGCACAGTGCTCTCTCCTTGCTGGAGGCTCACGGTGAGGACTCGGACCCGCAGTGGGATGGAGAGGCCGGCACAGAGGGGAGCGATGGGGGAAAGCCCACGGGGAGAAGGGAGGCCTGGTGTCAGCTGGGTATGGAGAAGGGGACTTCACCCACCTGAATGCCAGAAGATGATGATTTATAGATTGAAAAACCTGAGGCTGGTGACCTAAAGGAATTCCAAGAAATGGAGGAAAGAGATCCTCAGGAACTGGTTGCTTCTTTTGCAGAGAGTGTGGAACATGTCTTCAGATAAGATCAAAATCCCTCCTGAGCCTCTTGGCAGATGTTCTAACCAATTGCAGGATAAAATTAAAAAGCCGTACGAGAGGAAAATGAAAGAGGGCATGGATATGAACTACATCATCCAGAACAAAAAGGAATTTCACAACCCCAGTGTCTATGAAAAGCTGATCCAGTTTTGTTCCATTGATGAAATTGGTACAAATTACCCAAAGGACATGTTTGATCCTCATAGCTGGTCAGAGGATTCATATTATGAGGCACTAGCTAAAGCCCAGAAAACTGAGATGGACAAATTGAAGAAGGCCAAGAAAGAAGGTACAAAGATTGAATTTGTGACTGGCACTAAAAAGGGTACAGCAAGAAGCGCTGGTTCCACAACCACCACAACATCCAGCACCACTGTGGGAGATGCCCAGAAGAAGAGGAGGAGGAGCAAGTGACACATGTTGAGGAAGGGTCTCAAAGAATGACTCAGAGAATCACATCATCTCATTGTGAGCTCCCCCACCTTGAGGGGAGGAACCAAACATTCCTACCTGGATAGAATCTGAGGCCTGGAACACCACAGGAGCACTACCACTGCATTCCCAGAGGACAAGAGCTCCATAACCACCACTGGACTGACAGAGAAGGACCAGATCTTTCTACAGCATCACTGCTTTGGCAGAATCACTTCCATCACTCCAACAGTCCCCATTTAATCAGACTGCTCCCACCACCCAGACCAACAGGCTATAAGGTCGTAGTCTGACTCCATCAGTCTAAGAGAGTGCTTCTGTACTACTGCCTTTACTTTAATTTTCCTGTTAAATTGGAGTTGTGACTTGGAATCTCCTGCTGGTTTGCTTTCAAACTAGTACACTGCCCCATCACTTTCTGGCAGAATCCAGGAGTGTTTCTGTCCTGACATTGTCTCTACCAAGCCCTACAGGCATTCCTTTCCCAGACAGCAGCAGGAATGGGATGAGGATGAATCACAAGCTAAGGGTAACCTGGGCTATGGGACTTCACCCCCTTTGGCTCTGTGAAAATCATGGAATCCCAGAGTGGTTTGGGTTGGAAGGGACTTTCAAGATCATGCAAGTTCCACCCCCTGCCATAGAGGGACATTCCACTATCCCATCCAACCTGGCCTTGGACACCCCAGGGATGGGGCATCCACAGCGTTTCCAGGCAACCTCGACAAACCATCCCAAACCACCACGCTTGGTGCCACCAGAGACCAGGAGGCACCTGCAGAGCTCAGCACAGGGACACTCCATGGCCTGGCCTCTCAGTGTCCTGCCCAGGAGCAGCAGATATCTGGGATTTTGGGATTTTCCCTTTATTCCCTTCCTCCAGGCGGCAGCCGAGCGTCTCCCAGCCCCGCCCGCGGCCCTGAGTGGCAGTGAATGAACTGCCCTGACATCTCCTCTTGAAGCAAAGCAAAATGTGTTGAAGATAAACCAGTTCCAGATGGTTTCCCAGTGTTGCCAAGTTACTCAACATGTTCTGCTTTAGTTGTCAGATGCTTTCAAAGCGATTTCCCTAACTCCGAGCACGAATGGTGAGGGCTCTCCCTGGGAATCTTCTGCCTGGGGCTACCATGGATCTGTATTTTCATAAGAAAAAGACTCAGCTAATGATTAATGTTCCCCAGAGGAAGCGGGGCCTTTCTTTGGGATTTTTCTTCAGTTATTTTTAATTAATTTGTACAACTGGCAGCTACATGAAAGTGCAAAACCCGGGAATAACGCTGGACCCAAGTCCTTTTGCTCCTTCTCTCTGCCCACACCTGGAGTTTGTGGAGACATCATCATCCCTCACTTCCCTGGGGATGAGAAACCCCTTTACCAGGGAGGAATCACTGCTTCCCACTGGGAATTTTCTCTGAGCAAAGAGAAGTTTGTCTACTGAAGGAAAAGTTGAGTTTTACTTATAAAACCCAACATGGGGCATCTTCTTTAGGGAGAAGAGATAAGATCATTGGATGAAAAGGACAAAGCCTCTTGGGTTTAAGTTCCTGGTAGGATAAATCATTTAGAGCTCATGTTTTCCAAGGTGGCTTTGGGAATGTGGAAAGCATTTGGGAATTCAAAGGGCAATGGAGGACACAGGGCTTGGGGTGAAGCATCCCTGGACACACACACAGGGTAAGGAAGCCCTTCCCCTCCTTATCCAGGCACATTCCTTCTTTATCCAAGCACATTCACTCCTTTTCCAGGCCCATTCCCTCCACTTTGTAATAAAAATAATGGCAGTGGTGTTAAGTGAGACAATGTCACCATCTGCTTCCTGAGCTGTTTTTTCAGAGAGCAAAGACAGAGTACTCAGGGATGGAGGATTAGGAGGTTGTAATGTCATACCAAAAGCAGGAATTTTGTCCAATGGGCTCCTGATGATGGACTGCTCCATACACCACTTCCAGCTGCTCCTGCTCTGGGAACAGCCTCGTCTGGATCCATTTAAACAGACTGGCAAAGTGTTGAATGCAGCATATGGTGCCCTAAAACCACAGAACTTATTGACAGCAGCCCAGACTCACTAAAGAAAAGATCTTCTACAGCCTTGCTCTGGGAAGACCCAGCACTTTCCTCCGACTTGCAGCAGGTAAAGTCCATCCCACGCTCCCAGAGAGGATCCGCACCCTGTGTGCTCTCCCTGACATCTCATCCTCTTGGGAACACCCCTTGGGAGCTGTGGCCTGGAAAACACATGGATCTCCTGTCCTGGGGGCCTCCTCACTCCTGGTGGATGGGGCTCAATCCTCCACTGTAGCCACCCAAACCAGTCCAGTTCTGAATTGGCTCCACTTCCCGATTCACTGGGATGCAACACCTCCTGAGGGAAGGCGCCAGCAGGTGTTAGGGAAAGTGAAACTGTTTCTCACACCTCCCAGGTTACCCCAGCAAATCCCTGCCAGCATCCCCTGAAGATGACTTGGGTTGTTGGATCTCACTCCTGCAGCTCTATGGAAATCATGGAATCATGGAATGGTTTAGGTTGAAGGGATCTTAAAGCCCATTCTGTTTATCCTCTGCCATGAGCAGGGACACTTCCTACTGGTTGCTCCAAGCCCTGTCCAACCTGGCCTTGGACGCTTCCACAGCTCCTCTGGGAATCCCACATCACCCATCACCACCCCCAAGCCTGGCCTAACGCTCCATCACCAGCAGGACACAAGGGCTTCAGGGCAGGGAGAAGGACACACATCCCTCAGGGAGGTGCTGGATCTGGATGTGTGCAGGGACCGAGGCCACCCCGTGCCCGCCAGCGCTGCTCAGTGTCACACATGACACAATGCACAGAGCCAGTGACTCAGGGCCACTTGCTGACGCACCACACTGGGCTATTCTTCTCTCTCCCGATGAGTCGCTCCAAGATTGGACACAGTCTATCTCTGAGAGAGGCGCCTGCAATTAGCTTAACTCTTGGCAGTGCAGGAGAAATCTAATTTCCTTCGGGATCCGGCTGTCTGGAGGCAGGGACAGGGCTGTGCTCCCTCCCCTGGCCTGCCTGGGAGCTTTTGCTCCTTGTCAGAGCAGCTCCACAACCCACTGCTCACAGAAAACCCAGGGACTGGATCCTGGCTTGCAGAACTGCTCCATGTCCAGCTGTTCTCATTGGTGTTAACTATATGGATGTCATGAGGAACAATCAAATGAGAGACACCCCACTTTTTGGGTGGTAGCAGCAAGGGAATCTACTCTCCATCTTCCATGAGCACCACCTCTCCCACCCCAAAAACCATGGCACAATGGGAGCACTGGCCTCGTCTCTGCAGGACTTTGGGAACAGGCAACTGGTAGTGTGTAAACATCACCCCAAAGCTCTGAGATTCAAGTCAAAGCAGGAATCAAACATTCAGCTGCTTCTCAGAGCCTCTTTGGTCTGGAAATGGGCTGGAAATGTCAGGAAACCTGTGCTTCCCACGAGATGCCTGGTACTTCCTTCTTCCAGCCAGGCAGGAAGTAGCTTTGCTCATGGGGCTCTGCTCACAGGGCTCTGCTTGGTTTTGCTTCACCTCAACAGACCAGAAACCATAAAACTCCTACAGATCATCAACTCTGGGACTTCTTGCACCCTCACAGGGATCTGGGATCACTTTGGGATGCAGGACATTCCTCCTGCTCCATCCCTGTCTCCTGCAGTGACCCACGCTGGGCTCTGCTGTAAGTTGCTGTCAAGAGCCAGCCTGGAAACAGAGGGACCATCCCAGCCCCTCTGGGAGCAGGGAGTGGGCTCACACCCAGCTCGTGACCTCATGCTAAAACACCCTCTCTTCCTTCCCTGCCCACACCCAGGAAAAATTACAGCCCCTGGTGCCCGGCCTGGAGGCACCACCTCAGTGTCTATGCTGGGAACAGTTCTGGTGGTGGCTGGGTGGAGAATTGGGAGTTTCCTAGGAAATGACCTGGGGATCGGATCCTAGGGATCTGATGTTTGTTTGGGGCTGAATCCCTGGATAAGCTGAGCTCAGGTTAAAAATTCACCCCAAGTGAGCCAAATGAGGCTACACCAGCCAGCACCTTGCCCAGCCAAGTCCAGCTGGGCTCCCAGAAATTTCCGGATCTGGGGGCATCCATGGATTGAAACTATTCACAAAAATGCTCCTCCCTAGCTGGGCCTTATTAGTGCCTCTTTGTGTGGGAGACTCTCCCTCCAAGCCAGATTTCTCCAGCCCGTTTGCCCAGTCCTCCTGCCATCCAGTCAATGATTTGTAGCTGGGAAGCATGGAAGGATGCCTTTGGGATTCCCTGCATCCAACTGCTGCCATGTGGGATCCTTTCCCTCACAGCCTGTGTGCTGCTGGAGTCACATCTCCCAACTCCTCACTGTGACCAGTCCCACCAGCCAGGGAGGACAACAAAAAAGGTTACACCAAATCATCAGGACACTTTGCAAAGTGGGATGTGGGAATGCTGGGGACATCCCTCCTGCTCCATGCCTCCTCCCTCTCCTCCTCCTCGCATAGAGCAGCAGGAAAGGCCAGGTTGGAGGAGCAGGCTGGGATGCAGTGAGACCAACCCCGAGTGGTACCACAGTGCAGTGTCACAGCGTCCCACTCCTGTCCCCAAACGCCGCCAGCGAGGCAGCGCCGCGCTGAGGACACTGCGCCCCACCAGGGCGGCTCTGCCCCGAGCCCCAGCGGCTTTTCCCTGGGACAGGAGTGGGCCAGGCTGTGCCGGGAGGTGCTGCCCCTCCGCCTGCTCCCTCGGCATTCACACCCAGGAGAAAAGGAACCAGGGCTGGGCTGACCGTCCAACCTCGGCACGGCGCGGGCGGGGGAGGCGCGGGCACTCAAGGCACTCGCGGCAGCGGCCGGGGGACACCCGGCAGTCCCATGGGGACACCCTTCGATTCCCAGGGACCCCTCCCCTCGGTCCCCCCGCCTCCGTGCCGTTCCTGCCCTCCCGGCGCCTGCGGGGCCGGGAATGCTGGCCCTGCCCGAACCCTTCTGGCGCCGGGTCCCGCAGCCCTGTGCGCGTTAGAGACTCTTCACCACGGGGATGCCCCGCGCGAGCAGCTCTTGGGGGATGTGCGGGGGTGCGTGAGTGCCACCCCCAACCCCGTGCCTCCCATTGGAGGAATAGCATGTGCCCCCCTTATGGGAAAAGATCTGGCGTTCTCCTTGGAGGTCGGCTCTGCCCTCTGTGTCACTCGTCCCGGGCCACGCTCTCCTCCAGGGCGGGCGGGGCCTCCAGGCCGAGCCCCCCGGCGCCGCCGTGCACGCTCGAGAAGGACACCATGGTGTGGAGGAGCATCAGGACCAGCACGCACAGTCTGATCCTGCTGCTGCCGAGGCGAGACCCCGCAGAGACCGGCAGCAAGGACGGGGAGCGAGGCTGGTGGTACTGGTGGTACTGGTGGTGGTGGTGGTGGTAGAGGTGGTAGTGGTTCTGCCTCTGGTGATGGAGGTGGGGGTCGTGGCGGTGGAAATGGAGCGACTCTGACGCCGTGGATTTGGGGGATGTGTCCTTGTTGCTGTCTGAGGGGTGCTCGCAGGAGTCCCATTGCACCTCGCAGCACTTGGCCTCCTCGTCGGGCAGCTGGTTCTCCAGCAGCCCTGCAGGGAGGAAGGGAGCAGAGGAGGGGTCAGCAGGACACTGGGGAGAAAGCGAGCCCTGGTGCCCACCAGCTGTGGGATGGGCACACCTGAGAACCAGGACATCCAGACACCCCCTGGCACTGGCCCCAGCATGTGTGAGCCTGCACACACCAGCAAGGCGAGCTCGGGGCTCACCAAATCCTGCTCACAGTGGTAAAATATCCCCACCCTGCTTTAATCCATCACCTGCAGCTCCCTCTATGCTTTAGCTTTCAGAGGTAGGACTTTCACCTCCTGGGCTGAGATGTTGCTGTGCCCCCATTAACCCCTTACCCCCTTACCCTTGGCATGGCCACATTTTGGCATCAGGCAGTTTCCACACTGCCCCTCCTCCCACTCCACCCCTGCAATCCTTCCAAACGCGGGGAGTGGCTTGGAAATTCGCCAAGGCTCACCATCACCCCCCTGTGCCCGGTGTGAGCCCGGCCCTCCTTACCCGTACAGATGAAGCCAGGCAAACCTCCATAGATCAGCTCATCATTGTCCGGTAACACGAAGGGGCACCTGGTCTGCACCTCCAGGCAGTATTGCTTGCATGGGATCCGCTGCCGGCACTGCTGCTGGGTCACGTTGAAGTACTCGGAGCACAGCCACGCCTTGTAGACAGCCTGGGGGACATCGTGGACAGGGACACGTCACTTCCCAAGCACCGGGACAGCTGGAGCACCGCAGGGTGGAAGGGGATGGGAGAGCTCCTAGCTCTTGTGGGAAATGTGTGTTGGGGTCATTTGTTGGATCTAAACAATCCACTGGAGTGTAACAATGGTGGAATTCGTCTATCCAGCTAAATCCACCACGAAAATAAAGCTAATTACCACATGGAATAATGTCCCCTACAGACAGGCATCGTGACAGATTCTGCCAACATCAGCGACCCAAGAGCTCAGTTTGTCACACAAAAATACAAACACTGCTTATCACCCGGCCCAGAGTGTCCTCCTCATCCCCAAGACATCCCACTGCTCTCCTGGGGAAGATTCTCACCTCCTCTAAAGTGCTTTGGCCCCCATGAGCTCTGGACACGGGACAGCAGAACACATCATGGGCTGGTCTTTACTGGAAATTTCCTGCTGGAAAAGCTGCTGGACAGAAGCAGCTGGGATGCAGCACATGCAGCCACTGCTCCTCAGGCTTGTCCCTCTCTGCCACCAAATAACACCTTCCTCACCTTCCCCACCAAGTCCTGGGAGAGGTTCCCGATTCCCTGACATTTGGAACTTCTGCTGTGCCATTTCTTTTGGCTAAAGGGGGAAACTTGTTCATTTTCCATGGATGTTCTGGCACTGGGATGTACCAGTAGTGCAGGTGTCCGCACGTGCTCTGTTCACCTTTCTGATACTTCAAGCTGTACTTGGCAACATTTCCAGAAGGAAGAGCACCCTGGGGGTTCAGCTGTGAAGGCAAGGCTGTGCCACATTCCCTGCCTGTCCAGCCTGTCCAGTACTGGGTTTCCCTCTTCCCTTCCAGCCTCTGTGAGCTTGTGCCCACAGTAGACAGCAGGGCATAGCCCAGTTGGCTCAGTTTCAACCATATTCCCAAATTTCCCTCATTTCCCCAGCATCAGGCATGGGGGAAGTTGTTTGTCTCCACTGGCTACAGCAGACAGGGAGGGAGATCTCCCATTTCTCCAGGTGTGCATGATTCCTCAGGCTGCAAGAGACCCAGGGCACTTCCAGCTCATCCATGAACTCATGAGGGCACGAGTGACAGCACCATGGTCATTCCATGGCTACATCCAACTTCCTTTGAAACCAGCTAGAAAGGGGTCCCCGTGATTCAAAGGGAGAGTTTCCCTCCTCTGCATGCTCAGAGAAACCCCCTGCTCTGCCTTCCAGCTGCATTTTCATTTTCTGGAGGCTTTAAACCCATCACTTCTTTGTTTCCCCATGTTTTTCATAGATCCTTATCATTGTTTCTTTGGCCCACGGTGGTGTCAGGATTAAAGGTGGTTGGGAAATTCTTGGCAAGTTATTTTAGTTTGGTTTTTTTTTTTTTTTTTTTTCCCTGTAAAATACCAAATCATGAAAGGCAGAATTTTCACAGAATTGTGTTAGCTTTGGTGAAACTTTCATCCCAAAAAGTTTAATGGGCACCAGGACACAATTTATGGAGTGAACATTTTGGAGCAGTCCCCAGCACTGTGGGCAGGGCTGGCCCCTGGGATGTGAGAATGCAGGTGCTTTTTCTCCTTATCCTGTTGGATGTTAATTACTGGGACACAGTGGAGTGGCTCCAGAGGAGGGAATGACTGCAGAGTGTGAGGACACAAGCAGGAGAGTTTCCAGGTCTGGATCTGCATCCCTGAACATGGAAGTGTCCAGGGCCAGGCTGGATGGGGTTTGGAGCACCCTGGGATAGTGGAAGGTGTCCCTGCCTGTGGCAGGAGGTGGGACAGGATGGGTTTAAGGTCCCTTCCAACCCAAACCATTCTATGGCTGCATGATCTGCCTGAGCTGATTCCCTAGAAGCGAGGAGGAGGAGGCCATGCTCCAAAGGGGCCACAACCCCCACTGCAGCAGTGCCCAGAGGGTGTACAGTGGGCTCCAAAGCACAAACTGACTGCCCAGCATGTATTCAGACAGGCCATATCCTTATTCCAATCCCTGCCTGGACATGATGCTGTTATTCCCACATGCTCCAGACACACTCCAGTGTAATGTGGAGCAAAACAGACAGAGGACTTATTAATTACCTTAATTATTTGGGGTGCCTTTAGAGCAACAAGGAGAGGGTGTCCTGAGAACACCCTGACCCTCAGAGCATCCGGCAGCAAGTAGCTGGATGAGCTTCTCCTTCCCCTGATGACCATCCAGGATTTTGGACAGCTGGTGTTGATGACCTACTTGAATTTGAACTGGCTGATGTCAGGTGGGTGAATTCCCCCCAAAGCCATGAAGTTTTCAGGATTAAACTGCAGCCACAACCAGCCTGCAGTTTAAAGGGGAATTATGAACACACAAGAAGCTGGATGGATATCACTGTTGCACCCAGCCCCATCTGGGATGGACACCCTAAATCCATCCCTCCAGCTCAGCCTCTTTTCCAGCCCTCATCTGCCTTAGGATAAGCATCTCCATCAGTGGGACTTCCTCGTGTTTCCCAAGGAGGTTGTTTTACTGCACTTATCTCGCTGCCTACAAGTTTTCCTTCATACTTGACCTACATTTTTCCATCCAAAAGTTCACTCCCTTCAATCATTCCCTCCACCATTCCCTCTCCCTGCTCCGTGTTTACACATCTCTAATATTTGCAGATGTCTCACGCTCCCCCTTTAGTCACAACTCAGGCGAGCTGGGCTGATTTACTCACTCCCATTTCCTGCCAGTCTCCTTCCCAGCTCCGACTCTCCCACGCTGCTTCCCAGATCCAGTCACATCCCAGCTCCCACCTGGGCTCACATGCAGCCAGGCATGGAGGCTACACTGAGTGATCCAGCAGAGGATTGTGGGCGTCACCTGAGCTGTCCCAGCTCCAGATTTGGGTGGAAAAGGCAGCTGGAGGAGATTTCCCAAACTACTTTGGGTTCATCCTGCTCTCATGTGGAAACAGCACAAGCAGGCTCTGCATGGATCCACAAATATCCCTCCTAAAATGTTTGTGATGATTCTCATCAGGGAAGACCCCCTCAGGGTCACCCACACATCCATGAATTTAATGAAAATATGGAAGGAGGCACTGCAAGGAGCTGATGATACCACCAGGGAGGGCAGAGCTGGAGCACTCATGCAGAACCTGAACCAGGATTCCCTGGCTGCCTTCCATTCTTCCTTCCCTTTGCCCTTGAGGGAAGCACTGACCCCAGGCAGCCCTTGCCATTCCCTTGTGGCAGATCCTCCAGGTGCTGCAGCAGGAATTCCTGCAGCTCTGCAGGATGGAAACTGCCTGTGTGTACTCACAAACAGACACATCCAAGACCTGCTGGTCCAACAGGGCTCTCCCACTCCACTGGGATCAGGATGAGACACAGGTCAGATCCCAGTGTCCTCCTATCACTCACCCACAGAGATCCATGTCACAGACAAGGAGCAAATTCCCTGGGATGCTCAAGGTTTTGGTATCCCCAAGCTTACCCCACACAGCCTCCTTAATTCTGCTGTTAAAAAGGACATGTGAGAATTTAGGACAGGAAGAAATTTATTCCCTGCTTAGATCAAGTAGGAAAGCTCCCTGGTTTCCATCCTCTCCCTCTCTGGATTCTTCAGGAAGCG
Source organism: Ammospiza caudacuta (assembly GCF_027887145.1). Taxonomy (NCBI): domain Eukaryota; kingdom Metazoa; phylum Chordata; class Aves; order Passeriformes; family Passerellidae; genus Ammospiza; species Ammospiza caudacuta. Next base: position 14,774,855 of record NC_080606.1, on the reverse strand, counting down.
GGTTGGGTTGCAATCAGTGTTCCTGCCGTTCTGGTTTGGCTTTTGGCAGATCTCCAGCCTGGCCAAGTAAATTAAAGTGACCTCAGCTCCAAAATAGCTCCAATTTGGTGCCCTCTTCCTGCATTTTTAGCTCTGGAGGACTGGCTGCATGACTCTGAGGAAGCACACAGAATTTGGCTGCCTAGGAAAGGAGCCAACTTCACAGACCCGATTTATACAGAAGGAAGAGGACAGGCTATCTGTCCACATTGGAATTTTGGAGGTGGGATGAAAACCTCGTCCTAAAAGACATTAAAAAAACCCAAAATGAATTGGATTTCTAATAGTGAATTAGGCTGTCTGCTCATGCAGCAGCAGTCAGAGGGATGGAGCTTTCACGGGGAATTCTGTGCCAAATGGGAATTCTTCCCTGCCTGCACTATTCCCTCTGTCTCCTAGCAGCACCAGGACAGCATTCCCCACCAAGCAGCTTTTCCAAAGTCTTTCTGGGTCCTTAGGATTTCTGCACAAATGTGGGCACTTCAAGGCCAGTCCAGTTGCTGCCAGTATGTTGGAAACACTGGCACTGCTGTGGAATCATCCCAGCTACATTTTGGGAGAACCAAGGAGCAGGAATGGAGCAGCATTCTCAGGACACACCAGCACTGCAGAGGATGCAGTGTTTGGGATAGCTTGGATGCCCATTGGGAATGCCAGCTGTAATTAACAAAACAAACTGTTGTTTTCCCATCTGAACAGTAATCAATGCTTGGGAAGTTCCCCCAAGGAAAATCCTGCTAATGGCACAAACATAATTAACCCTTCTCATTAATTAGTGGCAGGGATTGGGGCAGCATCCCCAGCCCAAAATCCACTTCTCTGGAAGGGGGAGATGCAGCCTGGAAGGCAGAGAGGGAAATAGGGAGATTTTCCCTACAAAATAACCTCAGAAGGAGTCCTGGGATGTGCTTGGACCAGAGGTGAGGATCACTCTGGAAGCTGGGCTTTGCCATCATGACTCTCCTCCTTTCTCTCTTCTCACTGGGTGCACCCAGCTCCCAGCAGGGATGGGATGAAAGATCCCTGCCAGACCCCAGCCTGCAGCAGCCCCCTCCCCTCCCCTCCCAGAGCAGTTCCTGGGACTCACATTTCCATCCTGGTCTGAGAGGAGCATCTGGAGTGGCTGTGCCTCATTAATCTTGGACACAGGGAAATGAGCACTGCTAATGAGCCGCTCGGGCAGCTCTCCAAGCTCTGGCACATGAGGATGCAGCACGGGAAGCAGGACAGGCTGGGGGGGAGAGAAGAGCCCCCCTGGATGGCAGAGGATTAAGGGAATACTGAGGTCCAGGGCCAGCCAGGAGGAGTCACAAACACATCTGCAATGTCCAATTACCACTGTATTCAATTAACTCAGACAGTAACAATGTGGAGCTTTAAACCAGCTTCTTTTAGGCTTTTTTAAAATTCTCCTTGCTATGGGCTGTTCCAACATCATCTCTGGAACAGCTGATTTTTGGTTTCTTTGATAGTTCTGGAGTTGTTATCCCTGCCTTGACACATTCACATGCTCTGGGTTAGGAGAGAGGGGACAAAAAACACTAACCCAACCCTAAACCTCAACAACTGGACAGGATTGTGGGATTTGTATTGTTTTTCCTTCATTTTTAATATAAAGTTGCCTTTTGCCTGGCGATGACAGCCCTGGAGCCGCAGCTCCTCCGTTTCCCAACCAGGGGAGCCTCTGCCCATTGTGCCCAGCTCCAGAGGGCACGGAGCAGCAGGCACAGGGATGGAGCTGCCAGCAGGAATGCCTGGGACATGGATGGGATGGGGGAATGGGGATGGATGCACATTGTACCCAGCTCCAGAGGGCACAGGGATAGGGCTGGCAGCAGGAATGCCTGGGACACGGATGGGATGGGGGAATGGGGATGGATGCACACAGGCTGCAGGGAATGGCACTGGTGGGAATCCCAACTGGAGTGAGTGTTCCTCAAACATCACTGGAAACTCCACACAGAGCTGCTGGGCTGGCTGGCACGTGCCCATTCCAGGCTCTGCATTACCCTACAGTCTACTCCTGTCCAGGGTTGGTTTGCCCAGAAATTCTCCCCCAGCCATCCCACCCATGACACCAGTTTGCATCCTGATGTTGTGTGTTGTTCTGGGCACAGATGGGTCCAGGTCTGGCACTGACCAGGCTGATCCTCCAGAAAGGTCCTGGGCAATGGAATGTCATCTCCTGTGCTCCCAAACTGTGCCTTCCCACCTACATCCCACCATATCCTTTCACCTGAGTGATGAAGTCACTTCCAAATTACTTGGAAGTAAATTGTCAGAGCTACCCACTCACCATTCAACCACCTGATGAAGCAGCTGATAGTTTTAAAGTTTAAAAAAAAATACTTCCAGTTTTCATTTTAAAAAGAAAGCATTTTAGCTTTAATTCCCAGTTCTTGGATTAAAGAGACTGTGTGAATGCTCCTTCTTTCAGAGGGAAAAGCCCAAATTTCCCCCTCTAAGCCACTCAAACCCAGTCTGAGACACACAATGCCCCAGGTGCTCATTGGTCAGAATTAAGAGAAAATAGTTTTAAGTGTGACCCCCACACACCTGACACACTCAAGGCTCAGGCAGCAACTGTTACACTATGTCACAATATCAGGCAGCTCAACAAATGCCTTGGGAAGGACTGGAGTGGGGAAGGAAAGGAGAACCAGCACCCCAACCTGTCTCTGCAACCACACACACCCCCAGCACCCACAGGTGATGGGCTGGGGGTGGCAGTGCCAGCTCCCAGCCCTGGGAATGCTCTCAGGGGACAGACACCACAGGCACAGCCTCCTGGCTTTGCTCATCTGCTCATGGCACCAAGGGCTGCTGTGTGCAGAGCCCAGGGAAAGCCTGGTCTGATCCCAGCAGATGCCACACTGCCCTTGGAACAAGCCCAGGAGGAAGAGCTTGTGCTCGTGGTTGCACCAAAGCAGGAAGCATTCCCTGGAAGAGCAGAGCTTGTGGACTTGCTTTGGACACCTCTGACAGCTCCTGTGCTGAGGGGACAGAGAACATGGCAACCCAACATGGCCATGTGCCTGTGCCTGTTGATTAATCACAGTAATTAATGGCACAGCTGGATGGACAGGAAGGCAGTGACCACTGCCAGGCCCTCCTGCCTCCCACAGCCAGTGCCTGTCTCCATGCATGTCACAGTTGCTCCATGTCCCTGCCCAGCAGCGTCTGCAGCCCTTTCCCTCCCACCACAGCTCCCACTGTTCCCAGTGCAGGCTGGGATCTGCCTGGAGGTTATTCCTGTCCAGCCACCCAGCCCTGACCCCTCCTACAGCCCCCAGCCCATTGCAAGAGGCTCTTGATCCCAGACCACTGCTGCAAACATCCCAATTCCCACAGAATATTTCCATTTCATTATCAAACTCCACCTCGGGGTAGATGCATCCTCTCCCCAAGGGGGGTGAGCAGGGGGTGACAGTGCTCTGCTCACAGATTGGAGCTCTCATCCCAGCATTCCTGATGCTGTTCAGTCCCCCCTCCTCACATCCTGGGTGTGAGCCCTGGCATTGTGAATTCCCTGGCAGTGTCTGGGACAGGGTGGCCCAGCTATGGTGGGCTGCCCATGGGCACTGCTGCCAGACCCCAGGCACAGCCAGTCCCTGTCCCAGGATGCCAGCCCAGGATCACAGTGAGGCCAGGGGGACCTGCATTCCCAGGCTGCAGTTAATCCAGGCTGCTGCTCTGTGCTCCCCTTTCAAAAAGGGTCTTGGCTGGGCTTGAGAAGAGAAGAGCAGCTTGTCAGGAAGGTGAGGCCACCTGGAGTGTGGAGGTTTGTGTGGGAAGGGGGTGGACACCAGGAGACAGGGACAAACAGCTGGTGGCCAGGGAGAGAGCAGCTCTCCCTGGCATCTGGAGGGCTCTGTCCTTGTGACACCACATGGCCATGCCCCAAGGTGGAAGAGGGGAGGCCAGGCCTCCAGTTCCAGGGTGTCACCACACTCTGAGGAAAGCTCTTCCCAATATCCCATCTAACCCTGCCCTCTGGCAGTGGGAAGCCACTCCCTGTGTCCTGTCTCTCCATCCCTTGTCCCAGGTTCTTCTCCACCTCCCCTGGAGCTCCTTTAGGCACTGGAAGGGGCTCTAAGGTCTCTCTGGAGTCTCCTCTTCTCCAGGTGAGCACCCCCAGCTCTCCCAGCCTGGCTCCAGAGGGGCTCCAGCCCTTGGAGCAGCTCTGTGGCCTCCTCAGGACTTGCTCCAGCAGCTCCATCCTATACAATCCTCACCTGCCAGCCCCCAGTGGGTCAGATACCAGCCCATCCTACCAGCCCAAGGACTTAAAAAGTAATTAAAGACCTCTGCAAAACTGAAGCTGAACACGATGGAGTTGGGGACAGAGGGAAAGTGAGGTCCCTGCAATCCATTAGGATGGCTTGAGGAATTCACTCCCATTAGGTCCTGCTGCAGCCAGGGGCTTAACAGGATTCAAAAGTGGATTAAACATTTATACAGCTAATGAGAACATCCTGTTACATTAGATAGGATATAAAAAAATAAAGGCGAGACACTTCAGTGCCACGAGCCATAAATTACCCACCAGTGATGGGGGCAAGGGAGAAGTTTCTTTGCTCATCCCCCTTCCAAGGAAATGGTGAGGCTGGAGAATTGTTCTCAGGATGGTGTGAGTGTCCAGCCCAGCAAGGGCTTGTAACAGCAGGCATCCAATGCCTATGGAACAGCCCAATCCTGTACTTTGCCAGGAGCCCCCTGCACAGCATCCTGTGAGGTGCCACTTGGCTTCAGTGGGAATGGGACAGGGTATAAGGCAGCAGGAGGAACCTGGTCCCTCATGTCATCCTTCTGCACCCCACAGAGATGGGCAAGCAGCAGGATCAGGCCCATCTCCACTCCCTCATGGAGCAAACAGCAAGGAGACAGGAGCATCCCAGCTCCTGGGCACCCTCCACGGTCACAGGGAAGTTCAGTTTTCCATGCTCATGCTGGGTCTTGTATCCACCTCAACTTGTGCCCACAGGTCCCTTAAATGCAAGCAAAGATGATTTTGAGATGCTTATCAGCACTCCTGGCAGCTCCTACTGCTGGAGACACACAACAGGCCACCGCTCATATCAGCCCTGAGAGCTACAACCTCTGCTTTTCTCTCCCTGGCTGAACAGCACTTGCAGAAATCTCCTGCTCCCTTGCAGGGAGGAAAGCCCCAGGATAGCTCTCAGTCTCTGTGGTAAGCAGCAGGCAGGAGCTCCTGGCTGGCATCGCTGCTCAGCCAGAGAATCCCAAGGGAAGCACTGCTGCAGGGAAACCCATCCCTGCTGCTCTGCCCTGGAGGGAGCCAGGCCAGGCTGGGGCTGTCCCTATCCCTGTCCCTGTCCCTGATGCTCCACAGAGTGGAAGTGCTTCCCCTGCATTCCCAAGAGCAAGGAGTGTCTGGAGAGCGGTCCCAGGACCACACTCTGAGCCAGGCTGCCACCCCAGAGCTCCTGGTGCCTCCTGGCAGTCTCATTTGAACAGGAGAAAAAGGAATGATGACAAGCAACACAGCATGGCAGGAAAACACAGCTCCCAGCACACACAGGCAGAGACCCCTGTGGATTCCTCCTCTCCACAACCAGCTCCAAGGAACATGACACTTAAGACCAAGAGCAGGTCAGGGAGATGCCCAGGTCTGAAGGGGCTTGAACTCATTACATTAAAGACACAAACACAGCTCCTGTTCTGCCAGCACTGGTCAGTCCTTCCCAAACTGCGGCCATTCAGAAAATTCCAAGAAAATTCCACTTGCCTCCTCTCCCTCTGTAGCCACCAGCAGTGGGGAATGCTTGGGACTGGTACCTGTGGGCTCAGGGTGTTCCAGGCTCCCTGATCTGTGCAAACCCAGGAGCTGGCACACCTCTCATCAGGAAAACCCCCAATCCAGCCACTTCCAGCCCCCCTCTCCAGCTCTACCTTCTCTCCTGTCCATCCACAGCCTCCACCCACCAGCAATGCTGCAGAGCTGCCATGCAGGGACGAGATTCCAGCCAAACACGTGTATCTGTTACTCCCAAGAGGATGAGCAGGGCAGGTGGCATTTCCTTCTCCAGCCAGGACCAGGAACAGCAGGATGCTGGCACAGGCAGGGCTCTGGAAGAGCAAATCCTTGCCAGGTGAGGCCATTTCATGCTGCTTTTTGAACAGAGTGACCACGTTGGCAGCATCTGGGGGTGCCAACGCTGCCAGCACTGCTCTTCCTGTGACACCCCAGGAGCATGGCTGGGAGAGAGGCCCCAAGGAAAAGCCAGGAGCTGGGAAGAGAAGCGAGGCTGAAGCAGGCAAGCCATTCCAGGCAGGCAGCTGCTGGCTCTGCCCACGGGAATGGGGCTGGAGCAGCGTGGACAGATGGCTACTTCTTGCCCAGGCAGTCTCTGTGTCTCATTCACAGATTTGCTGTCCCTGAGTCATTGCCCTTCAAAGGACAGCAGAGCTGAGCTCCTGCGTGGAGCCAGGCATGAGTCGCATCCTAATGGCATCCCAGTGACAGCGGGAATGGCCCCCGGCAGCCAAGCACACCCTGCCTCTGCCACCTGCCTGCCTCCCACCCTGCAGGGCAGCTCTGGAGCCCACAGCAGAGGAAAAGCCTGTGGGGCATCCCTAGGACAGGCCTGGGGCTGTGGGATGTTTTGACAAACCCTCTCTGTGTGGGATCCGTGGCACTGCCCAGTGCCGGGGTCAGGCCAGGCCATGTGTGATCCCTGCTGGGCAGAACAGCTCCTTCCCTGCTGGAAAAGAATCCTGTCCTCAGGTAGGGATCAGGTGAAGCCCCTTGTGAGGGCAGGTCCAGCTGGGCTCAAGCAGACACCCAGTGCATCCTGTCCCACCTCTCAGTGCTGGTGTAGGAGGTGCAGCCTGCTCTCCCTGGGATGTGTGTGGGGCTGGAAGCCAGCATGGCACCAGCAGATCCCTCTGTCTATGGGGAGCAGGGATCACTGCCTGGTAGGAAAAGCAGCATAGCAAGACAGCCTGATCTGGATGGCCACAGGCAGCCTGTGCCAGGGGATGTGCACAGCAAGGGGACTGTGGGCTGTTTTGTTTTCCCAGATCTCACACTTTGCTGGTATCACTGTATGCACTACTGAGCTCCTGGCCCCCAAAGCCTTCCTGTACCACACAGAGCAGCTGGATGCTTTCCATCTCCAGCTGCTGAGGTGGCATCTCTGAGGAGCTCATCCCAGCCTGCTGGTGAAGCCCCTGCGCCCACTGTGCTCCCAGGGATGGGCACACATGGAGAAGAACATAGGTCTGCATCTGGCACTGATGGCAGCAGGCACAGCTGGGAGCACACAGAGCAGGAACTGGAGCCTGTGGCACTTGGAGCTACTGGTGACAGTTTGATGGAGAGAGATGTCACCCTCCCTCTCTGTCCCCGCACCATTTGCCAACCCGCCTGTTGCTCCATGGAGCTGCTGCTGCCTTGGGAAACTTGTGGGCTGTCCCTGCAGCACCACTGACAGACACAGGCGAGGACAGGCAGACAACAAGGACTGACAGACAACCAGAGCAAAGGAGGCAGCCAAAAACCACCCAATATCCCCCATAAATCACTCCCATTCATACCCTGACCCCATCCCAGGCTGATTTACCCCACAGCACTGGTGTAGGTTCAGCCTCCAGCCCACCACACACTCCCAGGCAGCTTGAGATGTCTCCACCCCAAGCAAAACTCAGGGCTGTCCAAGCACCATCTAAGCACCCCCACTCCCACCTGGCTTGCAGGCCTCCCAGGTCCCAGGTCCCACTGGCACATTCCTGACACCTCTACATCTTTTATTCCAGGGGGCAAACTCCTTCCATCAGTTCAGCTTTTGTTTCTCCTGCTTTCCAAGCCTTGATCTCAGTTTTCAAGCATCAAGGAGGTACCTGACACAAGGCACTGGAATGGGGTGTGCCAGAGGCTGCAGCCACAGCACCTGCAGACCAAACCCACCATGGTCCTCTGGCCCAAATTATTTATACAACTAAACCACATCTTTGTGCAAGGCTGCAAAAAATTCCCTTTGTTCCCATGGAATGGGTGGGGAACAAGGAGCTGCACACTTGGCTAAGCTTGTGCATGTGCTCCTGCTCAAGCTGCCAAATGACTGCACTGACCTGCTGGAATTACTTTCAAATTCACTCTGGAACCTTTTTTCACCTCATGAAACACCTCACTGGCCAGGCTGGTTGTGGAGAAGATCTGGAGCTGCCACAGGTGCGTGGGAGCAGCCTCTCCCCTCCTGCTGCTCCTGGTGTACCAAATGCTCCACAGGAGACCAGTCCAGGGTGCAACTTTGCAGTCACCCATCCATAGATTCTCTGGAAGCCTCACTTCTAAAGTAACTTAGCAACCTTAAAAAACCTAAAGTAACTTAGTAACCTTAAAAAACCACACGGTTTTGGTGAAACCACTTTTGCTGCGGTTCTCAAGGGACCTTCCCTCTGTGCAAGTAGCCATCCAGGCTCAGAGCAGGAGTGCAGCAGGTATAGCAACATTTTGGATAAGCCCAGCCCAAAAAAGCTCAACCTGAGCTACTTTTGTGAAGGTGAAATGCTGCTTTGGATCCCCCAAGAGGTGTCCCTGGCACTGGGATAACCCCAAGACAAGGTGTTCCCAAAGCTCCTGGCACCAGCAGGCTTAGGTTTGCAGAAGATGTTCCACAGGGAGGGATGCTCTGTAGGGATGCTGATTGCTGATGCTATTCCTGGTTAAACAAGAGCCAGAAAACAGGACCCCAGAGGGTGCTGAGCCTGGGCACTGAGGATTTGCTCCCTGCTCCATGTGAGATGTGCCAGGGGATGATGCCAGAGCAGGAGCAGCCTCCATTTCTCACCACATCACTGCACACCAGCGGCACAGAAACACCAGCAAAGCCTCAGGAGTGAAATCCTACCCTGCCAGGGGTACTGGAGAAACCAGAGGTGCAGAACCAGATCCCACAACCACGGGCTTGTGTGTAGTGAAACCTGATAATCTAATCACATCTGAGATGCTACAGGTCCTGTCCAGCCCAGCTCTGCTGCCAGCCCCCTCCTGCCTGTCAGCCCTTCTCTCTCCACAGCTTTATTTCTTGCAGCCTAATGACTCCTTAATGGGCTTTGTCCCATAGATCTTGATTTGCCCCAGCACGGGTGGGAAGGGGCACTTTGGAGCTGTTGGGGTGGGAGCCAGCATGCAGAGCTTGCCTTGGCATGAGCAAAGCTCTCATCTGGTGTCTGAGCTGGAGCAACACTGCTCTTTTCCTGTTTGGAAAGATGGGAAAAGGCACAAAAGAGCCCTAAGCATCCCTCAGGGCACTGCTTTGGAGGGACAGTGATTTCCCCCTGCACTGAGCCCTGCAAAGCCTGGGCTTACAGTTTGAGTGCTGCTGCTGCCCCACATTTCCTGATGGATATTCCAGTCCAATATTCACATCCCCAGGCCATGACCTCCTCAAGCCCTTTTGGAGGATGCTCCAAAGTGTCCCCACAACTGCTCAGTGCACTGAGTTCACTGTGTCCTGCAGTGACAAAGGGTACAAGTTACACAGCAACAGGCGAGATGGAGGCGGCCAGCAGCTGCTCCTGACTCAATTAATGACTTTTCCCTCTCATGTTCAAGAAAACACAGGCATGTGCCACCTTTTATACACATCATCCCTACCTAGCACCATCAGCCAGCAGCTAGCAGGCAGATCCTTGCAGCATGAGGTGAAATGTGTTTGAGAAGATGGATGGACCTTGTGAATCCACTTCCATCTCTTCCTCCTGTCACAGGATGCCAGTGCCCCTGTCCATGAGTGTCCCTGTGGGAGTCAGACCTCCCAAATCCCACCAAATGGGAAATGCAAACAATAAACCCCAGAAGTGCATCTTCATGGTTTAATGTCTCTCAGCCACAGGGATTTCTGGTGTTAGTTGGAAAAGTAACAAATAAAACATGTCCAGGGGTGATTTGGAAGTTGACGGTGCTGCACAGGAACAACAACACATGGAAAAAGTGGGATCTGCCCAGGAATGACCCCCAAGCAGAAAATAAAAAGGGACAGTATGACACTCAGCACTGAGTAATCTCAGCAGCTGAATTACACACAAACCCCACCATTTCATGGGATTCCTATCTCCAGGGGAACTTTGGTCCAGTCTTCCCCAACCTCTGGGCACAGACTGCTGTTGCAGACAGGTAGAGAAATTATAAAAGAAAGGCCTCATAAAATCAGGCCTGCTCTGTTAAATCAATAGCTAGCCTGTCATTTCTTCTAAGTGCAGCTAGTACTTTGCAAGTTCCCATGTGAAAACAATCTGGGTATGAACAGTTTGTTAATGTAACAACCTTTTTTGGGTGGAAAATAAGTGCACCTGCACTTATTAGACCTGTTCCATGAGAATCCACAAAAGAAAAATGCAAAAAACTTGAACCTTAACACATACAAATCACCTTTTGACCAACAAATGAAGTAGTAAGAAAACTACCAGGTAATAGATGTTGTACAGAAGGTCTGTGAAAACTATAAAATAAGTTTTGTGAATAAAAATTTGGCTTTTCCTGCATGAAGAAAATGGAGCTCAAGTGATTTATTCCAATAGACAGATCTGGGGTTGGGATGTCCAGGATGCTGTTTCACCTCCTGGCAGGACTTGGTTTTTCTTCCCAAACCTGAGGGCAGCTCTCAAGATTATTATAATAATTGTAATGCTCTCAGGGAGTTATGTGTCTCCTGAAACCAATATACAACACTTACACACTTCCAAATTTTTAGCTTGGGGTGAAACCTGCTGCCACAGGAAGGAACTGGCAGCTCCAGTTGGGATTTGGTGTTGCTGTTGTTTGAAATAAGGTGGAAAAAAGAGCCCAAATCACCAGAGTGGTGTGGCTGCCATAGAGCTCCCTATGAGCTCTCAGCTGAGCCACACTTCTTAGGCACCAAATTCCAGAGGGATCCATGCCTCAGCAGAGGGAGGCTGTGTGCAGGTGAGCTGAGCTGCTGTGCCTCCTCATCTTCAATTTCCCAGCTGCTGTTACAGAATGGCAGGGATGTGAATGGGATGCAGCACAAACCCTCCACACTCAGCCCTGCTCCCACAGTCCCATGTCTCAGAATTATCATTTAAATCCTGTTTCTCCAGCTCCAGAGCTCCTGAAGCCAGAATCCTGATGTGAGGGCTCTGCAGGAGCTCTCACACTGGCCAAGCTGCACATTCCACTGTTTTCCTCCACTCCTCTGCTGTTTTCCTGTTATTTGCTCTCAGATGTTATCACCATCAAGCAATACCCTTGCCATCCCTCACAAACAGGTATTATCCAGCATCTGGATGGGAATCACAAATTCAAACTGCTTCAAAAATCCTGTCAGCCACATTTTTCCAAGGCAATGAGTAACTGTAGTCCCTGCTCAAGTCCAGAGGACTCGAAATCAGGCCAAAACTCGATTGTCACCACAGTGCTGGAGGGGTCTGGTACAAGCTTCAATTCACAGATGGGAACAGCCCCTGAGAGGGAAAAGCTGAGCCTCATGGATGTGAAAGGCTGGAGTAAGACACATAAATATGGAGTGAATGGCCTTAAACAAAGCAGCCTGATTTTTCAGGATAGGAGCTGTGAGGGCTCCAGTGGGAGTGTGCAGGCTCGGGCACTCCCATGGGAATTTCCCAGTGGGTGGCTCAGGGGAGTGTGCACAGGTTGTCCCTGCTGCTCCTGCCTCCTGTTGCTTCCCAAGTGCTGCCTGAGGAATGCAAGGCTGGAGCTCACAGATGCTCTAAGGATGCACTGACGTGACAAAGAACCAGCTCAGAGGAACGAGTCCTGCCACTACCTCCAGCTCTGCATCTCCCCAGCACATTTCCTGCTCTCCCATCGAGGATGTTAAACCCAGGGACAATTTATGGAGACTCATCGAAGCACAGCTCTGTTTCTACACAGTTTGGAGTCCCAACATAATTATTTTCTCACCTCTTTTGCTTCTCTCTCTGGGACTCCCAGCAGAGATGGAAGCTAAGCCTGAAGTTGGAACATTTATGCTCCACCAGACATGGCACAGAGAGATCCTGATCCTGCTGGGCCCCTGCAAGCAGGAGCAGCACAATGGACAGCACCCTGCAGAAGTGGAGCAGCAGGACCAAACTACTCAGAGCAGGCTGAATACTGCATCCCTTGGAAACCACAGGGGGAATCTGGGAAGCAGACTGTAATTACCTGCCTTGGCCCATGCCAGAACACAGGCACAAGCTCCTGCTCAAACCCAGCTCCCCACAAAAGCGACCCTTGGAGTGGTGGCCAGGATCTCACCAATGGCCCTTTGCTGAAAAACACCACCTCAGTGTCCCAGTCCTGCTCCTGGTGCTGCTCCTGCACTTTCCCAGGGCATGAACATCACTTCAAGAGCTGCTCTGCAAATCCAAGTGTCCCTCAAAACTCCTGTCCCAGAAGAGGAGCAGCCAACCCTGTCACACTGCCAGGGAGGGAGCTCAGCCACCATCCCTGTGGGACAATGCTGTCGCACACCCCAAGACACAGCTCTGAGAAAGGGAAGCACATTTAATTACGGAGACCATTGCACTTCCCAGATGTGATGTCTGGAAGGAGCACAGGTGAGCCAGGCAGCTTGGAGCTGGTGGAAGCTGGAGGCACCACGGGTTTGTAAGAATGAGCACCCAGCAGAGCCACACTGGGGGTTTGATGGAGATCCAACCTCAACTCTCATCTGGGAGAGGAGATGGCTCCATACCAGCCTTGATCCCACTGATGCTGGGAGACACAACCAACCCATCAGCTTTCAGAGCAGGGACTGTGTCCCGGGGCTGGGGACGAGTCAGTGACACGGGGGGAACACCAAGGTGGGAGGCACAGTCCAGCAACCCTGGGCAGAAAGAGTGTAAGAGCTGGAAAACAGCTGCTGCATACAGGGAAGGGGCACTGGCACCATGGTTCATCTCAGGTCACCGCTGGTCTAATGACAGCCAGGAAGAACTCTGGGCTGTCCCAGGAGCAGCAGCAGGTCTGAGGCAAAGGTGAGGGGCCTCACACATGTCCCATCTCAGCCCTTGTGTGCACAGGGGTGCACAGTGAAAGAGGTGTGGGTAAGGCTAGCAGGGATAGGGGTGTCAGGAGTGAAGTACTTGGATTGAGGTGCCATGTAGGGATTGGGGTGTCAGGAGAGGTGTCAGGATTGGGGTGCTGGCAGTGGAGTGTCGTGAGCTGGGTGCTCAGACTGTGTTGGGAGCAGGGTGTTGGGAATGGCAGTGGGATGACAGTAGCTGCCTGTGTGTGCACAGGTGTGAAGGGATGTGTGAGCACTCATTCAGGCCAAGTCCTGCTTTGCCTTTTCTGTCCCATCACCCTGTCCCAGCTTTCCCAAGGGCTCCAGACCTGTCCCATCACCACTGCCAGGAGAGGTTTGGGGAGCAGAGGGAGATCCCAGCCTGCAGGCAGGTGTGAGAGCAGGGGAACCACCGTACCCCCACACCACCAAGCCCGCTGTGGCCCGGCTCACTCGGGACGCCCCCTCGTACCTTGCAGTCCGTCAGGCAGGATCTGACCGAGTACTCTTCCGATTGCAAGTACTTCTCCAGCAAGAGGTCGAACTCCTCGTATTTTTCCTGAGCGTGTTGGTCCAGCCGCTGGTACGCCTGGACGCAGCTGCTACAGGCCTCCCCGTCCAGCGCCCCGGCCGCCGCCACCACCAGGTCCACCATCAGGTTGTCCAGACTGCAGTCCAGGCCGTCGGGGCCGGCCATCTCCCGCAGCAGGTCCCAGATCGTGTAAGTATCACAAAAGGAGAGGTTGAAGTTCCTGAAGTAAGCCTGCAGGAAGGTCCTTTTGGAGGAGGGCGAGGCGAAGAAGGGCGCGGCGGCGGCGGCGGCGGCGGCGGGGGGCGAGCGCAGGGGCGCGCCGGGGGCCCGCGGGCGCTGCGGGGCGAGCAGCCGGGCGCACGCCGAGTCCAGGTCCCCGCGGGCGGCGGGGCAGGGCCCGCCGGGGCCGCGGCTCAGGTTGCCCAGCAGGGCCTCGCAGCTGCCGCCGCCGCCGCCGCCCGCCGGCTCGGCCGCCAGCAGCGCCCGCGGCCCGCGGCCCCGCGGCCGTTCCCGCGCCCGCAGCTTGGCCCCGGCGCAGAGCCACAGATGGTCGGAGAGGAGCACGGTGAAAAAGAGGAGCGAGGCGAGCGACAGGCGCCATTTCTGCGCCCGCTCGGGGTCGGCCACCGGCTTGTCGCTGCGGCGCGGCGCGCAGCACACGGCCCCGCCGGCGGCGCCCCCGCGGGGGGACATCCAGGCGCCGCGGATCATGCCGGGGGCGCGCGGGCGGCGGGCGGGCAGCGCCGCGCTGCCGCCGCTGTCACCTGCCCCGCACCGCCGCCATGCCCGCGCCGCCCCCGCCGCGCCCCGCCGCCGCCGCCGCCCGCCCCGGCCCCGGCCCCGGTCCCGGCCCCGGGCATGCCCCGGCCGCCCTCACTCGGCTTTCCGCTTGCCCCGGCGCGGTGCCGGGACCGCGCCGCGCCCGCCGCCGCCGCCGCCCGGCCCCATCGCCCTCAGTCTGTCGCCATCTTCGGCCGCGCCGCCAACACCTTGAGGAGCCGCGAGCGCTGCGCCTGCGCGCTGCCTCCGCTCCGCCGGCACCGGCACGGCCGCGGCCCGGCCCGGCCGGCGCTGCCGAGGTGCTGAAGGACAGCTCCGCTCCGATCCGCTCCGCTCGGCCCGGCCCGGCCCGCCAGGGACACCCCCGCGCCCGCACACCCGCCACACCCCGCGGCAGCTCCGCGCTCAGCCCCGTCCTCACCCCCACCCTGACCGTCACCTCATCCGCACCTCATCTGCACCCTCAGCCTCAGCCTCCTCCTCATCCCTTCCCTCATCCTCGCCGTCACTACACCCCCACCGTCATCCTCACCTCACCTTTGCCATCATCATCACACGCATACTCTTCCTCATCCTAACCCTCACTTGAATCCTCATCCTCATCCTCACTCACCCTCACGGACTGGTTCCGTCCCCATCCCCGGTGTCAACAGGTCCCAGTGCAGAGCGGCCCTGAGGGATCCAGCAGCAGCCACACACAGGGTGCTGTCCCCCAAGAGCAGAGCCTGGTGTCCCCTCACTGCCCACACACCCTCGGCCCCACGAAGAGCCCCCAGTGATTCCATTTCTGGAGGACTGGGAGACAGATATCGCCAGACACCAAAAGCAGCTTCCAGGGACATCCCTTATTCGTGTCCCTAAATCCCTGTTAGAGGGTTCTTGGCATGGCTAAACCCTGAGAGACAATCAGCTCCCTGGGAGTGGAAAATAAAGAGCAGCTGAGGGAGCTGGGGGGCTCAGCCTGGAGAAAAAGAGGCTCAGGGGGAATCTTGTGGCTCTGCACAATTCCTGACAGGAGGGGACAGCCAGGGGAGTCGGGCTCTGCTCCCGGGGAACAGGAACAGGACAAGAGGAAATAGCTACAAGCTGCACCAGTGGAGGTTTAGGTGGGATATCAGGGAAAATTTCTTCACTGAAAACGTGGTCAGGCATGGAAACAGACACCAAGGGAAGCAGTGAAGTCACTGGAAGTGGTCAAAATCATGGGCATGTGGCACTTGGGAATATGGATTCATGATGGACTTGGTAGTGCTGGGGGTGATGGTTGGACTCAACAGTCTCCGAGAGCCACTCTGACTTAAATGATTCCATAATTTTATGGACATGAAACCCCCGGGTACGCAGAACAGAGGGCAGAGCCTGCTTGGAGGCTCCTTCTCCATTCACAAAACCATCCTCAGCCTTGGGCACTACCCTGGCTGTGGGAATTGGTTTCTGGGGTTTTCCTCAAGCTCTGTCCCAAAGTGAACCAGCTCCGTCAAGGCCATGGGGTGCTGGAGCTGGTTACCCAAGCTCCCTCAGGAAAGTGGGATCCTGCAGGCATAGGGCTTTATCCTCCTGTTCATCATCCTAACCTGTGAGGAGAGCAAGCCCCAGGGAAAGGGGCTTGCTCATGAAGGGGCTGTCACCTCAGCTGGTGCCATTAGTCACAAAGGCCACGGTGTGTGAGCTGCTCACGCTCCAGCAGCTCAGCCCTGGCTGAGGCACTGAGGGAGGGAAATACCTGGTGCGGAGCCAGGAGAGGTTTTACAGCCGGAACGAACAAATGTTGAACATCACCGGGAGTGATGTAAGGATCTGGAAGCCAGGCTGGAGGCTCAGCTCCTCTGAGCCGTGGCACAGACACCTGTGACTCCCTCAGGGGCTGTTCCCTCTGGCTCTTCCACCCCATCCCTTCCTGTTCCTCCAGCGTGTCCATGGCCCTGCTGGGAGGAGATGTTGGAATAGCTGAGAGTGCTGTTCCTGCAGGTCTGAGGTTCCTGGGGTGAGTTTCTTTCCCAGCACTCTCTGTGCCTGCTCTGTGCACACAGGGTCAGACTGGCGTTTGAGGAATCACTGGATGGTTTGGGTTGAAGGGACTGTTAAACACCACCTTGCCCATTCCCCTGCCATGGACAGGGACACCTTCCACTAGCCCAGATTGCTCCACTCCCCAGGTTGCTCCAAGGCCCATCCAACCTGGCCTTGGACACTTCCAGTGATCCAGGGGCAGCCCCAGCTTCTCTGAGCAACCTGTGCCAGGGCCTCCCCACCTCACCACCCTCACAGGGTATAATTTCTTCCCAATTTGCCATCTAAACTTCCCTTCTCTTTAGTTTAAAGCCATTCCCCCTTGTCCCATCACTCCATGTCTCAGGGGGAGTGGTGCAGGCAGGAGACCAGCACTGCCCTGTTCTGTTTACATCCAGGAAGAGCTGAGACAGCAACAGAGCCCCTCCAAGCCTTGTGCACACCGTTAGTTATGGAACACTAAGCCCTGCTGTCCTTTCTTTCTTATTTCCTGTCTGTCTCCATTTGTTCCCACCCTTTTTCAGCTTTCTCCCAACCTGAGGACTCAGCTTTCTTCCTGCCCCACCACACTTCTGGTGTGAATAAAACCAGGAGGGAGGCCATGGAGAGGGTGTCCCAGGGAGCCCCAATGCAGGAGCACTCTGCCTGTCCCTGATCTCAGCTCTCCTGTGCTCCCACAGGGCTGTGACAGGAGCCCATCACTCCTATTCCCATCAGGAGAGGTCCATCCAGCTTGGAGCCCGTGCCCAGCTCAGCATGACCTGCTGAGAGGAGGCTGCACCAACCCTGTTTGCTGACAGCTCCGTTTCCAGGGCACAGCGCTATTTCCACCCAGGAGTTTCCTCTGCCTGGGAAAGCATTATCTGCTCCTCCCACTCGCTGCCAAACTAGCGGCTCACTAATGACCCTTCAGGAGAGAACAGCTTTGCTCAGCCCTCCTCTGGCTTCTCTCCCTCTACTGCTGCTGCTGCTGTGCTGAGGGCAATGTTGTATGGATGTTTTACTGCCAGTATTCCAAGGGAAATGTGATTTATGGATGTTTTTCTTACTCCAAGCAGATATGGACAGGCTGGCGCTGGAGTCCTGGTTCCTCAGGTGGGAGAAGCAGCTCTGCCAGCCTCTGCCTCGGTGCTTGGGGAGATTCCCTGGGGAATTTGGAGTTTCTGTGATTACCTGTGAGGCAGATCCTTGGTGGGGATAACTAGGAAGGAAATCACCATCAGCACAAGGTGTTTTCTCACTTCCCACTGCTCCAGCCAAGGCTTGGCCTGGCCTTGGCAAAGGGCTTCAATGATGTGTTTTTATGTTTTATCACACCCCTTGTTTTTCATGGGGTGACATTCCTGGCAAGCCCTGCTGCCCCCCAGCTCCCAGGCAGGAGTTGAGAGGGGGTTTTGAGGGTTTTGGGTTTTACCCCCAGCTGAGGAGGGCACTGGGGTTTTGGGGACTCTCCCAAGGGATGTCCCCAGGGTGGGATATTTTGCTGCAGCCAGAATGCAGCTGAGGTTACTTTGTACAGAGGGAGAGGCCCTGAGAGCTCCCCAGGGAGTGAGTAAATCAAGGATAATCAGATCTAATGGCCAAAATATGGAGAAGGAGTGGACATACTGGACATTCCTGGAATGAGGCTGGGAAAGGCGGGGAAGCGCTTGGTGCCGTGTCAGACATCTGTGCTGCCCAAGGGACTCCCTTGTCCCCTCCTGTCACCAGGCTGTGAGGGCACAGCCGCCTTCAGGTGGGGGCTCAGGGACCCCCTCTCCCCATGGTTGTGTCCCATCAGCACTGCCCGTCCCGCTCCCATTCACAAATCCCAATCCCGGCTGGCTCCGTACCCTCCCTGCCGACCTCGGTGGCCTCGTGTGGCGCCGCTCGGCGTCCAGAGGCATCCGCGGAATGATGACAGCCGCGTCCAGCCCTGCTGCTATACGGCCCTCCCGGGACAGCCCGCCCGGCCCGCCAGGCTCCTCGGCAAAGGGCTCCGATTGCTTCAGCTCCCGAACAATGGGTGCTGGCGGGGGCTCTCAGCCAGCCTCCAGGGCATGGGCTGGTTTTCACAGAATCATGGGTTCATTGAGGTTGGAAAAGACTTCCAAGGTCATCAAGCCCAACCTTTGACCGATCTCCCTCTGGTCAACAAGCCCAGAGGACTGAGGGCCACATCCAGTCCTTCCTTAGACACTTCCAGGGATGAGGAATCCACCACCTCCCTGGGCAGCTCCTTCCAATGCCTGACCACCCTTTCCATGAAGAAATTCCTGCTGATGTCCAACCTGAACCTCCCCTGGCACAGCTTGAAGCTGTTTCCTGTCATCCTGTCCCTGTTCACTGGAAGCAGAGCCTGAGCCCCCCAGCTGCTCCCTTCTGTCAGAGAGTTGTGGAGAAAGTCCCCTCTGAACTTCCTTTTCTCCAGGCTGAGCACTTCCAGCCACTCCAGGTTCTCCAGACCCTTCCCTCTGTTTGGTGCCTGACCACCCTTTAGGGGAAGAACCTTTTCCCAATACCCAACCTAACCCTCCCTGACACAGCTCCAGCCATTCCCTGGTTACTGAGAGAACAGCTCACTCCTTGTCCCTCACACTCAGCTGCCATCAGGGCTCTGGAGAGTGGTGGCAGAGGTGGCACAGTGGCAGAGGAGGCACAGCAAGCTATGACAGCTGTGGGCCAGGGGCACAACTCCCCTGGCTGGGCTGGCTGCAGCCCCATGCTGCTCCCAGCTGTGAGCGCTTGGAGCAAGGGAGGGGAGCAGCGAGAGGGTTTTACAGCCCACAAGAGCAGATGTTGCTAATTGAGCCTTTGAGTTCCATGCCAAGCCATGGCATGGAGGCTCTGCCCGGCTTTCAGAACCACTGCCAGGTCCCTGGCTTTGAAGACGGTGGGGGTGGGAGAGGGGGCTGGTGAGGGGGGTCATGCTTGGATATTGGAATGGGCACAGAGCCCGAGGCCAGGCTGATAGGCCCAATTCTGCACCAGCAGCAACTGCTGGGAAGCTCATCCTGCTGGGGCAAAGGAGCCCTGGAGTGATGATCCTCAAACCTGCTCCTCAGCCAGGGCTGGGACAGATTAATGACTCAGAGTGGAGGGAGAGGTAGCACCCACAGACACAGGTGGCTCCTCAGTTCCCTGTGATTTGGTGGTTGAAGATGAAGAAGCCCTTGTGAGCAATGCCAGGTCCTGGAGCTGCCTGAGTAGGAGAGAGGAGCCGACACCCGGCTCCATCAGAGCATCCCGGGAGAGCTGGCCTGGAGGGTGCCTGGAGAGAGTGCGGCTGCCCCTGGATGCCTGGAAGTGTCCAAGGCCCGGTTGGACATTGGCGCTGGGAACAAGCTGCTCTGGCCGCAGTGTCGCTGCCCAGGGAAGGGTGGGTCGGGCGATGTTTCGGGTCCCCGTCCCCGGTAACTCCGCGGCTCTGCCCCGCCGAGGGTCCCAGTCCCGGTGCCGCTCCCGGTCCCGCTCCCGCCGCCCGTGCCTGGCGCTCTGCTGCCCTCGCGTGGCCACCGCCGGCACCGCAGCGCCGGGACAGCGGGGCGACAACGGGGACAGCGCTGGGACAGAGCCGGGACAGTGACGGGACAGCGGAGAGACAGCACGGGGACAGCGCGGGGATACAGCCAGGACGGCGGGGACAGCGTGGAGAAACCACGGAGACAGCGCGGGGACAGCGCCGGAACAGCGCAACCCATGTCCCCAAAGGACCTCAAAAGAGCCCCAAAACACCCAGCCCACGGAGGGAACAGGGAGGATCGAGGGCAAGTAGAGACCAGGAAAAACTGGGGGCTGAAAAAGAGGGAGAGGCTAAAGAGAGGTGAGTGGACAATAAAAATGTATTGGGAAACAGAGTCTGGGAGGTTGATGAAAAGCGGAGGCTGCTGAAAAATGGGAGATTGAGAAGGAGTCTAAGGAATAACTGGACATCATTAAATGAAGTGGAGACTTAATATAAAAATGTGGCCAAAAAAGGGTTGGAAGGCCAAGGGGGATTGGGATGTAGAAAAAAAAATGAAGGGACGAAAGGATGCTGAATAAATAGCCGAGCCCTTAAAAATGCGGAGGTTGGAAGGGAGTGGGAGGTGGGGCTTGGTGGCGCTCCCTGCCTGCCCCGCCTGCTTTTCTCTGCCTTTCCCAGCCCCACGGCTCCGTGTCATGGAGCCGGCCGTGCACTAGAGGACAGCCGAGCTCCACGCGAGCGACCCGGGAGGAGCCCCCGCAGCCCCGGCACCTCCAGCCTGTCCATGGTCACCCCCAGAGCCGAGCATCCACATCCCGGAGCATCCCCACAGCCCGGAGCACAACCCGGAGCATCCCCACAGCCCGGAGCATCCCTGCGGGTCCTCAGCCCCCTGCCAATCCCGAATATCCCTGCCAGCCTCCAGCACTCCTCCAGCCCCGGGCACACCTGCAGTCCAGAGAGCCTCTGGCAGCCCTTAGAGTCCCTGGCAGCATCCCTGCAGTCCCCAACACCTCTGGCAGAATCCTTGGAAACATCCCTGCAGCCCCGGGCATCCCTGACAGCATTGCTGCAAACTGCCTGGATCAACCCCCAGCCTGGAGCACAACCCAGCCTCTCTCAGGACTCTCATTCTTCCTGGACCTGGAGACTGAGAGGCTTTGGGCTGCCAAGGGTGAAGCTGGGGGGTATTTGGTACTTCTGCTTGTCCATGGGATTTATGGATTCTTGTACTTTATTTAAATCCAGAGCAGGGAGCAGCTGCCTGTGCAGGAGCTGTTGTGGTTCACAGTAAATATGGCAAATGTTCCCTTTTTCCCCAGGTTCATGGGGTGGGGGCTCTGCACATTGGGGGGCTGCAGCAGGCATTAAAATCCAGGAGGAAATGAGGGGATACAGGACATCCCAGCCATGTGACAGACACACGGCCCTCACTGGGGGTCCCCTCCTGTCCCCACACAGGGGGCTCCCAGCTGGGAGCTGGCTCTGCCTCCCAGACCCCATCTAGAGCCAGAAACTGTTTCCTGATAACTGTGTAACCTCTGCTTCACCCCGTGCTGCACATGGACAGGGCAGCGGTGGCCTCACAGCCTGTCCTGTCCCCACACAGCTGTGGTGTCCCCACAGTGTCCCCGCTCCTCTGCTGCTCCAGCTGGGTGGGGATGGTCCCTTGCCTCACTCCCACCCCCTCAGAGGGTTCTCCTTCCAGGGAATCAGCTCATCCACCCCACCAGCAGGACGGGCACCACCTCAGAATGGCTCCTTGGGGTGGGCAATTCCTTTTCTCATGGCCTGCTCAGGGCTGGCAGTGCCACCTCAGCTCCCACACCCCTCATGCAGCATCAGAGCCACACTGTCACCCCCTGAGTGTCCAGGATTGCTGTGGGATCAATCCCAGGGGCATTTGGCTGCCTGGGCAGTGTGTCCTGGGCTGGGGTGTGCAGAGGAGCAGCTGTGTTTATTTTCCATCTGATGCAGGGAACAACAGGGGGAATTTTATTTTTTTTTTATTAGTTTTATTTTTTTGAGGCTTTGTGTGTTCTTCACCAGCCAGAATCCATCATGTAAACATCCTGCTGTGTCTTTAGGAGGGGGAGGTGTCCGGCCTCCCACTCTGCAGGGCTGTCCCTCTTGCCCACCCCCCGCCACTATAGGGGACACAGGAGAGTGCCACCATCCCTCCAGCTCAGCATGGCTCCTGTGACCTGGCTGGTCACCCCAAGGATCCCCAGGAATCCCCAGGAATGCAGGAGACATCCTGGCTGCAGAGTGCTGCCAGTGCCATCCCCGAGTACAGCACAGAATCCAACAGGCAAATATCTGCCAAAAATGGCTCAAATGCTGTCCCTTCAGAGGGGGACGAGGTGGTGCCTGCTGGGGGGAGGAGAGAAGGGCATGTCCTGGGTTGGGATACTCCAGGAAAGTTCCCAGCCTGCATCCATGGGCAGTGGAATCTCAGCCAGGGAGCGCACAGGAGGCAGACAGGGCGGGAGGCTGAAAGGAGGAGACAGGAGCAACACCAGGATTTGGGACCACAATGAACCTTAGGGCTTCCTCTGAGCATCCCATTGGGCTTTCCTGTCCCCTTCTCAGCACAGCCATCTCCTGCTGGGGTGTGTGGCTGGATGAACCAGCAGAGTGTCCAGGCAGGGTCAGAGTGCTGTGCCTGGAATCCCAACGAGCAGGGACTCCCTGACCCCTTCATCCCCTCTGCAGCCACAGCCCCACCTCCCCTGCCTGCCCAGCTCCTGGAGTCACCCCTGGGGACACGGGTGACACAGGGACATGGAGCAGGAGGCACCGTGCTGGTGGCAGAGGGCCCTGGAAGAATGTGGCCAATCACCCCGTTGAGATTCCCGGTCCCCGGGGCTGTGTGGGAGCAGGAGGGAGGGGCAGCCCTGCCAAGGCTTCATCAGCAGGTTTGTTCCGAGTCGTGGCCAGCCTGATTAATCCAGGCTGCCTCTGCTGGGCTGCTGATTCCTGAGCCTGCCAGAGAGCACATTTGGGACTATTATGCACAGAAAATTGTGCAGGTTCTGGCTGAATTACCGGTGTCCAGGGAAACGGAGCATTCCCTCGGTGCCACGGATGCTAATGGGGCTGCTGCAGGGCCGGCGCCTCTCTGTGGGTGTCAGACACAGGCAGGGGACAAACTCCGAGGCTCCAGGGGACACCAGTCCTGCTCTGAACAGAGGGAAGACCAACTGCTGGCTCAGAGCATCATCATCTTCGGTGGGGGGAGAGGAAGAATCTGAATTTGAAGGGATCAGCACCCTCAGGCTGAGGGGCAGCTCTGTGGCTGGGGGCTGGGGTGAGGGCTGTGGGACATCCAGCCTCCAATAGGGCCATCCAGCCTCCAATGGGGCCATCCAGCCTCCATTGGGACCAGAAACACAGCCCCAGCACCCAGGAGAGTTTGGGACTGCAGCTTGGCTTTGTTTACCCTGCAACTTTCTGTGGCTGTGGCTGGAGTTTGTTAAGGGGTCAGGGGGTTTGGGTTGTTTTCCTGTACTTTACAATTTCCTATGTGGGACTTTATGAGACGAGAGGGCGCCTCCAGCCACAGAGACACTTTGGTTTGGGTTAGAAATGGAAGGAAGGGAAGGAATAAATGCACCCAGGCATCACCTCCCCCTCCCTGCCGCCTCTCTCTCCCTCACTATCTCTCCTCAGTCCCTCACCAGCTTCCTCTGGCTTGGGGGAACCTTGTTTAAAGCAAACACAATATATTTTTAATGAGGCCTGTTAATTAGCCCTGGCCCCAGCCCGCTGCACATGGCTTCCTTGGGGCTGGGCCGGGGCTCTCCAGAGCTGCCACCGGCTCTTGCAGAGAATCACGGAATTGCTGAGGCTGGAAAAGCCCTCTGAATCAGTGAGTGCCACTGTCCCCAGCACTGCCAAGGCCATGACTGACCATGTCCCCAGGTACTACATCCACATGGCTTTTAAACCCCTCCAGGAATGGGGATTCCATTGGACAGCCTTTCCATGAAGAAATGATCCCTGATATCCAGCCTAAAGCTCTCCTGGGGCATCATGAGGCTGTTTCCTCTTGGCCTGTCCCTTGTTCCTTGGGAGCAGAGCCAGACTTTCACCACCTCATCTGTGGTGTTACCTCTGCTGCCCCATGTGCAGGTCCCCATTGTGCCAAGGTGACATTCCCCCTTGTCACAGCAGGTTCCTGCTGGCATCCTGCTCCAGGCACGGGCAGCTGCTGCCCCAGGACCTGCCCCCTGGCACTTGTTTTTGCACAAACACTGGGGCTGCTGCATTGATAAGGTGCCAGCAGTGCCTTTCCCTGCTCTTCCAGGCCCTGAGGGCAAACATTCCTGGCATATTTGTCATGTTCAGCTCAATACAGCATCCTTCAGAAAAGGAAAAAAAAAATCAAATAAAAGAAAATCCGGTTCTTCCACTGCTCCCTTCAGTGTTCTTTCACACTTCAGCCTTTTCGTTTTCCAGCCCTGAAGAACAGTCTGGATGGGGAGGTCTGGAGAGCTGCAGCCCTCACCTGGCTGGGGCAGGGCTGGGGGGGCTCAGCTGGGTGTGGGGACACTGGAGGAGCCCCCACTGTGTCCCTGATCCCCACGGGGACCTGGGAGCTGGAGGTGCAGTGGGGCAGGTGCCCATGAGGCTTGGGGGTGGCAGGGACATGGGGAGGGTGGCAGAGGGTGGCCTCAAATGAGACCTCAAGAGCAGGGAAAGGGTTTCTCATTGTGCATTTTTATTAAGTTAAACAGAGCTCAAGGATTCCCTGCCACCCTGGAGTCCAGGGGCTCTGTCCACTGTCACCCACGGCTGACCCAGCACCACCACCTCAGCTCATCCCATTCCTCTCCCTCCTCAGCAACCACCCTCCTTTTGTGCCCTTTGTTCTTCCATCAGAGCTCTCAACCCACCCTCCCGCAGGTTCACAAACGCTTGGTTTGAGGCTGGCAGGTCACTTCCATCCCCAAACTCCATCGGGAACGGCCCTTCCCGGGAATGCCACTTCCAGCACCGCCCGTGCCCCGGGGCTGCTCCCGTTCAAAGCCCACCTGGCTCCGGGGGCGAGAGCTTCGGAGAGCTTGCCCAGCTTGGGGAAAAGCCCCCAGGCTCTGCTTTCCCAGCTGTTTTTGCCTCCTGAGCCCGGTGGATGAGGCTGTGCTGCTGGCACGCTGCTCCCCCGCCACGATCCTGCCACCTCTGCCAGGAACTCAGCCCCAGGGATGGGATGGGGTGGGGTGGGATGGGATAAGGGGCCATGGCTGCCCTCAAGGTATGGGTTTGGGGGAGTCCAAGCAGCTGGGGGAATGGGGAAGCAGCGGGAAGGGGTTTGTGCAGATCCCTGCTCCTGTGGGCAGCTGCCCATCCCGCCCTGCCAGGACCCAGCAATGCTCACGGCTTTCCCACTGCCATCCCCAAATCCACCCCCAGGAAAGTGATGTTTTTGGAGGAGAATGAAAGGAAAACCAGGGAACTCTTGCTGTGCTAATTCTGTCAGTTAGCCAAGGAATATGAAGCACCCCTTTGTTTTTTGGAGCAATTATCCTCCACGATTTGGCTTTTGGTATCTCCATGTGTGTGAAATGAGGAATTATATCCCCCTTATCCATGGAGGGATCACTGCATCCTCTCCTCACTCCCCCATTCCTGGGCTGTGCCACACTGGGCACCCAGTCCATCTCCCCCTGCCCTGCTCAATGAGCCTGAAAGATGCAGATCGTCCCTAAAAACACAGAATCTCAGAATCACTGAGGCTGGAAAAGCCCTCCAAGACTGAGTCCCACCTGTGACTGATCCCAGCCCAGAGCACTGAGTGCCGTGTCCAGCTGTTCCTTGCTGGACACCTCCAGGGATGGGCACTCCAAACATTCCTGGGCAGCCCCTTCCAAGGCCTGACCCTTTCTGTGAATAAAATGGTCCTGATAATGAATCCTGGCATGGATGTTTGCTACAACAGAGCATTCTGGCTGTTTCCCCAAACCATGACCTGCAGCACCCCAACATCTCCCTGGGATGGATCCTCCTCACCCCAATTCCCACCCAAGCAGGCCCATGGCTCCTGGATCCAACTGTGAAGCAGCTGCTGTACCACTCCAGGGAGTCTCTGATGTTCTGGAACTCCCGGATCCTGCGTGGCCACAGCCCCACCCTGAGCTGTGTGATGGGGAGGCAGGAGCTGTGTGCTCCCTGTGCTGGCCTAGATCCCACCACGCACATTTCCAAGCTCCAGGGATGGGATTGGGGCAGGCAAATGCTCTGCAGTGGCCCCAGAGCCTCCCCCTGCTCTGGCTGCCCCCACACTTGGCTCTCCATCACAGCAGCTCCTTCCAGATCCCACTCTGAGCCAAAGGCTCCCTGAGACCCCCCTTATCTCTCCTCAGGGCTGCCAGGTTTTACAAGGGGCTTTACTTTAAAGCACAGAGCAAATCTGAGGAGTGTAAAAGCAGAGCCTGGAATGCTGCAGGGCCAGTGGATGCTGCAGGGCCAGCCCTGCCTGAGGACACAGCTCTGGGGTCCCCTCGTGATGCTGCCAGCCTCAAATGTGACACTGGAAACACCTGCCAGAGAAAACATTCCTGGGTTGGCTGGATGAAGGATTTGAGCAAAGTTCCTGCCTTTCCCCTCCTCTAAAGGGAGCTGATGGAAAAGATGGAGAGTGGTTTTTTACATGGACAGTCAGTGACAGGAAAAGGGGAAATAGTTTTAAATTAAAAGATGGGAGATTTACATTGGCTATTAGGGGAAATTCTTCCCTGTGAGGGTGGTGAGGCCCTGGCCCAGAGAAGCTGTGGCTGCCCCTAGAACCCTGGAAGAGTCCCAGGCCAGGCTGGACAGGGCTTGGAGCAACCTGGGACAGTGGAAGGTGTTCCTGCCATGGCAGGGGTGGCACTGGATGAGCTTTAAGGTGTCTTCCAACCCAAACCATTCCATGATTCTAAGATTTAGCAGCCCTCCCATCTGTCCTTCTCCCATGGAAGGGACCAGAGACCTCACATGCACAGAGGCTGTGGCAGGAGAAAGCTGGAATGCTCTGTGTGTCCCTGTAGGAACACACGTATGTACCCTGTAGGGAAACCACAGCAGGATAAACAAGGCTGAGCTCCTTGCGCTGTTCCAATCCAGCTCTGGGGAGCAACTCAGACCCCCCTCTCCCATCCCTCCTGCAGCTGCAGCTGCCTCCAGTTTGCAGAGGGTCTGGGGGGCTGGGAAACCTGGAATCAGCCTGGGCTGGACAGGACGTGAGCAGGAGCATCTGTCCAGCAGTGCTGGGCATGGACACGGTGCTCCTGGGGCCAGGGGAGAGGGCTGGGGGCCAGCTGTGCTGGGGGATTGCACCAGGAGCATCCTGATCCTGCAATTCCCAGTGCCCCCTGCACAGTGTGACAGGCTGGGAGAGCTGGGGGGGCTCATCTGGAGAAGACAAGGCTCCAGGCAGAGCTTAGAGCCCTTCCAGTGCCTAAAGGGGCTCCAGGAGAGCTGCAGAGGGACTTGGGACAAGGAATGGAGAGACAGGACACAGGGAATGGCT
This sequence comes from Ammospiza caudacuta, assembly GCF_027887145.1. Classification (NCBI taxonomy): domain Eukaryota; kingdom Metazoa; phylum Chordata; class Aves; order Passeriformes; family Passerellidae; genus Ammospiza; species Ammospiza caudacuta. The sequence continues at coordinate 14,747,541 of NC_080606.1, read as the reverse complement.
TCCACTGCCATGGGGCAGGTTTAGATGGATATTGAGAAGGAATTCTTCCCTGTGAGGGTGGGCAGGCCCTGGCACAGGGTGCCCAGAGAAGCTGTGGCTGCCCCTGGATCCCTGACAGTGCCCAAGGCCAGGTTGGACAGGGCTTGGAGCAACCAGGGGTAGGGGAAGGTGCCCCTGCCCATGGCACGGGTGGAAGGACACTCTGGTCTGTACAGCCCTTTCCAACCCAGAGCAGTCTGTGATTCCATGGTTCCCTGGGCAGAGGCTCCGTGCTCACTCCCCATGCAGCTGGGGTGCTTTGCCTCCCTTCCCTCAAGGTTCCAAAGGAAGGTTTGGAAGCAGCAGCTGCAAAAGTGAGGGTGAAAACCAAGAACCTGTGACTTAAATTTGGAGGATTTTATCTGTGTGAAGGTTCTTTGTGCAGTCTTGGAGCTGGTGATCCTGATGGGAGCTGCTGTGATTCCAGGAGGATTCAATGGCAGTTCTGCAGGAGGTTTAGTCCCAACAAAAGAGAGGAAGAACAAAACCACCTGGAGGAAGCAGTGGAACCCATTTCCTATTGGAATGGCTGGGAAGAGCAGGAATCTCTGCCCAAAGCAACTCTGGGCTCATGCAACGTCTGGCCAAAAATTATCCTGATTGCTGAATGAGCTTCCCACAGGATGAAGATCTGAGCAGAGGAATTCCAGCCCATGGAAGGGGACACAGCAGCCCTGGTGGGTGCAGGGGATCCGGGTGCTCCCCAACACCCACATCCCCACCAAGCAATGGATTTCCTTATCAGAAGCACCTGGCAGAGACCCAGCTGCTCCAACTCCAATGAAGGAGCTGTCAGCTCCATGGGATGGGGGTCTCCTGGCACAGGGAGGCGAGGGACGAGCCAGCCCCTCTGCTCCTGGCCGTTCCTGAGGAACATCTCTGCCTGGAGGCTTTAATGACAAAGCCAAATGTGTGTGAGGAGGTGTAAGCCAAGGAGCCCGTGCCAGGTCCTGCTACCTACTTAATACCTGGGGTCTGTGCCGTGCTGACGATTCCCACCTGGATAATGAATATTTTTAGCACTCTGCTAGAGTGCTTTGAGTGCCCAGAGAGGCCCTTCCTGGCTGGCTCCAAAGGCGGTGCTGGGGCTGCTGATGTTATTCCAAGGATGTCTTCCCCTATACAGATCCCAAAGGACTTGCAGAATATCCTGATCTCTTTCTCTTTTATGATGGTTTTTTTTATTTCAACTTTCTCTGATGTAAGCGGAAATAAATCCTCTGCTTTGGAAACAGGGAAAGCTGCCGGGCCCTTCCCAGCTCCAGCACCGGGCACAGAGCAGGGACAAAGGGCAGAACTGTCCCTGTCACCCCCTCCAGAGCCTGGGGATGAAGGAAAGGTCCGTGCTGGGAGCAGAGAGGGGAGGTTGGCCCCTACCCTTTGGTGGGAGCGAGGGGCTCCATCTGGAAGCACTAAGGATGGGGGGAAAGCCGAGTTTCCAGTATTGTGTTTGGCTGGGATCTTGTTGTAGCGACTGCTGTTAATGCAAATCCCGGGGTGATTCGCTCCAGCTCACTTAGCGTGAGGCACAGAGGCAGGATTTCTCCAGCTGGAGCCAGCAGCCCGGGCAGAGGAGGAGGAGGAGGTGGAGGGGAAAGAGAAGGAGGAGGAGGAAGAGGGCACTGGGATGCCCAGCTCCATGAGCTGCCCTGGGCACTGCAGGGAGGAGCCCACTGGGGTCTCCTCATGATGCCTGGACATCCCTCTGGGGTGTTTTCTGGGCTTTTGGGATTATATTCCTGAAATTTTTGGTAGTTGCTGTGATTGTTGTTTATATCCATGACACCAGGGGATGCATACTCACTCTGATTCCCTGGACAGAACCCTCACTGCTTGAAATCTGGGGGGCTTCGTGTCCCACCCAGGGGCACCCACTGCCTGCACTCCTCTGCTCTGTTCATCCCTCTCAGAAGAGGAATTTCCTTGCAGGTTTAAGTAGGAATATGGGATGGCTGGTGATTCCTGAAGGGAAGTGGTGGGGGTTGGCATGGGCAGCTCATCACAAGCACCCACAGCCACTGGAGGCAGGATCTGCTTTCCCAAAAAGATTAATTCCTCAGCCCTGGAGCACTGCCTCCCCTCTCAGGTTACTCTGCTAATCCCAGCAGGAGAGGCATTGCTGATAACTGGGAGATGCTCCGGGTGGGAGGTGTGGGGATCCTCCATCCAGTGCTGGAGGACACACGTGGCAGCCCCAGGGTCACTTCCCACCTTGGGCAGAGCTCTGGAGAGCTTCATCCAGAAATGAGAAAATTCCCTGTGACATGGGGAGCGAGCCCTGACACCTCTCCGTGGCTGTGGATTGCTGGAGAGGGTGTTCCTGCCCTCCCAGGGATCCCTGCCCTGGCCCTTCCCACACCCAGGGCACGGGCAGGGCAGCAGGTGACAATCTGAGCAAAAACTGATCCCATTCCAGGTTCCTGAAGTCACTGTGCCTTTGCAATGTGCTAATTCCTGGGCCCGCACAATAATTGATTCCAGATCCCGGAGCAGTTTCGCAGGAGGGCGATGGATCTTGGCAGCCCTTCCCACCTCCAGCACGGGAACCTGCAGCTGCAGAGGCACCGGGGCACAGCCCCTGCTGTGGGAGGGATGCTGGGAAGGGCATCGGCTCCCCGGGATGCTGCAGGGCTCAGATCCAAGCTGGAACAGCCGTGGGTGGCCATTGCATGCATCCCACCTCCTGATCCAGCTCATCCTCCCCGGCTGCTGCACGTGTCCCCCACCGCAGGGACATCTGCTCCCGCTCTTCCCTCCCCCCTGCAATCCGGGCCGGAGGTGCAGCTTCAATCTTTCCAAGGGTTCAGGAAGGTCAAAGACTTTTTCCGATGGTTCTCACCGGGCTGTGCCTTCCCCAGATTGCATCAGGGCAGGAGAGTGCTGCTGTGTTATCCCCCACATCCGACCCCACGGTGAGCTCATTCCTTGGCCGGGCTGCTCCCGTCCCAGATGGATTTATTCACCCCTCCGCCTGTCCCACAGCACCTGGGTCCCAGAGGGTTTTTCCTATGGGTCTGCCCTCCAGGACAGCTCTTTCTAGAACATCCACAGTGTGTGGGTGAGGGGTGAAGCCTCCCCGACCCCCTGCTCATGCACCAGAGCAGGAGGGTTCCAACAATTCCCAAATCCAGGCTCTTCCCGGCCATCCAGGGCAACTTGGAGCACAAACGGAGCCACTGTGGCTGGGTAAGGTTGTGCTGGGGCAGAAGAAGCTCTAGCTTGTTTTTCCCTCTAATAAAAAACTAATAAAGGAGAAAATGAAAAAATAATTTTCTGGAATTTGGCTGTGTCTGCCTGATTTCCTCTGTCCCATCTGCAGGGATGCGGATGTGCTGGCATGTGAGATGAGGGACACTGTGGCATGGATGCCTCAGGGAAGGGATCTGCTTCCCTTTCTCCCTTTTCCCTTTTTCCTTTCTTCCCTTTTTTCCTTTCTCCTTTCCCCTTTCCCATTTTTCTTTTCCCCTTTTCCTTTTCCCTTTCCTTTTCCTTTTCCTTTTCCTTTTCGCTACCCATTTGTCTTCCCCTACTCTTTTCCCTTTCCCTTTAACTTTTCCCCTTTTACCTTTTTCCTACTCCTTCCTCTTACTCTTCTCCTTCCTCTTCCCCTTCCACATTTACATTTCCCTCCCCCTATTCCCTCCCCCTTCTCCTCTCTCTTTTCCTCTTTTCCTTTTCTCTTTCCCTATTTTCCTCCCCTTTCCCTTCCCTCCTGCATCACACCACGCCTGTTCCATCCCTCCTGCATCCCATCTTTTCCCTGCTTCCCACTCAGAGCCTCCTGCCCTTTCCACCCTCTCCACAGCCACAGTCACCCCTTGGCAGGGCCCAGCCCCCTGATCCCCCCTCGTTGTTGTGTTGGGCTCGGAGCATTCCGGGGTGTAAATCCCTGCTCAGGGCCCATCCCGCGTTATTTATGCTCCCGCCGGGACCCCGCGCTCTTTTATCCTCCTCTTTAATCCGAACCAGAGAGGGGTTTGGCTTAACCCAGTCTGCAGCATTCCCACTCTGGCCCCTGCCAGCCCTGCTCCTTGGAAATTCAGATAAGGGGAAGATTTATTCCGGCGAGGGGGGGGTTAAGGGAGAGTCACTTTTGGGGGTTCTTTGAAGATAAATTTAACTTGTTCTTATCTGCTGCACTTAACCAAAAGTTAACGCTGGGGGGGCTGTTGGAGAGGGTGGTTTTAATCTTTGGCCTCTTCCATTTTGGGTTCATTCCAGGGACATCCATCTCTCTGGCCAGGTAAAGAATTTTGGTCCCTGCCAGCACTGGGAGAGATGGAGAACTGTGGGATTCAGCCCCCCCTGCAGCACTGATTCATCACCTCTTTGGGATGGGGGTGGCAAGGGGGGATCCTGGCCCTGTGGGGCTCTAATTCCCCCAAATCTATTGACAGCCCCAGCCCTATGCCTGAGCTAATGAGCACAGGGCTAATTAGTGCCCCACGTGCTCACGACCCAGCTCTTGGCACCAGGGGTTATTGAGGTGCTGCCAGCCGGGGTGACAGGGAGGGTCTCCATGCTGGGAAGGGGGTTCACAGACCCTATCCAGGAGCTGTGCCCTTGTCTTGTCCCAATCCATGAGGATTCCTATGCCAGATGTGTCTCTGCCTGGATCTGGGGGCAGAAGTGCCCCAATCCCTTCAGGCAAGCAGCATTTTTGGGGTGACCTGAGCAGCTGCAGGTGACATCCCTGGGGTAGCTGTGCTTGTGTCTGGGCAGAGCACATAAATACTTTTTTATTGGAAGTGGTTTTTTTGTTTGTTTGGGATTTTTGTTTTTGTTTTTATTTTTTTGTTTTTTCCCCCACAGTTTTATGTGGTAGGAAATTTTGGCCAGAATGTTAAAAGTTTTCCTTGTGTGAGCAAGGAGAGGATGAGGAATAGAAAGTGTGGAGGAAATCTTTGCCTCCTGCCTGCTCTCTGTGCAAAGCCAGCCATGGGTTTGCTGTTCCCTGCTCCCACATCCCCTTGCTGGAGCCTGCCTGGCACCCAGGGCCCCCATCCCAGGAACGGTGACCATGCCTGGAGCAGCCACGTGTCACTGCAAAGGCCACTTCCCATGGCTCACTGGGATGGCTGTCCCTGACCTGTGACCTCAAGGTCAGCAGGTATTAACAACCCCCCCATTCCTGGAGGAGAGGAGCCCCCAGCCAGCCCAGGAATTCTGGCTTTGGGGAGTCAGAGCATCCTGGGATGAGCACTGCAGTTCTGCATCCCTCAGCTCCAGGCCCCTCCGGGCCAAGGGCTAGCTCCTATCACTGATTCCCATCACTAATTTATGTCCCAGGGCTGGGGCTGCCTTAATTCACCCGAGGAGGGAGGGCACGTCCTGGCAGCAGCCGTATTTCTGCCAGAGGTTATCTGGGAATTCCGCCTGGCTCTGCCGGGGGTTATCTGGGAATCCTGCCTGGCTGTCGTGACCCTGCATGGGCTGAGCTGTGCCCTCCCCTGCCAGGGTCCCACTCATCACCCCAGAGCACTCCAGCACTGTCACCTTCCCCCCCAGGGTCACTGGATGTTGACCTGGCACAGATTGTGGGGCAGCTTTGGGGCAGGAGAATGTGGGAAAGCAGGGAGGGGAAGAGTTCTGGATGGGGATCCCGGTGATTCTGCTTCCCAACAGGGATTTCCTACAGATTCTCCCCTGGCACAGGGGCTATTTAAGATGCTCCAGCAGGAAATAGTTAAAAGCAGCCACAAGTGTCCAAAATTTAAATAGAAAGGACAAATGGTAGAGAGAAGAGCTGAGGAAGGGATGAAATCCATGACTTTCCTCAGGCTGCACCAGCAGCTTCAGAGGGCGAATCCATTCCTATCCAAGGAGCAATGATGTTTTCCATGTGCTTTGTGCTCTCTCCATGCACTGGGCTGGGTGGGAAGTGCACAGGAACCATTTCCTCTCCCTCCCACCCCCCTGGAAGGTGGATGCTGGTGGGGCAGCAGCGATCCATCAGGCTGAGGACATTATTTGGGTTTCAATCAACTGGAAACGAGGGAGTACCTGCGGAACAGGAGCGGGAGGGGCTGCATGTGGCTGTTGAAAGGTCGGGGGCCCCGGGGATCTCTTGCCTTCTCCTGATAAATTGAGGCTGTGTGTTCCAACCCCATCCAGTGTCAGCTCCTCTCCACCAGGGAATGGGATGGGGGCACCTTCCTGGATCTCACTGGGGCATCCTCCTGGTCTGGTTAAAGGTAAATAAAGGTGTCCCCCTGCTCTGGCTCCTTGTGCCCCCCTCATTAGGCACACTGAGTCCTTAGGGATTGAATTCCCAGCAGGCAGGAAAAGCTCCATGTCCCCACATCAGCAGTGACAGCATTTTCCAAATCCTTTGCTGGAGGAGCTGCCCTTCCTGAGCCCCTGGAAATGGGATGTGGGTCCTGTCCCCACAGTGCTGAAGGACAGGATCCCCTTGGGAGCCCTTTTCCACTCGCCAGCATCCTGCAGGCATGGCCTGGATGAGCTGGGAGCATCCCAGTGAGCAGGAATGACCCAGGCAGGACCTCAGCAGTGGCTTTTGGTGGTGGCAGTGCCAGGGCAGGGAACAGGCAGGGAACAGGCAGGGAACAGGCAGGAATCAGGCAGGGAACAGGCAGGGAACAGGCAGGGATCAGGCAGGGAACAGGCAGGGATCAGGCAGGAATCAGGCAGGGATCAGGCAGGAATCAGGCAGGGAACGGGCAGGGAACAGGCAGGGATGCCATGAGCCACAACATTTTGGGAAATCCAGAGTCTTTCCTTTGGGAGGGACATGGGAAGCCCCAGCCCTGCCAGAAAGCAGCAAGGACAGCCCTGGAACTTTTCCAGCAGAGAAGGGACCCTGGAAAGGCGAGGCCGAGGGCAGGAGCCTTTGGAATGGATGCTACAAAGGTTCTTTCAGCCCTGAGGAGCAGAACTTGCCTGGAGGCAGGAGAAAGGACAGGAAATGGAGTAGGCTGAGGCAAGGGTAGGGAACAAAGTCCTCCAGCACTTCAGAGGGAGAAGCTCTGCCAGGGAATTTGTGCCTCCACGAGAAAGCCACAGGCAAGGAAAGGGAAGTGAAGGTGGGAAGGACACTGCAGAGGAGAGGGAGGATTTTCTGTGACAGATTCCTTCGGAGCCAGTGTCCCTGTGAAGGAAATGCCAGGAGTGAGGGGGTGTCACTGCCACGGAGAATCCCAAAATCACCAGCCCCAAGGCCCACCAGCCTCTCCAAGAGCGCAGGAGGATGGAGCAGCTCTGATGCCAGAGCAAAGGGATCGGGCTGGGAAGTGGCCAGGGAAAAACACAATTGTTAAAAATGCCGATTCATCAACTTTGTCAGGAGCAGATCAGCACTATTTGCCTTTTTCACTACAAAAAAAGAGAGAGAAAACCTCCCCAAATTATTGAGCATGTTTTTCTGTTTCGAAAACCCTGAAATTAAACTTAATGACAGGAAAACATATTAAAAATAAATGACCATCGTGACTGAAACAAAAGCTTAGGAAAATCCGGGGGGAGCACGTTTGGGTTGTCCTGAGCTCCTCTTTGCAGATATTTTCCCTTCCCCCACATCATCTTTTAGCTGTATTTTTGAGATGTCACATCCGCAGTGCCCAGTGTGGCAGCTGGGGATGGATTTGGATGGAGAGGAGCCCATCCAAGAGGATGATGAGGACAAGATGGAGTGGCAGGAATCCACAAAGGATCCTGGATGGAGTTGGGAGCTGGGAATTTAACCTGCACCTCTTGCCTCACTTCAAGCCAACATTGAACCCATTTTGTATCCTGCTCCCAGGCTTCCCCGAGAGGGATTGCAAAGTCCTTGAGGCACAATGAGGTGCTAAAGTTATAATAAATAAGGTTTTAATTAAGCTTGTGGTCCCCAAAAAAGACCTTGGTGAAAGATGGGAGCAAATCCCACCGAGGGAATCTCAGCCCTACAAAGAGTGAGGCTGTGTGAGACCTGTAATGGCTCTACCAGAAGGACTCTCCCTTGGACAGAAAGTGAGAAAAGATGCCTTAATTGCTAATCCAGAGGAATTCAGAGCCATAGGCACAATGTCCCCTTCCCAGTGCAGGGAGGATCAGCAGGGAATTCCTGGAATGATTAATCATGGGACAAACTCATTACAAACACAGAGAGGTGAACCCAAAGACCGGAGGCTCCTCTGGAAAAGGGATTTTAGCAGGGGAGAGGAAAGGGCTGGAGCAGCTCCCAGCAGTGAGTGCTCTGGGTGACCACGGTGGCCACAAGGAAAGGCAGGGTGGCATTTCCTGGCTGCTGTGGGGATGTGATGCTCCTGAGGGAAGATCCCAACTGGAACTCACCATTCCAGGGGCTGGAGCAGTGAGCTCAGGATCTGGGGAGCTGCTGGATGCTCCATTGGCTGTGCAGGGTGACCACAGGGCTGTGGGACATCCCTGACAGCGGGACATGGGTCCCTCATCCTTCTGTCCTGTGCAAGGGAGGGCACATCCCTGCAGGACCTCAGGGAAGGGATGTGCTGGGAGAATGAGGGCAGGGAGAGGGGCAGGAAACTCCACAGGGAAATCCTGGAATTGTTTAGGTTGGAAAGGATCTCCAGGACCATAGAGTACAACCCTTAATCCAGCACTGCCAAATCAGCCTCCCTGGGGTGCTGAGGATGTCTGGAGAGCTGAGAGGCAGAATGGGGACCCCTAAATGTCATGAACCTGCAGCTGGGAAGTGGCCAGGGCTGGAAGGGATGGCAGGAATGGCAGGAATGGCAGGGCAAGTAGGGCTGGTAGAGCTGGCAAGGCTGAAAGCACAGGTAGGGCAGGCAGGACAGGTAGATCTGGCAAGGCTGGCAGGGCTGGTAGAACAATGGGCAGCATCCTGCCCCCCAACCTTCTTACTCAGCAGCATCAGTGCTGCCCCAGGTCATGTTTTCATGTTTTCCCATCTCCACAGCACAGCCGGGGGCCGGGGAATCTCCCAAAGCCCCGGGCCGTGTCTGGAAGCACTTGCTCAGCCTGAGCCCGAGGATGGGGAGGGACCTGCGATGAGTGGAGCCATTTGTGTGCCGGGGCCGCTCTTCCTGACAGGACCCACCCCGTGCAGGGCTCCCGTGGCTCTGGGGTTGTTCTGGTGCAGAGCTGGGGGATGCTCCTGTGGCTGGATTTTCTCCTGAGCTGCTGGGAGCAACTGGTGAAGCTGTGGCCGCTCCTGTCCGGCTGCTCCAGTGTCCTGGAAAAGCCGTGGGGTGTCCCAGGAGAGGGGACCTGAGGGAAGGAGGGGTGGGATGCCTTGCATTTACTGAAAGGTGGAATGTCCCCACATGGGGGGGTGGGATGTCCCCACATCGAGATGGTTTTGGGATGGGACGTCCCGACATTGAGGTGGCTTTGGAGGTGCGATGTCCCAACGTTGAGATGGTTTGGGGGGTGGGATGGCCCCACATCGAGGTGGCTTTGGGAGGCTGGGATGTCCCTGCATTGATATGGGTTTGGAGGTGCCATGTCCCGACATTGAGATGTTTTGGGGGGTGGGATGTCCCGACATTGACATGGTTTTGGGGTGGGATGTCTCCACATTGAGATGTTTTGGAGTGGGATGTCCCGACACCGAGGTGGCTTTGGGAGGCTGGGAGTCATTGAGGTGACTTTGGGGGTGGGATGTCCCGACATTGAGATGGTTTTGGGAGTGGGTTGTCCCCACACCGAGGTGCCTTTGGGAGCTGGGATTTCCCCACATTTCCCCGGATCAGGACAGTCGTGCCCCCGTGCGCTGACCCGGGGAGGCTCCGAGCGGGGCTGGAGGGGCAGCAAAGGTCCCGATCAAAGCCGGGTCCCTCCCGCCGAGCCCCCAGCGCTGCCCCGGCCCCGGCCCTGCCCGGTAATGGCTTTCAGGTGTCCCCCCGGGAACCGGGCGGGTTCAAAGGGAGAGGTTCAAAGGGAGAGCGGGGGCTCCTGAGCGAGCCCAGGGTGCGGCGGGGCCGGGGGCTGCGGGGGGACAGGGACAAGGGGGTGTGACACCAGTCTGCCCTCCCTCCTTGCGGCAGCCAGAGGTGGATGTTGAAACCTCCTTTTTGCCGTGGAAGAGCTTGGGTAGGGAAAAATTCAAATACGAACATTTTGGAATTTTTATTTTCCCCTATTTCACTCCAAAAACAATGTCCTATTCCCTGCCCTCCCGATTTCAATGAAAAACTCTGCAAACACGATTTCCCACATCTCTTTTATGTGTAGGGGAAGTGTTGGCCATTTTCTGACCAGTCTCACTCCCTGTTTTCCCTCCTCCCGTTTTTCATTATCACGGCTGGGCCTGCTCCCCACGTGCCAGGGCTGTGACATTGGCCCGAGGTGGCAGAACCCACACCAGGTGTGAGAAAAAGAGGACATGAAAGTGGTTTTATCTCCTGGCATGGACGTTAACACCCTCCACACCACCTAATGATGATATAGAGAGGGGAAACACAAGGGAAGAGCCCAGGAAAGGGGGATCCAGAGCTGCCGGGGGGAGGATGGGGATAACCAGGATGGATTTGGGCGCTGCTGGATGGCGCTGGTCCCCTTGCTGGCGGAGACTTTGGCATCCAGGGGCGATGGAGCCGCTTTGGCAGCGAACACCTGCGGGGCTGGGCCAGGGAAAACAAAGGTGAGGTGCGGGATGGAGAGCGGGGGGTTGGCGGGGTCGGCCGGCTCCTTATCTCCCGCTCTGTTTGCTCCAAGATTAACCCGAGCCTGCGAGATGCGAAAGTCCAAGGAAAAGCGAGGCCGGGCTGGGATGATCGGGGGCCTCTCCCCCTTCCTTCCCCCGGCGGGATGGCCGCGCTCCCCAGGAGGGCTGGGGTTTAAAGTCCAGGCCATTGCAGGGTGATTTACGACTCATTATTCTCTGGTGCAAGAGCTGGTTAATGAGCAATCAGGGGTTGGGCAGGCGCGGGGGAAGGGGGGATTGAGGGGCATTCCCCTGGGGAAGGGGCTTCGCTCCCAGGGCTTCTCTCTCAGGGCTTCTCTCCCAGCTCATCCAGGGACAGGAGCAGGGAACAGCGCTGGCAAGACCGGGGAAAATCATTCCCAGCCCCCTCCTCTCAAGGACAGGGCAAAGAATTCCTGGATCTTTTCCATGTTTTACACACCCCCTGCCACCGCGTTTAGCTGTTTCCCCATTACTTTCCAATCATGCCAGTTATCAGGAGCCCATTTATCTGATAATCTGGGACTTGGAATTATTCCATGTTTTTGTAGTAGGTGATAACACTTCCCCCATCATGCTGACTCCATCAATTTGCCTGGAATGGTGTGGATGGGAGCAGGAAGCATTCCTGGAGGAAAGTCTCCCAAACCGGGCCAGAACCAGCTGGATTATGGTAAAACCTGGAAGAGACGGAGGCAGCTCTGCTTCCCTCCTTGCTCACAGCCAGCCGGCGAGGGGATCTCGCTCCCAGGGAGGCCTTGGGAGAGTTAGGCTGGAACAAGAGCATTCCCTGCACCCCGTGTGCCCTCGGGGCTCTGCCTTCCCTTCCCTTCCCTACAGAGTGCGGCACAAACAGCAGCAGATAAAAAATCCCATAAACGAACCCCAGGGCAGAGAGGGACGGGAATGGGAAGCTGAGCCAGACCGGCAGTGCCTTGGGAAGGAGCCGCAGGGAATGGCTGTGCCTGGAGCATCCCAAACCCTGCCAGAGCATCCCAAACACCTGGAGCTTCCCAAACACCTGGAGCATCCCAAACCCCTGGAGCATCCCGAACACCTGGAGCATCCTGAACCCCTGGAGCATCCCAAACACCTGGACCATCCCAGACCCCTGGAGCATCCCAAATCCCTGCCAGAGCATCCCAAACACCTGGAGCTTCCCGAACACCTGGAGCATCCCGAACCCCTGGAGCATCCCAAACACCTGGACCATCCCAGACCCCTGGAGCATCCCAAATCCCTGCCAGAGCATCCCAAATCCCTGCCAGAGCATCCCAAACCCATGGAGCATCCCAGATCCCTGCCAGAGCCAGGGCAGGAGAGGGGCAGGGCAGCCCCTGGCTGACCCCAGCCTCCTGCAGGATGGTGCATCCCGCCTCACTGGGAGGTTCTGGAGCTCCCATGAGCATTCCCAAAGCTTTGATTCCCGTCTGGAGCGGTCCCACGGGCCAGCCTGTTCCGGCAGGGCAGGGACAGCCGGTCTGTGGCTCTGGGGACAGGGACATCAATCACAGCCCCGAGAAGGCTCAGACGATGTGCTGCCCACGGGTCACCGCCCGCGGCCAAAGGGCACTGCCCGAGGCTCTGGCTTTGCTCTGGGAAGGGGCTCTGGAATAACAACAGCCCCTGCCGGCTCATCCCACTGCAGGGAGCCTGTCCGTGGGGCTGGGACAGCCCCGGGTGATCCAGGCTGGAACGGGGCTCAGATCAGTGCCAGGAGGGATTCCCAGAGGGATTCCCAGAGCTCAGAGCCACGGGGCAGCCAGGGGGATTCCCTGCCTGGGGTGCCTGCAGGGGATGCTCTGCTGGAGGTGTGGGATGCTCTCCTGTCAGGAATGCTCCCCTGTTCATGTGGGATGCTCTCCCATAAGGAGTTTCCCCCGTCCATGTGGGATGCTCTTCCATCACAAGTTTCCCCCTGTTCATGTGGGATGCTCTCCCATCAGTTTTCCCCTGTTCTTGTGGAATGCTCTCCCACCAGGAGTTTTCCCCTGTTCATGTGGGACGCTCTCCAGCCTGTCAGACACAGCTGGTGGAGCACATATTTTGGAGATGCTGACCAAGTTCTCCCGTATTTCCTTGCATCCCTGACTCCATTAAAGCACTTTTCAGCTCCAAGATCTGCACAAACCCTCAGCTCTACTCTGTGTCTCAGCTGCAGCATCCCCAGCCTTGCAGGGGCCAAAGGATCTGTCCCAGCCCCTGGGGTGACAATGGGGACACCAGAGCTGCTGCCACCACATCAGCAACAGGCTGCTCCGGGCAGAGGCAGGAAAAGCAGAGCCCAAATCCCAGATCCAGGAGTGCTGGGGGAGTCCCAGCTCCTCCCTCTGATCCCTCCTGTTCTGTCTGGGCTGCAGCTGTGGGGAGCCAGCAGAAAGTGGCAGAGCAGGGACAGAGGGCCCAAATCTGATTTAAGTCGGTGCATTAGGGCAGGGATTATCTGGCTCAGGGGCTGCTGGCTGTGAGCAGGATCCCAGGGACAAGCTCGGTTTGGGATGTCGGGAAGAGCTGCCACTCCCCAGGCCTGGGTCGGATACTCTGTAATTAATATCAGCCAGGAATTAGGAGGGATTTGGAGGCAGAATGGCCTGAGATTAAGCCAAACAGCAACGTGATCTCAGCTTTGTTAGAAATCCCCTTCCTAAAGGCCCAGTGCTTCCTCACAGCCGCAGGGCTGGGAGGCTGCCAGGAGCTGTCCCCCCTGTCCCTGTCACCCAGGGACCCTGCACGGCCCTGGGATCCCCCTGATCCTGCACCCACAGCCCCAGGGCATCACCCACAGTGTCAGGAAGGGCTCAGAGCCCTCACATGCTGCTTCAGAAGCTTTTCTTAGTGGCCTCTCTTAAGTCCCCTCTGAGGAGGGCAGGAGAATCCTCTTCCTCCCCAGGGATCAGATATCAGGGAGTTAAGCAAGAAACAGGATCCAAATCCTCCAGTTCCTCTCTAAGCTGCCTCTTACACAATTGGTGACCCCAGGAGGGTCCCTCTGCCTGACCCTGTCCCTCTGTCACCCCTCACCTGTGTCCCTGTGTCCTGTGACAGCTGGAGCATGGCAGGGTGGTGGCTCTGCTGTGGGATCACAGAGCTGGGGCTACTTTTGGGAACTTTTGGGCTATTTTGCATCCAGGACACTGCAGAGAGCTCAGGCTGCAGGTCCAGAGGCAGGAGGAGAGAAGGAGGAAGAGGAGGAGGAGGAAGGTGGGCACTGGAGCTGCTTCACCCAGAGAAATCCCCATGTTTGATCCACCCACACTTTTGGGATCTCTGTGGAATTACACCAGAGCAGGAGAGGCCTTTCCTTCACCCCCAGCCCTTGGCCCTGCTGGTGCTCCAGGGGCATCACACCCCAAATTCCTGCAAGATGGAGCTGCAGGACCAAGTTCCAGGACTGATCTCCACATCCTGCTCCCTGCACGTGCCCAGGTGCTCTCCCCAGAGCCCAGCAGCCCCAGCTCTCCCTGCCCTGCATTCTCCCAGTCCTTCCTCTCCACACACCCGGCCCAGGCTCTCCTTCCCTGTGCCAAAATCAACACGGCCACGGCCACAGCCCAGTGGGGACAGTCCCCAGCAGCCCATGGACAGGTAGGAAATAAATAATGTCAGGAGATAAACAGAGCAAACACGGCCTGGGCTGCTGCGTTTCAGGCAATGTTTGCACACCAGGTGTGTCCACCCCACCCTCCTGAGTCACCCTGAGCAGGGTGTGGCGGGGGGTGGTGCCCTGGGGGCTCCCCAAAGCTCTGATGGGGCTGCAGCCCCTGCTTTGCCCAGGTCCTCTCCTCTGTGCCCTTAGAGGGGCACCCAGAGCACCCCAGGGCTGTTCAGGGGAGTGTGGCCCCCTCAGCAGAGCCCTCTGGTGCTTCCTATGGATCACCCTCACCAGGGTGGATGTCAGGAGAATTGGGGGCCCCACAGCACCCTGAGGATTCCCTGGGAGATCATGGAATCACAGAATGGTTGGAAGGAGCCCTAAAGATGATCTTGTTCCAAACCCCTGCCATGGGCAGGGACAGCTTCCACCAGCTCAGGTTGCTCTAAGCCCTGTCCAGCCCGGCCTTGGACACTTCTGATGCTCCTTCTGGAGCTCCCAGTGCAAGGTGATGCTTGATTCAAAGGAACTTTGAGTTCTTTGAACCAGGAACTGAGTTTCCAGAGCATCCAAGAGGTTGAGGAGCATTGAGGGACCTCAGCTGACCCTGGTGAGCCCAGAGCCAGCAGCAGCAGCAGCAGGAGCTGCTGGTGTGTCCAGGAGTTATCCCAGAGCAGTCTGGGTTTGTCCTGCCTTGCTCCCAGCTTTGCCTTTTCCTTCTCTCCTCCCATCTGGCCAGATGTGGCTGTGCCACTGCCACACCCTGAGCCTGCAGACCGTGTGCTCCCTGCTGGATGAGGGAAGGGCCTGAAGTGTGGCTCACATCCCAAATCCAGCTCTTGATGGGGCAGTGACAGATCCCTGCATCCAACAGGGATCTTGGAACAGGCTGGTCACTCTGGCACAGCCTCCAGGGATGTGCAGAGAGATCCCAGGAGATCCCAGGCTGCCCCGTGGTCCTGCTGGGCCGGTGAGGGATGGCTCCTCTCTTCCAGGAGAGGTTTGGATGTGGCAGAGATGCTTCTCCTGCTCCTTCCCAGCTTTGCCACAATTCCCATAGAGCTAGTGGGGCTGTCCTGACATCCATGGAGTGACTCTGCTCCACCACAGCCACATCCTGGGATGCTGCACCTCCACTCTCCATTGTGGTGGCTCCAGGGTGTGGTACAGCAAAGGGACATTTCCCTTCCTCCATCCTGTTTTGGGCTGCCTGGAGAAGTCAGTATTTCATGGATGCACTGTAAAAGTCAGAGCACTTGGGAAACCTCACAAAACAGGGCTGAATTCCTAAAAAAAATTAAATTAAAATAAAAAAATCATTTGGGAAATTCCTTGAAGCATCATGAAGTGCAAAGGAAAAAAGTCCTGCAAAGCACAATGAAAATTCTTTTAAATCACTAGGAAAATGTCTAGAATTCCTCATTTGAGGAATTTCTAGAAAAAGGCGGAAGAATCTGAGAAATGTCCTTGCCCGAGGTTTCCTGGATGGAGAAGTTTCTCAAAAGTATTTGGAGAATTTCATACCGATATCCTAGACTGAAGAATTTCTTGAGAGCCCTTGTGGGAGTCTTGGAATTCATTGGGATGCTCCTAGACTGGTTGCAGATAAGGAAATGCCAGAAAACTTCCGGGAGAGAGAAAACTCACAAGAAAAATTGAAGATTCTGGGGATGTTTCTAGGTGGAGAAAAGTCAGGGAAGCTCTAGGACTTTCCTTGAAATATTTCAGATTGGAGAAGGCTTATGAAGCCCTTGAACATTCCTGGAGATGTTCTAGATACAAGTAATGGGAAATTCCTAGGAAGCCTTGGGTTGCAAGAAAGGAACGTGCCCTCTCCAAATTCACAGGACAAAACCCTGTAGGAGCTGTTGTGCCGTGCATTCCAAGAAAGCTCCAGGAATTTCCCAGGAGGTTCTGGGTGAAGGACTCAAGCATTGTGCCCACCCTGGTTCTCCTGACTTTCCATCCCGGGTCTGGCAGGATTTGTTTGGAGCTGATCCTGTTTTTCTCACGGATGCAGAGCTGACCCTGCAGATCTGATCTCAGGGTGGTGAGAAGTCTCCACTGGTGACAATTCCCACAGCTCCATGAAGCCACTTGGAAAACCATCAAATCCATTATCCAAGGATCCTGTTGTCAATTTTCCCCTTCCAAACCTCTATACCTTTAAGTTATTTGTCTCTTAACCCCCCTTTTTTGTGGCTCATTTTAACTCTCTCCACACAGGTGTTATCCCAAACCCTGGATCAATGTGATGCTTTCCCCCAACATAGATCAGTCAGAGAGGCAACAGATGAAGGAAAAAAAGAACATTTCCCCTTTTGTTCTCTTTCCTCGCTCCAAGAATTCTTAATATTCCACTTGCCTTTTTTGACTCTTGCTAATCATGGCAAGGAGGCCTTCAAAGGGGCTCGGCAGCGTCTCGGAGATCTCGTTAAATCCCAATAATTGCTGATATGGAGCCGCTGCGCGTGGCCGGGTGGGGGAAAAGCTTTTCATGTTCGTTACTCTGCAATTATGAGCAGGGAAGTTCATCTGCCATTTTACTGCTCTGCTCCATACGATCATTCCATTCCCCTGCAACTCCTCGGTGCCAGGAGTAATTTGGAGCTGCTCCAAAGTGCTTGGCTCTGCTCTTCCCTCTCCTGCATCCTTTTGGGGGGCACCAGAGGAGGCTTCTGGCCAAACTCCTGTGGGACCTTGTTGAAAGTCTTCTCTCCTGCACAAACAGGCTGTTTCCCAAATCCTGCCATCCTCAACCAGGGATTAACATTCCCATTTATCCCTGGGCTGCTCTTGCCTCACCAGCCTCGGCTGAGTGACCTTGCAGAGACCTTTTAGAAACCCCAAATATTGCAGCTTCTTTGCTCCAAGCCTTGTCCAAGAGCTCAATTACTCTAATTAAGGTCATGTTACAGCATGGCCAGTGTGGACACACCAGCCCCAGGACTGCCAGGGCTTGGTGCTCATCCCACTTTTCTCCTGGAGGCTGGAGACTTGGCAGGTCTCTATCCCAAGCAGTGCATGAGCTGAGTGACCTGGAAATTCATGGACACCTTCACCTGATGGGGCTGGATGATCCTTAGAACCACAGAAACCCTCTGGGATTGTGGAGTCCAGCCATGTCCCAGCACTGCCAGGGCCACCACTGACTGTGTCCCCAAGTGCCACATCCGCATGGCTTTGAAATCCCTCCAGGGATGGGGACTGTGCAAGGCCTGGACAACCCTTTCCATGAGGAATTTTCCCTGATATCAAAGTGAACCTCCCCTGGCAAGACTTTGAGGCTGTTACATCCCTTATTCACTGGGAGCAGAGCCTGACCCCTCTGACTGCCCCCTCCTGTTGTGCAGAGCCCCCTGAGCCTCCTTTTCTCAAAACTGAGCCCCTCCAGCTCCTTCTGATGCTCCAGCTCCTTCCCCAGCTCCATTCCCTTCCCTGGACATCCTCCAGCCCCTCCATGCAGCAGCACAAGAGCATCTGAAGGTGGATTTGGATTGGGATTGGTGGAGGGATTGGGAAAAGCTCTTTGGATTTAACAAAAGCTCTCGAGGTGCTGCTGATGACCCTGGCTCCTTCGGCCAACACCTGCCAAGGCCGGTCAACTGGAAGGAAGGGAGCGGCCAAAGGGCCTCTTTTGATCCAGTTTTTCCCCCTTGTTGAGTGAGGAGTTTGATGGGAATTGGTTTAAAGTAAACAGAGGAGTCCCTGCAGGGCTGGCAGGATCCGCTGGGTTGGCGCTACCCTGGACAGGGAGGATGAGGCGTGGGATAATTCCCAGCATCCGTGGGATGTTAGTGTTCAGACTTCATCAATAAGGCTCTTCTCCTGCGGCTCCCCAAAATGTTTATGGAAGAGATACAGGAAGGGAGGAAGATCAAACCTGCTCTGGCAAGGCCTTGCTGGCTTTATCTGTGGTTTATGAGGTGACCAGACCTTGGCGGCTCTGTTTTAACTTGTTTTGATCTGGCCGTGCTTTATGACGATTATTCTGAAATGTTTTGACAGGCACGAGCCTCACCCGTCTGGGCTGCTCTGCTGGGAGTCCTGGGGCAGTGCTCCCACAGCTTTTCCATAAAATCCCAAAAATTCCCAAGGGGAGATGATGCCCACATTATGGATGTGGCACCCGTGTCCACCTGGGAAGGCTTGACTCACTCACAGCCCTTCCCTCTGCTTGGGGTTTGCTGGTAGTGCCTTTCTGAGCTTTGGGAATCATTTTCTAACAGATGTTTGGGCTCTCAAGTTGCATTTTTGGTTTTTCCCCCAAAAGTCTCTCTCGTTTGCACAGATTTAGTACTTTTAGTTAAAGAATTCCCAGCTGCAAACCACATTTCTTGAAGGATCGTTCCTTTGTGTTTCCAGTGAAAATGGGAACATTTCAATAAATCATTCTTGGGTTCTTTTAAAGTTTTTTTATGGCCAATGCTTGGAGCTGCTGGCTGGATTCGAGGACAAGTCAGATGTGCCCGTCTGGAGGGTGGTGGGGCGAGCTGAGCTGGGCTCCCAAGGCCAAGGGAGATGTGGGAAGATGCTGGTGGTTCCCAGGGATCAGCAGGATTACATCGGAGGCAGCATCTTCCCACCTCCTGTTTACAGTCCTTCCAGCCTGGTCTCCATCTCAGAGTCCTCAGGAGCTGGAGCCTGGAAATAATCATGGAATCACAGGAAATAATCATGGAATCTCAGCATGGTCTGGCTTGGAAGTCACCTTAAATTCCATTGTGTCCCACCCCTGGCTGTGGACAGGGACAACTTCCATTGTCCCAGGCTGCTCCAAGCCCTGTCCAGCCTGGCCTTGGACACTTCCAGGGATCCAGGGGCAGCCACAGCTGCTCTGGGCAACTGCAAGGGGCTCTGAGCTCTCCCTGGAGCCTTCTCCTCTCCAGAGGAGCACCTCCAGCTCTCCCAGCCTGGCTCCAGAGGGGCTCCAGCCCTCAGAACAGCTCCGTGGTCTCCTCTGGACTCTCTCCAGCAGGTCCAGGTCCTTTTTGTTTTGGGAGGCAGCTCTGCAGGTGGGGTCTCACCTGACCAGGACAGAATTCCTCCCTCCCTACTTCCCAGCCAGGATCAGCCCAGGTCTCAGGGAGTTTTGGGGTCCCTGGGGTCTCAGCAGCCTCCAGCCTTGAGCTGGTCCTGCTGGGTGCGCCCACCCTGCTGTGGAAGCTTGGCATTGGCTTATCCCTATCCAGGATCCTGATTCCTACTGGGAATTGGGGGTGTGCTGCCCTCAGCGTGGCCTCTCCTCTGTTCTCACCTCTGAAGGACTAAACCTGCCCCTCTTTGCCATTCACCTCTCAGGGCAGGTGTGTGAGGGATTAGAAGATGAGGGTAAAATTGCCTCCTGCTAATTTATGCAGGATGGGCCTATGTGGAAGGAGGATGAACCCAGGTGGAAGGGGCTCAGGTGGAAGGAGAATAAACCCAGGTGGAAGGAGGATGGGCCCAGGTGGA
The DNA here is from genome assembly GCF_027887145.1 of Ammospiza caudacuta. Classification (NCBI taxonomy): domain Eukaryota; kingdom Metazoa; phylum Chordata; class Aves; order Passeriformes; family Passerellidae; genus Ammospiza; species Ammospiza caudacuta. Next base: position 14,727,832 of record NC_080606.1, on the reverse strand, counting down.
AGGAGGACAATTCCAGGTGGAAGGACAGGTGGAAGGAGGATAATCTCAGGTGGAAGGAGGATGGGCCCAGGTGGAAGGAGGATGGGCAGGCAGCGAGCTGAGGCTGTGTTTGCATCTCCGTGGGTGTTTTCTTCATTAAAATGCTGTGGGAAGAGGTTGCCTCGCCTGCCTCTGTGTTTGCTGCTCCTGAGCTGGAAGCAAGAGCCCTTTGTCAGGGAAGGGGTTTGGCAGGAAGGGCTTTCCATGGGCTGCCCTTCCAGGATGTGTGGGCACTGGCCATGGCTCTGGCAGGGCACTTTTGGACAGTGTGGGTTTGATTTGAGCCACCCTGATGGCAAATCTTGGTGTCCCTTTTAATGGCTAAAGCCCTCTCTGTGCCTGTCACCTGTATTTCTGAGCCCATCTCTCCGAGGATCCCTCCAACCCCCTTATCTGCTGTGGGTGGTTACTGCCAGGAATTATCATCTGCCTCAGAATTGCTTTGATCTGTTGCTCCCGGAAAAGGAAAACACACGTTTTCTCTCTTTATTTTATTTTAAGCATCGTTTATCAGCCTAGCAACACCTTTAGGTGAAGGGGCGTGTGGGCAGGGCCCCCAAACCTCTGAGGAAAAGGCTTGGGAGCCCCTGGAAGGATGGGATGGCTTGGGATGGGGGTGGAAGGGACCCTCTGTGCCCCCCAGAGCAGGAGGTTTCACACATTTGGGCATTCTTGGTCTCCTGATGCTCTCCTGATGCTCTCAGTGCCTCCAGGCAGGATTTGTGCCCTGGACGTGCCTTGGAGGCAGCGCTGAAATGGATGCTGCTCACTGAGCTCCTTAATTGCTTTTAGTTGTAGACTTATTAAAGAACAAGATTTAAATAACGTCAGGGGGAGGAAGGCAAAAACACCTCAATAAAAACAAGCTGAAGGAGCGAGAGGAGAAGCTTCCCGTGGTGCCGAGCGGGAGCTGCCCGGGAGGAGTCATCAGCAAAGGCTTCCAGGTTTCCTATTTTTCCTCCGAACCTGCTTTGAGTTTAGGCAAATCCCCGAAGATTGCCCATGAATAGTCATGCGGGAGCTGCCCTTGCCTGCGCTCCAGCCGCTATCCCCAAAAAAACCCAGATTCCTGGCAAAAAGGAGATGAGAAAAAGCACCCAGCTTTTCCTTGAATATTCCTCATTATTCGGGCAAGGCTTGCAGACACTTGTGCTGAGATCTGATAGGAAAAGATTTGCCCAATTATGGAATGGAAACGGTGCCGGGGGTCGCAGCCAAGGGGGAGGGAGCGGCTGCCGAGGCCCAGCCCGGGCACGACGCCCCTGCCAGGCAGGGAGAGCTGCCCCTGCCCCTCCTGGCACAGCCCCGCGCGTGTGGGTGTCAAACTGAGAGGGAAAAACCATCCCGAGCACCTGGGGGAAATCCAGCAGCGAAAAGGAGCCAAAACACGGCGGGAAAGCTTCCCTTGATCACCCCTTGGTGTGCTCAGGGGTCGGGGAATGGGAGATGAATACCAGGTTTGCCCTGAGTGATGGAGGCAGATCAGAGGATTCATGCCAAGAAAATACCCTGGAAAGGGCGTTGGGAGAGGGATTTGTGTGTCCTTGGGATGATGGGATCATGGCAGGAGGTGGATGAGGGTGCTCAGGAACCCAGCACCAACCGGTGGCTCTTGGCTCGTCCTGGGGCTCTCAGTGGGATGAAGGATTCACCCAGGGCTTGGAATTCACCCCAAATTGCCTCACCTTTGCTTGGTAGGAAGGACCTTTCCCCCAGGGAATTTTCCAGAAGTTGCTCTGGGCATGGATGTTGGGATTTCAAATATCAAAGGAACAAAGAGCCCTGAGTCACGCGCTTCTTTCCGCTGCATCCGGTAATTCTGCCATCCATCCCCTTTCCCTGGAATTCAGTTTTTTCAGTGAAAAAGCAGGGGGAAAATGGGTCAGAGAGGAGGAAGATGAGAAAAAAAGGAGTGAAGAATGAGATGGTGAATGAGAAGGAAGTGGGAGAATGGGATGCTGGCAGGGCAGGAGCTCCTGCACCTCTGGGTTTGGGGTCTCATTCCTCTATGCTGAACCCAAAACTGCCTGGTCTGATCCCAGAAATTCTTTTACCAACTGAAATGGGGGGACAAAAGGAGAGCAGGGATGTCCCAGCAGGGATGTCCCTTGGCTCTCAGAGATGTCCCTTGGCCCGCAGAGGGTCCCTTGTGTGCTCAGGGTGTCCCTGAGGAGCCGGGAACGGCAGCCGGAGCCGGGGATGGAGCGGGAGCAGGCGGGGAAGGGGCTCGGCCGCACGGGGCCCGTCCCTGCCGTAGCTGCAGCTCGTTAAAGTCTGGCTGGAGGCGAGAGAGATCCCTCGATAAAGATGTGAAGCGAAGTCGAGGGTAAGTACAGTAATCTCCCAACTTCCCACCGGGGTGTGAGCGCCCAGGTTGTAAATAGGCTGGAATCAAAGACTCATAAACCATGCAAATTGCTCCGTGTGTGTTTGTCTGTCTCCTTCCCATGTCTTTGCCCCTCACCTCCTTCCTCCGAGTCTCTATCTCTCTATCTCTACTCTTTCCATGAGCTCTGCTCTGCTCCCGACGAGCCTGTTCGGGCGAGGGAGGGACGCTTTAAAAGGCATTTTTGTGGTTCTGGGCAGCAAGTCAAAAAAAAAAATCTGCTTTTTTCCCCCCCTGCCACCCTGCCCCCCCACCTCCCCATTCCAGACTCAGGGACACGTCACCCCAAACCTCCACAGCCATCAAAATAAACATTAATTAAGATATTTCCAGCGATCTTCACTGTCACAAATTACCAGCCCCACAAAAGCAGCGCTACAACTGCTCAGGATGTTCAGTTTATCCCTTTTTATGATTGCTGGGAGATAAAAGTGAATTTCTCCACTTTCCTCTTCTGCCTTTCAGCCCATCCTGCCCTGCTCAGGGAACCTTCAGCGGCACCACGGGGCTGAAAACATCCCCAAAACCTGCACGGAGTCCGAGGGGGAATCACGGAGCCACGATCTACCTAAATGAGAGGATTACAGAGCTTTGTGCTCTGTGGGAAGCTGGGATCCCCTCCTGGGTGCTGGGGGTTGGGATGGGGTGTGGGAATGTGAGGATGCAGGGATGTGGTGGTGTTGGGATGTTGGGATTAGGGGAGAAGGATGGCAGGGAATGCTGGAGGGTAGGGTGAGGGGATGCAGGGGATTGATTACAGGATCCAGGGATGCAGGGATGGAGGGGCACAGGATGCAGGGAGGCAGGGATGCAGGGGCACAGGATGCAGGGAATTTCAGGATCCAGGGAGGCAGGGATGCAGGGGCACAGGATCCAGGGAAGCACAAATGCAGGGGTGCAGATGTGCAAGTATGGGGATGCAGGGGATTAGAGGGGAAACAGGATGCTGGGATGCAGGGGCACAGAGATGTAGGGATTTAGGATACAGGGATGCAGGGGCACAAAAAGGGATTTAGGGACACACAGATACAGGGATGCAGTGACACAGTGACAGGATTGCAGGGATGCAGGGGCTGCAAGAGTGTAGGTGTGTGTGGGTGCAGGACTGAGCATGCAGGGATGCAGGAACACTGGGATGCAGAGCGGATTCAGGGCACGGGGATACAGGAGTGCAGGGCTGTAGGATTGCAGGGGTGCAGGGCAGCAGTGAGGGGTCCAGGGGGGCTGGATCTCCCCGTCCCGGCTCCCGCAGCCGCCCGGGAAGCAGCGTGGGCCGCCCGGAGCAGGCGGGCTGCCAGGAGCCGGGGCTGGCAGGGCAGGGTGGGGAAGCAGGAAAGGGAGCCCCGCTCCTCCTCGCCTCGGGGAGAGCTGTGGCTCTCGGCGGGAGGCTTGTGAGTACACACAGACTCTCTGGAGCCTCCCATGTAAATCCTGGCAGGACGCAGCCAGCTCTGAGCTCATTCACGTGAGATCACCGGCTGGTTCGGGGCACGGGGTGGGGACGAGCCGGGAGCTCTGGGACCCTGCCCCGGGGGCTGCCCGCCGCTTGCGAGCTGCGAGGAGAGCTCAGCACATCCAGCTCCTCTCCCTGCGGGGCCCTCTTACAGCAGCACCGTGCCCGTGTGGCCACAGACAGCGTTCCCCAAGCTCTGCAGACAGCGGGCAGGAACCTGCTGTCACAGCCGGGTGCTGGCTCTGAGCCTGGCAAGGGACACTGGGGATGGCAGGTGTGACACTGGGGAGGAGCCCTGGCACTGGGGATGGAAGATTTGGCGCTGGGTATCGGGTGTGACCCTTGGGATGGGAGATGGGACACTGGGGGAGGCAGGTGTGACTCTGGGAATGGCAGGTCTGACCCTAAGGATGGCAGGGCTGGCACTGGGAATGGCAGCTCTGACCTTGGATGTGGAAAGTGATCCTAGGGATGGAAGGTCTGACACTGGGAATGGCAGGTCTGACCCGAATGGTGGCAGGTCTGGCACTGGGAATGGAAACTCTGGCACTGGAAAACAGGTCTTGACATTTGGGATGGGAGTTGTGACCTTGGGAATGGCAGGTCTGACCTGAGGATGGCGAGTTTCACCCTCGGGATGGAAGCTGTGACACTGAGGATGGAAATTGCGACACTGGAAGTGGATGGTCTCATGGTAGGGATGGCAGGTGTGGCCCTGGGCGTGGCAGGTGTGGCCCTGGGGATGGAAAATCCGTCCTTGGGAATAGCGGGTCTGACGCTGGGGACAGCAGCACTCGGATTTTGCCCCCCGGCTGAGGAGCAGCGTGATGGAGCAGCCCCGGGAGCGGCGATCCCTCGGGCGCATCCCTGGGCACATCCCTGGGCACATCCCTGGGCAGCCGCGTGTCCCGGCACAGCCCCGGGCTCCGGGCACTGCCACTGGGGCAGGACACAGCCCCGGGTCACCTCCTGCTCCTCCGCCACCTCCACCGCTTTTCCTTTGGTGTCGGAGCCCTGCGGGAGCTTTGTCTGCCGCTGCCACTTCCCCCGGCCGCTGCCGCTCCAAAGAAAACAGATCCGTGTGTTTGAAAATCTCAGCTTACACAGCATTCCTCCAGCTTCTGCTCCTTTTTGGGGCTTCTCCTTCTTTCCCTGCCTCGCTGACCTGAAAATGCACTTTGTGCTTTCCCTGGGAGAGGTGGATGAGGAGAGCTCCGGCATAGCTGCATATTAAACCCCTCGGATTTTCCCGAGGTGCCGCCGCCGCTCTCCCGCTCCAACAACTTTTTAATCACTCGCCCCAGATAGACCCGATTACATTTATTTTTTTTCCCCCCTCGAACAAAACCACGGCGTTTCCTGTGCTCCTTTCTGGCTGTTTAGGCCCCTTTCATGTCTCCCCTGGTTGTGGAAGGACGGCCTGCCCCGCACACCGGGATAGCGGAGGGAATTTCAGCGGGAATTCCAGCGACAAGCTGCTTATCTTCGCTGCCAGGTCATTAACGAGCTGTGGTGCCTTTTGCAGGTCATTAAGAGGGATGTTAAGGAGTGACCTCGGCGGTGTCCCCTTGGATATTCCCGCCCCCTCCAGCAAGCTTTGCATAAATGGATATATTGCTACCTCATATATATACATATATATACCTCATATATATATGTGTATATATATATATATGTATGCCTTATATATATATATATACACACATTATATATGCCTCATATATATATTCATATATATATATATGAATATATATATGTATATACCTCATATATATACATAAATTTATATAAACATGTAGAAATATACATAGATAATCTATTAAAATGCAAAAATTCCTTTATCATGTATAAATAGATAAAATCTAGATATACCCACATATAAATATATACTATATATATACACACACATGTAATACATATATACCCACATAATTGCATATATACATCTACAGATATATATTAATGTATATATATATACATTTATAAAATATATACACACATTAATATATATCTATAGATGTTTCTTTTCCCACCATATTCCTCCTCTAATCTCCCACTGCGCCGTTCAGGGCTGCTCCTTCTCCAGCCAATTTGAGGCATTTTTCTGATATTTTCAACAATAATAGTCGAAGAGCTAAAGGCAGCTCCCTGGCACGTCTCACCCCTCACCTTTGTTCTTACAAGAGTGAGAGGATTCACTTCTGGTGGGGTTTTTGGGATGCACTGCTTGATTTTCTGGGAATATCAGGATGCTCAGGGCCCCTCTGTTTCCCTCTGTCCATGCTCAGGGTGGCACCAGCTTTCTGCCAGGGATTTTTCTTGTGTTTTCTGTTGTTCCTTCCCTCTCCCTTTGTCTTTGCCAGGGCACAGCCCAAGCCATGGATTTGCTGAAGATGGGGAATGATGTGTCCTGTCCCAGAGAGCAGCAGGAAGGCAGAGCCAGGAGGGAATTCGGCCTCTCTCACCCATTTCTGTGGCCTCAATCATTGAAGCCAATATTCCTCCCTTCCCAGAGCTCCGGAGGAAAGGGAGCTGCTCCAGTGAGGATGTTTAGGATTAAACCTCTACTCCAGTTCCATTAAAGCTCATGATTAAAGTGCTGGACTCCAGACAATGCTTCCCTGACTTCCCAGCTGCTCCCCCAGCTCCCACTTCCCATCTCCAGCCCAACCCCTTTTCAGCCACCTTTGAATTCTCCCCTTTCTTGCAGGGTTTTATTCTTTCCCTTTAATTTTTTTTTTTTCAAACCCCAAATCCATGAGTGGCCACTTCTGCAAGCGATAAAAATCTTATTCCCTGCCTTTGGATTTTTTTTTTCCAGGCAATTGTAGCTTGCAACACCTTAATTATCGCGGCTCTGAAAACCGGTTAAAGATTTTAATACTTCCTTCCCCAGCCTATTATGCAGCGACTTCTCAGCCCCATAAAATGTTCCTCTGGAGCCCCATGGCCTCGTGCTGCTGCATTTCCCTGCTCCATCCTTTCCCCATGGATTAAACACTCCCAGCTCTCCCCTTGGGGCAGGTGGGAAGCGCCCGGATTTCCAGGTGGGAAATGGGGCTTTTTTTTTTTTATTTTTAAATTGAAATCCTATGACACAGCCAGCAAAAATGTTGCATCATTTTAATCAGGCAGCACATCTGCAGAAGGTGCAAGATTCCCGGAGCCTGAGCGCGGGAATGATGGGATAAATCACGGGAAAGGCGAATCCTTGACATCACCTTCATTGCTGGTTTTGATGCTGTGATTTCTCGGCTTCCCTGGCACCCATCCTGCCTGGCTGGCTGGCATCCCATGGGTGCGAGGCTCTTTGGATGTCTCCATGCATCCCAGAAAAAAAAAAAAAAATTGTTTTGTGTTTTTGTGTGTGTGTTTGTGTTGTTTTTTTTTGGGTTTTTTTGTTCTTTTTGGGGAGGTAATTTTTGGTTTTTTGTTCTTTTTGTTTTGTTCTGTTTTTGCTTTTCGTTTTATAGAAATTTGGGTTAATAATGAATTTTGGTCCCATCTCTGCAGGGCTCCTTGTGAAAGCACTTTCCAGGGAGAGGGGCTGTGCCTCTGCCAGGGTGTTTGGGATCCACGTGCCAGCCCGGTGGGATCTCATCCCTTTCATCCTAAAAATCACTTAGGGGGAATATCTCCCTGGTCCCACGGTGCCTGTGGGATGAGAGAAGTTTATTCCCCACCGATGTTTTATTTAGGTGAGTTTTAAATAACTCCAGCGCTTTCCTGGGGGAACCATCCATCCCCCGGATTTCTGCACTAAGCACTTTTTCCTGGTGTTCAGCCGAATTTCTCTTTTTTTTTTTTTTTTTTTTTTTTTTTTTTTTTTTTTTTTTCCCTCTGTTTTATCCCATTTCTCATTTTTTTTTTTTTTTTTTTCTTTCGGCTCAGAAATTTCTCAGGTAATTTAAATGTGAAGTGGCTGTGGAATACATTGGGCTGCAGCTCATCACTTGATGAGGGGCTGATTGGGCTCGGGGAGACTCTGCCAGCAGGGAGGGAGGTGGGAGAGCCGGGAATTTTGGGAATGATGCTGGGTGTCACCGGTCCAGTCCTTTTAGAATGGAGCAGGTAGGGGAAAATCGCCCAGATTATACCCAAAAATGTTTTAATGAGGTTTTTAGGTGAAGAGAGAGGAGAGGGAAGCCAAGAGTCTGGAATCCACAGGGTGTGGAAGGGCACAGCAGGAATTGTGGGAGGGGGATGAGGCAGCTGCTGGGTCCCAAAAAGGTGAAGGATTTGGGAATTCAACAATGTCCTTTCTTGTCCCTCACCATTTGCGGGTGAGGACTCTGGGGAGCACCAGGTCTGTGGGTGGCTCTTGGATCCCCCATGGAATGGGAGCCTGGAGCAGCAGCCCAGGATGGAGCTGTGTGGGAGCTGAGTGCCCCAGAACGGGTGACATCCACATGGGAATGTCCATGACAGCCCCAGGAGAAGGGAAGGGACGTGGAAATCCCATTAACTCCTTGTGGAATCACAAGGATCATCCACCATGGCTGGGATTTTGGGCATGGATGGGGTTTGTGGTGCCCTGGACCTGCTCAAAGCCCCCAGGATATGGATCCCTTTCTTCTCCCACCTGGAGCCCAGCCCAGATCCCAGTGTCATGGGTGCACCTGAGGCAGGGAACTGCTTCCCATTTAATTTATTGGGGTTTATCCATGAACCATCCAAGGAATTGCCCTGGTTGGTCACCACCAATTCCTTTTCGTGTCTGGGTGGGAAAATCAGGTGCTCTGCTTCCCTGGGCAGGTGTTTCCTGCTGGGACAGCACCAGGAGGGCTGGGAAGGAGCTTTCCCACTCTCCCACCCCTCCAAGGTGTCCTACTGCCCTGGCTGAGCCCTGCTCCCGTTCCACGGGGCCTCTCCCACCTTGAAGTGTTTGGTTTGGTGTCCCTGGCACATTCCAGGGCGGGCAGAGGCCACAATCCGGGTTTTTCCTGGTGTGCCAGGTGTGGCTGTGCCAAGTGTGGAGCTCTCCATGAGGAGGTGAACTTTGGAATCTCCTGCCTGCCTCTCCTGCTCCTTCCCCCATCCCGAGGATCCACATCCCCCACGGGGTCTGATCCCAAAGTGTTCCCAAAGTGTTCCCAAAGGGATCCTGTGCCCTCCTGGCCGGGAGGGGCGGGGTTGGGCATCCTCCTCCTCCTCCTCCTCCTCCTCCTCCTCCTCCTCCTCCTCCTCCTCCTCCTTCCAAAGGATTCCCGCGCTCCCGAGCCCCACCTGAGCCGGAGCCGGAGAGCGGCATCGCCATGGCAACGGGGCTGATGTCAGCCGGGGGTGGAGGGGCAGGAGAGCGGGAACGGGAACGGGAACGGGGAACGGGAACGGGCAGGGAATGGGGCAGGGAACGGGAAAGAGTGGGGAACGGGCAGGAGAGCGGGCAGGGAATGGGCAGGGAATGAGCAGGGAACGGGGAACGGGCATGGAACAGGCAGGGAACGGGCAGGGAACAGGCAGGGAGAGAGGGAATGGGCAGGGAATGAGGAGGGAACGGGGAACGGGCATGGAACAGGCAGGGAATGGGCATGGAATGGGCAGGGAACAGGCAGGGAGAGAGGGAATGGGCAGGGAATGGGCAGGGAACAGAGAACAGGCAGGGAACGGGCAAGGAGAGCCAAGAACAGGCAGGGAGAGAGGGAATGGGCAGGGAATGTGGAGGCAGAGCCAGAAATGGGCAGGGAATGGGCAGGAGGAGAAAGAATGGGCAAGGAGAGAGGGAATGGCCAAGGAACGGGCAGAGAGGGTGGGAACGGGCACGGAACAGGCAGGGAGAGCAGGAATGGGCCGGGAACAGGCAGGGAGAGTGGGAATGGGCAGGGAGAGAAAGAATGGGCAGGGAACGGACGGGGAAAGAAGGAATGGGCAAGGAAAGGGCAGAGAATGGGCAGGAAGAGCGTGAATGGGCAGGGAACGGACAGGGAACGGGCAGGGAATGGGCGGGAGGAGAAGGAACAGGCAGGGAGAGAAGGAATGGGCAGGGAATGGGCGGGGAGAACAGAAACGGGCAGGGAATGGGCAGGGAGAGAAGGAATGGGCAGGGAATGGGCAGAGAACGGGGAACGAGCAGGGAACAGGCAGGGACAGAAGGAACGGGCAGGGAGTGGGCAGGGAGAGCAGAAACGGGCAGGGAATGGGCAGGGAGAGAAGGAATGGGCTGGGAATGGGCAGGGGGAGCAGAAACGGGCAGGGAATGGGCAGGGAGAGAAGGAATGGGCTGGGAATGGGCAGGGGGAGCAGAAACGGGCAGGGAATGGGCGGGGAGAGCAGAAACGGGCAGGGAATGGGCAGGGAGAGAAGGAATGGGCTGGGAATGGGCGGGGAGAGCAGAAACAGGCAGGGAATGGGCAGGGAGAGAAGGAATGGGCAGGGAATGGGCAGGGAGAGAAGGAATGGGCAGGGAATGGGCGGGGAGAGCAGAAACGGGCAGGGAATGGGCAGGGAGAGAAGGAATGGGCAGGGAATGGGCGGGGAGAACAGAAACGGGCAGGGAATGGGCAGAGAACGGGGAACGAGCAGGGAACAGGCAGGGACAGAAGGAACGGGCAGGGAGTGGGCAGGGAGAGCAGAAACGGGCAGGGAATGGGCAGGGAGAGAAGGAATGGGCTGGGAATGGGCAGGGGGAGCAGAAACGGGCAGGGAATGGGCAGGGAGAGAAGGAATGGGCAGGGAATGGGCAGGGAGAGAAGGAATGGGCAGGGAATGGGCGGGGAGAACAGAAACGGGCAGGGAATGGGCAGAGAATGGGGAACGAGCAGGGAACAGGCAGGGACAGAAGGAACGGGCAGGGAGTGGGCAGGGAGCAGACAGGGATGCAAGGCCCCTCTCCCAGGACACAACCAGGAGCTCAAATATATATATATATATATTAAAAAAAAAATCACATTTTTGGATGTTTTTCCTCCTCGTCCCTCAGGTGTTTCCCTCTCCTTTGGGTCAGGATGGCTCCAAGAGCCCAAATCCCTGCGCCCAAAGAGCCCCACACCTCACGTGCCACCCCCAGCTTGGGGTTTTCATGGAAAAGACGGAAAAATCACACTTAAACCCTCCAATTTTAATAGATTTTAATAATATGGAGCCAATTTGACCCTGACTGTATAATTCTTTTATTATTTTCTCAATAGAAACGGAATGACTCTGCCATTTTTTTGAATTTTTGAGCTTTAATTTGAATTATTTTAATAAAAACCGAAGGGTCTCGGGGGGGGGGTTTCGGTTTATTTTTATACTCCAGAGTGACTTTTTTGTTTGTTTTTCAATTTTCTCAACACAAATGAAAGCGACGCCAAAATTTGTCGGTTTATTTTTGTAACAGAAAGGAACTGACTTGAGGGTTTTTTTAAAAATTTCCTTAATAAAAAGTGAACAGACTCAGGAGGGGGCTTTATTTTATTTTGTTTTTATTTTATTAATAGAAATTAAACCAACTCCAAAGGGGTTTATTATTGTTCTTGTAATAGAAAGTGAAGTGAGTCCAAAGATTTTCTTAACAGGAAGCAAATTAATTCTGGATTTTGGCTCCTCCTTCTTCATGGCCCAAATAAAAAACCATCAAAAATTACAAAAACTCCAAAAAGTCCAGAGCACATTAAAAAATTGCCACAGAAATAAAACCCCACTTTAAATAAAATTTTATTTAAAATTTTATTTTAACTTCAAAACCCCTCAAAAATAAAAGAAATTTTTAAAAAGCTAAAAAATTAAGAAAGAAAAGTCCAAACAATTCTGGAAATGAAAAAAAAAGTTAAAAAAAAGTTCAGAAAACTTAAAAAATCAAGAAAACCCTCTGAAAACCATCTCAAATCTCCCAAATTAAAAAAAAAAAAAAACCAACTAAAAACACCAAAGGAAAAAAATCAAGGTTTGAGAGGCTTTAAAACTGAAGAAGCCTTCAAAAAATAAAAAACCTTCAAAAATTAAAAAGAAAATAAAAAATGGCAAAAACTTCAAAATACTTCAAAAAATCAGGAAACTGAAAAAGACATAAAAAAGTTTAAAGAATAAAAAATTGAGAAAAAAATTAAAAACCCTGTAAAAAAGTAAAAAAACCTCCAAATCTTTAAAAAAGCTGGTAAAACGCAAAATATTTTTAAATGCTTAAAAAAGTCCAAAAGTTTAAAAAAAAATTTTAAACATAGTCAAAAACGTCAGAAATTACTTTAAAAACCATCAAAAAAGTAAAAAGAATTTAGAAATTTAAAAAAAAAGAGAAAAAAGTTTAAAAAAATGAAAAATGCTCAAAAAATGCCAAAAAAGTAAAATATATATAAAAAAAAACTTTAGGAAAAAGCCCCAAAATATTGAAAGATCTTTTAAAAACCGTTTGAAAAAAAGTAAAAATATTTTAAAATTTTTCAGAGACCCTCCAAAACATCGAAGAAGTTGAAAATATTTTTGAAAAAAATGGGGAAAAATGAACAAAACCTTTGAAAAACCCTGGAAAAAAAAATAAAATAAAATTAGAAGAAGTAATTATTTTTTTTTTAATTAAAAATGTAAATACTCTCCAATCCGCTGCAAAAGAAGCCCCAAAGCGTTGGAACGCCTTTACCCCGTCCCAACTCGGAATTTTTGGGAATTTTTCGGTCCCGCCGCCGCTCCGGGCGCTGCCGGCGGCGTCCGCTGGGGGGCGCTGCAGGATCGCGGCTGAACGGGAGGGCGAGGCCAAGCGCGGCGCGCAGCGGGGGGGCTGCCGGGCTCTGCGGGGATGGGGCCGGGCCGGTGCTGCGCCCAAACCGGCGCTCTGCCAGCTCGTCCCCAACGCTGTCGCCTCTTCACCTCCCCCCGGTAACCCGGTAGCAACGGCGGGCAAGCGGGGGGGGGCGTTAAAAAAGCAAAAATCCTCCGCGCTCCCCTTAAGAACCCACAATGGGCGTGCCCTCCCGCAAGGCCCCCCCCGCTCCGCTCAGCCATTGGCCGCCCGTCCGGGCTGTCCGCGGCGCTGCCTGCGCGGAGGGGTAGAGCGGCTGCCGCGGCGGGCGGCGCCTCAGTCGGTGCGGGGCGGGCTGAGGCGGCGGGTGGGGAGCGGAGCGGGAGGAGGCGGCGGCGGAGCGTGATGGGCGCCTGACGCCCGGCCCGTCCCGCCGCCGAGGGACGATGGCGCGGCCCCGCGGCGGGCGGTGGCTGCTGGGTGTCCTGCTGGCCCTGTGCCGCCTCGCCGCGCCGCTCGCCAAGAGCCTGGAGCCGGTGTCGTGGAGCTCCGCGAACCCCAAGTACGTGCGGCGAGAGAAGGGGGGGGGTCGGGAGGGACGCGCCTCGCACCCCCGCGGGGGAAAAGGCACCGAAACCGCGTTCTGAATGCGGATTTAATGGAAACAGCGAGGTTTTCAAGGTAAAATCGCGCCTGGAGGCTGCGGGCGGCGGACGGAGCGACCCCCGGCTGAGGACGGACCCGCGGCGCCGCGCTGCTTTTCTTACTAAAAAAAAAATCTCCTTCCCTTTTTTGCCCCCCGTTTTTAACTATGCTTTTACTTCTCGCAGCTTTTCCTCTCTTGAAATCCGTTTTTGTTTTTGAAAACCACGTTTTGTTTCTTGATTTTTAATTTTTTTTTTTTCGTTTTTCACGCCTCGGTTTTTTTTTCTTTTTTCTTCCCCGGATCGCTGCTTCCTTCCAGCGTTTGGATTTATTACCTTTTTGTAATTATTGTTATTGTTTTTTCTGGGTTTTCTCATCCGAAATCAGCCGCGGAGGAAAGCGAGGGGATTCGTTCCGCCCCCACCTCGGGCTGGGTCCGAACAAAGCGGGCGGTGGGGCTGCTCCGCCTGTAGAGCCACCTAAATTCTATAAATTTATAGATTTTTATATAAATCTCTGGATATGGACGCGGCTGCCGTGTAGGAACAATATGAAGGGCGAGGAAGAGGAGGAGTGGCGGGTGTTTGGTCACCCGTACGTCGGGGCTGGTGGTCAGGATGGGTCGGTGGCCCTTGCTCAGCTTTATCTTGTAGATCATAGAATGTTTATTTATCTTACTCCTTTCTCTCTTAAAAAAAATTCCTGCTTTTAGCTTGCTGCTATTTTTTTTTCCCCCACCACACTACTCAAGGTAAAAAAATAACCCAAAAATAATCCAAAGAGTTTTTGAGGGTTGGAAAGAACCGAAACAATTTGGACAACCTTCCTGCCTGGACACGTATTCCAACCAAATGTTTATTTCCGTGGTTTTTTGGTGGGGAAAAAGGAACTTTGCAGGCACACTTTGCGCGTCCCCAGCTCTGGACGTGCCGGGACGGCGGCTCCGTGGCTTCGTTCTCCTCGGTGTGTTTTTCCTTTCCTTTCTTTGGGAGTTGTGTCACTTGGCTGAGAGCAGAGAGAGCCTTTTCCCTCAGGAATTGCCCCGCTGGATTCGTGAGCTTGGTGAGGGGCAGGCAAATTGCTTCCAGAAAATAGAGTTTTTATTTGGGAAAAGGCAGCTGGAGGTGGAGGCGGCTGTGGCTTGGTGGTGGAGGATGCCATGTCACCCCTCTTCCTTTCCTTTTCCCTGGATTTCCTTAAGCTCCTGAGCACTAGGAAGCTGGGAGGAGGCCATGGCCATTGACTGGCACATGGGTGACACTCCAGGACTTCCCACTGAGCCCTGGAGTGGTGGCCTTGGAGATGGGGTGCCCAGGCAGAGCTTGAGGGGTTCCTTGGTTTTCCCGAACTGGGAGCTTGGTGGTTTTCTGTTCCCGGTTTTTGGGGCTCAGTGGTTTCTGCCTTTGGTTCATGCCTAGTTCTGAGCTCAGAGGTTGTTTGGGTTTGGTTTTCCCCAGTTTGGCTCTCAGTGGTTGCCCACTCTCAGTTCTCCCTGAATTCAGGAATTGTGGTTGTCCACCCTCGGTTTCCCCAGTTGGGAGATCCGAGTTTGTCTGCTTCCAGTTTTCTCCCAGTTTGGAGCTCGTTGTTGCCCACTCTCTCTTCTCCCCAGATTCAGATCTTGGAGTTTGTCTGCCCTTGGTTCTACTCCAGTTTGGAGCTCAGTGCTTTGCCACCCCCCAGTTCTCCCCCAGTTTGGAGCTTGGTGCTTTTCCTCCCCCAGTTCGGAGCTTGGTGCTTTGCCACCCTCAGTTCCACCCCGCTTTGGAGCTCGGTGCTTGCCCGCTCTCCCTTCTCCGGGAATTCGGAGTTGGGGGGTTGTCTGCTCTCGGTTGTCTGTAGATTTGGAGCTCAGAGGTTGTCTGCCCTGGACCCAGCTTTCTGGGAATGTGCCATCCCGTGTGGGGCTGCTCCTGTGGCTGCTTCCCCATCCCTGTATCCCCACAGGGACTGGAGAGAGTGAGAAGCGCTCGAACGTCGGCGTTTCCACCCAGAAATGGCTCTGCCAGGACATGCACAGGCAAAACCCATGGAAATGTTTTGCCTCAGTTGGGGCTTTCAGGGCCTGACTGTGATCCCACTCAGATCCCTCCAGTCTGTGCCCCTGTGGAGCAGCCCCGGATCCTCGTGTCCGGGATCCATCTTTGGGATCTGTCGCTTTCTTTCCCGGGTCCGAGCTTTGCCGGCTGCGTGGCATCGGGCAGAGCCTCCTCACGGCTGCTCCCAGCAAACCCAGCTGAGGAAACCAGTCAGGGGATTGGTGTGCTGGGCAAAGTCCGGCTCCAGCTGGAGGAAATCTCTTGCTCTTGGTTGGATTGGGATTATCTTCCAGGTAGATCCATAAAAACCCCTCGCCACTGTACTTGGGCTTCCAAGCCACTTCCTGGGGCAGCACCGGGGCTGTGCCAGCCCCCATCCCATTCTGCTGAGCTTTAACTCTTGTTTTTAGAGTAAAGAGAGCTAAAGCCTTTAAAAATAACACAGCTAAGTGGAATTTTCCAACGAATCCGAGGAGCAAGCGTGGGGCTCTGGGCCCGGCCAGCCTCAGCGCGATTGCTGTAAATAAGGAAAATATTTTCCTGCCCTTTCTAGGCAGCTGGGAGCTGTGGGCTCCCTCTCCACCAGCGAATCTGGGGCTCCTGGTGTTATCAGAGGGATGCTGATAACACATCCGATAGATGGAATGATTTCCTAATCGAGTTAAGTCAGGCTTAAGCTGTTTGCTGGCTTGGGAAGCCCAGGTCGGCTCCTGGGTGTGTGTCCCAAAGCCAGCGGTGAAATCATCACCCACTTCCCACTGTGAGGATGCTGGGGCTTGAAAGAGAAAAAAATAGGCCCAGGAACGGTTTTGTTGGAAAAAGTGATAATTGTCTCAAACCTGTGCTTGGGATGAGCTCACCCTCTGAGTGAGCTTTCCCTGGGATGCCTGTAGAGTTCTTTGGAAGGGGGCTTGGAGAGGCAATATGGCTTTAATTTATTCCATCGTGTCCAAGGGGGGCTTTGGGAAAAGTGCTTCTGGGATTTACTCGTCCCCTTTGCTGCGCAGCCGGGGGGCGGTGGGAGCGTGCTCTCCTTGGACAGCCGGGAATTGCCAGAGGAATTCTGGCTAAATCCTTTCTCAACTCCCTCGGCTGTAATTTGGGAGAAATATTGACCCTGCTGGGCTCCTGTACCGACCGTTAAAGGGAAACATTCCTAATAAAATATGGTTTGGAAAATTCATTTCAGGCTGGAATTCGCCTCCCCAGAAAGTATTTTAATAAGGAGGTGGGGGAAATGGGACACATCATCCACGCCGCTCCGGAGAACGCCTCCTTTCGCCTCTGCTTTTCCCTCTTCCCTTCCAGAAAGTTTTGCTCAGTTCCAAACTTGTTAAAAACCAAATAAATGCATTTATTTAAGAAAAAAAAAAAAGGTGAGGGAAAGAGGAAAAAAAAACCCAGACAAAAGTCTAATCCTTCGTGGTATTTTTATTCTGCTTTTAATGACATGATGGTGTCCCATGGAATTCTGTCAGCGCTGGGGTTGAAGCCTGGCAGATCTTTGCCTCTTTTAATGCCTTTTTACGAGGGACAAAGTGCTTGTGGGAAGGCTGTTTCCGAGGGGAAAGGCTGGCCTGGAGCTCTGGAGCAGGGGGCTCGCACTTGTCGGAGCAGATGGGATGGAATTGCGGGAGCTGTGGGCGCGGGAGGTGCTTTGCGATGTCAGGATTTAGGCAATAGGGAAAACTCGCTGCTTATTTTTAATTAAAAGAAATTTCTGACTTGTAGACACTCCCCCTTCCTGGGGCTGAGAGGTGGAGAATGGGTTTAAACTAAAGAGATGGGAAGTTTAGGTTGGATATTGGGAAGAAATGCTTGGATGTGAGGGTGGGGAGGCCCTGGCACAGGCTGCCCAGAGAAGCTGTGGCTGCCCCATCCCTGGAAGTGTCTGAGGCCAGGTTGGATGGGGCTTGGAGCAACCTGGGCTAGTGGAAGGTGTCACTGCCCATGGCAGGGCGTGGGGTGGATGGCCTTTAAGGTCCCCTCCCAACCTAAACCATTCCAGGATTTATGATTCTGTGGTCCCATCCAGAATCCCATATCCTGTATGTGCACCCTGGCCGTTACAGGGCTTTGCTTCATCTCCAAAGGCTGGCATGGGCAGAGCAAGCCTGAACAGCCTGTTTTCCAGTTGGAGTTTCCCTTTGGAAGGGGGGGGACCCTTTGCTGGGTGCCAGGCCTTTGGGAGCCCTCCCAGCTCCTGCTCCCCACAAGGCAGAACACTCTGTGCCCAGCCCACGTTTCACCGGAGGCGTTCTCCCTCTGCCTGTGCCAGGGGGAAAGGAGCACCCAGGGCTCCTTGCAGGTCGGTTGGGAATGACTTCATTAACTTAAATTAAAAAAAAGGGGAAGGCAGGGCTGCGGCTCTTGCAGTAGCAGGGTAAATACCACTGGATTCCATAAAATGGATTTAACTGCTTCCTTTAAAAGAAAAAAAGAGCCGTGATGGGGTGGCTGATTGATTGTAAAAGGAGCCGGAGCTTTCTCCGGAGCAAAACAGCTGCTGCAGCTCCTTGGATCTGCCTGGCAGTGGGGCTGGATGGGGCTTCTGTGCCAGTTCTGACTGGGAAGGGCTGGCAGGGGGCTGGCAGGAGCTGCTTTCCTCCACTGCACCTGAGCTCCTGTGTCGCTTTGGGGTCTAAGTTGTTCCCTTGAATTCTCATCCCAAACAGGCTGGATGTGGCAGGGCGGGATGTGCCTTTGGTGGTGTGGTCAGGTGGGCTGGGGGTCCCTCTGAGCAGCTTCATGAGGTGTTAAGGGGCTCCCCCAAACAGTTTCACTGGGGGCTCAGGGGTCCCCCCAAGCCCTGTCCATGTTTTTAGAGATCGTGGGGATCACAAAGAGCCAGAGTGCACGAGTAGTCGCTTGCATGACGTCCTTCAGGAGCTTTTTGGATTGTCCCCTGTAAACCAGAGGCTTAGCAGTGGGGATGATCCCTTGTTTCCCTGTAGGATTTGTATGTCCCAGCTTCCCCCAGCTTTCCCATAGCTTTGTGCTCGCTGCCCCTGTGGCAGGGCACCCTGTCCTTGGCACAGCAGTGGCCATGCTGCTGGGGAGCCTGTCTGCCCAAGGAGCGCTGGACTCCAGTGGGAAAACATCTTGGAGCGATCAGTAGCACATGCTACTTGGAGTCTGGCAGCTGGAATAGGGTGGGGAGAAACAAAGCTGATTCCGTTCTGTCTCTAATTAATGATTGCTGGGATCAGGGAGCAGGAGCGGGACTCGCTCGGCGCTATCGCGGCGTCACATCTGGGCAGGAATGCGCGGCCGGGCTGTGGGGCTTTTGTTGTGCAGGGCTGAGGGAGAGCCCAGCTCCTTGCTGCTGTTTCTCAATGCTTTTCCCCTTCCCATCCCTTGCTCTGGATCGGGTGGTGTGGCAGAGAATCCTGCTCTGGAGAGCAGGAGGGATGGTGGTGCTGGTCCTCCTGCTTGTGGAGAGGGTTGGTGCAGTCCTGGCATCCTTTGGGAGGGGTTTTCTTGCCCCTTCTGCGTTGTCTCTTGTTTGATCACCAGCTCAGAGCTTTGGGGTCCCTGCTGATCTGCTCAGGGCTGTGCTGGAGCCTTGGGATCTCTGGTTGGAGCAGTGGTGCTGGGCTCATGGAGTCTCAGGATCCCATCCCTGGCTGGAGCCCCAGTGCTCTCTCACAGCTGAGCCTTTGAGTCCTGGCACTCCTGGCTTCCCCAGCCTGTCCAGGCTTGGTCCCAGAGGAGTCGGACAAGCCAGGGCTAAACGTCCTGCTCGGTGAGGCTGGGTTTGTGCACAGTGGGGTTTTCCTGGCCCCTGCCCTTCCGTGGAGCAGGTTCTGCTGGAGCTGGAGCGGAGGCTGCGGGCGGTCCCCGGAGCGTGGCTCGGGGGCCTCCAGTCCCTCCTCCCTGGAGGATGAGGGGACAGGTTTGGGGGGTTCCTCGTGGTGTTGCAGTGAGCAGTGGCTTCTCTGTGAGCTCTCCCTGCCGGAGCCCCCCGGCAGGATCCGAGCCGGCTCAGGTGCCGGCGTGGCAGCGCTGCCCCGGCCGAGCTGAGCTGAGCTGAGCAGCTGCACTTCAAAAATGCCAGCTATTTATAACCCTGGCTCGCCTGCTCGGGAATAACCTTTTCCTACCCGCAGCCGGCCCTTCCCAGGTGGGCTGCTTGCCCTTTCTGAGGCCATGGGACTCAGCTTTTCCAGGGGGGCTTTGTGAGGGCAGAGCCGGGGGTTTGGTTGGTGTCCAGCCATGAGCTCCTCTTGGTGTTTTTCAAAGGCTCCATCCCTCTGTGGTGCTGTGCCTGCACGGAGATCCACATGTGTCATGTCTGCTGGGGCTGGGCTGTGGTGAGAAGACTGAAGTCACCTGTTTTAACAGGGATTGGCCCTTGCTAGTGCCAGCGTGGATGTGCCAGGCTGGGATACTTGGGAGACACCACACAAACTGTCCCAGCTCCTTCTGTCCCAGCACTTTCAGGTCAGAGTTTGGGAAGTTCAAAGCCCTGGAGTGGGTGCCCTCCCTATTTGGGGGTCCTGGCTGGTTTTGGTGGCACCCAGGCTTGCGTCACTGCTCTTGATGGGACAAGAACAATCCCACTTCCCAGCAATCCCTTTCCTTACCCCTGGCATCCTACCAGGATGAGCCCAGCCCTGTGTACCAGCTGCACTGCCTGGCTTTTGCCATTCCACCTCTTCTGAATAGATACTTTGGGAAAAGCAAAGTGCCTTTTCATGGCTTATGAGCTATAAACCCCCTTACACCATTCCCATTGATCCCAGAATGTGTCCATGTTTTCCTTCTCATTAAGCTGGGCAGCGTCTGCGGTTGCTCACGCAGGGCTGAGGCTCGGCGCCGTCTCCTCTTGCCACCGATTTTTCCCTTTTAATGGATTTCTGAAACGTGGGAGCACGGCCTGGTGTGCAGGTTGGCAGGCAGGGCTGGCAGCCTGGGGATGTGGAGGGATGCAGGGATGTGCTGGTGCTGGGCTCCGCGCTCTTTGTCTGGGCTTGCTGTAGTATCGCAGCCAAACGCGAGAGGGAGGGACGCAGCCCCCTACTTCCGCTGGGATTTTGGGGGGCAAATCCTCAGTGGGTTTGGAAGGGGAATGGGCACAGAGGCACCCCCGTTAAGGCAGGGTGGGCGCTGTTCCTGTGCGGGGGGCCGGGCGGCTCCCGGTGCCGGCAGGGATGCCGTCGTGCCCTGCCTGCGGCCGGCTGGGAGCATATGGAAAGGATCTGGGTGTAATATCCCGGGCTGCTCCGCGGCTTTGCTGAAGAGGCCACTTCAGCAGGGGACGCGGCGTGGTTAGTCCTCCCAGCTGACACATCCCAGGCCTTCCTCCGACTTGAAAGAGCTTGAGTTCGCCTTTGAATCTGAGGATTTATAGCCCTTTTAGGCCTCTCCAATAAAAGCACTGCTCCCTCCTCAGACAGAGCCCACCGTCTCCCTCCTCCGGGCTCATTATCCTGGGGATTTGTGTTGCTTGCTCTTGCTCTGTTGTTCGCTACTGCCGCTTTCTTCAGATGTGTGGCCGAGAACTTCAGAGCAGAAAAGCTGAGCTGGAGTGGCCGCGGGGCCCGGCCTCGCTCCAGGTTGGAGCAAGTATGGATCCACATCCAGTATTCCCAGAGAGAACCCTTATCTGCTGAGGATCCCCTGCACTTGGGGAGCAGCAGTTCCTCTTTGTTCCCTGTGTTCCTCAAGGATTGTGAGCAAACCAGGATGAGCTCCCTCTGCATGGAGAGCTTCAAGCGTCTGTTCCATATGTCCATCTCATCTTCCTCATTCTGGCACATGTAGACGTTGAAGCACCCTCAGCCCCACAGATTTCTGCTTTCTAGAGGCCCCTCAAGCCTCAAACTGTTTAAAGGGAGGCTTAGGAAAGAGGCCAGAGAAACGACATAATAATTATTGTATTACAAATTGTTTCCTTTAATGGGCCCTGTCGGATCGCTCAGTCTGCTAAACACATTGTGCCCTCCCCCAGCCCCTTCCCACTGCTCCAGCCTCCCCTTGAAACCCTGGTTGCAGAAAATTCCTCTTGGTGAGGAGCTGGGGTGGTGGGATGAAGAATGGGGCTGCGTGTGCATCCACCTGCTCCCTCAATTCTCCACTTGTGAAGGGAGATGGGATGGCTTCGCTTCAGAGTGGGAATCCTCTCCCTGCAAGTCCCTGCCTATTCCCCATGCTCCAGAGTTTTGTACTACCCTGAATGTTGCATATTCCAAGGGCTTTTGTCTGGTGGCACCCTCAGCTGGTTCTCAGGGCTCGTGGACATGGACTCAAAAACCTCTTGCTGTGCAAGGGCTCCCTCCCTCCTGTTCTTTCCCGGCGTTCCGGTGTGTGCTGGCAGAGGCTCCCAGGCAGCTTTTTGGCAGCTCCCAGCCCTGAGGGCTGTGGGGTGTAAGCAGAGGAGCCACCAGCGGCTCTGTGAATTTTTTCCTTGCCCCCCAAAGAATGAACGTGTTGGAATTGGGCAGCAGGTTACGTTTCTTCAAGGCCAGGCAGCAAATATGTTTTAAATTTGGCAGCCGACAGCGGAGAACGGGTGGGAGAAATTTTCCAGGTATTGCATTACACTTTCCCCTGAAAGGGCTCTGCTTTGGGGCTGGGGATTAAAGGGAGGAGAGGAGGGGGACCCCCTCCCTTTCACGTACTCACAGCCCCGCTCTGAGGGTCCTGGGGCTGGGGTGCCCTCCCTGGCTGCTGCCTATCCTGGGTGATGCCCGCCCCGGGTGATGCCCATCCCGGCTGAGTCAGGCCCTGCTCAGGGCAGAGCTGTGCTGCGGGGGATGATCAGGATTAATTTTTGGGCTTCCTCCCTCTGGGTGCGATGTGAAATTTCCAGCGTGCTCTGGGCACCGCCCCGGCCTGCCATGCTCTGCCTGGCCCCCCTCCTCTCTTCTCCTCTCCTGTCCTCCTGTGATGTCTATAATAAAGGCTTTATGCAAGAGCAGACCTGGGATCCACTCCCAGCACGGACCTGGGGCTCAGCCAATTAGTCAATTATTTCAAAAGAAGAAATTAAAAAAAAAAAAAAAGATGAAATGTTATTTTTGTAAGGGAAAGTCTGGCCCATGGCTCAGCCAGCAGCCCCTCTCCTATGGGAAAAGCTGGGGTGGGGGAAGATGAGGAAGCTCGGCACAGCCCCTCCCTCAGTGACCACAGCCTGCAGTTGCTGAGTTCCCTGTGTGCCTCTCATGTCCCCCCATGTCACCAGGACAGGGAGCTGCCCCTCACACCAAGCAAGGGTAGGGTGTCTTGGCAGCTGCCTGTGCCCCCTGCTCCAGGCTGTCCCTCCCAGCCTGTCCCTTGTCCCTGGGCAGTCAGGTGCGTGGTCCTTGAGTGTCCATCCCTGCCGGAGCTGGCGCTGGTGCATCCCATTGTTCCCAGCTTCCTTCTCAGCATGTGAGGAGGAGGAGGAAGAGAAAGAGATGCTTCCCCAGGAGGTGGGAAAGGCAATCCCAGTGCCATTGGGGATGCACAGCCCCCTTCCCTCTCACAGGGCCAAGGAGGCCTGGCTGGATTGGGGTTTCAGGAAGGTGCTTGGAGGTGTGAAGGGCTGGAGGCAGTGGAATTTCCCCTTCAGCTGTGTTTGGGTTTAAGATTTGTATTATTCTTCTTTCATGGAAATTTTGTGAGGCTGAAATCTGGCTGTGCATCCCAGCTGGTTTGTGCCCCCTTTTTCCTGCAACCCCCTTTCCCTGTGCCCCCCTTCTCCTGCCCCCCATTAGCAGTGCCTGCGCTCCACTAATTACTGAAATAATTGAGGCA
This sequence comes from Ammospiza caudacuta, assembly GCF_027887145.1. Lineage (NCBI taxonomy): Eukaryota > Metazoa > Chordata > Aves > Passeriformes > Passerellidae > Ammospiza > Ammospiza caudacuta. The sequence goes on along the minus strand of NC_080606.1, from coordinate 14,704,877 downwards.
GCAACATTCTGGCAAAGCAGTGGAGGGAGGGGAATGGGAGAGGAGAGTCCCTTGTGCTTCCTGGACCCCCAGCCCTCTCCCACTGCTCCATCCGTTGAGCTTCATGCTTGCTGCTCATTTAATGGCAGTAGAAGAGCTTTTCCCTATTTTCCTTCTTTTTATTTCATTTCCCTGAGCTACAAGAAGACTTGCTGGATGTAGGGAATGGAGGAAAGCCTACTTGTGTTGCCTTGGCTTGGCATTCCCTACCTGCAGTGAGTGGTTCTGGGATGCAGGGATTAGTGGGGGGTGTCCTACAGGAGTCCACTCCCAGGAGCAGCTCCCGATCCTGGTCAGGTTAAATGCTCAATTCTGCTTTTGATCTCTGCTCTGGCTTGGTGAGCACTGGGTGCTGTTCCCTAATTACCCCCTTCATGTGGGGCTGTTCTGGGTATTTGTGCTCACCCAGCCTCTGCAGAAGAAAAACCCACCCTGCGAGGGTGTGTGCGGGGCGGGGGAGCCACGTGCTTTCCCAGACCGCGGAGGAATCCTCCGGGCTCTCCATATAGCCCTGGGTGCTCCCACCCACGGCAGGCAGTTTCATGCTCCCTGCCTGGTTTCATAACATCCAAGAGAGGCACGAAAGTCTTCGTGAGCCACCTCCCTCTGCTGTGTGTGGAGTTTGTGGGCTTGGGAAGGTGGGTGGGTGTGCCCCTGTTTGGGGTGCTGGGGATTTTCTGGATGTGTCAGCCAGCTGAAAAAGCCCTGGTGCCCATCGGGCAGCCTTTCTTGGCTGGGTTTTCCTTTTGGGGTGCAAGCTACATGTTGTCCCTGAGCATGGTGTGGGATGAGGACGATGCCAGGGAGAGTGCAGTGACTACCTAGCCTGGGGAGGGAGTGTTCAGGGTGGTGGGGAAGGGTTGTGGGATCCTCCTGCCTCCTGCTCTCCTAGACAAGGCCTGTTCCTCCTTGTTTTTCCTCTTTGAGGATGGAGGCACGTGGGTTGAGGATGGAAACACATGGTTTGAGGCTGGAGGCGTGTTGATTTAGGATGGAGCACATGGTTTGGGGATGGAATTGCACGGGGTGCGTTGGAGGCATGGGGACCATCCCACAGAGCTCCCAGAAGTTCATCTGTAAAACAGTTGGAGGTTTTTGGGGCATCAAACTCAGAAATATAGTGTTGAAAGTGCTGCAGCATCATACCAGGGCACAGGCAAAGGAGGCAAATTGTTGTATTCCTTATCTGAGTGGACTTCTTCTTGAACATGCCTACAGGTGCCTGTCCCTGCTGTGCCTAGTTCTCCTGTGACCTGGCAGGAGGAGCCTTGCTCTCCCTGCTCTCCATCACGAAATTCTCCACTGCCTCTTTGGGATGAGGGATGAAATCCCTTTTCTGGTTTATGACAGAGAGATTGCTGATACTGGGCATGGTTCCTTACAAAAGGAGTGGGTGACAGATACAAGAGTGCTGGGATAATTGCTTCCAGATGCTGCCTCCCCTTGTCTCCAGGGCTGTGTGTGTTCCAGCGTTCTGCCAGCTCCAGTGAGCGAAACCAGGGAGTCATCCCAAAAACAGGGCTGGCTGGAGGAGTGTCAGACAGCTCGGAATGCAACAGCTCCTGATGTCACCCGAGCTTCTGGTGGCCAGAGTGATCCTGTGTGGCTGTGGAAGCAGGTTGGCTCGCAGGGGCTCTCCCAGTTCTGCCAGCCCCTGAGCTGGGGCTTCAGGAGGAGTGCCGAGTGCTGGGGGACTGGGATGCGCCCTGGAATTGGCAGTGCTGGCTGCATTGTGCACAGCAGGCGGCTCTCCCGGATCCTGCCTCTCCTTGTGCCATAAACACGGCGTTTTTGGCATCTGGGCTTTCTTGCAGAGAGCCTGCTTGCTGCAGCAGCATTAATGATTATTTATTGGCTCTTAATGCCAAATAATGTCAACATCTGGCTGACGCAGCACACGCATCCCTCATTCCGTGAGGCATCTCCGAGTGCTCGGCGTTGGGTTGGCGTTGCATTGGCGTTGGGCTTGTGCGCTTTAGGAATTAGAAGGTAGCAAATGGTGGGGTTGTTTGGATATTCCCCTGAAGGGACAGATTCTTGAAGGGCTTTGCTGCTGACCTTCTTCTTAATTGCTGCTCTGCGGCGCCGGCAAGACCAGCTCAAAGGGAGCAATGAAGCGTCGGCACCGGCGCTCGGCCCAGGGCCCCGCGAGGGGTGTGCTGCTCCCTCCCTTCTGCCAGGATGGAGCCTCTTTCTGTGAGATTCCCTGTGCCTGGCAGCTCAGAGCTCCACTCATAACACCTGTGCTAAGGTTAACATTCTAACCTTTGTATACACCAGCAGTTGATGCAGGATTTTTCCCAAGGTAAATCCAGCTGATTACAAAGGTACCAGGGAGGAAAAGGGAGGGAAACGGCGTTGCCGCATGTTCTCACTGATGGACGCAGGCTTTACCTCCCTGCAGCTTTCCCTGCTTTCAGCCCCAGACAAAGCTTGGAGGGAAGGAGAAAGGAAAATGTGAATGGAGGAAAATTTACTTCTCCTCTGATTCCTGTGTGGCTTCTGAAGGTGAGAGTTGAGTCATTTTGCCTGGAACCAGCTCAGCAATTCCACCTCGTCCCCAGAGAGTGTCTGAAGTCACGCAGGGAGAAATAATGCTGGGGGTTAAAAATAGATGCTGACAATAGGACGGGAGGACTGGAAAAGCTCTGTGTCAGGCAAGGTGGACAGAGCCTGGTGAATGGCATTGGGACTGTGCACTGTTAGTGCTGGGCTTTACTGGGTTAAACTGCACTTAAACCTCATTTGCACTTGGAACCTGGAGCAGATTTCAGTCTTGGGCATGAGTGTCCATCCGGCAGGCTGGGAAAAGCACTTCTGCTTTTAAGGGTCTTGGAGAAGTGAGGGAAGGATATGGCACTGCTGGGGCCAGGGCTGGGGAAGGAAACAGCTCAGTAAATCCAAATTGCTGGAGGAGGGCAGGTGGGACAGGGCTGGAGCAGAGCAGAGTCTGGCACTGGCACCTGTGGAAGTGTTCCAGCTCCCCTGGCATTTCAAAGACTCATCTGCAGAGTGAAGCATTTATGCTCGATCCACTTCATTGCCGGTTGGGATGTGCAGTCATGACCAAGCCCAGAGCGCAGTGTCGCGGTTTCCCAGTGCCACCAGTGTCCTTGGTGCTGGGAGCAGGGTGTGCAGTGCTGCTCAGCTGGGGATGGTGGCTCCTGCAGCCCTTGCTCCGGGCTTTTGTTGAAACTCACTGAAACCGTCTGTGGCCACCGGAGCCTGAGCAGAGCCCCGGGTGACAGCGGAGGCTGGGGCAGCGAGTCCCCGTCCCCGCGGAGGGGACACGGCCAGCGCCGTCCCCCGGGGCGGCCGCCAAGCAGCAGGCGGGAGGAGATGGGGTCACAGCTCCCGCTGGAGCGGGACCAGCAGCGATTCCGGCTTCTCCCTTAGTTTCCAGCTCTTTTCTTTCTCTCCTGTTCCCTTCCCGCTGGCAGCGCGCTCGGCCCGCTCCTGGTGCTGCGAGGACAATGGGGCTGCGAGGTGGGGCGGGAGGGGGACGGAGATGAAAGGGGAAAAGTAAAATCGAAGCATGTCTGGAAGGGCATTTTGATGTAAATGGGACTTTTTGATAGACTTTGAGAGACACCGGCAGAAAGGGCACCGGCCCCCTTCGGCGCGCTGAGCTCCGGGCTCAGCTCTTTCATTTCCTCAGGAAAAGGGCATTTTTTCACCTCCTGCTGAGTGCAGCCACGGTCCCTCCTGGTGCTCTCTGTCCCCATCACTGCCCGTGTCCTGGTGCGGAGCCCTGTGTGCGTGCCTTAACTGAACTCCAGCAACCGGAGCTCTTGTTCAGATGGTGAAAGCTGTGGCTGAAGCTCAGGAAAGGGAGATGGCTGCTTGCAGCCCATGGGCGGCCGGGAGGGCCCGGCTCCATCCCACCTTCCTCCCCCCGGGCAGCTGCCCGAAACCTTCCCCGTCCCCGGGGAGGGCACGTGTTTGATCCTCTCCCGTGCTTTTGATCCCAGCCTTTGTCCTTGGCACCGTCTCGCAGCTCTCGCGTGTCGGTGGAGATGTGGCCTCACTGTGAGTCATCCTCCTTCCTTTCTGCTGCTGTTTTATTTTTCCCTTTTCCTTCTCCTAAGAGAGCACTTAGTAAAAGGAAGCAGCGCATTCATCCAGGAAACGGGAGCACAACAAACGCCTGCCGTTTATCCTTTCAAAGGCGTCTCCCTTGAGCTGTTGCTGCTGCTGAGACAGGCTGGGCAGAGAGGCAGCTGCTGGTGGGGGGCCCGGGGATGCTCCCCAGTGCATCATCCCCGGTCCTGCCTGGCTATGGGGAACCCTCGGGGGGTCACCTTCCCCTGTGCTGGCAGTGGGGAGCTCTCGGGGTGTCACCTTCCCATGTGCTGGCAGCTCCTGACCCCGCCAAGGTGGGAGGAGGAGAAACGAGGACAGAGCTGCTCCCTGGAGAGAAGTCTGACAGGTTGGGGGGCTGGGAGGGGGGGCCAGGAAGGTCGGTCGGAGCTGGCATCCGTGTTCCATGCTGGCACTGGGGAGCCCAGGAGGAGCTCTGTCACTTCTCATCTCGGCCTTGTCGCCTGAGCCCGGGGCTGGGCTCGTGTCCTCCCTGCACCTCCCTGCTGCTGCCTTCACTTGTCTCGCACACCGAGCTGTCAGCAGCCCAAAATTTACTGCTGGCATAAACCCATCAAAAAGCCAAACTGTTGGTCGGTAAAAATGGCAAAGCAATTGCAGGGGAACTTGTTTCTTCCTCTGACAACTTCTGAGTCAGTCCTTTAATCTCTAATCTAGGTTTATGGTCATTTTATTGAAATGCTGGGCTCTGTGGAAAACTGACATGTATGACCATCATAAACCAGGAGTTATGGGAGCCCAGAATTGCCTTGATGGTCTAAGTGTCTGCAGGAAGCATTTTTAAAATCCGTAATTGGGATTTATTGGCCATTGTGGCTCAAACTGTCAGGAGAAAATAAAATAATCAGCCTGGGATTTTTTTTCCTCTTCAGCTTTTGAGTCTTTCCACATATTCTTAAATCTTTCAGTGCTTTGCTTCCGTGCTTAATTCCCTTGTAATGGGGGGATGTGGGTGAGAGGAGGGAGCCCAGCCCTGTGGGTACCATGGCTCCCATCCTGGCTATGCAGGCTACCCGTGTCCTCCTGCCTCTGTGTCCTGTCCCATGGGATGGCTGGGATCTCTTCAGTGTCCCATGGGATGTGGTGGTCATGGACACATGGGGGATGTGGATGGGGGGATGTGGAGCAACAGGTGAGCCTGGAGGAGGCCTCTTGGCTGGTTCCTCATCTGGGGTGGCTGGTTCAATGGATGAGGAGATTTGTTGGTTGGTGAGGTGTTGCTGGAGATGGAAGTGTGTGGTGGGCTGGCACAGGGAGAAGAGACACTCCTGTGCCCTGCCAGAACCTGTGTCAATCAGAGCACCCATTGCCATGGAGTTAAACATGCCAGCACCAGAGCTTGAGGCCAGGGGCACATTTTGTACAGCAGCCCATCTAAGGCAGTGCCATGGAGGGGGGCTGGGCCATGCTGGAATGGGCCAAGCCCCACTTGGTGTTTGGCAAACCTCAGGGAGGATCTTGGTGTTCCATCTCGTGTTCTTTCTTTTTTGGATATGTGAACTGCCTACATCTTTTGCGGTTTTTCTTCCCAGTCTGTGAGTGACTCCTGTGCTTTGCATTGTGCCTGTCTGTGTCCAATGGGGCATGGACTCATCCAGGCTATGGATGGCTCTCCTCTGTGCTGCCATTCCCTGCCTGCTGGTGCAGGATGCACCCGTCAGAACTCCTGCCCCTTCCCCGTTATCTGCCATTCCCAATTTTCTCTCCATTAACTTGCGACCGCAAGCAACATCCAGCAGTGCCAGGTCCAGAGTTACCCTGGAATAATCTGCTGGGCTCGATAAATATCTCTGCTTCTGTTTTGTTTAACAAATATCTCCTTTAATGGCGCAGCTTTTTGTTAAGCTTCCTCGCATTATCATCCCGCTTAATCATGCAGGGTGACTTCTAAAAGTACTTTTTTAAAGAATGCCACTTTTTATCCAGGTTTTAAAATTGAAACTCATTTTTTATCCAGAGGCAGGATATAAATGAGTCTACTAAAATTAGATTAATCCTAATAAGAATGTCAGTTATCATTTCTGAATACATTAATTTTTTTAAAAATTTTACATGCCTCTTTAGCTATAATTGCTGGTGTAATTTCTTACACAGACATGGTGTGTCCTCATGGTTGACAGAAATACTTAATGCAATGTCGACACCGCACTAAGTTCCAAATTAGTGCGTCGCAGACACTGCCAACGGTTTGAACTTTCTCCTTAATAAGTTAAAAAAAGAGAAAGGCAGAGAAAAAAACACTTTACATGCAAAGAAAGACTTAAATGGATTGAGGGAGTTGGAGTGAAGTGGGATAGTTGGAAGCTAGAGCCCCATGAAGGGGTTTTCTGGGAGAGGGAAGCAGGAAGGGGATGGAGGAGCTGGAGGTCAGGGAGGAGATTTGGGGTCCAGTGAGGGGTTTGTGGATTGAATCCTGCCAGGGGCAGAATGGAGGAGCTGACGGTCAGGGAGGAGATTGGAGTCTGGTGAGGGATTTGTGTGGGTGAGTCCTGCCAGGAGCTGCAGGGCATGACGGGGAGGACCCACTACAGCACTGGTGCTGCTCATTTGGAGTTTTCCCAAGCCAGGTTAAAGGACTCCCTCTTCTAGGGGGCACCCCAAAACCATCGCTCCAAGGTGGAGGTTGGTCTCTGCTCTCACAGCTCCATGGGTTTGAGGATTGCTCTGTGTTGGGGACTGGGAACTGGCGTGTCAGACAGACACCAGCCTTGGAATGAACTCTGGTTGCAGTGGTGGCATCAGCCCTCTCGGGCTCCCAGCGTGGTGGCACGGCTGGGACGTGGCCCCAGCCTGGTGGCACACACTGAGTGGGGCGAGGAGCGCTGCTGGGAATGCTGGAGCTAGTGGGATCTTGGGACAGGGCTCTGGGGGATCACATCTGGCAGCAGAGCAGGGGGGCAGGATGTGGCTGGGGGAGACTTTGGTCTCTCCTGCGGCTCTCTCCAGTTTTCTTCCATGAGTGTGGGTGGCAAGGCGGAGGATTTCGTCTCGGGGGGAGGATTGGGAACACTCCCTGTCCGCAGGCAATTGGAAACTGCTGGCGCTGGAGCGGGACAGGCTGGGTGCTCTGCCCTCCTCCTCCTCTCCAGGCCCAAGGGCTGGGTTATTTTTAGGTTTAAACATGAGCTTTGCTTAGTGCCTTGTGAAAGCTCCCTCTGGGAGTGGGAGCTATGTGTCCTGGCGGAGTCTGGTGACATCCTTGGAGATGGAAAGGAGCACCAGTCCCGAGATCTCTGGCTGGGTTCTGGTTCCTCTCCTCTCCCATTCCCAGCTGAAAGTTGTACATTGGATTGAAGTTCAGCTGTACATGTAAATCTGGCCTAAAAATAAAAGCAAGTACAAGCCAGATCTCTTTGTACTGGAGGAGGGATTAAAACCTGACACTCCTGTGCTGTGCTGGCCTCTCTGCTGGCCCCTCCCTCAGCTGCTGCTCTTCCCTTCAGACTTCAGCTGGGTAAACTGGGGGCAGTGGAAGGGCTGCTGAGGGTCAGCACAAGAGTGTCCCAAATCCTTCCAGTGGTGAAATCTTGAGGAAGGTCTTTTTGGTGTAAATATGGAGAAAATTTGGGCTGTTGTTCCAGAACAGGACCTCGCAGTAAAGAGGGGTGTGGGCAGCACTGGGAACAGGTTCCGGGGAGAAAGGGGCAGTTTCTGCCCTGCTGGGTGACATCCAGAACAGGACTGGAGGAGGAGACTGGATCCAGCTTCCCTGTAGAGCTAGCTCTCCAGGCTTTGGTGGTGGCTCAGTTATGTGCAGGAGGACAAGAGAGGAGAGAACAAATGAACTTTTGAGGTCCTGTGACTCATCTTCAGCTTTTTCTCCCGGACCTAACCCAGCCCCATCCACCCCCGTGGAGCAGGGCCAAAGGTCTGGAGCAGCTGAGTGCAGCCAGCCAGTGGTGGGATTGGTGTGGGAGTGAGGAGCATGGGGTCACCTGGTTCAGCCTGAAGAAGGGAAGGATCCAGGGAAACCTTGGAACCCCTTCCAGTGCTTAAAGGGCCTGTAGGACAGCTGGAGAGGGACTTTGGATGAGACATAGGACAAGGGAGAATGGCTTCCCACTTGCCATAGGGCAGGATTAGATGGAATTTTGGGAAGAAATTCTTCCCTGTGAGGGTGGAGAGGCGCTGGCACAGGTTGCCCAGAGAAGCTGTTGCTGCCCCTGGGTCCCTGAAAGTGTCCCAGGCCAGGTTGGACAGGGCTTGGAGCAGCCTGGGCTAGTGGAAGGTGTCACTGCCCATGGCAGGGTTGGAACTGGGTGGTCATCAGGGTCCCTTCTAGCTGGGCAGCTGTGGGCAGATGTGCACATGGCCTGTGTTGGGATGGGGGTTGGGAAGCTCTTAATAACCCCCGGTGCCGTGCCGGTGGCAGCCAAACAAGTTCCCAGTAATGACGCCGGGGCTGAGGGCTGGTGATTTGCAGCTGCCTGGGAAGATGGCGCTTCCAGACGGGAGCCAGGGCTGGAATGCCAGAACTCGTTTGGCCACTCCGGGAGCCGGGGGATCAAAGGGGCCCGGAGTGAGTCAGGGCGGTGCGGTGGGGGTGACGCTGCTCCCCTGGGACCAGGGGCTGGCAGGGCTGGCAAAACCCGGGAGACCTGTCAGGGCAGGGCAGGGCATCCCACAGCTGGGATGGGGAACCCTCCGCAGGGTTTGCTCCTCCCTGCCCGGTTCCTAACATTGGGATTAATCCTTGAAACCGCAGCATTGCATCCCTGGGCTGAGCCAGAGCCCCAGGGACCTGGGTGGGTGCTCTGAAGCTGCCTCCCAGCCCTCAGTGGGATCACCAGGGATGGAAACCCCAGCCCTGGGACACAGTGAGGGGCTTCTGGGAGCAGGGGAAATCCAGGAGACCTTGTGGTTTCTACTGCTCCCCAGGACATGTTTGGGCTTTATTTTTCTGGTATTTCTCAGAAAAATGGGAAGGCTGGTGGCTCCTCTCCCTTGCTTTGGAGGTAGCCAGTGAAGTGGGAAGCTGAGGGATTTGGGGACCCCTCTTGTACCCCTTGGAATGCAGCAGCAGGAGCACTCAGTTACTGTCCCGTGGGGAGTTTTGAGACTCCTGGCTGCAAACTGTGTTTGTGGGGTGCCAGGGTTATGTGGGGTGTCAGGTCCTGGGGTTCAGGAAGGAAGGGGCTCCTTCTCTCCTAAGGCCCAACTACCAGCTGTAACTTCACCTCTTGGCTCTTAGCTTTCTGTTCTTTTTTTTTTCCAACTGAGCTTGAAAAGTGAGAGGTGGGAAGAGGGGGGATCTTGGAGAACACTGGGGTTTCTGTCAGGTCTGATGTGCTGAACCCTCCACCCGCCCTTCCCTGTGCCCCCAGCCCTGCTCTGGGGAGGGGGGGGCTGCAATTTGCCTCCGTTCTGTCCCGACTGGGGTTGATCTGCATGAGAATGAGCGGGGCTTGGCGGGGAGGGCTTGTCTTGGGTTCCTTGGGCATATTCCTGCTGCTTTCCCTTCCAAGTGGGCGCCCGGCCGCCGCCGCAGCCCCTGCCAAAGTAATTCTTTGCTTTGGACCGGGAGACGAAATCTCCTCCGTTTTATTTCGGAGGGGTCAGGGAAGGAGTGGGAACCCCGCTGATCCAACCGTGTTCCCTTTTAACCTGCCTCTCCCTCTCTCCCCCTCCCGGCCCCCCATCCTCCGGATGAGCGGGGCTGTAGCCAGGGCACGAGTGGCCAAACCAAAGCCGGAAAACACACGGAGCCGAGCGGGAACATGAGCTGTTTCCGATGGATCATTTAATATCTGCAGCATCCCGGGGCTGGGACTGTGCTGCTCTTGGTGCCGTCAGGGTTTTGTGATGCCTGACGTGTGCTGGGCTCTGTCCTTCTGTTCTCCCCGTGGGTTTTAGGTGGTGCTTTTTGGCATGGGGGTCACGGTGCAGCCTCCAGCTGCCAACCTCTGTTGGGGTAGGGATTGGGGTGCGGGTAGGAGAAGGTGAGTGCCCACTGCCGCCGCCGCCCAGCCTCATTGTCTCACTTCTCTCTCCGTTCCTACGCCAATTAAAGCGCCGTGTTGCCATTCATGGCCCTTATGGTTTTGTTCAGTTGTCTGTCAGCTCTTGTCAAGCCCTGTCCCCTTCCCCTCCCCCGTTTCCAAAAACAAAACCCCTGACAAACCCCCCTTTGAATCCCCTCTTACCTCACTCCCAGCGTGGGGCCCCATTGCCGGGGGATGCCGGCGGCGGCGGCGGGGAGACCGCTCCCCACGCCGCCTTTGTGGGCCGCCGCCGCCCCCCAGCCCTCGGCCTCCCGCTTCTGCCAGCATTAATTAGATAACTCGGCCCCTCTTGATTCCTCTGAGGGGAGAACGGGACGATCCGACTCCAGGGAGAAAATATGGCTTTTCTTCCTTTTTATTTTTTGGCCGAGCCCTTGGTTCTATCGCTGCTGGAGGTGCTTATTGTGCTGGGAAATAACGGGTTTGGGGGGTGGGTGTGTGACGGGGGTGAGCCTGCGGGACTCCCGGTGTTCCTCATTCCCTGTCTGGACCCCAGGTGGGCGTGGGCGGGAGCCCGGGGTCCCCCGAGCCCACGCCAGCGGCTGCGGAGAGTGCTGCAGGTGGCAGCAGCAGCCTGCGCCAGTGCTCTGGCCCTAATTAAATCGACTCCAAAATCCCTCAATTAGCAGCAGGTTTTGTTTTCCCCCCCCTTGCTAGGTTTGCACTGAGATATTTTGGGTGCAGTGTCTGAATGCATGGAGTGTGCGCGGACTTGGGAGGATGGAGCAGCACATGGCTGCTCCTGGCAGGCCCGGCTGCTGTGAGGACTGGGAGCCTTCCCTCTCCTCCTCCTTCTCTTCTTCTTCCTCCTTGGGGCATGAGGGTGGTCAGCAGCTGTTCCTAGAAGTGATGGACTGGCATTGGGATATATCCTGGCTGAGCCTGCAATGGGACATAGGAGAACATTCTCCTTTTGTGGGTGCTGCCTTTGGTGGTGGTGATCTGTCATCCTCCTTGGGGCTGGTGGGGAGTCTGGCACTTGGATACTCTCCCTGGCCATGCTGTAATTATGGGGATAACTCAGGGAGAAAGCTCTTCCTGCAGCCCTGCTGTGGCACAGGAGGGCTGAGTCACTGGGGCCAGGGATGTCACCAGCTGTGGTGGCAGCCGCTGGCTCTGGGTGCTGAGGTGTGGCTGGCATCCCACAGCATCCATGCCATCTTTCCTGAAGCCTGCTGACCTGTTCTCCCAGCATCCTGATGGCTGGAATCCTCCTCTGCTCTTGGCTGGTGGTAGGAGAAGGGGTCTGGACTGCAGGAGGGGAAAGCAGACCTGTCCACAAGCTGCAGGTTTGCAGTTGAAACCAGGATCCTGCTCCTGACTTTCTGCTTGAGAAACCCAGCAGTGGTGGGTATTTTCCTGAAAAAGTGGGCTCTCTGGTGTGTTCCCCAGATGTTGGACAATGGCTTGGTCTTCAGAGCTATGGCAGTGACTGCAACATGTGAGCAAAGCTCAGGGAGCTGCAGTGAGACATTCCCTGCATCCCACATTCCCTGAATCTCACCTTCCATGCTTCCATGGCTGCTCAGGGTAAGCAAGGTGCTCTCTCAGCCTTCAGTGTTTGAGGCTGCTTGGGGAGAGTTATGGTCCAGTGTTGAACATGGGGCTCCTGTTTGCCAAACCTCTGTGTGAAGCATTGGAGTGGCCTCTTGGCCATTGCCAAAGCCATGGAAATCACCAGAGTCACCAGTTTCCCTGTGGAGAGGTGCTGGGAGCCACGCTGTGACTGGGGCTGGTGTTTGAGCATGGACAGACCACACTGCCTTGGGCATCACCCCCCTTTCTGGGCAGAGAGGGGCAGTTTGGGTTTGTTTTCCCCTGCACTTGGTGTTTCCATCCCTTCCTCTCCATCCCAGCCCTGGTTTGACCATGACCCTGAGTCGGTCACAGTGCGGAGCTCTCCGGGGTGTCTGTGCCAGGGGGACACTGGCTTGGGCATCTTGTAACTTCACCTCAAAAAATGTCACCCCTGGCACCCAGACGTGTGGGGTAGGGGGTTACCAGCTTGCGAGGAGCTTCCCAGCTGGCAGAGAAGCAACAAAAGGGTTTTGGGGAGCAGCAGAGTTGTAAAATGGCATCCCAGAGCTGGGGGGGGTCGGTGAGCGTTGCCATGGAGACCCGTTTATGCCTCACTGATGCGTCGTGTAAATCCGTTTGGGAACGAGAAGGGCCTTTTGTCTTTGGGAGGGTTGAATGGGCCTCATTACCGAGATGAGGAAAAAAAGGGCCTTAGAGTGTATCTGGGAGGGGGACTGGACGGGACGGCCCCGGGGGGGCTCAGCAGAGGCTGTTCCCTCTCCCAGGGATAGTGAGGAGCTGGGGGGGCTGGAAGGTGAAAAATATCTCCTTGAACAGCAGAGACCAAAGGAGTGGAGGAGATATGAGCTGCTTTCAGATACCTGGGATTGCTGGCTCTGTGTGGCCACCTCCGCTCCAAAAGGATAGAGCAGAAATAGAAGAGGGCTGCTGAAGGGCAAGGAAAATAATTATCCATAGATTAGCAGGGGGAAAAAAGATGGCAGGCTCTTCTAAAGGAGACTAATAATAGAGGAGCACATGAAAGGAGTGGGATCTGAGAGCGTGGGGGTTCGTGTGCTCCTATTTACCCTCTTGTGGTGATGAGCCGTGCGATGGACGAGCGAGAAGGCGACCGATACAGAGGGAGGAACCTTTTCATTCCACTTGTAATTAACTTCCTTCCACGGAGTATCTTTGTTCCCAAGAGCTGAATGGGAGTCAAACAGGAGAAAGGGGCTGTGCCTTTGTGTACTGTCACCACTTTGGGGAAGGGCTGTGGATGTTGGTGGTGTGCTGGGATCAGGTGGGCCTTTGGGATTAGGTGTAATTCCTCTGGTTTGATTGTCCTCTGCTCTGGAGAGGTGAAGTGAAGTGGGTGGGAACTGCTCTGTTTCACTGATGTCAGGAGGAACACCTCTCCCTATGACAGGGGGTGGCTGATGTTCCCAGCTCAAGCTCCCTGAGCACCATGTGGTTGTCCCTGTCTGGTAATGCTGTTTGACCTGTGACATTCCACGTCACCCAAGTTAGATTTCAGTTTTTACTACTGACCTCTCAATTCTCTTTTTTTGTGAAAATACAGATTTAGACAAAGGCCGAGGTGGCTGAGTGTCACCAAGGGAGCTTTGGACAAGCTGTGCAGGGACCCTCCAATGGCAGGAGTGTGATGTGGCTCTGTGGCATTGGGGTCTGGAAAACGGCTCTGGGGACAGGACTAATTCTTCTGGCAGGTGGCAGAGAGTCCTCCGTGCCTGGGTATGGCTGCTGTGTCCCAGGGAGGTTTGGACAAGTGAGGCAGAGAGGGCAGGATTGGATCTGTGTGTGTCTGGGCACCAGCAAATCACAGTGTTCGGGAGTGTTTTTCAGGATCCCACTCCCAGTTTGAACATGGAGCTTTGGCTTCTTTACTGCATCTGGCCCTTTCCCATCCCTTCCTTGAGGAGATTCCTGGTGGGTGGGAGCTGTGATCTGTCTGGAAGGACTCACATGCTCTGTTGGTGTGGAGAGCTGGGCCCATGGGGCTTCAGCTGCCCAGACACCAGGAAACGTCCCAGCTCCTGCAGGTCTCGCTCTGCCGGGCACTGTCAGCCTTCCCTGCCAGACGTACACGTCCTCCATGTAAGATCCAGTTATTTTTGGATTTCTTTGAAGCAAACAGCATTTAGCATATGTCATCTTATATGTATGTCAGCATCAGCGTTAGAGCATCTTCTGCAAGGAGAAGGTTCTTGGGAAATGTTGTTCTGTTTCTGCCAAGCCTGAAATCAGGTGAGGGGCATTGTATGCTGTGGATGTGGGGAAAGGTGATGCTGCCCCAGAGATTTTGTGGTTGAAGGAATGCCTGGATCCAGGGGGAGAGCAGTTGGAAAATATGTCAACCTATTATTTTAAAAAATGGTATTTTTAAGCCATTTTTTAGTCTTCCCTAACAAAGAGGTGAGGGACTGTTGGATTTTAAGGTTCCAGATGCAGGACACTTGTGTCTGTGGGATTGCTGGGAATGTGTTGGCTCATCCATGTCTATCCATGTGTGCCCACATGGAGGAGAGGTGCATGCATGGGAGGGGGATGTGGAGGAGTGGGGTCTCATTCCCAGTATAACTCCTGATCTTGCTCTGGCTGACTTACTTGGTTTTCCTCCTTAGCTTGTTCTTCCTCCTGTCCCAGCAAACCCTCTCTGGGATGCCTGCAGCACTGGGCCCTGGCTGAGTCCATGGCTCTTCCAGCAGGTCCCACCTGTAGCCCCTGGTCACTCAATCAGATCCTGTAGTTTGGACCCCCAAGGGGAAGTTAGGGGGGCTCTGCAAGGGATTGGGGGCCCCACCAGCAGCCCCCCAACTCAGGGCACGGGAGAGGCTGCACTTTAATCCCATCTCCCTGCTCCGGCATCCCGGCATCCTGCTGCCAACAGAGCTCCCGTTGTTTACCCAACTCAGAGGAATCGGTTTACAAGGCTCACAAATCCCCTTTTCACCTTTCCCATCAGAAAACACCTCCCGAAACAATGAGGAAATTGGACGCTGCCACCTGATCGCTCCCAAGGAACCTGCGGGGCCGGGAGCTGGGGGCCGGCAGGCGCTGGGGATGGGGACGCCTGGCTGCAATGGTCCCCTGGCTCTGCAGGTGGCCAGCCACAGATGCCACCCAAAAATCACCTCAGGGACTCTAAGGGATGAATCTGCCAGCCCTCTCCACCTGCTCAGCTGGCAAAAAAAAATACTTGTTTTAAGCTTTAGTGGCTGTAGTTAATCATTCCCACCCCCTGGACACCAGGGGAAATGATGCTGGGATGTTACCTGTGAACTGGGAATGGTGGCAATCAGAGGATCCCAGAATGATTTGGATTGGAAGGGACCTTAAATCTCATCCAGTTCCACCCACTGCCATGAGCAGGGACACCTTCCACTATGCCAGGTTGCTCCAAGCCCTATCCAACTTGGCCTTGGACACTTCAGGAATAGGGCAGGAAGAAAGCTGGAGACATTATCCTCCTCCTCCTGCGTGGTGAGCAAGGTAGAGGAGGGTGATTATTAATGCTGAGAGTTGTTCCAGCCTTAAGGTTGAGCTAAGTTTTAGTTTTTCTGTTTTTTAACCCATCCCACCTTAAAACAGGGAAATCAAGCTGTGTTTTCCAGAGGAGCAGCAGATTCCCCTTTCTCTCCCTGAAATTACAGTGGGTTCTCTGAGGGCACGATGAATTTCCCTGTTAATTTAAGAGTTGCTCTATTCACTCCTCCGGGTTAAGATAAATCTGAAGACATGTCCTTGTGAAGACAAGTCAAGAGTGTAATTCCTTTTTGTCTTCAACCATCCCTAGGAACTAAAATACCTCGTCTCCAGTACTGGCTGAAATCCTATGTTCAGGCAGCATGTGACAATTTTTGGACGTTTTTTCCCTCTCCTTTTCTTGTGATAAATGTTGCTTTTCACTGTGTATTTTAAAGGAGAATTTCCCAGAGAACCAGCCTCTGGCATAGTGGGAGCTATTGTTGGTCTTCCCTAGGATGATCATCACAAGCTGTTCTTGTGACAAAGCAGAATTTTTGGGGGAAATAAAGGTCTCTGTGTGTGGTGAAAAGCTGGAAGAGCTGCGTGAGGGCTTTGAGATACATGCCTCAGGTTTTTCTCCTCTCCTGTGCTGCCCAGGCTGTCATCTGGAAATGGCCCTGCTGTTAGAGAAGAGGGGAAATGGAGGAGAAAAAAATCAGGGAAATTGGAGGACACAGGGAAAACAATCTGTGTGCAGGTGGGGAACAGCAGTTGGAGGGAGCAGCGCAAAAGCTCCATGCACAGAGAAGTGGCTCTGTCTTGCTCCATGTTTGTGTGGATCTGGAAGATGTTGAGCTAATTCCCAGAAAGCAGCTGTGTGCTTCTGGAGCTGAGATTGAGTGTTTGTGGAAAGGATTTGCCTCCTTGTTTTATCCTTACATAAACCTAAGGTAGGCCTTGGTCCTGAAGTTCCTGAGATGAAGAGGTGCCAGCAGGATGTGGTACTGGGAGGTTCTCAGCTCCCTCAGCTGCTTCGTGGCCCCTCCCCTGCTTACAAATCCATTTGGCCTGATCCCAACAGGCTGGTGGCCCAGGGACCGGTTGGTTTGCAGGTGTTGGCCAAGGTTTTGGCCACAGAGGTGTGATAGGTCCTCGTGGTATGGAGATGAGGGTGGATAGGAGCCTTCTCCTCCTGCTCCGGCGGTGCAAGACATCTGCTTGACTTGTTTGTGGCTTCCTGTTTGGCATCTTCTGGGCAGGAGGGAGCTGGCAGGAGCTGGAGGAGGGAGCTTGAGTCACTCCAGAATCCTGTGCCAGGAAGCCTCTGACTCAGCCCAACCGTGGAGAAAGGAGTGTGGGATCCAGCTGCCTCTCGGGGTGGGAACCCGTGCAAGTGTTCACTTGCGCTGCGTGTCTGCGGCCGGGCGGGGAGGGAGGGACAGGGGCTGCTCCCGCCTCCTGCTCTCGCTCTGGCCTTGCATCAGAGCTCTGGCCGTGGGTGGGGAAGCCTTTATCGCTCCCAAGCCTTTGGAAGTGCCTGCTGGCCACTGGCCAGGTGACCTACTTGGTGGTGTGAAGCAAAGCATGGCTCACCTGACGGCAGTGCCTGGATGGAGACGGGCTCTGCATCCCACCTACATCCCTAAAGACCCTTCATGGGCCAAGTTTCCCACTGTCTCCTGGTCACCATCTGCCTGAATCATGGCTTGTAAAAAATTCCCTACAACCTCACACGGCCAAGGTGCTACTGTGCCACTGGTACTGGGGTTGGGATGATCCTAGCTGCCCCGTTGCGCTGCTTTGGGTACTACTGGAGCTGATGTGGAGCTGCAGCCAGGCAGGGAGGATGGACCCGTAACCCCTCTAAATCCAGCTCTGTGATGGGGCTGTGCCTGCTATCCCTGTGCCGTGCTCTGGCTGCCTGGGATGCTCCTCTGACCTGGCAAGCTGCAGGCGAGGTGCAGATGATGTCTGCATGTCTGCCCTGCTACTACAGCTGGCACTGAGCTCCAGAGCCTGTGCCAAGGGCACTTGGGGGTGCGTGGGCTTTGGCTCCGCCTGCCTGCTCCAGCCCAGCCTGTGGATCTGCTAGGCTCCTGCAGCCAAAGGCCTGCTGCTGGTTCCAGCTCTGTGGCTTCTTGCTAAGACTTGCATGGAGCCACAGAGCAGGTTGGTCTTGTGTGTTTGATCTTCCTTCCATGGAGCCTGCAGCTCCAGTCGGAGCAGCTGGCTGAGGGAGGAGGTATCCCAGCCCCATCCAGTCTCCAGGGTGGGCTGGCACAGGGATGGGCTGTGTCCGACAGCAGAAGGGGAAGCGTGGCCGTGCAGCCTTGGCAAAGTGCTCTCTTTGCGTTTGCCGTGCCCAGATTACTTGAGGGAGTTGCAGCAGAGATAACTCTGCAGGAAAATCCATTCTCACCTTATCTCCCATCAGGAACGTATTTACTTGCCTACATCAAAGTAGATGATCTGCTGCTTCCCTCCTTGCTGCCCTAATCCTCTCCTTCACGCTGAAAAAAACCTAATCAGTGCCTTGCCCCACCATAACGAGATCCGAATGTTAATTATCAGCATCTTGCCTTCCTACCCTTCCCAATGCCCTGCCTTCCAGCCCTGAATAGCTTTCCTCCCTCCTTGCTCCTCTCCATCCGGTCCTCCCACGCTCCTGGGCACGCTGTTGAGCCTGGCTCAGTAGAAGTTGTCCTGCAGGATGCTTCCTTCCCTTCCATTTAAGGACAGGAATTCCTCAGGGAGCTGAGGCGTGGATGGGATCCCTCCCTTCACCCCATTGTCAGGACTTCTCCCTATGCCTAATTATTGCCTGTCCCTGCAGGAAGCTCCTTGCCTGGCCGTCGGGCAGAGCCGCGGCGTCTCCCAGCCTTTGTGGGAAGACTCATTCCCAGTTGGATGCCAGGCTTGGGGCCGGGAAAGGTGCCCACCCTTATCATGGCTGGCGAGCAGGACTGACCCAAGCCAGCCCTGATTTTGTCAGCAGGAGCCTGTGCTGGCTCCATGAACAGGCTGAGTTGGTGAGGGAAGAGGAGAACTTGTTTTCAGTGTCAAAACCTGTCTTACAGAGGGGGAGCAGCAGAGCTGAAGCACAAAAATGGTGTCAGAGTGGAGTGGGCTGGGCTGGTGTGGCCTCTGCTCCAGCACGTGGTAACCTCTTACCCTCCTCTCTTCCAGGTTCATGACTGGGAAGGGGCTGGTCATCTACCCAGAGATTGGGGATAAACTGGACATTATCTGCCCCAAGGCGGAGCCGTCCAAGCCTTACGAGTATTACAAGCTGTACCTGGTGAGGAAGGAGCAGGCGGATGCCTGCAGCACCGTCATGGACCCCAACGTGCTGGTGACGTGCAACCGGCCCGAGCAGGAGATCCGCTTCACCATCAAGTTCCAGGAGTTCAGCCCCAACTACATGGGCCTGGAATTCAAGCGGCAGCAGGATTACTTCATCACATGTGAGTCGCCCTCCTCTTCCTCGCTGCCAGCCCTGGCTCGGGAGGGCCCGGGCGCCTGGAGAGTGTCACCAGGCGCTTGTGTGTGACTTGGCTGGTGCAGAGAGCTGACACGGATGGAAAATATGTCCCGCTGGATGGGAGCAGGGGGAGGAATGTGTCACTGGCCGAGTGGGTCACCAGTCCCTATCTGGCTGCTGTGCTGTTTCCCCTGCCCTGCTCACGGCTGGGAGCAGGAGCACATCCCCCTCTGGGGTCGGCCCTGAAGTGCTGTCATTCCTGGAGCCTATTTTTTGCTGCCATCTTTACTGGAAGTGTTGCAGGGTTTTGCTTTGGGACTGGGGAGAAAGAGGAACAGTGATGCTTGTCCTAATTCCTGGGTATTGCCTCCAAGAGCAGCCCCAGCATGAGGAAGTGGTGGTGGTGTCCAGTGTGTGATATGATCGAAATGGCTGAAAATTTCTGTACACTGGCTTGTTCTGTTTGTGTCTTGGTGCACCATGGCATTTTATGGAGGGGAGAGAGAAGAGGCTGGAATTTTCTTGGAGCCTGTGGTGTGTGCGTGCAGGGGATTGCTGCACAGAAATCTATCCCCCTGTGCCTGCTCTGCTGTGGATGGAAGGGGAGCTCAGCCGTGTCTGGGCAGTGCTGCCAGCTCTCTCTTTGTCCCCTCCCCTCCCCGCCTGGCTGGGTGCACTGCAAAGGGCACGGTGGCCACGGCTCAGCTCCCCTCGCTGTGTGCTGTGGGCTCTGCGGCGAGCGGCTGGCACAGGGGTCACTGCCCGTGTGGGAGCGAGCTCCCAGCCCTGGGAGCCGTGTGTTCCCTGCTGGAAACACGGTATTTTTAGCCTGGAATCTTTGGGAGGGGGCAGCAAGGCCATGGTGGGCAGTGGAGACAGGGGGGCTGTGATGTAATGTGGTGCTGTGGTGAGGCTGCTGGTCTGGATGTCCCCAGTGAGCCTGGCTGGGGCTGTTGGAATCCTGCTGCAGAATAATTTGGAATAAACCTGATGCAGAGGAAGCAGCCGGGCCTAGCTCTGGCAGGTCAGCCTTGAGCCCTCATCACTTCTGTCAGGACAAATTTGGCTGGGTGGTGACAGGGACTCGCAGGGGACTCTGTTACCTGTGTGGCCATGGAGATGCCAAGGTGGCTTCTGCATGGTCAGCCAGGGAAGTTTCCCTAACAGGAGGGGTGACAGCAGGGACGACCTGGCAGCACAACCTGCAGCGCCAGCTTGGCTCGGTGCTGGCTGAGTCACTGTGGCAGGGCCAGGCTCTTCCAGAACAATGGTCACTGTCACTGTCACTGTCTAGACATGGGGATATTTGACAGGCACCAGCTTTGAAGCCATTGTGGGCAGGACACTGGTTCCAGTCCAGATGCCCCAGATGGGCTGGGGATGCCAAAACCCCTGGCACAACTCCCATGTAGGCTCCCATCTCCCTTAGCACAGCTGCATCAGCCTGGTGGCTCTGGGATGGCAAAGTTCAGCCCTTCTGCCATCCTTCAGCTGATGGAAAGCTTGATTGAATATAATCTTTGCCTGCAGTAGGCAAAAATTTGGAAGAGAAGCCAAAGTGCCAGACTTGGGTCAGCCAAGTATCTTGAAGCACTTGGTCGGTGGCTTCTCTGTGTTTGAGGGTCAAGTTCAAGCACTGACATGGTCATCAAAATAATGAGGGCCGAAATTGGGGTCCTCTGAGCTACAGCCCGTGGGACTCTCAGGCTGCAAAGAGCCCTCAAAGACAAATAGGCTCCCCAAAACAAGCCCAGGAGGTGAACAAAGCACTGAGAAGAAGAAATATGAATATGGGATCCCTCTTATGGTAACCAAGTCCATCAGGAGGGTGGAGGCAGAAGGATTTACAGCCTCCGAATTACCCAAATTTTAAGGAGCTGTTTTGCATTTCACACAAAAACTGAAGTGAAAATCAACCTCCCGGAGCTTTGGGAGGTGCTTTCAGAGGCGGCCGCCGGTGCATTGCCGACTCCAAACGCGGCTCCCGCGGGGCCCCCGCAGCTTTGAGCCGGTGCCAGCTCCCCTGCACGGCTGCCAGCACACCTGGGTCACTGCAGTGACCGGCTCTGGCTCGCTGCGGATCCGACGCGACACGCAGCCGGGATTTTGCAAAGACGGCATAGCCCAGGTTGGGAAATCCCGGCTGTGCGTCCCGTTGGATGTTGGGCTGAGCCTTTTAAACTCATTTCTTAATGTAAAATCCTATTTATCCTCTTGTTCCCCGTTTCAGGCTGTATAGGGATGCAGTGAGTGGGGTGTTTGGAGAATCCCTGTGGGATGCCCCCCCTCTCCTCAGGGGGCCGGCAGTGCGCTCTGCCCCTGCCGTGGACCGTTTCTGACTTTAATTTCTCTTGACTCCTCCAAGCTTTGATGCGAAACCCCTCGGAGCTGGGAGCTGCCAGCTGAACTTTGGCCCCTGGGTGGGCTGAGGATGCTCCTGTGATCTGGCCATACCCTCTGCTGAGCAACCCCAGGAGTTCTTTCTGCCAAGAAATAAAATAGCCAAAAAAGCAAAGTCAAAAGTCTCCTGAGCAGACCACCCACATGTTGTCTTTCCCCCCCCCCCCGCCCCCCCCAGTTTTTCTCCCCTCCCTTTCCCCAAGCTTTGCCTGGACACACAAAAGGGTTTTTTTCTCCCTTTTCATTTCTAAGCTGGGGAAGCAGCGCTGGAGCCGAGGGGAGCAGGGCGTGTGCCACTCATCCCCCACCTTCCCCAGCGGCTGGAAAACCTCCTCACCGGAGCTGGGGGGCTTCCCAGGGTCCCTCTATTCAGGACTGCTCCTTGCCATCGCTTTGGATATGCCAAGCCTTGTTTAGGGACACTTTTATCACGGAGGGACACGGCCCCAGCCCTCGGCTTAGCAATGAAAAGGCTTTTGAAAGCTGCTGTTCCCTGTCCCCATCCTCTCTGGAGCCTCACACTGACCCCCTCCACACCAGCTCCAGGCTTTCCTTAAAAGCATCTTTGGGGATGGATAAGGAAAGGTGATGCTTATTTCTAAAGCTTTCCATAATGAACGAGATGCAGCAGCATCTGCCTGCAGGTCTACACTGGAGACAAAGGCTGGGGGGGGGCACGAGGGACTTCAGCAGGACGTGGGCACCATCCCCAGGATGAAGTGCTGAGAGGGTGAAGGAGATGAGAATTGGGGAATTTTGTGTTTTATATCATGATGTGCTGTGGTTACTTCCATCCCTGGGTCTCCTGGGTGTTTCCCTGCTTGCCTTTGGTGTCTTGGTGTGATTCACTGTCCCCAGTGTCCTGTGCCCTCCCTTCAAAATACTTCCCACTGGAACAGCCTCCCCCCTGCCTGGTGCCTGCACTCCTGGGATGTCGTGGGCAGCTCCAGCCCCACCATGGCTTATCCAGCCCTGCAGGTTCAGCTCCCTTCACCTCCCCTCCTAATTCACTCCAGCTCCTAATTGCGTTTGCTGCTCCTCTTTGAACTTGCTCCAGTTTTACTATCTCTGGTAATGAGGTGCCTGGATAGAGATCCATTAATCCCTGTGTCCTGGCAGCAGGGTGACATGAGGAGGAGCTCCTGGAGTGGCTCCCTGCTATCCCAGAGCTCTGGATCAGACAATCAAAGAATAGTTTGGGTTAGAAGGAACTGTTAAATGTCACCTAGTCCATACTTGGAAGTGTTCAAGGCCAGGTTGGATGGGGCTTGGAACAACCTGGTGTAGTGGAAGGTGTCCCTGCTTATGGCGGGTGATGAACTGGATAGACTCTAATAGTTCCCAGTTCCTTCTCTGGTTTTTGGGGCTGGTGGTGGTCCTGGCAGCTCCTTCTGTGTTCAGTGGGTTGTGGAGACCCCAGGCAAACTTCGCTCAGCCTCGGGGTGTGCTCCAGGCAGCTGTTTGCAGATGTGGTGGTGGTGGTGCTGAGGTGTACTTCCAGGTGTTATTCCTCAGTGTCCAACCTGTCCCATGAGCCTCTTTAAAGCACAGAGCGCTTGTTTGATGACAATGCTGAAGGAAAAGCAAGGTCCTAGTAGATGTTTCCTCATAAATCCGACACATTTGCTGTTTATTGTGAGTCCTTAAGCCTTTCAATCCATTTTTGATGTAATAACGTCCGTAATCCAATCCAACGCTTTTTGGCAGCGGGATGCAGTGAGAGCGGATCTATTACCCTGAGTGTTGTGTTAAAGCCCTTGTCTTGCATTTCTGTTTTTAGATGCAATTAGTCTTAACCTGGCAAGAGTTATTTGTTGTAAACCATCGCTGCTGCTGCGATGTGGCTTCGTCCCCGGGCCACGCTTCGTCAGCGTTTTCCTGCAGCTCAGCAAGAGGAAGGGGGGTCACCTATACCCTGCCAGCTGCCAGGATCATCCTTCCTCCTCGGGAACTTTTTTTGGGACACGTTGCCATACTCACTTTTCTGGCTGTGCTCCTCCGGCTTCCGTTGGTTTGGGAAGCCTTCAGCCCGTGCCAGTGCATGTGTGCAGAGCCGCTCGTGCTCCTTCCTGCATTCCTTGGGATTTGATAATTCCCTCCCTGGTTCCTTGGGCTGGGGGCTGTGCCAGGGGGGGCTTTGTCAGCCTGCCAGCTCTTTACTGATGCCATTTGAATGTGGCCACTTTCATGTGCTCCTCATGCTCCTTCCCACAACTTGTTTGGTGGAAGGGAGTTGAAAGCCCAAGGGCCGTTTGATGCCATGATGGGAGCTGTGAACTTCAGCTGATAAAACTCCAATTAAGCAGCTTCCTCATTCTTCACCCAAAGGGGCCCGGCTTGCGACACATCCGGGCCAAGCAGAGCCGGCCTGGTGGCATCCATCTGGTTTTGGGGCTTTGCTGCTCCATCCCCATTCCCATCCCTCTGGGAGCTGCTGGCAGGGGATGGTGATGCCGCGTGGGAGCCGCTGGCTGGACACAAATGGCTCTAACGGTGTCCTGCTCCCGACTTCAAAGCCCGGGCCCTGGCCATGTCAAACCCAAATAATGGCCCTTAGACAACACGCGGTTCCTTGTCTTGCAGGCTTGTCTGAAGAGCGTGACCACAGTAAATGTGATTTTGTTGAGCCCTGTCCCTTAAGCCTCTGCCTCTTTTCTCTTCTCCTCCTCCCTCCTGACCTTTTCGGCTCAGCGCTGTCCCCGGACAGCCCCTGGCAGCTGATCTCATGGCTCAGCCTTTCATGGCCCTAATAGGGATGAAAAGCCCCCTCAGAAAGGGCCGGTGTCCCGGGCCCGGCCGGGAGGTAAATACCCCGTGCTTTGATCTGCTCTGGGGCCAGGGGGGCCCTGCCTGCCACAAACCCCCACCCAAGAGTCCCTGCCTGCCATAACCATCCACCCAGGGGTCCCCATGCCTGCTCATCTCCCTGGCTGCTGGGCAGCCCAGCTCTGCCTACAGCCCTGGCACACCAAGGGCTCTGGAGCTGGGCACTGGGTGCTGTTTGCCTGGGGAATTGGTCTGGCTGCATCCCAGGATGCTCTTCCCCAAGAGAAATGATTGGCAAGAGCATCTCTATCATTGTCACGACCCCTTTAACATTGTCACGACCCATTAGGAGAAAACAAAACATGTTTAACTCCTCAGTGCTCCTGAGCACTGAGGTGACAGTAGAGATGGCAGAGATGATGGCAGTGAAGAGGTGACATCTCCCCCTGTATCACCTGCCTGATCCTGCTGTGCTGTGGTGGGAGGCTCACGCCAAAGCAGATTTTTGGTGCATCCCATCTTCCCTTTCCTCACCCTGGCTCTTCCAGCCCCTGCTCCTCCTGCCATGTCAGCAGCAAATCCCAGGGCATCTCCTGCAGCTGCATGGATTGTGGTGGACGTGGCTCTTCAGTGGTGGTCACCTCCGAGGACTTCCTCTGGGACACTAGAAGTGATTAAACCTGGCTTCTTTTGGATTAAATATTGAGTAGGATACTCTTAAGACAGAAAGAGTTTTCAGCTTGATGAGGAATTGAAACAAATCCTGGCATACTGGTGTGGCTGGGAAGCTGTGTGTGGATAAGTGCAGGCAGCTACTTCCTTAGCATATTTTTTTAAATAACCATAACATCAAGACCCTCTCCCTGGGCTTTTCTCCTGGGATCCCTATTGCAATCCACTGCTCCCGTAGTGCTGGAAAGAGTCTTGTTGGCATCACTGCAGCTCCAGACTGGTGTGGAAGGATCTGTAATGGTGGGTGCTGGGATGTGATGGTAGGTGCTGGGATGTGGTGGTGGATGCTGGTGATGGTGGGTGCTGTCTGTCAGACCAAGAGCTCGCTGGGAGCTCCAGGAAGCACCATCACACTGTTGCTCTGTCAGATCCTCTATCCCTGATCACCTGAAGTTTTCTTTGAGCCCCTGGGAGTGTGGATGGAGCCTGAGCTCAGGTGAGCAGCTGACATCAGCCTTGCTGCAGGAGGATGGCACTGTCTGTCTCCATCCCCTTCCCAAAGGATTTCTCAGTCATCTCCCAGAGGTTTTGCTACCTAACAGGAGAGATTTACACCCTGTTAAAAGGCAGTAAGTGCTTTCCTCCCCTCCGGCTCCCAGCAGGGCCCACAAATGACTCTGGCAGAGCATCAGGTGGGGAATTATGTGGCACTTTCATCCTGATCTGTCTCCAGTTGCTTGGGGTGACCACAGAGACTGCGCAAGTCACCTTCCTCTCCCAGTGATGTGCTCTTTCTTTGGAAGGGATGGACAGACCTGAAGACAAAGGGTTTATTTAGGGCTGTGGTCCTCCTGAGCTGAGCAGGAAGCAGGATGGACACCGGGAGTTTCCACAGCTCATCCATACAGACAGTGTTGATGATAAAGGGCTTGAGTGAGTCACCAAGCTGTGGTCCTGCAGCCAAGATGTGTTTTCCAGCCTGGATGAGGTTTCCTGCAATCCAGCAGTGACTCTTAATTATGATACTAATTAGAGCTGGTTATAATTTTCCACCAGAAAGCTGTTTTAATGGGAAATTAGCTTTTCACTTAAGCATTACTTGGGTTAAAGTGTCTTTTTCCAGTGGATACTTCAGTGTTTGCCTATTCTCCCTTTGCCCCAGGAAAGAGTGGGAGAGAGTGGAACTATAGGTGGTGAGGATGAGTGTGGTGGGTGGTGGCCTCCCTTCTTCCAGCTCTGTGTGTGTCCCTCTGCTCTCTATAAGGAATGGGGATAATTTAATTTGATTATGGGGGTGCTGACCCTGGCCAGGGAAAGCCAGACCCCATCCCAGCCAAACCCCACCTGATGGTTTTCATTCCTATTTCCAGCAGTGCATTTGAACTGGAGATTTTCCCACTGTGTTTGCTGGAGCAGGGAGTGTGGGATGGGATGTCCAGATTCCCATTGCTGCAGTGACAGGCTCCTCACCTGCCCTGCACAGCTGTGGGGAGGGACGCCGCAATCCCCACGGCTTCACGGCATGGCAGTGCCCTGATGGCAGGGAGGAGAGCAGAGGGGCTCCTCTCTCCATGCCAGACCGTGTGGCTGGGGCAGCTCTGGAGCAGCTCTGGAGCTGCCAGGAGTGGCTGTGAAACCCAAGCCTTGCAGGGACGGGACAGGGCCGGGCTGGCTCACTCAGGCATTTCAGGGGCTGCAGGGCCCCTTCCCGGCGCAGCTGCCTCGGGAAGGCTGGGAGAGGGCTGGAAGGAGGCTGGAAGGCGGCTGGAAGGAGGCTGGAAGGCGGCTGCCGGCCCCTCTGGCAGTGTGACAGCATGGGGTGGGCTCCCTCTGCACAGCCCCTGCCCCCGCGCTGGCAGCAGCCCCAGCCAATGTGCTGGAGTTCAGGAGAGGGGCCGGGGGATGTGTGCAGGGTGGGGGGCTCGTGTCCCCACAGTGGGGCTGGCTAGGAAGTGACACCGATATTAATATTAATAGTACCAATAATGGGATGCCCTGAGCCGGAGCTGCGTGGCCCTGATGTCTGGGAGGAGCGGCAGGAGGAGGAGGAGGAGCAGGGGCTGTAACCAAGCCGTGCTCCCCGGAGGCCCCAGGGAGTTGGTGTGCAGTGGAGCAGGCGGGTGCCTCTGCTCCGTGACCTGGAAGTGGCTCCGTGTCCCCTGGGGTGCCAGCCTGGTTGGGATGGGGGGAAGGAGCTCAGTGCCCGTGGTAGGTTGGGCAGTGCAGCACCTCTGTGTCGGTACTGAGGGAGTGTAAAACAGCTTGAAAGATCTGGAGAGGGGAGGTGGCAGGAGCTGGGATTTTGTCTGAGGTGCCGTCTGCTTGTGGATTTCTGCAGGGATCTCTGACAGTGTCCGAGCACGTCAGAAATGTGGGAGCCACATCTCCAGGGTGACCTGTAGAGGGGCTTCGTCTGTGCCAGGAGGGGCTTTCAGCCCAGGGGTGTCCAGGCTGGGCTCAGGCTACTCTACAAGCTGCCCCGTGGTCCTGGCAGGATCAGGGTCAGGCTGTGAGACACTGGTGGGATGCTGCCACCTCTCCTGAAGTGATGAAAACACAAACCTTATGCAGGTCTGGGGGTGAGGAGGGTGCTGGGGATGGTGGCCGGGCTGTGGCCACGCCGTGCCTGGCTGGGGCTGGGGCTGGAGCAGGGCTGAGCTGCACAGATGGAAGAGTGATTAAGAGCAATAAAAGGAAAGAGACTTGGATTCACTACAGTCTCAGCACATTAATTGTGCTTTGGGGCCCAAATCATAACGCAGCCCTGCTAGAGGGAATCCAGCAGAGAAACCAAACATCTCGCTCTGGCCAGGGCTGACCATTTAAGAGACCCATGCCTTCATCTCTTGCCAGGTATTACTTCCAGCATCTCCCATCTGCCAAAACCCGAGTTCTCCTTTGAAATATTTTTAGGGGAGGGAGAAAAGCTCTGGTGACACCGAGTGCTGACGCTGGGGAGGCAGCAGGGACAGCACATGGCATTGCTGGCTTGGAGACGGGACCATGGGGTTGTTGGGGATCTCAGCCATCTGTCCCAGCTCCGTGCTGTGTGTCACTGGGCTGGATGGGCATGTGGGATTCCAGGAGTGGAGGTCCTGCCTGGCTTCCATGGTGGCTGAGCATCTCCTCTAAATTGACAAGCAATTACATGGTTAATGGTATCACTGTTAAATCCTCATCACTCAGCAGCCCGGGGCTTAATGCTCCATTAGGGCAGAGGCATCTGATGGCTCTCTGGGCTGGGAGCAGCCTTTGGAAGTCAGCCTTTGGAAGTCACTGGCCAGAGGTTATTTTTGCTCTCCCAGTCCTACAGCCAACCTGCAAATCCATCCAAAATGGAATAAGGCAGGAAAATGCTCCTGCGTGCTCAGTGTTGCTGGGTCTGGATGGACTGAGCCTTGCTGGTGTGGCATGGGGAGGTGACAGTGTTGTTTGAGACCTGCCATTTCCTATTCCATAGCTATGCCCAGCTCCCTGCCTGCCTGCCTTTGTTGTGTCACAGCTCTGCCTCCTGCTGCTGCTCTGCAGCTGCCTCTCTGCAGCTCGGGGCTCTCCCAGCTCTCCTGCAGCCGTGTCTGTGGATTTAACATTTTCCTCTGTGGGTTGCTGACTCTGGATTCCATCGGCAGCTGAGGATTGGTGGTGTCACCACAACTCACCCTAACTGTGGCAGTGAGTGGCACAGGTACCTGAGGAATCCATCAAGTGCCACCCAGATCCCAGTGTGGATCCCCTGGTGCTGGGCTGAGCTGAGCCTGGAGCCTTCTGCTGGAGCTTCTTCCACTGGGAAAGCAGGAAACAGAGCGGGAGGAGCAGCTCTTCATCACTGAGCTTCACAGGGAATTGCACTGGAGCAGCCTTTCCCGATGGATCAGGGACCTGCTGCTCTCACATCACCCTGCCCTGCATGTTCACATCCAGCTCTCTGGACTCTGCACCATTTGGATGGATTTGGGAATTTTGGATTTTGACTTTTGGAAGCCCAGCCAGCTGCGTGGAGCATCCAGCCTCTCTCTGGCCCATTGTGGATTTACACAGAAAGTGGAAGCTCATGTCTTTGTTTCCAGAGGCCATTCCAAGACCATCACTGTGGGTTTTACAAATGTTTTTCCCTTTTTTGTTCCCTCAAGCAACTGATTCATTTTTCCACATGGTTCCCTCTCAAAGCTGCTTTCTTCCTCATCATTTCCATGGCTAGAACAAGAAGAAACTTTGTGTCCAAGTGTGGGGTGGGAAGAAGGATGCTCAACTGTGTCCCTTCATCCATCCCTGTGGCTCCAGCTGCTCCCTCTGTCCCCTTTGGACCTTTAATATTTTTTGTTGTCTGTGGATGGAATGTCTTTGGAGAAACTGCTGCCTTTGTGGAGTCTTCTGGTTTCCCCCACTTGAACCACACTTGCTTGTTACACATTTTGTTATAATTAGTTAATTATTTATAAATCAGACCTCATGAGGCCTCACAGGGACTGGTTTTTACAGACTGCTGCCTTCTCCCTTGATGGATGAGTCTCTTTGAGGTGCAACAACCCATGGCATGGAGCTGGGAAGCTGAGAAACAATTCAAGGAGCTGCTTCAGGGCTGTGAGCTGGGATGTACCTGCTGATTTCACCCCCAAACTGGCGCCTCCAGCCTGGGAGAACTGGGCTGCCGAGCTTCTGCTGGAGTTCACTCCTGATGGGTTTTTACGGGGAGTCTGAGCTCAGGTCCATCCTGTTTGGATTCCAGAGAACTCGTGCAGGCTGTCAGGGGCGTTTCTCCACATTCCCAGGCATTTGCGTGGGGCTTGGTGCTGACAGTGCTGCTGTTGGAAGGGCTGCCAGCAGATCCCAGCTGGATGCACCATCCCAGCTGGATGCACCATCCCAGCTGGAGGCACGGCTCCATCCCATCCCAGGAGCTGCTGGCAGGGGGGACCTTGCTGTGGGAGAGGTGTTAACTCAGCAAATGGCCCAGGGACTTTCTGATTAGGAAAACATTTGCTGGGATTTCAGGCAGGAGCCTTGATTGCACAGAGGTGTTTGGAAGGAGCTGATGGACTCAGAGCCTGCTTCCTGGAGGGATCTGGGCGTGCTTTCCAGTTTATCCCAGCGTGGAGGCTCCTGGAGGCACCCAACCTCCTGCTGGGTGCCTCATTGCTCTGTCCTCCAGACTCTTCCTGTCCCCTCAGCAACACCCAGCAGGGTCCAATGGATTCATCCCAAATTTCTGTCAGTCACCTGCCCTCCCAGACCTGCTTTTTTGCAGGATGGAGGCAGGAATTGGGCTGCACAGGGAACCTGAAACCCTGGGGCTGAGCTTTGACCTGAGGCTCTGGGAAGTGTTGGCTGCACTGTGCTGGCCAAGTCCTGCCTTGTGTCTGGAAAATTATTCCTGGACTCCATGATTCTCCATCACATTGCCTTCCCCGAGCTGTTGCTGAGCTCCTCCCAGGTTTCCCTGCTTCCCGGGGTGAATTGATCCCTGTGGTTAGATTTGGTGGAGCACTGGGATGCTTTGTGTTTGCATGGGGGTGGGATGGGGTGGGAGCCATCCTGGTCCCTGGGCCAGGCACAGTGCCCACATCCAGGGCCCTGGTGGAGTCAGAAACCAGTTTTTTGAGTCTGTTTAGCAGAATCTGCCATTTAGGTGCTTAATCCTGAAATCTTTGTGTTTGGGTTTATTCTCTCTTGTGTTCCCCCTGCCCTGAGCCCTGCAGAGGGCTGGAGGATGGGGGAGGATGGGGGAATCTTCCCTGTGCTCCCATGGGATCCAAGGGCTGAAAACTCCGTGCCGGCTCCAGCGAAAAGTTAATGTGAATTTAAGTGACTTCTGCCCTGCAATTAGAGCCCCCGGAGTCCACTGGGGCTCTGAGTTTACATTCTTCACCGAGGCACAGGGTGTAATTAGAGATGTATAATTTAAACTGTGCATATGCAAGTGTTCCCATTCTGCACCAGGAGCAAAGGAAATTATCCAGGAATTAAAGGGGAAGGAGGGTGCAGGCGTGGAGAATGGCTCACTTGTGTGGATGTGGCAGTGAGAGGAAGCTGCAGGGATCATGTCCTCGCTGCTGCAGGCAGATTTGGAAGGGGCGGGATCTGGAAATTTGGAGGGTTCTGGATTGGGGTGTGAAGATGTGGCTGTAATTGGGGGTCAGGAGTGAATTCCTGGAGTAGGAAGTGCCAGGGGATAGCTGGGACCTGCGTGGCAGTGCCAGGGGACAGTGAGGACCTGTACAGTAATGCCAGGGAACAGCAGAGAGCTGCCCAGCTGTGCCCTTCCAGCTCCTAGGAACCTGTCTAACATTCCCTCTCTTTTCTTGCAGCCACTTCCAATGGCACTCTGGATGGCCTGGAGAACCGGGAAGGAGGGGTCTGCCAGACACGCTCCATGAAGATTGTCATGAAAGTGGGGCAGGGTGAGTCCTTCCATTCCCTGGGGTCTCCTGCTGCCCCCTGATCCAGGGTCCCTGCTCCTCTGGGGAATGTAGGAGTTCAGGATTGCAGGGAAACTGAGGCCAGGCCAGCTGCTCCGGGGAGCACTCTTGGAATTTCATTTTTAGGATCTTTCTTCCTGCCTTTTTTGTCCTGCCAACATGGCGCACGTGCGGAGCACTGGGGTTGAAAGGGAGCGATTGTTCCCGGTTACCTCGTGGGCCATATCCCAGTGGGAAGTGAGCTCAGCACAGGACCCATGAGCCCTGCAAGTGGCTCAGGGGGCTGGCACAGGCAGTGCCCTGTGACTTCCTGGGCATCCAAGGGGGGATTGTATCTGGCCAGGCATCAGGGATTGGGCTTGGTGGCTCTCAGCTCTGGAGGCCACCAGGCTGTGGGGACTTCAGTGGCAGTAGGACACCAGGGTGTCACCAACGGGCTCTTCTCCTGGAGTTCCTGCTCCCCTCCACTTCCATCCTAAGCTGCTTCCCAGCCCCATTGATGCCTCGGCCTCATTTCAGCCCTGACTCGGATGCGCAGCTCCCGATTCTGCTTCTCATTATTGTGTTTGCACGTTGGGGCCAATATTTATAATAAACAGGCAAAGCTGTGCTGCAGCCTTGGCCTCCTGCCTGCCCTTCCCTTCCTTTCCTCCTGCTGCCCAAGCAAGAAACCTGTCCCAGCCCACACACGGGAGCTCTGCAGACAGCAAACCAGGGAATTAGGGTGGGGACTTGCTTCCCACAAGCCCTGGAGCAGCTCAGCCTTGCTCTGTTGCTCTCGGCATCTCCCAGTGCTCCTGTGCCCCATGGGAGTGGCTGACAAGTGGGGGCATTTCTTTAGGGGGGACAAGCTGCTGCCTTCCAGGTTGGACCAAGGCTTCTCATGCACCCCTCCTCTCTCCTTTCCCAGATCCCAACGCGGTGATCCCAGAGCAGCTGACGACGAGTCGGCCGAGCAAGGAGTCGGATGACACCGTGAAGGTCGTCACGCAGGGCCCGCGCAGCAAGGTCCCAGCAGTGGAGGAGCCTGGCAAGCCAGGTGGGTATTCCAGGGATCCCCAGGAGAGGGATGGGCATCCTCTG
Source organism: Ammospiza caudacuta (assembly GCF_027887145.1). NCBI lineage: Eukaryota > Metazoa > Chordata > Aves > Passeriformes > Passerellidae > Ammospiza > Ammospiza caudacuta. Next base: position 14,672,910 of record NC_080606.1, on the reverse strand, counting down.
CCTGCCATGGGGCCAATGAAATGCCTCCAAGTTCAGCTTGTTGCATGGATGCCAGGGATACCATACTCTCTGGATCGGGGATCTGGATGGGTTTGCTTTAAGCGTTATGCTCATCTCTGCTGTCCCAAGCCCAGGTTGCAGAGCAGCTTGGGTTTGTTTCCTCAGCTCCTGGCAGAGCTTGGCAGAGAAGTGCTGTTTCAGCACTCTTCCTCCTCCTCCTCCTCCTCCCATGTGTTCCTCACAGGACATCTGAGAGGGCTTGGAGGAGGTGAGGTCCTTGGGTGTGAGAGCCCTTTGAAGGTGGTTTCCTGAGTTCCTGACCCCTCTGAGAGCAAAGTGGAATCAGATGAAGCTGGGAAATTTTTCTTTTCTTTCTGCCTGGATCAGCCTCTGAGCACTGCCCCTGTAGGGGCTGCAGCTGCTCCAGCCCAGGGGTCAGTAATTGGAGACTGGGGGGCCCAGGGTGTCAGAGTCCACATTCACCAGGGCACCCTGGTCTGGAATGGTGTCACCTGGACACAATCAACACTCTGCTCCATAGGCTGGGAGATGGGAAGGGGAGCAATGGTGCAGGATGGAGAACAGCGCATGTGGTGCCCCCTCTGTGGATGCCTGGGACTCCTGCCTGCCCTGCCCAGTCCTTCCCAGGGATGTGTGGTCTGACTGGGGTGGGAAGGTGGGGACCAAGTGCCGTCCCCTTGGAGGTGAGGGACTCCCCTCCTTGGGAGCCCGGCAGGAGAATGTTGTGCTGAGTTTAGGGGGCAGAGAGGGGCTCCAATGAGCAACTCATCCCCCTGCTCCACAGGTGTGATCCATGCATGGACAGAGCACAGATCTGCTGCCTCTCTGACCCCCATCTCCCCTTGCCTTGCAGGCTCCGTCAACCAGGACGGCCAGGAGACCCAAGGTCCCAGCGATGGCTTCCTGAGCTCCAAGGTGGCCGTGTTCGCGGCCATCGGCGCCGGCTGTGTCATCTTCATCCTCATCATCATCTTCCTCGTCGTGCTCCTGATCAAGATCCGCAAGCGGCACCGGAAGCACACGCAGCAGCGAGCCGCAGCCTTGTCCCTCAGCACCTTGGCCAGCCCCAAATGCAGCGGGAACGCGGGCTCAGAGCCCAGCGACATCATCATCCCCTTACGGACTACAGAGAACAACTACTGCCCGCACTACGAGAAGGTGAGCGGGGACTACGGGCACCCCGTCTACATCGTGCAGGAGATGCCCCCGCAGAGCCCAGCCAACATTTACTACAAGGTGTGAGGAGCAGCCTGGGAACGGCCGATGCAGCAGCGCGGGAGCGCCGATCGCGGGGCTGGCGCCGCAGGGAGGAAGCGAAACGTTCCCCCCACCCTGGCACGGCGCGGGCAGCGCCGGGAGCGGCGCTGGGGAGCAGGGGGCTCAACGCTCACGTGCTGATTCTCCCCTTTGTATTTAGTTTTGTAGTTCTCAGCTTTTGTAATCCCGAGACTCTGAGGGTGAGCCTTCAGCCTCCTCCTCTTCTTCTCCAGACTGTGGCCGGCCGTGGGGGGCGGGCGCCGTGCCTTTCTGTGCTCGGGACACCGCTGGCAAACCCGGAGACTCCACCTCCCCTTTGTGGTTTGGGATTTCCCCGCGTCACCCCTCCGGGCCTGTGGGAAGTGCCCGCCAGCGCCGCAGGGTCCCGGAGCCTGGAGCGACGCCGGGGCCTCGGTCCCAGGAGCAGCGAGCGCACAGGGGGATGAGGAGGAGGAGGAGGATGCTTTGCCATGGTGCCAAGATGCAGACAACTGTGCAGGGAGGAAGCTGGCAAACCCGATTTACTACTACTACTATTATTATTATTATAATAATTATTTTAATTTTTTTGTAACATTTTTATTTTTGTGAATTCCGGGCGGGACTCTGGCCCGCCACCTCTGGGCACACGCCATCACCTCCTTCCAGCACGTCATCCTGCCGGCCATGGGGCAGATCCCGCTCCCCCCACTGCCCCTGGAAACTTTTGTGTTCGTAGCTGTTGACTCTTGTTTTAGTCTCTTTATAAAAAGAAAGAAAGAAAAAAAATTTTCTATCTCCACCCTGTTTCAAGCGTTCAGTCTCAAGCTGGACACTGCTCCTGCCCCACGTGGAGCAGCCATGGCCTGGCAGCTCTTCCCAACCCCTCTGGAGCATCCCACTGTGGAAAAAAGCCTTTGGCTTTCCATCAGGCTGGGGCTAAGCCTGCTGGAAGCAAAGTAGGGGTTGGCAGAGGGAAGCTGCAGCCCCCTCCCAAGCTGGGCATACTGCAGGTGGTTGTCCTTGGAAAGGAAAACTGGAAAACAAAGGTTCCCAACTTGCAGCTTGTGCCAGGAGTGTCAGAAGGAGGCTGGTGCTCGAGATTGGAAGACCCCCAGAGGTTGGAGCACCAGGCTTGGCTTGGTTGGGAGCTGAGCCAAAGGCTCTTCCACCCTCCTGGTTTACCTGAAGAATCCAGTGCCCCTCGGTGGGACCTGCTTAGGGGACCAGCCCCACTGTGCCTGTTCCCTGCCCTGCTCCTGGTGCAGGAGCATTCCCTGTCCTGCCACCTCCCAGGGGTCCCCAGCCCGGGCTCCCCTGCCCTTGCCTTGCCCATCTCCCACCAAAACTGGAAGGGGTTGAGCCTGTCTGGTGGGATCATTCCCAGCTTCCTCCTCCCGGGAGGAGCCGCCAGCACTGTGGCTGATGCCAGTGAGCCCAGCAGGGCTGGCAGTGCCCTGTCACTGCCTGTCCTCGGGCTGTCCCCCTTCCTCAGTTTCTTTTCCTTCCAGCAGTAGCTGCTTTTGCTCAGGGAGCAGGAGTGGGGCCGGCAGGGCTGTTCCTGCCTGGGCTGTTCCCGCCTGTCCCCAGGGCCCCAATCCCGCGTTAGGAAGTGCCCAAAGAGCGAGGGAGCTGCTCTGCTAAAGTGCCTTGACAAGGAGCGGGCGGGGCGGGGGCAGAGCAGGGACAGGGGCCGTGGCCTGGCAGGATCTGGTGACCTGGGGGGACCCGGTGGCCCGGGGGGATCTGGTCACCCGGCTGCTGTGCTGGGGTTTGGCCCTGAGCAGGATGGGAGCATCCTGTGGTGTCATGTTGTTGGGTTTAGGGCAGGAATTTGGGCTGGAGCGGAGCGGGGTGTCCCAGCTCCCCTCCTGCCATTGGCATCCTGAGGTGGTTCTGCTTCCAGGGCCCCAAACCAGCTGCTTCCCTCGGGAGAGATGCACCCCAGTGGGTGCTCCCCCTATTCCCCATCCCAGCCCTGCTTCCCCCGTGTAGCACCTTCCATCCCTCTCTCCTCTGTGGGATCCACTGCCCATCCTGGCCTGGGAGCCGCCCCCACCAGGACCCCCATTCCCCAATGGGGAAATCCCAAGAGAATTGTGTCTTAAAAAAATCCCCTTTCCCTCTTCCCTTTGCCAAACCTTAGCCTGTGTTTCCCCAAGTGGGAGGAGCCCTGGCTGGATGGTGGTGGCAGTGGTGATGGTGAAAGTGACAGTGGAATCCATTAGGAATAGTGACCGGAGTGGAGGGGGAAGTGAGGGGGCAATGTCGTTTTGGTTTGGTTTTGGTGGAGAAGGGACAGAGTCTGGCCACAGGTTGTACCAAAAGTGATCTGACAGTGCTGATGGCTTCTCATGGTGGTTGTCCCCAGCTGAGGTCTCCATCAGTCCCACTCCTGCTGCTGGGAACAGCTGCAAAATCTTGTAAATATGTGAAGAAAGGGTGAAATCAGAACTCTTGGTTTTTGCTGAGCACCTCGGGCTGCTGGGTCCTGGATCAGAGTGTGTCCCTTGGGTTCTTTTCTTGGAAAGCATTGAAATTTGGTTGATTTTCCTTTTTTAATTTTTTTTTTAATTTTTTTGTTTCCTCCCCCCTCCTTTTGTTTGTGTAAATACTAGTCTTTTTTGGAAGAAATAATGTAAAGATGTTTTGTATAAACTCCGAATTATTTTCTGGTTGCTTTTTCTTAGAAAAACAAATGAGAACTTAAAAAAAAAGATGAAAAAAAAAGAAATTTTAACCACAAGAACGGGTGTAAAACATTGTCATAGAGCTCAGCCTGGAGCCTGTGGGCTGTGCTGGAGTGTGGGAACTGCCGGGATTGGGACTGGGGACCTGCCCTCAATATAATGCAGGATCAGATGGGCTCCAAGCAGAGAGCGAGGCAGGAATATGGGATTCTGTTCCATCCCAGAATCTGTGGCTCATTCCCAGAGCTCTGAGCCCTGTCCTGGCCAAAGGCAGAGACTTGGGGACCACATGGTGATCTAAAGGGACATCAAATTTATCTGCTTTCTTACTTTAACCAAAAAATCCCTGACCTGGGGATGCAGAACTCCATGCAACATCCTGAGATCCTGCTCTGATTTTCTGGGCCTGTGGAGCTGCTCCTGGTACAGGTCCCTTTCCCAACTGTCCCATTTTGTGTTTGCCTGTTTTGGTTGCCAACTGCCAGCTCACCATGGCTCCATCTCTTCTTGGTGCCAGGGCTGGGATGGCTTCTCCTTAGCCGTGCCCAGTGCAGGGTCCCTGCCCAGGGGTGGTGGCCGTGCCTGGAGCCATCTCTGGTGTCATGTGGCCCTTGTCGTGGGCAGCTGGAAGGCATCAGGGAGCCCCCAGTTCCCCCAGTTGCTCCCAGGAGCTGGGCTCTGAACCTGCATTATATTGACAGAGGGTTTCTGGGAGGTTCCAGAGGTGCTGGAGCAGGGATGGACAATCCCTCTCTCCATCCCGGCAGCGCCGCGCCCCCGCACGTCCCTCCCGCGCTCCCACATTTCAGAGCTGTGCCACCTCCACATCCCACAGCGTCACATCCGCACCGTCCCTGTCCCGAGGGGCCCGGCCCTGCCATCAACCAGCTGGGACTGCCACTGCCCCACCCCTGTGCCACCACCGGAGCAGCCGGGCCGACAGATTTTCCCTGTCCACCCTGCTCTGCCCTTAGCCCTGGGCGGATACGGAGCCTGGCCGTGCTCCTGGTGCGGGGCATGCGGGATGGGGCCGGGGCTGAGCGGGAATGGTTGGGAACGGGCACAGGGGGAGCCAGGCCCCTCTGTGCTGGCACCTCCTTGGCTCCAGCCTTGGCATCCCCATGCTGGTTGATCCTCCTCGGCTCTCGGTGGGGCTCCGGCAGTGCCGGGATCCCCTCGGCCGCGCTCCCGGCGCCGCAGATTTTCTTTCTTCGTGTCACGATCCTGGTTTTGATTCCTTTCGCCTTCTCCCAGCTCTCCCGCCCAGTAGCATATCATCGGCATCGGTAACAGCTCTGTGGCAGCTGAACTCCATGGAGCCGTGATGGAACCTGATATATTGTTAAATAAAAGGGTTTTTTTCCTATGGAATCCTGGCTGTCTCCCGTGTGCTTTATTCCTGCCCTAGGTTTGAAAGTGCAGAGTGAGTGGAAGAGATCTGGAAAGAGTTGGCTGGGACAGGTCCTCACCAGCTGGTCCTGGAAGGACCTGGTGGATTTGGTTTAGTCAGGAAAAATTGGGATATTTTTGTTCAGTATTTACAGCATGGACTCAGGATTTCATGAACTCAGGGTTGGATATTGTTGGGCACTCCATAGATATGGTTGGACCTGATGATCTTAAAGGTCTTTTCCAATCCAAACGATTTTGTGTTTCCATGGCTCTGTCCCTGCCGCTGGAAGCTCCTGGGGGCCACTGGATTCCCCTCAGGTGTGAGGGGCTGTTCCTGTGCTCTGGAGCAGGCAGAGCCTATTGGGAGCTGCTGGTGGCACAGGACAGGGATGTCCCCACTCCTGGCAGGAATGAGCCTGCCCCACACAGGCACAGGGAAATGCAGGAAGGGAGTGAGGCTGGCTCCTCCTCGCCCTGGAGTTGCTTTAGGAGAGGATGGAGTAATGGAAGTTCCTGCCTGGTGCAAACCACACCTGCTCCAGTCCAGGTTGTCCTGTCAGGAATTGTGGGTGTTGGATTCTGGGGTGACCACAGGGGTATGGGAGGGAATGGGTCTGGTTTATGGGATCTTAAAGTGAGGCTGAGGCACCAACCTCACCAAGAGAGGCTGGAGAAAACTCATCCATCCTGGGGTGAGGTGAGCCTTGGAGATGGACCACAGTGGGATGGTTCAGAGCTGCTTGGGCTCAAGCAGAACCTCTGGGACCATGCGAAGAGCCTGCTGGAGTGAGCAGGGAATGGCGGGATGGGGGTCGGGATGGGGGGCCCTGGGGTGCACCAGCTGGGCTCAAATGTGGTTTGCTGGTTTGAAAATCCTCTCTCTCTGCATGCTTTGATCCCAGTGGGAATGAAATAAGGCTTTTAATTCTAAACAGCTTCGCTGGGCCCTGATGCCTGCAGGGAGAACTGGAAGTGCCAAACGTGCTGGGACCTGCCAGCAGAGGGAAAAGTGCTTTAACAGGTTCCTGGAACCCACCCCCGGCTCTGGGGCTGCTCTGGGTGGGACCAGCACGGACTGGGGGTGCAGAGCCTGTGAGCCCCACGGGGTCACTCCTGGTGCTCCATGTGTGCCCTGAGGCAGCTGCTGAGGGGTTCCATAGGACAGGGATGTGCTGGAGCTGCTTCTCCTTCTGATCCCACCCCAGTGTGAGATCCTGCAGAAGTCCCCGTGCTAGGAAAGGTTTGGTTGGGAGCACCCTTGTCCCTGTCTGTGGTGGGAGGGGACATCAAACCCTGCTGCCAGTCAGTGCCCATGGGGACATGGGTGCCAAGGCCATGTGGTGGCTCTGCTCTGCTCCCAGAGGCCGGCTGGCAGTGAGGGATCAGCAGGATCCTACCCGGGAGCCTCTGGATCTGGAAAGTTCATTAAAGCTGCAGAGCTGCTGATGGTTTTGGATGTCCATCAGGACTGGAGGAGTTATTTTAATTATTTCACATAAAGGAGCTTTTTGTCGAGTTTATTAACTCGCCCTTGGCCGGATCCCACTTGGGAGTGGGGCGGCTGCCAGGCCCGCAGAGCTGGAGTGTTTGGAGGGATTGGGATGCTGGGGTAACCATGTCGCTGGTGCAGGAGTGTTTAGGGGGATTGGGATGCTGGGGTAACCATGTCACTGGTGCAGGAGTGTTTAGGGGCATTGGGATGCTGGGGTAACCATGTCCCTGGTGCAGAAGCATTTTGGGGTTAAGGATGCCAGGGTCACCCCAGGTGCAGGAATGGTGCCACCGTGCCATGGCCAGAGTGGAGCCCCCATGGAAGGGGAGCCCATATGGGAAGCGCCTGTATGACTTGGTTAAGTGATGGGAAGCTCAAAGCCCCTTGGAAGGTGAGCCGGGAATGATGGACCTGCAGCAATTCCAGCTCCAGTTTGAGACCAGGCTCAGCTGGAGATGGGACACTGGGGCTGCTGTAGGGGTCAGAATGAGCTCTGGAGAGGGGGAGCACAGGACAGGAACACCCCAGGATTCGCAGAACACTGGCTCAGTGTTCTGGGGCTGTGCTGGTGGCCCTGATGCTGACAGGGTGCTCTCCCTGTTCCACCCATCCTCTCCCTCCTAATCCCAGCACTGCCAAGGCATTGCCATCCCTGGAGCTTCCCTCTCCTCTCAAGGCTCTGAGCAGCAGTGGCTGCTGCCCATCCATGGACAAGCTGGCCCTGGGAGGCAGCAGGGATGGATCTGGAGCACCAGAACCTCCAGCCTCTGCTCTTCCCATCCTTGGCTGTATTCCCTGGATCTCAGCAGAGCTGAGGGTGAACAGGACAACATATCCCAGGTTTCCTTTCCAATATCACACCCCACTGCTGCAGCCCATTCCTGGCCTCATCCACCCTTCCCAGCACACTCAGCCTCCTCCTCTGGCATTTCCACTCCAAGGGGAGCATCTGACCCCCCCAGCCTGGAAGGGGCTGGATAACGGCAATTCCTGCTCATAAACCTTGGCTGGACCAGCTGCGGCCGCCAGGATTGGGAAGTTTATCCTTGTTTTCCCTACAGTGTATCCAAAATAACTAACAGGTTTTCCTGGTTGAGGCAGTGGGCTTTTCCCACAGCCAGGCCTTCTGCTGCATCCACTGGCTCGCCTGCACCTGGTTTCCAGGGAGAGGAGCCTGGAAGATCCATTAGGCTGTCGTGGAATGCAACGAGTCCCACGGGCTCCGTAATAAGAGCAATAACGGGAATGCACTGGGGGGCTGTTTGTCACTGGGATGGGATGGGGTGGGATCAGATGGGACAGGGATGGGGACACGCAGGGGATGGGAAGGAGGTGGGAATGTGGACAGTGATCTCTGTGTCAGACGCTGAATGGGATGGGAGGAGGAGAAGGGTGAGGCAGAGGAGGAAAAGAGCACAGCTGGTGCTGGCAAGGCAGCGGGTCGGGCTCCAGCTCTCTCCCTGTGTTCCTGTGCCACTGCCAGCCCCATCCCTGTGCCAGGGCAGCCATCTGTGCCCGAGGTGGAGCAGATCCGGGCGGAGCGGGCCCGGCGCCGCTCGCACAAAGGCGCTGCAGTTGGACCCAGCGGAGCTCAAGTGCTCGGAGAAAAGCGTCACACGCTGCCAAGGTTTTCCCTCTGCAGGCAGGCCCGGAGCCAGCAGGGATGGTTGCAGCCTTTTTCCCCTGGCAGCGCTTCCAGCATCCTGAAAAGGCTCTTCCCTGGTCATATCCCAGCCAGCCGGGATGTGCAGGGGCTCCTGTGAGTGACCTCCCTGGCTTTGCCAGCAACTCGCTGGGATAACCATGAGGAAGGGCTGGGCTGGAGGGGTCACAGGACTGGAAAAGGCAAAGGAGAGGGCTAGGAAACCACGGGGGGATGAGGAGGAAGGTTTGTCCCAGAGAAACAGGGAGCTTCAGGATAAATCCAGTAGGTTTTGGCTCGTTAAGAAGGAATGAACACGGCTCTACAGCAAACATCAGTTAATTATGTGCAAGGTTTTAATGTTCCTGAAACACAACCCTTGGAGAGGGTCCCCCAGCTGCTGGAAGGGGGTCTGAAGGAAACACAGAGCTTTTCCTTTTGTTTTGGATGGAGGACGAGAGAAAAATGGGAAATATCAGAGCTGTGGCCACCCTGAGAGCTGCTGCTGAGCCAACCCAGGATCCCACTAGTCTTGGGGTGTTCTGCCTCTCTGCAATCTTGGGAGTCTGACAGGGGCTTGTCCTGCTTTTCAGCAATCCTGGTATCCTGATGGGGCTTGCTCTGCCTCTCACTAATCCCAGGACCCTGTGAGGGGTTCTCTCTCCTCTGAGCCAGCCCAGGATCTGGCTGGGAGGCTGCCCCATTTCAATGGTCACTCTGTGCTTCTCCCCTGTTCCCCAGGGCTCAGGGAATAAGGACACTGTAACTGGATGTGTCCAGGGGGAGGTGTGATCCCATGGCTTCACCCTGCCCCATGGAGGGATGTGGCTGAGCCTTTCTCCGCTCCCACATCCCAGGGCTCAGGGATGGGATTTGGGCAGAGCCAGGACAAGCTGGGCTGCTGTTCCCATCCTGCAGCTCCGGTTCCCATCCCAGGATCGCCTCCAGCCTTGGACCTGCCCTGGCTGGGAAGGGCCGAGCGAGGCTTCGGTTTCAGCCCAGCTCCCCCCTAATTCCTGCAGCCTGGTGTAATCCTCCCCAGCGAGCCCAGCGCCAGGTTCCTGCTGGAAATTGGCTCTGCCTGTGGCTCTGGGGTCTTTGTAGGGAAGCTGAGCCAGAAGGAAAAGCGAGCTAGAGACCCCAAAGGGCTGGGGGGCTCTGCTCTCCTCCACCTGGGGGCTGGGGGAGCTCAGGCGCGGACGTGGCCCGGCTGGAGTCTGGAGTGGGGTGGAAAAAGCCCTGAATGCTGCTGAGAGCTGGGGTGGGACCATCCCTGCGGCAGGGGATGGGGTGCTGTGGGGTGCCAGCCCTGCCCAGCAGCAGGCAAAGGGCTTCCCAGGGTGCCCCAGCTGGAGATGGGCCTCTCCTGGTGCGGATGGAGGTGGGGAGGGATACAGGGAATATCTGGGGAGATGAACCAGTGGGTGAACCCGCAGCTGCCTGTGGGTTATTTCCCTTTGCATCAACAAAGGAGCTTTCCCGCTGCCCCAGCCCCAGCAGGGAAAGCTGCCCTTGGAGAAATGGGGTGGAGAGCTCCCATGGCTGCTGCCCCATGGGACGCCCTGGTGCCCCCCAAACTGTGGCTGTGCCAATGCCCAGCTCGCTCCAGTGCCAGGGCTGCAGGAACCTGGAAGGATGGCAGCTCCCATCCTGCATCCATGACTTTGTCCTGGCTGGAAACGAGAGAGCAGCTCGTGAGGATGAACTGTGGCTTCCCACTGCTTGATGCAAAATGGGATTGGCCATTAATTACGGACTTTACAGGGCCAGGCTGGGGGCACCTGCAGGGGCTGGATCACAGCGAGGGTTCAGGGGACCTTGTGACCAGAGAAAAGGTTTCCCAGGGATGGATGGGAAGGGCTGAACTTCATCCCAGCGGGAGAAGGCAGCTCTGAGCAGGCAGAGGTGGGTCCTGCTGGGGCGTGCATCCCTGTACCATAGCCTGACACCTCTCCTCGCCCTCCCTGGGCTTCCAACAATAATCCCGGTGCCGGCCGGGCTCTGCTGCTCTTGGACGCGGGAGTGGGGCCGGGGCGCTGGGCTCGTAAGGCGATATCCCGATATCCCGATATCCCGGCGGCAGCGGGAGCAGCCGAACAAAGGCGCAGTGTCTGTGCCCCCCGGGGCACCCGGAAACCCGCCTCAGCCCGGGGGGAAAGGGTTAAGGAAGGCTGAGCCTCCAAACACCCCGCGATCCTTCTCAAAGCCAACAGAGGGGCAATTAGCTCCTGATAAAGGGGAAGATGAGCCTGGGTGTCCTTGGGGGTGCAGAGGGCTGGGGGACCAAGGGGACTCATCCCGAATCCCAGGAAATCCCAGCTAGGAAGAGCTCTCTCACAGCTCAGGCAGAGGCAGTGAAGCCTGGGGGTGGGGATTTTATTCCATGTCTTATCATAGGATCACAGAATCATTAATGTGGGAAAATCCCGCTGAGATCGTGGAGTCCAGCTGCTCTTCCAGCACTGCTGCATCCCCAGGTGACACTTCCACATGTTTTTTGAACACTTCCAGTGATGGTGATTCCATCACTTCCCTGGGCAACCTGTTCAGGGCCTGATCACACTTCCAGTGAAGAAAATCCTGCAGTGTTTCTCAGAATCAGTTTTGCACCTTCCTGGTGATCCCAGCTGCTGGAGGAGGACTTCCAGGCACAGAACCCTGTGCATGTGAGGGGAGTGCAGGAATTCCCACCAGGAATGCCATTTGGATGTTGGAACCCCCTCATTCAGCTGGGGATGGGCAGGGGCTTGGAAGGAGCCAAAAAAGGAGCAGCAGTGGGTCTTGGGCATGGCCTGCCTGGAGATGCTCCATGGGATGATCCATGGGATGCTCTGTGGGATGATCAGTGGGATGCTCCATGGGATGATCCATGAGATACGCCATGAGATGATCCATGGGATGATCCATGAGATGCTCCATGGGATGCTCCATAGGATGATCCATGATATGATCCATGGGATGCTCCATGGGTCCATGGGATGCTCCATGGGATGCTCCATGGGATGATCCAGCCCCGCTGCATCCCGCTCTCCCTCCTCTCTTGCCTGTGGCACCACTGGCTGCGGGAGAGCGGCGGGGAGAGCCGGGCGGGCGAATCCTGCCCTGAATGTGAGAGAAAGGCTCTTTCAGGGAGTGCAGCCAAGCACGGAGCGCGGAGCAGCCGGGGAGGCCCCGTGGCCCCGGCGGGATGGGCAGGGATGACGGAGCTGGATGGAGCACGGCGGGATCTGCCGAGCCCCTCTGGATCCTCCTGACCCAGCACCGGGGCTGCTCCTGCTGCGGGGGGTTTCCAGCTGGGATGGGAGCCCCTCCCATCTCCAGCATCAGGGGAGGCTGGCACAGCAAAGGCTCCTCAGCCGTATGGGATTTACCCCACCAGGAGCAAGAGCAGGGCAGCTGGGAATGCTCCCAGCCCACCCCAGAGCTGGGGGTGCTGGGGGAGCCGTGGAGGGGCCTGGGGGAGCTTGGCTCTCACCCTCCATCTGCAAAATGGGGAAACTATTCCTTCTCCTCCAGCAGGTTTTTAAAGGAATGGTTTTGCCCTATAAGTCCCATAATAAACATTTCCCACTTCACAGTGTCCTTTGAACTTGCCACTCCTGCCCAGTGTCCCATGCTCTGCTCCCCAAAACCTTCCAGCACCAAACCTGGAACTGGCTCAGCCGTGGTGCCTTTGTTTCTACCAGAGTGGGGTGAAACGTGTTCAATTAAAGCTGTGCTCAACAAAAATATGCAGTTTTGGACTGGCCTGGACTATTCATTTGTTCTGGGTTCATGGCCAAAAGAATGGATTTTTAAAAATATAAAAATGTCTCACTTCAACATTTTTTAAATCAAATATTTTGGCTTTGCCTTTGGAGTCTGAACGGGGAGATCAGGTGAAGCCATAGGGAGCACTTCTAAAAACATTTTTTCCAGCCTAACTCTGCCTTCCCAAACAAACTTGGCCTTTTCTCTGGCTGTATTTAACGTGGGATTGTTTGTTTATCCTCGTGCAGACCACTGCGTTTGCTTTTGTGGTGTTCCTTGTTTGTTCTGGGATCCTTGAAATGATTTGGGTTTTGTTATTATTTGCTCGCTGAAGGAAACCCCAAATCCGTTATTTTCACACCTCTTGTTGCAGTGGGGTTTTCTCCAGTACTTTCCCATTACCCACCAGCAGGAAGAGGGATTTGGGGCATCACTTCCCATGGATGGACCCTTGTGGGGTGCTTGTTTGTTTTTGAGGTGCGTACTTCAGGGATTTTTAGGCTGTGTGTGCTCAGGCTGGGAGGATTTTGTAGCAGCAAAACCAAGGGGATGCCATGGGAGGGGGATCCCTAGGGATATGTCCTGCTCCACCACCCGCTCACCCTTTCCTCAGGGAGCTCTGGAAGATCTCTGAGGTCTTTTCCAAACTCTAATTCCAGGATCCTCTGTGGATACTGGGCTGGGCGGTGGGTGATGCTCCAGGGGAGCAAACAGGGGGTGTTCCCGTGCAAGCTGAGGCTCATGCCTGGCTCCCCTTCCCCCAGCTTGGGCACCTGCAGGTTCCCCTGATGGGTCCTCAGCAGCGCAGCCACGATGGTGATGAGATGTGTCCTGATGACCCGGCCATGTTACACAATGGGCTAAACCAAACCATAACCCTAAAGCTAGGCGTAACCCTAACCCTAACCCTAAATCTAGGCAGGTAAATCAGCCTAAGGTTAGGGATGGTCCCAAGGAAAAAGCTGTGGAGGCAGCCATGTTGTGGCAATTTGTGCTCCCCTTGGGATGCCTTTCTCAGCTGCAGTGTGCCTGGAGCTCGGGGCTTTCTGCTTTAAAAACCCTAACCCTAGGTGTAACCCTAACCCTAACCCTGGGCTTTTAAATCACCCTCCCATGGACACCCCCATGCCTCCTCCTGCCCACTCCTCTCTGTGGGGTTTTCCATGGGGATGCTGTGCCGGTCATTGTGGATGCTCTGCTGGTCACTGCCCTTATGGGCTGGGGGCAGCGAGCCGTGGCTGAGGGAGAGGATGGTGGGGGAGGAAGTTTTGCTCATCCAAGGCCTCCTTTTCCCTGCTTCTCACCATTTCCCAGATCCAGGTCCTGCTGGAGCAGCAGCTCCCTGACATCTCTGCGCCAGCTGCATCCCCCGGGACCAGCTGGGCTGGTGCGACAGGCGTGAACGGAGTGGTGGTGACACAGCTACGTGTCCTCATTCTTCACTGTGGCCTCTGTGTGCAACTTTTAATTGCTTTTGTGCCGTGGGTGGCGAGTCCGGCGGCCCAGGATCGGCGGCGCCAGCAGAGCCGGCTCTCCCTCCTATTGTCAGTGCTCCTGGAATGCTGGAGCCCTGGCACAGCTCTGGGCTGAGAGACCCCCGAGCCAGGCACGGAGCACCCCCCAGACTGGGATAGAGACACCCCCAGGACATTCCAGGCCCAGGGAAGCGTTTGCAGCCATTTCCATCCTCCCTGTGCCCACATTCTCCCGCCCCAGGCTGGTGGGCAGGGAGCTGTAATGGTGAGGGGGGTGCTCATGGCCAGCTGAAGATCCTCAATGCCTGCTTGCACTTGGCATGAAAGATGCGTTGGAGGCAGCCCCATCCCGCTGGCCACGGGACAAGCCATCAGCTGGCAGGGACAGGAAGGGGCTGTGTCCCCCACGGTGGGGACAGGGGGATGGCACCAGGCAGGGAGAGCCCCCGCTGCCCTCCTCCTGCACGGGCTCCAAATGCTCTGGCCTGGTGGGAGGCTGCGGGTTCCTTCCGGGAGGAGCAGAAGGGTCCTGCAGATCTCAGCAGCCTCCTTGGCTGGGGGCTCGGCCACCTGGAAGAGGCTGGGAACCAGCCTGGTTTGGAGCAGCCTGGTTTGGAGCAGCCTGGTTTGGAGCAGTGTGGTTTGGAGCAGTGTGGTTTAGAGCAGCCTGGTTTAGAGCAGCCTGGTTTAGAGCAGCATGGTTTAGAGCAGCCTGGTTTGGAGCAGTGTGGTTTGGAGCAGTGTGGTTTGGAGCAGGCTGGATCCGGCCTGCCCACCTGGGATGTCTTGCACGTGCACAGGGGTTGGGGGAGGGAGCTGGGTCCTGTTGGCACTGGAAAGGGGAATCTGGGGAGCAATCACGTCCCAGGACAGGGTCACCCAGCTCTGCTGACATCCCTGGGTGAGGTGAGGAGCAGGATTCTCCCACATGGACCCCTTGTGCTCTGCTCCCCATCCGTGCCATGGGGTCTCATCCATCTGTCAGGGTCCAGCTCCCAGCTGGAGCATCAAGGACTCACCACTCCTGTGGGTTCTGAGCCCTGGGAAAGTCCAACCAGGAGCTTTCATGGCAAATCTCAGAGCTCACCAAGGCTGCAGTGTGAGGTGAGGAGGGTAAGAGATCTGGAGCAGCCCTGGGAAATGTGGCAGCTCCTGCACCTCCTGCAGCTCTGTGCTCACTGTACTCAGCGTCACTGGGAATCTCAGCCTCTCCTCTGATCCCTGCAGCTCCACAGGGCAAAGCTGAGAGCCACAGCTGATGACAGGCACTTCCTTCTATGGCTAAGGCAAAGAGTTGTTCAATACTATTATTATTATTATTATTATTATTATTATTATTATTATTAATCTGGGGATGAGACCCCCTCCCTCCCCCCCCGCTGTCCTCTCCCTCCCCTGACTCTCCTCTCCCTTTGGTGCTCCCTGGATTTCTGCTCACCCTGGGAGAAGAGGAGCTGTGACATTCCTGGTGTGTGGCCATCGAGCCCCAACAGTCCCCTGTGGGGGAAGGTGCCAATCCCATCCCAGGGACCACAGGGAACACATTCCCCCTCAGCTTTTGCAAGTACAAAGGTGTCACGGTCTTTCCTGGGGCACAAAAATTCAGGTGGCAATAATGGACAAGGGAGAGGCATGTGCTGCTCTGCTGTCACCCTCTGAGCCTGCCCTCCTGCTCCTGCTGGGGTCCTGCTCCCAGGATGGATGGTTCTGGAGCAGGATTCCAGCATGGATCCCTCCTGGTACCCTCAGGGCAGGATGGACACAGGGAAAGCCCAGGAGGGGCTGCACAGAGCAGGGAGAGAGGGATGGTGTGGCTGTGGCAAAGGCAGCCCTGGTCTCACAGTGATTTTGGGGCAGGAAAAGGGGTTCTGACCCAGACTCTGGGGTTTGGGTGCTGCTGGCCCTGGGCGATGGCAGCACCAAACCTGGAGCTCGTTTGAGCTGGAAATCATTACAGTGCCAGGCATCCTGTGAGGAGGGACCAGAGCTCCCCATCCCACCTGCAATTGTGGGCAGCAGCTTTTGCCCGGGGCATTGGGCAATGTCAGGGCATAGAACTGTAGAATCCTGGAACAGTTTGGATTGGGAGGGACCTTAAACCTCCATTCCACCCCCTGCCATGGCAGGGACCCCTCCCACTATCCCAGGTTGCTCCAAGCCCATCCAGGTGAGCAGGAGATGGGAAGCCAGCAGTGCTACGGCTCTCTCTGGAGCCCCAGCACCAGCTCAGTGCTCAAAACCCGGTCCCAGCATCCCTGTCCTGCTTCCATGGCTCAGTCCCAGCTGATCCCTGCACCTCTCCACCCTGCTCCTGACCCTCTCAGGCCATGGATGACCCCAGGTTGCCGTGGCTGTGCCCTCTCCCAGGGCTGGGGATGCAGTGGTGCCTCTCACACCCAGCTGGGATTTGGGCTCCTCTCCAGGCACAGCAGCCTCAGTGGGGCTGTGTTTTACCACCATCACATCAGTGCCACAGGCAGGGTTGCCCTCAGCCCTTCCCACAGCTGCTTCAATGACCTGCTTTCAATCCAGGGCCTGCCATGAGTTAGGGGCAGCAAAGCCTGGGCCAGGTTTTGTTTGGCTTTTCTGGGGTGGGATTTTTTCCCTGTTTGGGCAGTGCAAGCTGGAGCCCCCTTCACTCTCAGGGACTCTTTCAACTCAGCTCCTTGAAAGACTCCCCCAGAACTGCTTCTCTCTTTAGTGCTGTGATTAAGCTCCTCTCCCCACCCCTGTATCAAATCCAGCTGCAGAGCTGAAGAGATTCTTGGCAGGAGACTCAAGACAGAAACAATACTTCAAGTGGAGAAGGGGGGCCGGGGGCCAGAGCTCTTCCCAAAGCCCTGGAGAGCTCTGGGGCTTCATTAAGGGGATTTTTGCAGCCTGTGGTCAGAAAATCCTTCAACTTTGTAGCTATAAAAAGTAAAATTCCATCATCTGTTTTGCCCAAGCAAATGAAGGTGAGCATTCCATGCTGGCGCCTTGGCTGGATCCAGCTGGGGGTCACCTGAGGGAAAAGCTCCCTGAGATCCTCAAATCCAACCATTCACAGTGCTGCCTGGGCCACCACTGATTGTGTCCCCCAGTGCCACTCCTCCAGGCCTCTTACACCCCCATTGCCCTGTGGCAGGCCTTGACAACACTTTCCATGACAGAATTGTCCCAATATCCAGCTAAACCTCCCTGGCACAGCTTGAGGCTGTTTCCCCTCATCCCATGGCTTGCTCCTTGGGAAGCAGTGGCTTAGGTGGCCCCAGGTGCCCATGGATGGGTGACAATCTCAGCACATCCCAGCATGGAAAAACCTTGGGAAGATGGTGCCCACAGGAGCCTTTGGGAAGTCAGTAATAATTGGGTGGGGGACAGGAAGGAGTTATTAAATGTTGTTTGTAGACCTGGCAAGGAGGGAACGGGGTTGATCCATGCCAGAGGCTGCCCATCACAGAATCACAGAATGGTTTGGGCTTGAAGGGACCTTAAAACTTATTGTACTCCACTTCCTGCCATGGGGCAGCTTCTGCTGGACCAAGCCCTGTCCAGCCTGGCCTTGACCCCATTGGAGATGGGAGGATCGAGGTCTCCATGGAGCTCAGCGGGATGTGCCACCCCAAAGGGCCTGGGATCAAAAGGCAGCTGGACACTGTCCTGCAGGAAAAAAGTCAGGGAGGTTTAAAACTCCATATTGGAATATTGGCCGGCCTAGGGGGCACATCCCTCCCCAGGGGTTCCTGCCCTCATGCCGAGCCTCTCCCTGCCTCTGGAAGAGCTTCCCATGGCACTGGAAGACAGGGAGCCAGGGAGGGAACATCCAGGGCATCAGCAGCCGGTTTGGGAGGTGAGGCTGCCCCGGGCAAGAGGCAAGAGCAGACCCAGAGCAGGAATGAATGTGAGAAAAGCAGACTTTGCTCTGGGTGGGGAATCACCGAGGGATTAAAGGTTTAATAAGATCAGAGGGACAAAGCAATAATTAGCCTAAATTATGCTGTAATTTAGGAAATTAAAAACAAAGCCTCTCATGTCGGGGGAATAACTCTGCCAGCAAAGTGGGGGAAGAGCTGAGGAGCAAAGGGGGACGTGACAGTGCAGGGCAGGGAAATAGGAGGAGCGGCCGGAGGGGCGATGGAACAAGGGAGGGATGGAGGGAGGGATGGAAGGATGGGAGCCTGGAGGGTGGGGGGCTCAGCCCTGGCCCCCCAGGCTGTGCAGGGTGTGCAGGCTGGGACAGGCACCGGCTGCAGCCCTGCCTGCCCTGCCCTGCCTGCAGCAGCGGGAGCTGGGCTGGAGCTCAGCCCCAAGCACTGATGGGGGTCCCCACTGCATCAGCCAGGCCTGGAGTGCCCCCCCTGTGTCCCCGGAGCTTTGAGGGGCTGCTGGGTGGCAAAGCCCCCCCTGGCCTGGAAAAACCCGGCCGTGCCTGGGATGGAAGTGGCTCCAGGCTGGCAGCAGCGCTTTCACTGGTGCTCAGGAATTCGCCTGCAGAGACAATCAGCTCAGCCCCCAAGCCTCAGCTCATTACAATAACATCAAGATTAAATGGGATATAGGAACAGCTGTCCTAAAGCTCCTTAAAGGATCTGAACAGATGTAACAAAAATAGATTTACATTTAATATATTAAGTTTTTCCTCCCTTAACATTTAGATCATTTGGTTTTTTTAATAGTGTTTTATCTCTGCCTGGGCCTTGCCCAGCCCTCTGTTAGCTCCAATCCCTTGTTCTGCAGCACAGGCACGAGGAAAAGCCCCATTGCAGGGAGCAGGGTTGCTGAACTGGCCGTTTTGGGTACATTCACATTTGGATCAGCTGCCCAGCTGCAAGTGAGATAAATGTGCAGAGCAGAACTAGGGCAGTGAATGCTCAGAGCAACTCTGGACCTGACCCTGCTGAGCCTGGGCTGCTGCAGGCGCCCGCCTGTGGCTCAGGGAGCTGATTCCTGATCCCAGGCTCTGTGTCACTGGATCTGCCTGGTGACAGGGGATGCAGGGACAGAGGATTGCTCAGCTCCACAAAAGGGAAGAGATGGAATGGCTCCCTGGAAACCTGGGGGAGAAAAATATAAATAAGGAGGGAAGGCATTTAACTCCAGTGGTTATATCAGTGTGAGATCAAATGGTTCTAAATTGGTGAAGAATTAATTTAGGCTGGGAATTAGGGAAAGGTTTTGACCAGGTGATGGGTGGAGGCTTGGGGCAGCCCCTGGGGAAAGGAGCCTGGCAGGGTCTGGAAATGAGCTCAGTGGCTTTCAAAGAAATAGTGGAATGGTTTCAGTTGAAAAAAGACTTTAAAGGTAATTTCATTCCTCCCCCTGCCATGGGTAGGGACACCTTCCACTATCCCAGGTTGCTCCAAGCCCTGTCCAACCGGGTCTCGGACATTTCCAAGGATGGGGCAGCCACAGCTGCTCTGGGCAACCTGTGCTCTCACCACCCTCATTGTGAAAAAAATCTTTCCTTATATCTAATCTAAATCTTCCCTTTTCATTTTCAAACCACCTCCCCTTGGCCTGTCACAACAGTCCCTGCCCAAATCACTGCTTCCACCTTTCCTACAGCTCTCCTTTAAGGACTGGAATTTCATGGAAGCATTTGCGCTGCTGGACACGAAAACATCCAACACAGGGAAATTTACCAGGAATTTGAGTCAGCCTGAAGGACCTGGAGGGAGGTGCTTAATTTTGGTGTGAATTATGGTGTGTTTTTATTCTTTCACCCCTGGTATCTGTGAACAGAGCTCTGACCTTCCAGGGCTAGGAGTCAGGGTTTTCTGTCTGCATGGGACAGCAGGGAATGTTGCACACAGGGAATGTCACCCGCAGGGAATGTCACACACAGCATCCCTCAGCCACGGGGCATGGAGCACCCATGTTCCAGCTGCATATCCTGGCTCTCCTTTCCCTCTCACAGAGATGCTCCCTGGCCCTCCCTGCTCCTCCACCACCACCTGTCCCCTTCACTACTCCTTTCCTTCCTTTGTCTCTTCCTTCCCCTCGCTCCCAGCCCCTTTCCCTTCCCCCCGGAGCAGGTAATTTTGCTGCCGTGTCCTCGCATCCATGACCGGCACAGCCGCGCTCCCGGCCCCTTCCCTGGGACCCGGCTCTTGCTGCAGGATCCGCCGCTAAATTGCTTGGATGGCAAAGGAGCACCTGGGCTCATTACAGCCGACTCGGGGACATGGTAATCACCTGCCTGCGAGGGAGAGCGGCACCGCCAGCCCCGGGGATGCTCACCGGGATGGATACAGGATGGGAAAGGGGAGAACGGACCCCTGAGGCAGAGCCTGAACCCTGAACCCCGCAGTCCCTCATGGGGGAAGTGTCGGGACTTTTGGGCATCTCCAGCGCAGGAAGGGATTTTCCAGCTGGGGGATTTTTCCCTGGTTTTTCCCTTGTGCCTCCCGAGCAGCTTTGCTCGGGCCCTGGAGAGGAGGGCGTTCGGGACACGCTGCCGGTCCAAGGGCACTGCCGGACACGGGATTTGTCCTTCCCGTCCCGCGGCCGCGGGGAGCGGGAGGAGGTCATGGTCTCCTTCTCGAATGACAGCTTTTCTGCTGAGCAGCGTGTTCTCTCCTTGAGGGCGGCTGCTGAAGGGCTGCCAGCCTGGGTGGTGGCCGCTCTCCCGCTCCTCTCTGAAGGATTTCAGGAGCATCCTCCGTGCTGGAGCTTTCCCGGCTGGGGAAAGCAGCAACCCGAGGCTCCGCCGGGTCGGCGCGGGGCCAGCTCCCCCCAGGACAGGTTTTAGCCCAATTTCCAGCCCCTGTGGCACAGACACCATCTGCCAGGGCCAGCCCGGCGTGTCTCACAGTCCCCCCCAGCCCCAGGCCCCCGGCCCCTCCCAGCCCCGTCTCTCGGCGGTGGCTGGGGCTCGCTTTTCCAGAGCTGCTGGGCACACGCCGCACCCCCAGAGTGTCCATCTGTCCTCCAGTAATAACTTGGAGTCGGCTGCCTAATTTTAACCGAATCTGACAGCTCTTTCGAGCACGTCATTCCAGAAAGTCTCCAGCGAGACAGATGCATGGTAGCCAGGCAGCTTCCGATGGGAAGCTCCGATGCTCAGGGAAATGTCAGGAGGGATTTGAGGCTGGAACTGCTTTTTCCAGGCAGGGGAAGGAGCTGTGCGTGGATGGACCCCTTGTGCCCCACAGCCGGGCTGTGTCAGAGCCCCCCACGGGGCAGGACCTCAAAGGGGGTCTTTGGACAAGGACAAAGTGTCTCAGCTTCCCCGCAGCCCCTGCAGCCCCCTCCCCGCTGTCCCAGCCCCCCGCCCGTCTGTCAGCTCCTTTCCCCGGCCCGGGCGTTCTTCACACCAGCCCATTCCTCGGTGATGAAACGGCCACTCAGCCGCTGCCGGCGAGAGACAGTGACCTTGTGTGTCCCCTCTCGGTCTCCTGCAACAGCAGCTGAAAGATGGGGACAAGGTCAGCGGCTCCTGCCGGCAGGTTTATTGCTGAGGAGGGGCAGGTTCAGATCTCGGGGGCGCTCCCGAGGCTCCAGCAGCCCGCACAGGACCAGCCCCGCACCTCCCCGGCCCTGGGTGCTCCAGGGTGATGGGCAGCACTGTTCCACTGCCTGATTCGGGATGGGAGGCTGGATATCTTTGTGCCCTCCATCCCCCCGTGTTGGTTTTTCTCCACTCTCCCTGCCGCTGTGCCGTGGTGCTGGCGGGAGCATCCCCGGCCCCGTGCGGGTCTCGGTGCTGGCAGCAGTGTCAGGGACCACCCCGCGGCTCCGTCCCCTTCCCTCTCCCTCATCCTCCTCCTCCCGTCGCGTCAGGATGAGCTCAGCCCTCCCTGGCCCGCGGGCGCGGTGTCCGGGATGGAAAATCTCCCCCGGTGGGAACTGGGTCAGCCGGTGCGATGGGAGCGGTGGGAGCCGGGCCGGCACTCGCGGCACCGGGCCGGTGATTCAGAGGGTGCCGCTGCTCCCTCTGAGCCAGGGCTGATTCAGCAGGGCCGGGGAGCTCTGCTGCTGCAGGCCCGGCCTTTGGGCCACCCCCTTCTCGCTGGAAATGTAAAGAATAGGGTATTTTTATAGTTTAAAGGACTGTTTTTATGTGAGAGAGGGAGTGAGAGTCCCAGAGCAGCAGCCACTCATCCAGCACAGCCCTGGGAGAGCTGGGCAGCTCCGGGTGCTGCATCTGCTGAGCCTGGAGCATCACCCACCTCCCTGGGAAAACTGGAACTCCAGGAGGCCTTGGGCAGAGCAAAGCTCTGCTCCTGGCAGTGACGGTGTTTGGCGTGCACCCCGAGGTGCCACCACACTCTCTGAGGTGTCACCGTGCACCCTGAGATGTCACCGGGGGCCTCAGTGTGACCTCTGGATGTCACAGTGCAGGAATGTCCCCTGTGGCACCTCCCCTCCCCGGCCACTCTGTCACCCACAGATCCAGACATAGCCGTGACAGGGCCTTGGGGACAAATACCCTGTTTGCAATGAAATCCTGCTTCAAAGAGTTCCCAGCACCCCCGTGATATAAAAAGAACTCGCCTATCTGTAACAGTATTAAATCCATCACCGGGAGATTAAATTCTAAAGGGATTTTGGCTTTCAATATAAACAGCAGATTCTTAAGTGCCTCTTCATTTTCTGCGTTTAGGAAAGACACAGAAAGGCCTAAAATCCTCCCAAATCCCTTGGCATGGCTGAGCCCGGGAGCTGCGCCGTGACTCCCTGCGCTGACCGGGCTGTGATTCCTCACCAGCCACCCCGGGAACTGGGGAGCTGCAAGGTCCCAGCTCCCTCGGGGCAGTGAAATACCAGGAGAATCCCGGGAGCTGCCTGTCTGGAGCTGGGGAGATGGGGAAGGAGTGGGGGACCAGCTGTGGAGGGGGAGAGGGGGCTGCAAGGCAGGCACGGAGCATCCCACGGGATGAGGGAGGTGTGGGGCAGGAGCATCCCACAGGATGATGGAGATGAGGGGCAGGATCATCCCCTGGGACGAAGGAGATGCAGGGCAGGAGCATCCCGGGGGATGAGGGGCAGGAGCATCCCGGGGAATAAGGGAGATGAGGGACAGTAGCACCCCCAGGATGAGAGAGGTGCGGGGGCAGCTGCGCCCCGGGGCAAGGTGCGAGGTGCGAGGTGCCACGTTCCTCCCGAGATCCGGCTGGAAATCTCCCGAGCGCATCCCAGACAAGGCCGGGATGACGAAGCCCTGACGAGACACCAGCCCCGGGACAAATTCCTGCTCGGGCTCTTTGTCTCTGTCTGGGTGTGGCCCCGGCCGGAAGGGAGGGCTCGGGGTGTGCCCCCTCTGTCTGGGGGTGCCTCCCGTGCCCCGCTTTCATCTCCCCCTCTCGGGGCCGCTGGATGCGGGTGATGGGCTCGACACCTCCCTGCAGGAGCGGAGCTCCCAGACATTGCCCCCGGGCAAGGTGAGCCCGGCTGGCTCCCATCCCCTGAGTCACTCCGGGCTCACCCAGCACTGGCAGCAGCCAGGGCAGAGCTGGCAGTGCCACCCCATCCCACATCGCCTGCTCCTGCCACTGGGGAATCATCTGGAACATGCACTGCAAGAGGTTTCACCCCTGGACACTGCCTCGTTCATCCTCTGACTTCTCAGAAGAGTGCCTTGAATTTGTTTAATTTTTTAAAATTTGTGTTCTTTTACTAAATTTTATTTACTTTTTTTTTTTTAAACTGAAAACTGACACTAAAACTGCAGCAATTTTCCATGGTCCCATTCCACCTTGACTGGCCAAGATTCTTGTTGTTGTCTTGCATGCTCCAGTGGTCCCCCAGCAGCAGAAGTCAGTGTGGATGTTCATGACTGGGGTGGTCACATGAGTTTTTTGGAGGTGGTTGATTTTTTCAGGGATTCTCCCTTATCTTTCCCTGCCACAGCCACAGCTGTTGCCCCAGTGCCTCCTTGTTCCATGCTGGAACTTGGCTCTGGCTCACAGGCAGCAAGGGGTTAACGGAAATGCTGCTTTGAAGGTGATTTCTCCTTTATTAAAAAATCCCCAACCAAAGCGATGTAATTCTGTAGGAAAATAACCCAGCTCGGGAACGAGGAACCACCTGAAGGCTCACGCTGGCTCTGAAACCCTTTTCTCCCAGCTCCAGCATCTCCTGGTGCATATTTGCCATAAAAGCAGCCACAAAGAGCTGTTGGGTCATGTAAAATCCTGCCCCAGTGGCCACAGCCCACAGCAGCCGTGCCCTGAGCTGTGTTATCCCAGCCAGCCCTGCTTCCCAGGCATGGCCCAGAGAGCCTGGTGGGATGGGGAGGGGGCTGGGGGGCTGAGCCTGACCAGTGGAAAAGGGAGATCTGTCCATGGAGATGCTGCTTCTCATGGACAGACTGAGCTTGGTGCAGCTGGAACAGAGATTTGTGCTGGAATTGGATCCCTGGACATCTTCTGGTGGGAATGGAGAGCCCTTTCCACCTCCTCAACAGCAAGTGGAGGCGAACATGATCTGCAAGGTGCAGGGTTTATATTCTGGAAGTGTTCCAGGATAGGTTGGATGGCGTTTGGAGCAACCTGGTCCAGTGGGAATGTCCCATGTCTGAATGGGCTTTTAGGCACCTTCCAACCTAAATTCTCCTGTGATTCATTCTACATTTTGTGATTCACTTTATGATTCCATGGTTCTCTATAAACAAACCCTTCTTAAATCTTCCTTATGAAGTCTAAAATATCAACAGACTTATTTACCCTCCAACTCCTCCTCCGTACCAAACACTGAAATATGAATTCTGTTCCTCCCTGTTACAAAACATGACACAAAGTGGGAACTTGTTCTCCCAATCTCCACCACTATTAAAAAATAAGTGCGAGAATTTGCATCTCTCTTCCCTCACACACCTCAGCAATAAAACAGGATATCTCTCCATACCATCTTTCCCCTCTTTCCCATCTCCAGTATCCGTGGGGTCACAGCAGGGCCACTTCTACAAAATGAAAACCTCTCCAAGCCCAAACAGTTCAAACCCCCTCAGGATGCTCCAGCTTCCAGGTAAACGCCAGATCTGGTCCCTCCCTGTGGCATTGGGGGCTGGAAGAGCAATTCCAAAGCTGGAAGCAGCAAACCCAGCGCTGGGATGTGCTGGGAGCTGTTTGCAATCAACCCCAGCACTGGAGTCAATGCACATGAAACGGATTTGGAGCAATTATGGAGAGCGGAGAAATTAGCAAAGAATCAGAGGCTGTTCGTGAACAATTCCCAGGCAGGAAGAAAGAAAACAAAAAGGGCAAAATGCTTGGAATAAGTTGTTTGCTATAAATAGTCTGCCCGGTTCGAGGAGCTGGTGACAAACAGCGGCGGGGGAAGGCGAGGATAATGCAGCACAAACTGTACTTTGTTCATTTATTTGACAAGTGTAGCTAAAATTTAATTATTTATGATTAGACTTCGTAATGTGCTCGCACATGTTCTGAGGAGTATTTTCATCCTGGTAATCCGAGCCCTTGCTCCAGCACTGTCCAGGCTCTGAAATCCCTGCAGCTCTGCAGGAACTTCCAGGCACAGGGAATCCATGAGGATCAACCCCATCCCGCTGTGTTTGTAACCCAGGTAAAGCCCGGGACGCTGGAAAACCCGGAATTGTGAACCTGACAATGCGCCTTTAATCTTTGTCACTTCACATGCCAAATCCCAGAAGTGCTGAATTATTAAGTCTAAAGTTCCAAAATAAACTCGCACTCCAAAGATTATTTCCATATAATTTGAAATTTCCTGCTCTAATAACTCCTGTGCTGGGTCTGTCTCCTGCCCTAATCCTGTTTGGAGAGGCTGAGCCCAGCCCTGGGCCGGGCTGAGCCCCTGGGGTGGGCTCACCTTCCCCTCCCCTCCCCAGACAAACTCCCAGCCCCACAACTGCTGACGGCTTAATTATTGCCTGCGATAATTAGCACGAGGAACCAGCTCGAGTCCTCTCCAAAGTCATTTCACTGAGGAAATCAATCTGATCCCTCCCAAAGGGCTCCGCTGCCAAACTTAATTCCAAATAATTGAACGGGAAACTCCTTTAATGTTTCAAAGGGGGAAATGTGAGGAGGTGGTGACTGGGCCCTGGCACCCTGTGGGTGCCCACCGGGATTGGGCATTCCCTCACAGGGATCCTGGGATCAGGCATTCCCTCACAGGGATCCTGGGATCAGACATTCCCTCACAGGGATCCTGGGATCAGGCAGGCCCTTGCAGGAATTTTGAGATCAGACATTCCCTCACAGGGATCCTGGGATCAGGCAGGCCCTGGCAGGAATTCTGGGATCAGACATTCCCTCACATGGATCCTGGGATCCGGTATTCCCTCACAGGAATTCTGGGATCAGACCTTCCCTCACAGGGATCCTGGGATCTGGTATTCCCTCACAGGAATTCTGGGATCAGGCAGCCCCTTGTAGGAATTCTGGGATCAGGCATTCCCTCACAGGGATCCTGGGATCAGACAGCTCCCCAGCTCCCTGGGGCTCTGTGGGTGCTTGAATCACCCTCTTTCCCTGCTCCAGTAACCCCAATCCCACCCGAGGATGCTCTGAAGGCTGTGGAATATTCATGGCGCTGGAATTCCCCAGGCAGGGAGCAGCAGGAAGTGAGTGCCGTGGGCTGTGGGTGGGCACGGGGAAGGATTGGACCCAACCAAAGCTATTTTTGCCATGAAAAGGAAAACTGTGCCTTTGCTCCCTGGATTATGGATCTGTGTGTTTTTCCCCCTGCAGTAACTGGAGAATAGAAATAAAATACTGAATTATTAACTCTAATTACCCCCAGAATTACTTCAATAACAGTGCAATTTCACAGACGGCTGCTGCGAGGACAATATGCAGGGATAAAAGGAGAAGAGAATCCACTTCCACCACAGGAATGTTTGCAATTTATTATTTTTTTTTTTTTTCTTTTTGGTTCCCTCATCTTTTCCTTGGCGGTGGTCAAATTTCAAACGCTCCAAAGCATCATCCCGACGTGTGGCTTTGTTTCAGGAGGATCCTGAGCCCTCCAAGCTGCAGAGCAGGGCTGGGATGGAGCCACAGGGTTGGAGAGGCAAGGATGGAGCAGCAAGGAAGGATGGCCAGGATAAAGCTGCAGGGATGGACTGGCAGGAATGGAGCTCCAGGGATGGAACAGGAGCTGGAGTGGAAGGGATGGAGCTGCAGGGATGCTCCTGACCTACATCCTTCCCTGCCCTGCTGCCCATGCCAGCAGGTGGAAATGGGAGCTCCCAGTTTTTAGCCCTCCAGCTTTCCTGGGTTTTGTTCCAAATCCAGATCCAATCCCAATGAATTCTAGATGAGAGCCTGTGTTGGGGCCAGGCCACCAATCCCCTCTTCCATCTCTGCAGGTGTAGCTGATTTGATTTTCATTCCCTTCCTGAATTTGCACAGGCTCTGGGGAGGTTTTCCTCAATGAAAAAACTTTGGGAATTTGGGAAAATGAGACTTGAAACACCACAATGTTCCCTGATGGTTGTGGTCGTGCTCCAACAGGGGCAGGAAGAGCTCTCTCCTCACTGGGATGGGGGATCCCTGGCTCTCCCTTGCTGGTGCCTTTCCCCACACATCTGCATTTGGGGTGTCCAAGACCCTTTTCCATGGGATTTGAAGCAGGTGCTCCGGCTCCCAGCCTGGCTCTGTGTTGGGTACCAGGACAGAGCAGCACTTGGCATGGCCGGGATGCTCGGGCACCGTTCCCAGGCAGGTTAATCCCAAGTAATCTGTGCTGCTCCAGACCTGAACTGTGCCCTGGGGCCTGTCCTGCTGCTTTCCACAAGCACTAAATCAAAGGGGGCTCCTGGAAGGGGGAAGGGGAAGAGAGGGAAAAAATGCACTTTCCATTGGAATGTGCCCAGCCGGGTGACTCAGAGCAGGAGCAGCTGGCAAGGGGCTGGCAGGGCTGGCATGGCCTGGGCCTGACCTGCCAACAGCCTCTCAGGCCTGGATTCAGGGGAAAAAGGAATCCAGACCAAAAACAAGGTGGATGGGAGAGCAGCTCCATGCTCACTGCTCAGGGTTGGGAATGCAGCATCTCCATGGGGCAGGGAGTCAGTGCAGTGTGACCCAGCAACAGGGGACAGAGATGGCAGGGGGATGGCAAGGTGAGGAGGTGCAGGGAGATGTGTGAGGGTCACAGGGTGAGTGATGGCACCACAGAGGGGCAAATCAGCCTTGGCAAGGGTGTGAGGAGGGATGGGATCTAGGGACCCATCCATGGGGGAGCAGGATGGAGAAGTCACAGAATCCAGAATGGTTTGGGTTGGGATGACCCTAAAGCTCATCTTGTTCCACCCCTGCCATGGGCAGGGACACCTTCCCTTATCCCAGGTTGCTCCAAGCCCTGTCCAGCCTGGCTTTGGACATGTCCAGGGATCCAGGGACAGCCACAGCTTCTCTGGGCAACCCAACTCATCCACAACCACATCCAAACCCTTTTCTGGGATGAACCTGGATCCCACCTCCATGCCCATCCTGAGCTGCTGGAGACTGTTCCAGTGTCCTGCTGCAGTGTCCCCATGATGGGACAATGCTGGCAGTGCCACCCAGAGCAGCTCTTTATGCCCCACAGCCGTGTGCCATTGGTCACCACGTGTCCTGCCCTGGGGTCACCTCCCAGCCTGGCACTGGGGCTGCCCTCTCTGCTCCTGTGTTTCATCTCCATCTCCCATCCTGACTCCTGGCAGGTCCCACGGCTTCCTGATGCTGAATGAGCCACGGGGACCAGGAGACATCCCACCCACAGGCAGGTTCTGACATCTCTGATCCCTGATTGCATCCTCTCTGTGCTGCTGATCCCAGTGAGGAGAGGGACGAGAGCAGCAGGCTCCCCTCTCCACAGCCCTGCCCTTCCCAGGCTGTGCATCCCTCTTGCCAGCGAGCACTGAGTGGAGAACATCCAGCTTTTCCCTGGAGCATACACTGGGGCAGGGATCAGCCCTTGGAGGAGCTGGCTTGGAGACAGGAAGGGAAATCCCTGGACTCTGTGAGGCTGCTGCAGGAGCTGGGAGCTCTGCACTCTGGGCCTTTTGGGAAGTTTGCTCCCAAAACTCCTCAAAAGAGAAGCTCCAGGAGGGGCTGGAAACCTTCTTTCCACGGCTTTGCCTTTATCTGCTGCCGAGGACACAGCTGGCTCTGGGAATCTTCTGGGAACCTTCTCCTCTCCTGAGAAGAGGAGCAGAAGGTGCAGCTCCAGGCGTTGGGAGATGCTGGTGTGAACCTCCCTCACCTTCATCTCCTGCATGGAGACCAAAGCAGCAGGTCTCCCCATGCTCATGCTCCTGCTTTCCAAATGGAATTCCCTTTACTGCCTTTCCCGGCATTTCTCTCCCAAGCTCTGGCTCAGCCCCTCCTGCAGGACCCTCCCCAAGGTCAGTCCCAAGGTAATTCCCATCCCCAAGGTTTTTCCAAGGCTGGTCCAGCCGCGCTGTTGCCTCTTGGAATGCTGTGCTCTGCCTTCCCTCAGTCCCTGCCGGCCCCACTCCATCATCCTTTTGCCACCAGGAAATCATTGTGCCTGATAATGCATTAAAGCAATTGTTATTTCAGTGATCGCGCTCATATTTCCCTCTTTGTTTTCCTGCCAGGCTTGAGGGGAAACCTCATCAGATAAATCAGGGCTGGGAGCAGGTGTGGGAGCAGCTTTTCCCGAGCTGCTGGGATCACAGGGATGCTTTGAAGCACGGACCACTGGCTTTAGCAGCACCTGCACGGATCCCTGGAGGGATGGCATTCCCAGTGCCCCACAGCCACCTCTGCCACCCTGGAGCTGCTCTCCTGTCCATTTATCTCAGCACTGTGCCCCCCCTGTGTGGGGCTGGGCTGCCTCTCCCTCTGTGGGGCCCACAATGGAAATTTGGTGGTCCTGGGATGGGTGGGAGCAGCGGGATCTGCCCCAGGATGCTGCAGGATGCTGCTCTCCTGAGAAAAAGCAGCTGCTTTGGGGGGCAGGAGCCCTCCAGCCTGGGAACCAGCAGGGCAGGGGGAGGCACAGAGTGCCCAGATGTGCTCCCTGAGCCTCCCCAGGGCAGGGAGCTCTCCCAAGGCTGGAGCACTCAATGGGAGCTTTCAATCCTTCCCCCCCTGTCCCTCCCTGCTGTGCCCCGCGGCCAAGCCAGACCCCCCTCTTTGTCCCCTTTTTTAAAAATAAATCATTTTGGGATGAATTCCATGCCAGTGAACAATGCCAGCCCGGCCGTGGCAGGGATGTGAGGCTCCATTATTCCGTGGGGATGAGGGGCAGCCACAGGCAAAGCAGCTCTGGGGATGCTGAGCCCCCTGCCCTGCTGCGCTGTGGAGGGGATGTCCCCTCCCTGGGAGCTGCTGTCACCTCCCCTGCACTGCTGAGGGACCCCCCAGCTCCTCCCAGCCTGAGCCTGGCATTGCTCACTAGGAAGGACTGGGATACCCCGGAGGAAGGACTGCAAGGCAGGGTGGAGGGGGAAAGGGGCCCATTCCCAAAACACTTTGGATGGCTTTGATAATTAGCCAGGACTGGGAAGGGGAATGATGAAAGGTGGGAAGGATTTGTTTAAGCACGGGGTGTTTTATTGCTTTCCTCACTCAAAGTCGTTCTTTAAAGTGGTTGGGAGATTTTTTGCTCTTGTTTTGCCTCAGATGTTGAACTGTAATTACAGCCAACGCACCAAAATACCTGGAATGTGAATAAACCAAGGAAAAGCTGCTCCCAGGGATTCATTCTGCCCCAAGTTCTCCCCACCTTGCTGCTGCACAGGGGGTCCTGGTGGGACCCAGCTCAGCCTGGGGGTGCCAGCACATCCATGGGCAAAGCCAAGGCTGGGCAAGGCTGGCATGAAAGTTAGGGAAGACCTGGGGGGAGATTTGCCACGCTTTTCCAGTCCAGAATTGCTGAGATCCTTCACCCTCCTCTTCCTCATGGTTGTGCCTGGAGGCAGCAGTGAGGCTGAACACAAATGGGGTTTTCTGGAAGCTGGAGCTCCTCAAGCTCCTCTTCCCAGCCCCTCATCCCCTCCAGCTGCTGGAATCCAGGGATGGGGACAGGACACCCCCAGCCCTCCACACACCTCCTTCCCAGGAATTCTGGAAGGGATCATTGCAGCCCAGTGTCTGCTCGCTGTGCCAGAGCTCCTTTCCCAGCAGGAAATCCCAGGGTTTGTGCCCCTTCCCCTGAGCTCCATGAGGATGGGGTTGAGTTTTCCAGGGCAGGGAGCCAGGGCAGTGCTGCTGCTCACCTGGGGCTGGCAGGGACCAGCAGGGATGGGGGGACAGTCATGGTGTGGCCAGGGGCTGCTTGGCTCAGTCTGCATCCAGAGGGATCTGGGGAATTTGGGGGGTCTGAGGTGTTGGAAAGGGCAGGATGGGGTGGTGGGGAAGTGTCAGCTCCACTGGGGAGATTAAAATGTCCTGTCTTGGCCTGGCAGGGGAGACACAAGGAGAGGAGGAGAGGATGGATGCTGCCACGTGTCCCTGGCAGCCCTGAACCAGGAATTCTCCTGTTATTGGTTATTTTTATGTATTTATTATTCATATTCCTCTGTAAAGTACTCAGGGTTTTATGGGCAAACAGAGCCTGTAGGTGATGCCCTGAGGCACAACATTCCCATCAACAGCTCTGAGAGCTCCCAGGCCTTCCCAGACTGCCCAACTCAGCCCCTTCCCATCCTGGGAAGGGAATGGGAGCATTCCCTTCATTCACAGACAAGGAATGGGGACCCCAGCAGCCAGGGGACCCCAGCTCAGCTCCAAACCAGGGCCATGTTGTAGAAGGCTGGGTAGAAAAGAGCCCAATTAAGATAAAATCACCGGAAACTGATTATTAATTAGCAAGTAATTAGTTATCTCTGTGCCATCTGGAGGGCTGAATCTGCCTGTGTGGCACAGGATTGTCTGCTGGGTGTCCCTACCATGCAGCTGCACTGGGTCACTGGTGGGGACCCTCCATGGAGCCCAGATCTCCTCTGGAATCTCTGCTCCAGGCACTGCTCTCCCTTTGTGTCTCAGGAGGAGGCACAGAGGATCTGATGCTGCATTATCAAATGCTTTTTCTGGGTTATTCTGCCAGGCTGGGAAGGGAGAGCTCTACTGTGGGCCCATCCTTGGTGCAAGGGGACCTGAGGTATTGAAGAGCTCAGAGTTGGAGAATCCAGAATGGTTTGGGCTGGAAGGGACCTTAAAACTCATCTTGTTGCACCCCCTGCCATGGGCAGGGACACCTTCCACTACCCCAGGCTGTTCCAAGCCCCATCCAACCTGGCCTGGGACACTTCCAGGGATGAGCCAGCCATGAGCATCTTCTGCTGGAAGCTGTAAGAGCTGACACTCAGCCTCTTCCCCAACAAAAGGCTCATCTGTGCTGAAATGTTCCAAATTCTAAATGAAGAGTGTCTGGGTGTTCCAGGGTTGGTGCAGCCCATATCCTACCCCATGGGGCTAGGGCTGTGACCCATAGGCACAGACACTGAGTGGGGCTGGTGGGATGGGATGGGATGGGATGGGATGGGATGGGATGGGATGGGATGGGATGGGATGGGATGGGATGGGATGGGATGGGATGGGACGGGATGGGATGGGATGGGATCCCCTGGCCAGGCAGAGCTGTGCTCTGGCTGTCTGGCTCCATTGTTCATCTCTTCGCTGCTGGGAGCGTCGTTTGACCCTTTCCCACCCTTGGGAGACACTGGGGAGGTTTGGCTGGGGGTGGCTCCTCCTGCATGGCTCTGTGACCCATGGGCCAGGACGTGGTGCTGCCAGAGCTCTGCTCCTCCTGCCCCGTTCCAAGGCCTCCTGCAATAAAGGCAGTGCTGAACTGGAGCCAAGGACTCGTCTTTGGCTCTCCCTGTGGTAACATCTTGGAGGACTTGAGGCCTTTGCAAGACCTTCTGAAGGCTGTGCTGATGGGCCCCTCCCCGTGCCACACATTTCATCACAGACCCGGGCAGAAACCACACGAGTCCATGGAGAGGCATTTCTGCTGCTCCAGAGACAGCAAGAATGCTCCCATGCAAATGTGTCTGGGTTTTGCTTCCATTTTGGAGCCCAAAGCAGCTCTGTGCCTCCCATTTTCTGGCTGCCAGAGCTGCCCTGGGCTGGACTGGAAAGCTGAAGCTGTGGATTGTCTTTCTGCTGGGAAGCAAACAGGAGGGAGCAGCTGACTTGGGACTTGGAGGGAATCAAAGCCCTACCTAAAGGGAAGGGGGGAGCTGGGCCTCTTTCTGTCAGACTCTGAATTATCTCTGGGTCCCTGAGGACATCCCCAAACAGGACACAGGGTTTTTCCACTGCTGTGGGATTTTTCCTATCTCCCCATAGCAAAGCACACACTGGCTGATGGTAACTCTGCGTCCTTGGTGTCACCTCAGTGGTGTAATGAACACTCCCGTGTTCTCCTGCTCATGGACACTGCCAGATCCACATTGGCCTTCCCAAGCTCCCCAGGTACCCCAGTACTGTGCATCCATGGGATCCCTCCCTGCTCCTCTCCACCTGCTCTGATTCCCCACTCCAGGCTGTTCCAAACCCCATTCACCCTGGTGTGGGCGGGGAGATGAAGTTCTGGGATTGTGGAGACACACACAGAGGCTTCTCCTGGGTCCAGAGGGGGGATGAGGCAGCCATTCCCCATCTCTCCCTGATTTTTGGGTGCTCATCTGTGGGAATCCAGAGAGGAGCAGCTGAAGGAAGAGAAGAGGAGGAGAAGGTGCAGTTCCAGGCGTTGGGAGATGCTGGTGTGAACCTCCCTCACCCTCATCCCTGCCTTCATCCACAACGGATCAGCTGCCTCCTGCTTTGCCTTTAATTCCTGACATTTATAACATCTGAGTCGTGCCAAAGTGGTCTCAAAACCTAATTCCTATTTATTACTCCTTTTGAAAGAGAGGAACTGCTCCATGAATACTGAATATCCAGAGAGATGGACTGATGCCACCAGAATTCCCTCAGCTGGCGAGGATGAGGTTGGCAAATCCCAGGTGGAATCCTGCCCCACCTTTTCTCCAACTGCTCCAAAATGGGTGAATTTCTGTGCCCATGTTGATTTTCTTCCGTTTTTTTGGCTCAATGAGGTTTTGCCCTCTGCAAACAGAGCAGGGAAGAGCCAAGAGCAGGTGGCTGAATCCATCAAATAAATGGGAAACTTCCTGGGAGCATCAGTGCACCTGGGCCAGAGCCAGGATCTTCTGTTGATATTTTAATGACGATAAATGCAATTAAAGAGGAGAAAGAGGAGCATTAAATTAAATAAAAAAACCAAAGCTTGGAGATTATGAGCTGGTGAGTTCATGACCCACTCTTGGTTATCCATAGGTGAGGGAAAGTGAAGGAAACCTCTCCCCTCAGAGCTCATGTTCCATCCCCCTGTCCCTCTGTTGTCTGTCCTGGTGGGGATGGAATAATGCTGGCCTTGGTTCTCACCCACACTGAGCACAGAGTTGCAGCACCAGACAATTCCCAGTCCTCCAACATCTCACGCTGTTGGAGAGGGAAATTCAATGTGTGCTCTCTCTCTCTCTGCTGTTCCTGTCAGGCTGAGCCTCATCCCAGCTGCTGATGGGACATCCAGTAACTGGTCATCCCACCCTGGGAATGTCCTGTGGTCTGCTGGAGGAAGCATTGTGCCATGAAGAAGGATTTTACCGTGAGGGTGGGCAGGCCCTGGCACAGGGTGCCCTGAGCAACTGTGAACCCCTGGAAGTGTCCAAGGCCAGGTTGGACAGGGCTTGCAGCAGCCTGGGAGAGTGGGAGGTATCCCTGCCTATGGCAGGGATGGAATAAGATGATTCCATGTGATGTTGATCATGGATGTTCAGCAGTGCCAAGACTGTGGTGGTATCAATGGCCAGACTCACCTGACTCCTGGAGGAGCTGGGAGAGCCAAGGACACCTATTTTGCAGCTGGAGCAGTGTTACCATCATGCAGGGGAATCTCTGGTGGTCCCAAATCACTGTGGGATTGGCAGCTTGACATTTGCTGGATCTCACCAGGAGCAGGCAGCTTCCCAGTGTGGGAGCACTGTCCTTGCTCACGGTGCCTCTGTGTCTGCCGGTGCTGTATCTCCTGGATCTGCTCCCGAGCCTTTCCAAGGGCAAGGACAGGCCAAGGGGGTTTTGCTGGGCTGGACTAATTGCCAGGTTTGCCTCATGCTGGCTTGTGCCGTGCTGAGCCGCTCCTTCCCATCGGCTCCAGCGTTCCTAATGAAGTCCCGCGGGCTTCCCACCTTCCCTCGCCCCTTCTGGAACAGTCACTGCTCCTGAAGAATTTAAAGCTCCTTTTGTTCAGGACTAAAAGTGCCTGAAAATAATCATTAAAAATGAAATTAAATTAATTGAAAAGGGAGCCATTCCAAGCTGGCTTCCTTCTAGCCCTGACAGATTTTCCATCTGGGTTTGCTTCACCTTGGGCTGGGTATGAACCTGCATCTCCCAGAGCTGCCTGGGGGAGGTTTCTTTGTGTATGGATGTCTTGGGGTATGGTGGCTGTCCCCAGAATGCACACTTTCCATGGCTGCTGGCCATGGGGACACAGCAGAGCAGAACTGACCTGCTGTGGTATCCCAGGAATACCAGTTGTGTGTTACCAGCTGACTTTTTCCCTCTTCACCAAAAATCAATCATTGCAAAACCAGCACATCAGTGCTCTGGTCCTGGCTCATCCTCCCTTTCCCAATGTGGGCATCTCTGCCATGGGGCTTCAGTACTGGGCTCCATCTCTGAGGCTTTCCATGCAAAAACCCAGGTTGAGAAATGCTCCATCCTGTCCTGGGTTATTTTCTGCCCCTTTCAGAAAATTCTAACCCTGAAATAGTCCAGCGTGTTCTGCATTATTTTCTGTCCCTTTCAGAAAATTCTAACCCCATTCATGGATTTCCAGGCCAGAAGGGATCGCTGTGACCAGCCAGGCTGACCCCCTGCATTCCACAGCCTTGGCAGAGACCCCATTGCTCGTGCTCAAACCGAAACAGATTTTTGAGAAAGATCCTCAGTCTCCGTGAAAAGCCTTTGAGTGATGGAGATCCCACTCTGTCCCCAGGGATTCGTTCCAACGCTTAATTGCTCTGACGGCTCAAAATGTGCTTCTTATTTCTAATCTGGATTTGTCTTGTTTCAGCTTCCAAGGAGGGATGTTGTAATGCCTTTTCCTGCTAGATTAAAGAGCCGGCTGCTATCAGAAATCTCTTCTCCGTGCATATGCTCGTGGCCCGTGAGCAAAGCACCTCTTGGTCTCCTCAATAAACCAAACAGCCGGAGCTTCTTCGCTCTGTCACTGTAATGCACATTTTCCACTGCCTTGACTCACTCCCAGCTCGTTCCTGAACCCGTTCCAAGCTCTCCTTCTCCGGCTGGAAGTGCAGATGAGAGCACTGAAGGCAGAATCCCCCTCGTGCCATGTGGCCTGGTAGGGGTGGTTGTCCCTGTTCCTTTGTGGCTCAGCCAAGGATGACGCTCCTCTCCCTGGATTTGTGTTGCTCCGGCTGAGGGGTCACAAGACCTTGGCACTGCCAGCTCCGGGTGCCACGGGAGCAGAACACTGCTGATTGTCCATGGATGCACTTCCTGGGTCTGCAGGACCTGGTTATTTCAGGTCTGATGAACCAGAGATGTTCCAGACAGGCTGAGCTGTACCCCTGTCTCTGCTGGAGGCTTGGAGAACTGCCCAGGAGAGGAAAAGCAAAGGGAACCCAACCACCCATGTCCACCCACAGAACTCCCTCTGAATCCTGGCCTTTTCACCCAGTTTCCCAAGTTCAGTGCTTACACAAGGTAGAATTTATAAAGGCCCAGCAGAGCTCGGCAGGGTTTGGTTGGGGTGGCTGTGGGAAAAGGGAGGGGGAGAGGAAGGGCTGGAGTTTGTCCAGTCCATTGTTAAAGTCAGCGTGGTGGGATTCACCCGCTGACTCATTAGCTCTGGGACTCTTGGAGCTGTTGGAGCTGTGGGAGCAGATCCCTGTGAGATTAATCATCTGTGACCCATCCAGGCTGGGCTTTGGCCTCCTTTCCAGAGCCTGTGCTGTTCCTGTTCCCTACCCACCGCTGGCCAGAGGTCGGTATCCCTCTTCCCCACGAACAATGGAGCCGGAGCTGCAGCAGCCAGAGCAGCTGCTGATGGTTGCCAGCTGTGTTGCCTTAACATCTTCCCATTATCTCCGGCCTGCTGGCTAACCCCATCCTGGGGGAAGCTTCGGCCTGGCTTTGGCAGGGGAAGGAGTCTCCCTCCCAGCATGGAAATTTGGCCGGGGGATGACTCGCTCTGCCCTAAACATCTGCTGCTGGCTTGACGGGAGCGGGGCTGCAGCTGGCACGGCCGTGGGGTGGTCAGGAACACCCACAGGAGCATCCACAGGAGCATCCAGAGAAACACACAGAGGAACACACAGAGGAACACACACAGGAGCACACACACGAGCACACACAGCCTGTCCCTGCCATCCTGGAGCTGGGACACCAGGCAGGGCCTGGATGTGAGGCAGAAGGATGAGCACACATGGAGGGGCCTTCACCAAGGGGAAGGCTGTTCATCTGGAACATCCCTTCTTGAAGCATCCAAGGATTCCTCTCAGCCCTTTGGCAAACTCCGCTCTGTGAGGATTGGACACTCTGGATGAAAATGCCAGGGTCTGGATCAGGTAGGGGAGGAATTGAGCCCCCGAGGTGGTCCTGACCAGTGAGGGACAGCAGGGGTGGGACATTGAGCAGCCAGACCAGCAGGGCTGGATAAACCAGAAGTGCCTTTGGCTGCAGACCTGCCCATGAGGAGCTGTAGGAACAGAGTGGGAGCAGGAGCAGGGGAGTGGGACACTGTGGGGATGGGATTGGTGCACTCTGGGTACACAGGGAGCCATCCTAGAATGGTTTGGGCTAGAAGGGACCTTTCAAGGCCATCTAGACCAACCCTCCTGTAGGGATCTTCCACTTGACCGGAGTGTTCAAAACCCTGCCCAATCTGACCTTGGGTGGTTCCAGGGATAGGGCATCTCCCACCTCTCTTGGCAGCCTGTGCTGGTGTTTTACCTCCTGGCAATGTGCAGAGGGGTTTAATCCTCTGAAAATGTGGATGCTGATGGAGCTACAACACTCCCAGAGACTGTCTCACACGAATGCCATGTGCTCTTATTATTAGAGAGCTGGATGGGATGTGGGAGCTGCTGTCTCCTGCCTGTGCTCCCTGCTCCTGCTGGGGCAGAAAACCTGAGCCCATGGATCCAGCCCTGTGTCTGGATGTGGCACTTTTCCTGAGTCCCTGCATGGCTTTCCAAATCCAGGGCTGTGGAACAGCGGGAGGGAGCTGGGGGGAGGCTGTGCAGAGGGGCCCTGCCAAAGCTGGAGCACGAGAGGGAAAATGAGAGTCCCGAATAATTTGAGAACCTGACCGTCTCTGGCTGTTCAGGTTTTGTGAACATCCTTAACGGAAACACATGTGGAACGAGCTCTCTGCGGATCTACCCGAGAAGGCTTTTCCGTTTTTGCTGCGCTTGCAAACTGCAGACAACTCCTTCTCTCCACCTCGGTGAACTACTGAGCAGGGACCCTGGACTTGCTCCTCCATTTTCATCCAGAGCCTCTGCCAGCGTCATAAACCCAGTAAAACATTATGGCACTTTGCACCCACTGGGAAACCAAATGTATTTTAATGTAGATTTAATAGATTTCAGGTCTTTCTGTTATTAAATTTGCTTTTCATTCACCCCCTCCCCCTCTCTTTGGTGCCTGAGACTCAATGAGAAATTTGAAGTGTATTAAAGCAGCATCTCGCAGAAACAAATCCAGATGGCCTGGTACAAATCAGGGGGAAAAAAATCGTATCAGAATCCATTAGAATCCCAGCCCAAATGCAAGGCACATTCCAACAGGCAGAGCCCTCCCCGCTCCTCAGCTCCTCACTCCATGACAGCCAGGAAACATGTGCTTCTTGGGAAGGGGATGGACCTGACAGCCTGGAAGCTGCTGGCCAGATTCCCCCGTGGAGAGCACTGGGGAAAATAGGCACTGGAAAGGCTGAGGTCAGCTGGGGTGTTCTGGTTTTTCCTCCCTTTAACTGGGAGCTGAATGTGACCCTCCAGCTCTGGCTTCCTCAGAGGAGGGATGGTGCAAACCTCTGGTCCCACAGGGTGATGTTCCAGGGGCTCCTCTTCCTTCAGGACCAGCCTGTCCCTCCAGCCTGCACCAGCAGATTCTATTCCCACTGGTTTTCCAGGGCCAGAGGATGTTGCTTTTGGGACTGCAGACACAGCTCAGTGGAGATGGGACCCCAAGGGGTGTCAAGGGCTTTGGTTTCTCTCCCTCCTGACTCCCAGTAACACAGCACAGGATCATGGAATGGTTTGGGTGGGAAGAGGCCTTTAAAGGTCATCCATGGGCAGGAACACCTTCCACTCCCCCCAGATTGCTCCAAGCCCTGTCCAACCTTGTACACTTCCAGGGATGGGGCACCCACAGCTTCTGTGGGCAGCGTGTTGGAGATGGAAATGGGTGGGAATTCTCCTCCTGCCTGGGGGCAGTCTGCTGCCGGCAGAAGATGTTGGAGAGGTCCTCCTGTCACTTCCCTATCAGCACACATATCCCATGAGCAAGGCTCCTCTGGAGCATGCAGGGTGGTCGGGATTGCAGGGAGAGGCTTTGCCAGGTAAACAACACAACCACCATTCCCCATTTTCCACACTTTATTAGTGCTTCCAACCACCCTGGTGAGGAAGGGCAGCCCGAATTGCCAAGTGAGAATGGATTGTTTCCGTTTCTGCTGGAGCGAGCACCGGTGGGATGCAGAGGCAGCAGGGAGCTGAGGTGAGGGCCATAGCAGGCAGGATTATTTATTTCATCTGCACTGACATTTGTGGAGTGCTCCTCAGTGGAATTCCCCTCTAGTCTCCATGCCCGCTCCTCAGGCTCCAATCCCCACATGGCCCTGCTCTGTTTGCCTTCAAATATTCAAGCAAACAGAATGAGTTACAAGGAGGAATGGCCATGGAAACAGTGAATTTTAAGGCCCTCTTGTAAAATATTCATAGAAAGCAAATTTTGAATTAATACAAAATGTGTGTGCTGAAGCCCTGGTGCTCAGAGTCATCTACTCAGGGAAGGGAAATAATCCCAGCTGACCTATAGGGCCAATAAAGCAGCTTGACTTTGGAATTCTCGCAGTAAACTGCCTGTGAACAAGATACAGGCCAAGAATTATGTGCAGAAATTATTCATTAAGGGCCTAATCCAAAACCCAGCTAAGTCAGTGGAAAGATCCCCCTAAGTTAGGCCCCAAATAATTCTGGATAATGAATACATTGGAGAAAACAGCGATCCTTTCCCAGATAACTCAATGAGCAGAAAAAAAGGAGCACAACTTCCCGGAGCACAGGCAGAGGCTGTAAATAATGACCTGAGTGGATCTTTCCTGCTCCACATCTGCTCCTCCCTGGCCACCAGAGACGTGGTGGGAGCTGGGGGATGCACAACTCCCCTTCCTCCATGGCTGCAGCTCCCACAGGGATGGGGATCAACATGAGACACCTCCCATGGAGACGATGCCAACCTGGCCCCCATGCATCCCCTTCCATCAACGGGGCTCCTGGGAAAGGCAGGTCATGGATAGAGATGGATAAGGGCAAATCCTCCGTGCTCGCTGCTCCCCCCGCCACTGGGCTCATCCCTTCCCGAGGAAATCAGGCTGAAGAGACGGTTATGAGTTGTGGCTTCTGCGAGGATCTAATTGCAAAGTACCCTGGGAGAGGCGGGAGGCAAGGAAATATATTATTACTGCTATTGTTGTTATTATTATTATTACTATTCCTATTAGAACACGGCAGTAATTCCATCAACAGATCCCGGGGACACCGTAAAACACAGGAGCAAGGATTGAAGTTGCCTGGGGGCCTCAGAGCTAGAACGACCCAATTAATAGCTGTATATTTTTATGGCCACATTTAACACTATACATTAATCCCACAAATCTTGCCATATTATTAAATGCTGCTTTTTATCCTGCTTTGGGTTTGTTTGTGTTTAGGATGATGCCGGTGGCAGGGAAGTCAGATTTGTGCCTGAAAATTGGGCCCCATCTCCAGAGTGATGGAGGGAAATAAACAAGGGGGTGTAAACAGCCAGGCTGTGAGGGCTGGATAGTGGAGGGAATCATTCCCTTGTCCTATTGGGATGGATTTGGGACACCAAACAGGCAGTGACAGGGAACTGGAGACTTGGGGATGTTGTCACTGGTGGGGGAAATGGCTTAAAAAAACTCAGGAGAATCAGCAGCACGTTGTATTTGTCAGCTATCTGGATAAAGCATATCTGCATCCAATATCAATGTAATGGGAAGCCAGTGTCAGGGAGGGTGACCCCCAGTCCATCTGGATGCAATTCCAGCTTCACATCTGAAAATCAAATACATATTTTTTAAGCCTATCAGACAGAAAAGGCTCCTTTTTTCGCCTTTCCCTCGGTGTGTGCCTGGCTCTGATGTGTGGGGACGTTAATGGGGTTATTGTGGCAGGGTGTGACACAGGGGACCCAGTCCCCTTCCCCTGTCTGGGTCAGCCCCGTGGAGAGGGCTGGAGTCCCTTATGGGTTTACAAAAAGGGCAAGGCACCCCTCCGGCTCTTCTTGGGACCTAGCACTGGGAAAGGTTTCCTTTCCTTCACTCAGGGTCACGGCTGTGCAGCAAGAGTGGAAATTCACCTTCAGAGACTCCCTTGTGCTCTGTATAGCTCGGAAAATTCGGAGGAAGAAAGCAGTTCCAGGGCTGGCAGGTCCTCCCCGGCTCCTCTTCCAGGTTTGATGGGATTTCATGCGTTTGAAACAAGGCTTTGGAGCGGGGGAGAGCCAGGAGGAGCCAGGCCAGTGCTACCAGCAGCAGGGAATGTAAGGGCTGAGGCGGTGCGTGTGAGCATCCATGGAAAAGCCGCGCTCCACCAACCCGGGCACGGCGCAGGCCCCACGTGCCTGATGGCAGGCGGCCAAGGCAAACGCCATGGTACATGAACTACAAGTAAACACAGCTTGAGTTTCACATGTCAAATATGCTCAACAAACTGCTGGCGGATAATCTACAGGCCAAGGAACCAGACAGAAAATGTAGATGATGAATCAGTTGCAATGATGAATAAATTAGGGGCTGGAGCAGTTTGCCCATAGGCGGCTCGGAGAGGCCGACGAGGAAAAACACGGCATGCACACAGCTTGCCCAGAGCTCACTTTTCCTCCAAGCCAAAGCTCTCCCTGGTGGCCCTGAGGGCTGGGCAGGCTCTGTGCAGCCTCTTCAGGGCTTTGCATGGGTGAAAAAAAGCAGTTTCTGCTCAGAAGAAGCCTCCGCAGCCTGTGCAGAGCAGCCAGGTGGCTGCCACCAGGGCAGCATCACTGTTGCCAGAGCAGCCTCTTCCTCATCCCTTATTTTTGGCTGGTTCCTCATCCCTTCTCCTTTTACCTGGGTCCAGCTCAAAGTGATGGGTTGGTGTGGCTGTGAGTTGGCTCATGATGACGGAGAGTGGTGGTCAAGGGACCAGTGGGGAAGGAGGCAGAGGTTGCACCAGGGGATCTCCCACTTGATGGTCTCCCACATGCCATTCTGCCACCCAACTCCCACCCAGTTATCTCCCAATGCTCTCCCACTTAACTCCCTCCCACCCAATTCTCTTCCACTCAATACTCTCCCATCCGCCATTCTCCCACCTTCTGTTCTCCCACCCAGCTCTCATTGGTCTCTCCCACCCAGCTTTCACCCAGCTCTCCCATGCCAGGGTGAAGTTTTCAGCCCCTGCCGATTCAATCGGCCAGAGCTGCCCATGGCAGCTGGAAAGCGACATTCCCATCTCCCAAACTCAAACAGGAAGATTCATTAACCGTAAAAATATACAGAGCCCCAGCCCTTCAAAAGCTTGCAATTTATTTTACTCAAGGCAGCCAAACTTTATATAATGGGAGATGAATGCTGGGATCAGGGAGCAGTTGAGGAAGAAGGGGCTGGGAGCGAGCGTGGGGATGGCGGTGGGGTCAGGGAGGAAGGGGAGGAGGAAGGTGGCTCTTAATGAAAGGGCAGGCTTGGGGGGAGCTGGGAAGAATGGGGTTGTCCAGGAGGATGGAGAAGGTGGGGGCAATGTGAATGATTGATGAGCAGGCGAGCGGAGCAATCAACGTGCCACTTTATCCCAACAACAACCCTGGAGCCGTTGGTATTTATCCAGGCCCCAGCCTGATTATTATTGTAAGAGAGATTTCTCTAATCAAAACTCCAGAATCACACGCAGGCTTTACTGATTAATATTCCATGATAACAGCAGTGGAGCACATCTGGCAAAGGAGCTGCAATTTCTGCACTATTGCTGTCCATTTGGTGCAAGAATAAAATCCACATCCTCAGTGCTGCTGGAGTACCCTGGATTCCCATTGTAGGGCACTGCTGGCACCATGCTGGATCTAAGTAATGCCTAACTGGCACAATCCTTGTGGAAAGGGAAGAGGTGCCATGGCTAAAGCTCTGCCCATCTGACCATTCCCACTTTGGGAAGCTCCAGTTGAGCTGTTTGCTGGCCGTGCTGCTCCACTTATCCCTGGTGAGAAGCAAGTGAATGTTAATGGGATTTTTTTGGAAGTCAGGATGGAAACAGTCTCACCTCATATTATAAAACCCAACAAATACATGCGAGGCAGCAGGGCAAAGAAATTCCATCTGGGATGTCAGTGCTGGGAACTCTGCTCTCTGACTCCACAGTACAGACAGGGATGCACTGGCTGGAAACAACATTTGCCTGGCATTACACAGATCTTTTGGAATGAATCTTCTTTCCCAGTGGAGATGGTGGGGCTGGGTCAGCTTCTGTCCCTGCATAGTTGTGAAGCGGAAATGTCTGGAATCCTCCTCCTCACTCCAACTGATGGGAAGTCAGGTCTGGTTTGGGTGGGATTAGTTCCAAGGGATAATAGCCTTGACTTGGTCGGGATGTGATCCATGGGATGATAGCCTTGATTTGGGCAGGATGTGTTCCATGGGATGGTAGCCTTGATTTGGGCAGGATGTGTTCCATGGGATGATAGCCTTGGATGGGATGTGATTCATGGGATGATAGCCTTGATTTGGGCAGGATACGCTACACTGAGAGGGATTGATAACCATCTCCTGTCTATCAACAAGTGGGAGGTACATCCATTTTTCCCAGGGATACTTTGAGAATGTCAGGCTGGAAGTCTTGATTCCTTTCTCATATTGCTGAGAGGGTGCTTCTTATGCCCCTAAGATGAGCAGATGGGAGAGGGATCTTTTATTTTCCAAATGGAGGCATAAATGGGCTCCTTTACTTCTGGAGCAGTTTGGAGCGTGGTAGCATGAACAGACCTGGAAAAGCCTTGTGGGGAGAGTATCCTCATGGGAATCTCAGGAAATTTCCAGCTCAGCTGGAAAGCTGAAATGTGTTTGGGAGAAGCTTTGAATAAAAACTTCTGCATTTGGGTGCTTTAACCAAATGTCTGAAGTGTCCCTTGGTACCAGGGGCTGTTGCTGCTTACCAGCTGGAATGGTGATCCTGGATGGAGAACTGTGGAATCCCAGGATGATTTGGGTTGGAAGGGACCTTAACGATCCTTTTGTTTCATCCCCTGTCACAGGCAGGGCTGCCTCCCACTATCCCAGTTAGCTCCAACTCCCATCCAACATGGCCTTGGAAACTTCCAGGGATGGGGAAGCCAC
Organism: Ammospiza caudacuta; assembly: GCF_027887145.1. NCBI lineage: Eukaryota > Metazoa > Chordata > Aves > Passeriformes > Passerellidae > Ammospiza > Ammospiza caudacuta. The sequence continues at coordinate 14,628,645 of NC_080606.1, read as the reverse complement.
AGCTCCTCTGGGCACCCTGTGCCAGGCCCTGCCCACCCTCACAGGGGGTAATTTTTCCTAATAAGAAGGAATTGATGTAGGAATGTGGGAGACTCTCCTGCACTTCCCTGCATTTCCAGCCAGTCCTGACCTCAGGAGCCTGAGCTCAGGGATGCTGGGGACATCCCATTTGCCCTCTCTGCTGTCCCTGTCCCCAAAAGCTGCAGCTGGGGCAGCTCAGAGCAGCTCAGAGCAGCTCTGAGTGTGGGATATCGTGGGGCTGGGAGGGATGGGATGGGTCTGTCCTGTTCCTGGTTTCCATGTTGCTCCAAGTTTGGTTCCTCTCCAAGCCGAGGTACCTGGAGCTGGGCTGCAGCCAGCACGCAGGTTCTGCATTATCGGGGATTTATGAGCCATGATTTATGGGCCAGTGGCTGGGCTGCTGTTCCATACCCTCACTGAGGAGGCCAATTTTATGCCTAAACTCTATTCTTGGATCGCTGTACCTCCAGAAACAGTGTTTAGAGGAAAAGTGCTTCCCAGTCACCCACTGCTCCCAGGGCTGGGGAGCGGAACAGGGGCTGGTTTGGTGCCATTTCTTGAGTTTCAGTGCCAGGAGGGAGCTCCTGGGAGGGCTCGTTCGGTTATCCAGACAGAAAACCTGATCCCAAGACCCCTCCTTCCCAAAAAGCCCTGCTGGCTGGAGCAGAGGGGATGCCACAGGGCTGGCCGGAGGTGGCGATGGCTGCGGCGGGTGGCTCGTCCCCGATCCCATCTCCTGCCTCTCCCCGGCAGCAGCCCCCGAGCCGAAAGCACATCCCTGCCGGCAGCGTGGGGAGAAAGGGCCCGAGGAGCGCTCCGTCCCCTGATGGACACGGCCATCTGTCCCCTCCGTCCTTGACATTCCAGCAGAGCCCTTCCGCCTCTCTCCGCCTGCGCTGGAAATCTCGCCTGTCCTGCCGGCCATCAGGAAACGTGCCACGGCCTGGGGACACAGCTGCTGCCGGTGTCGGGGGCAGCCTGTGCCGGGGGACACGGCCACCCCACACCTGTCGGGTGCCGCTTTCATCCCGCGGCCGGGGTCGTGCCCAGGCTCCGCTGCGGGGTCAGCGCTGGAGGGGCATTGCCACCTGGCTCCCATTAGGAGGGCTCCGAGCTCCGGAAGAGGGCTGTGTCATTCTCTCACTCCTGCCAATTATCCCGCTAGGTCTCTATTAGCCTGCCCAAAACAAGCCCTCTCCATCCCGAGCTCTGACAGCCCCGCAGACGTGGCCGTGCCGAGGCTCATTCCCGGCTGCCTCCAGGTTGTGGCTGTGGAAAAGGCTGCTCCTGCCTTCCTCTTCCTCTTCTCGGGGCAATCGGGCTCACTTTCAATCATTTCTCCTGGTTTTTTTTCCTCTCCTCCCTGCTTGGCTGGGCAGAGATGGGGCTGGGTAAGGTGCGGCCAGAACCATGAGTTTGGTGTCCAGATCCCTCCAAAATTAAGGCACAAGGGTGGTTGTGAGCACAACAAAGCATAACCCCCACTGTACACGGTGGCCCTGGCTCCAGGGGAGCGATGCCCATCCCGAATGCCACCTCCAAGCCTCCCATGATGGGATTTGGAGCAGAAAAGCAGCTCCCAGGGGTTGTGAGGGCTTTTTCCAGCTGCTCCTGGACTGGTCCACCACCAGCTCTCTGCTCCTGGGGAACAAATCAAGTAGCAAACCACTGAGGTTTGCTGCATGGCTGCCCTCCCCATGGCTCCCCAGGTAAGTGTTGCTGTAATAGGATTTGCTCCACATCCCTGGAAACCCCCCGGAGGAGGATGTGGGGTTTTCAGCACGTTAACTCCTTCATGCACCACAGAGGGTGAAACCCCAGCATGGCCACATCAAGCCCCGGGCTCTGCTGAGAGCCTTGGCCATGGCGCTGCAGCTGTGGGAAGCAGCTGGTGGGTTTTGGGAGATGGAATGAGGGAGGGAGAGAAAGGTCATGGGGAAAACCATCCCGTGGGAACATGGCTGCTGTGGGAAGCAGAGTTTATACATGGGGAACACCATCAGCTTCTCCCCCAGGGCAAGGGACACTCGGCTCTGCCCCCAGCCCAGCCAGGCTCAGCAAAGCTCCTGATCTTTGCTGCTTTTCGCTGTGTTCATCCCATTGTTTAACAGCAGAAAATGCCAGATCAGATCCCTTCATCCAGAGGGCTGAATCTGGGGATAAATTGCCCCTCTCCCACGGAGGGGTTTCAGGGTGTCTGTGTGTGGTTTGGCTGGAGGGTCCCCAGCACAGAGAGGACCAGGCACTCCTTGGGTGTGCAACCACTTGTGTGGGGACCATGGAAGTGCAGGGGTACAGAGGTGGCAAGGTGCTGTGAGAGCAGATTTGGGTGCCCAGGGCTCCTCAGCCCACAGCAGGATGGCTCCATCCCAACCTCCCCAGCGTCCCCTCCCACAGGATCCCTGCTTTGGCCTTGGGAAAGGGCTGGTGTTTATCCCAAACAGCCGTGACTTGTCTCCACGCCAAGCTAGAGGTTATTTGAGGCTGCTGTCTCGTTCATCAGATCCTCATGTTTCATTAAAAGAAATTAAGAAATCCTCCAATTCAGAATAGCAACAGCCTGGAGTGGGAGAAACCTCTCCATGCCTGAAGCTGCCATTGCCAGTGTGGAGCACCCTGGGCAAGGCTGAACCCCAACTCTTGGTCAGGGCCCTCCTGAGCTCAGCTTGGCCACAATGGGATGCCTGAGGCACCCCTGAACCTCTGCCAGTGTGTCCCCATGAGAGCTGTGACATGGTCACGCATCTCTCTGTCTGGGATGGTCACCCTGCCCAGGGTCTTGTGCAGGGCATGGGAGACACCCAGGACTTGGCCAGGAGCTGTTGGGGGGTCCCACCCGTGCAGCCCATGGAGGGGAAGCTGTGGGGCTCTGGAGTGGCCCCACACTCCCGGGGTGAGGTGGGACCCTGGGGCTGCTGGGCCCCCAGACTGGAGCGACTGGAAATGGGGAAGATTCACAGCACAGAGACTGAGACTATAAAGGGAGCTGAGGAAGCTCATAAGGAGGTGTAAATTGGAACAATATGGGCTGTGTCGTGTCCTGATTTGGCTTCAGGGAATTAAGAGCTAATCTTTTCCCTGAGACTGGGATTGCTGGAGTTGTGCATGCGGCACACGAGGGAGTTTGGGATCGCTGAGCAAAGCCCATGCAGGAGATGCAGGGCTGAGGTTTGGGATGATGAGTTTTACATTTGGTCTTTCTGTGGTTATTGAGGGGCACGTTTAAAGTAAAAGCCTCCTCCTGAAGATCTGCTTTGTTAATAAAGGATCCCTGTGTGCGCTCAGATGAGAGAAATAGGGACCAGACTGGTGCCAGTGGGCTGGAAGTGGGTGGCAGTGTATTGTAAACTGGAGGCATCTAGGAGAGCTCAAATGCTGGGAATCAATGCAATTCCACCTGGGAATGGGGGGACTGGGTGTGCATGGAGGCAGTTGGGCTGGGAAAGGAGAGATGGGTGATGCTGCAGATTCCAGCCCTAAAGTGGGGCATTGGCTTCTGGCAGAAATTTGCCTGCTGCCCTCCACATCACTCCTGTGCATGAAATGTGAAATGAAAATGAGTCTGTATAATGCTTAAAGCCAGGCTGGACAGGGCTGGGAGCAATCTGAGATAATGGAAGATGTCCCTGCCCATGACAGGGGGCGGAACTGGACGGGCTTTAAGTTCCCTTCCCATCCAAACCATTCTGAGACTATGATTCTATAAATGTGAGCTCCATCAATGAACACACACAAAGACATTAAGAAACTCCAATTCTCACTGAAAACTTGGCATTGCAATGATATAACACAGCAATACTCCATGGACTCCATCCATGTGAACACTCTTCAGGAACATTTGGCTTGAGAGGGGTTTTTTTTTCATTTGCTTTTTCTCCAAAACTGCTGTTCCTGCTCTCACGAAGGTTTCGGGGCCTCCCCCGTGCAGCCCCCACGCCGTGCCCTGGCAGGAGGCTCTGGCTGCAGCCCTGTCTGTGCCCCAGCCCCTGCACCCTCCTCCTCCTCTCCCAGCAAGTTCCTTTGCTATCTAGGTCAAAGATTAGCAACAGCAATAAAAAAAAAAAAGAGAAGAGAAAGCAAAAGCCAGCACCGCGCCTTTCATGCGGACATTATTTGCTGCTCGGCACAGAAAACACATCCATCCATCCCCCCTGCACTTCAGGCTCAGCTTTTCCACACCGGGCTGAGCAGGAGCAGGAGGAGGAGGAGGAGGAGGAGGAGGAGGAGGAGGAGGAGGAGGAGGTGGTGGTTGCGTGCCTGTGGAGGGATCAGCCTGGAGGCAGGACTGTCCCAGCCCCAGGAGCACATTCCCACCCTCCCAACACCTTGGCCAACCTGGCTGGTGATGCCCATGGCTCCTCTGGGGAGGGGGACAAGCCTGCCCCCCCCTGGGCAGCCCACAAACCCCCTGGGGCATGGAAGAGCTTTCCCTGGAAAAAAATTCCTCCCCTGAAGGCACAAAGTCCTGTGTGCTCCTGCTCCAAGGGATCGGTGTCCTTGGGCTCTGCTGTGTGCTGGGGGTGCTGGGCAGCACTGGGAGGGTGCTGGGGGTAGTGGGCAGCTCCAGAGGGTGCTGGACAACCCTGGGAGGGTGCTGGGGGTGGTTGGCAATTTCAGAAGGATGCTGGGCAGCACTGTGAAGGTGCTGGGGGTGGTTGGCAGCCCTAGGGAGGTGCTGGGGCTGGTTGACAGCCCCAGGAGGGTGCTGGGCTCAGGTGGTGGCAGCCCAAGGCAGCGTGGCCGTGCCTGCCAGCCCAGATTGTTTCAGCCCAGTGCCCACACAAGTGGGTTTGCTAAAGCTGCAAGTTGATCTTATGGAAGGAAATTGAATTGTCGGCGGGGCTGGGTTTTATCTGGGCTTTGGGCTCCGCTGCCTGGCTCGGCCTATTAAGGTTTGCTCGTCAGATTACAGACACAGCTTGGGGTGAGAGGTCACGTTTAAATCGTGCCTCTTTCCTTTCTCATCTGTGACAGCAGCACTGAGGGGCTGGAGAGGTTTGGGGGAGCTGGGGGTGAATGAGTGAGTCCCTGGACAGCTGCCTCTGGGCACTGAGGGTGAGCTGGGGGATGCCAGGTGAGGGATCTTCTTCCTAAATGTGATTTTCTCATAGCCACAAATGTAGGTGACCTACTATTTTTACTCCCAAAAAAAAAAATGGGAAGGGAAAGGCAATGCTAAAAATGACCTTTCTCCTCTAATCACAGGGCTCTGGGAGCTGGAGATTTAAGAGAATTTATAAATAGAGTCAGAAGGTGCCCAATGATACCTAAAGTGAGGTGTGTATGGACACTCCTCAGCACTTGGGGAAGCTGAGGCTGCCAGGGCTGGCTGGAATGGGATGGAGTGGCTTGTTAGTGCTGATGGCTGTCCCCTTCCTGTCCCAGCAGCGCCCTTGGGTTAAGATTCTTTAATGACCTTAATCACCAGTTCATTTACAGCAGTCACTTTCCCCAGCATGGGAACAACATCTGCTCCCCCACATTGCCCCTGGAAGCTGCTCCTGCTCCACACCACCAGGAATATCCAGGGCATTAAAGTCGGGATGTTTTATAGGGGAGCTGTCAGGCAGCTCCAATCCAAGCTCTGACCTACTTAAAAGTTGTCCTAATCAGGGGAGGCATTTGTGTGTGTGCTGAGTTCACATCTCCACTTCCATGTGTCACCCTGGCGCTACGAAATGGAAATGGGAATTATTTACAGAACAAAGGAGTCACATTGTGGGAGAGGAGGAGGAGGAGGAAAAGGCAGGGGAGCAGCGCTGGTGTCTGTGCAGAAAGGGCACTGGGAAGAGCCCCGTGGGGATGGGAAGCAATGAGGATGAGGAAGGAGGGCTGGGATCAACACCCTCCAGAACATTGGGAGCTACCCCTCACTGCAGGGACTGCAGGGGGAAAAGGAGTCTCCTTGGCAGGGCCAGGGATCTGCTGGGGAGGTGTTGGGAATTTAAATGTTCCTGAGGCCAAATCCCATTTCTGTGTCACTGTTTGGCATCACGGAGGGAATGGGGGCACCCAGGCAGGGAATGGGGCATTCAAGTAGGGAATAGCAGCACCCAGCCCCAAGTTCCTGGGAGTCAGGAGCCAGCCAAGTCCTTGTCCTTGCCCTGGCCATGGAAGTGAAGCCTCTGGCTGGAACATCCTGTTATCCTTGGCTGCTTTTTGGAAATTGTCTGTGTTTACCCTTGGCTCCCACTCCCAGAGGTGTTTGGGCAAAATAATAGGAGCTGGGGGAAAATGGGGCTTCAGCCTCTTGGAGAAGGGACCAGACCAGGGCCTGGGACAGTGCAACCTCCAAATTTGCAATTCCAAATTTGCAATTCCAAATTTGGAGGCTGGACAGTGCAGCCCCGAGTTCCCAAATTCCCAGATTCCTGCCCTTGCTCTCAGAGCGAGGTGGGACAGTGGGACTGCAGACATCAAAGGGGCAGTTTAATGGCCTGTGCCCAGGGTATCTGCAGCTTCCCACTGCCCCCAAGGCTCCCAATCCCTAATTAAACTGTGCACAGCATTCCTTCCCCATCACACCTCATAAAAACAGGAACCCACCAAAGCCAGGCCGGGCTGCTCCAAGATAATGATCCAGCATGGAGCTGCTGTGGATCCTCAGGGAACAGGGACCCTGCCAGAGGCAGCAGGACCTGAGTGGGACATGGGGGCTTCTTCTGTGCCCCTCACTTTGGTTTATGTGCAAATAAGTCTGAATCCAGCACAATGAGAGGGAAAAACAACAGCAGAATTGGGAATGTGGCCGGGAGTGTGACTGAGGTGGCTCATGAGGCCACGAGAGATGGGACCTGCAAGGACACGGCTGAAGAGGGCAGGAGCAGCCTGGCACTGTGGCTTCTGCCAGCATGAAACCCAGGAATATGGCAATTTTTGAAGCCACAAGGCTGTTGTAAGTCAGAGATTCAAAGGAGAGCATGAGATGGGAATTTTAACATAGATTTTGTAGAATTCCCAATATGTGGAGTTAAAATGTTCCATCTCCCAGGCTCCATTTAGGCCAGGAAAACACAGATCTCTCCTTTTCTCTGCTCACACAGAATGTAAGGACTTTATCTGGAGCAGCACCTTGTCCTTTGTCCAGACCCACCCCTGGAGGGATTTAAAAAGCTGTGGCACTTGGGGACACGTCTGAGTGGTGGCCTTGGCAGCTCAAAGGGCTTTTCCAAGCTAAATGGTCCTAGGGCAGGGACTCTCCAGGCTGGAGAAGCTCTGGGTGATGCTTGGTCAGATCTTCCAGCATGGGCAGGAGTTGGAGGGCTCTGCTGCTCTGGCCTGGGCCACCATCCTCCTTTACTGTGTTTTACACATGTGATGAATATCGGAGGAATTTGTTTTTTAAAGCCTGTTTTGATTGAAATCACACAGAAAGCGCCTCATGCTCGGGGCCTTCCTGTGAGTTATTATTATTTTTTTCATTTTGGGGCAAGATTATGTTTCTTAGGCAAACAGGAAAAACAACAGGGAAAAAAGGGTCTGTTTGTTTCTTTAGCTTGGAGCTCAATCTTGGAGCGGTTCCCTGTGGTGAGGACCATGGAGCAGCAGCACTGTGGCATCAGAGGGTCCTGCTGGTGGTGATGGTTGGACTCCATGGGCTCAAAGGTCCTTTCCAACCTAAATGATTCCATAATTCTGTGATGCTGTGATTCTGTGATGTGAGAGAGACTGTTTGGGGTAACACTAAATACAAACCCTTGTCCTCTGTCCTTCCTTGAGGCCCAGCTGTGCCCCCATCCCAAGGAGATGTCTTGAGGTGGCCCCCAGCAGCCCCTCCAAGAAACTTTGGCAAGTGGCAAGAAGGATTGAGCCAGTGGGATACCTGGGGGAGGCATTTCCCTGCCTTCCTCCTCCTCTGGAGAAGGAGGAGGGGGTGACCAGAGCTGCTGGAGGCCCTGCAGGATTTGGGGCCGTGGGTGGGAGCAGGAACCCCTCTTGGTGGGAACGAGGAGGCGTTTGCAGGTCATTCCAGCATGTTGTCCCAGTCAAATATTTGTCTAGTTAATAAATATATTGTTGTTTTTTGCAGCGAGGAAATGAGGAGACTGCGAAGAAAAATAATGAAAGGCCTTTCTTGTGCAGGCCCGCTCTGCGAGGAGCTGGATCAGGCCCTCGCCTTCTCCTTGGCCCTCCCGCTCCCAGAAACCCTGCTGTGGATTTCACAACGGCGTGATTGACAAGATTAGGAATTATCTCCCCCTCTCCCTACATATAAGGTTACTGCTGCTCCAGGCACAGTGTGAAATTCCCCTTGCCGGAGCTCATTAAATGGGTCAATGGACTCGTTCCAGCTTCTCTGCAGTTCACAAAGGGCTGAGTCCTGGCCACCCCACCAAACCCTGTCCCAGGCTGTTGACGAGTAAGTGCTTCCATATGGCTCACCTCAGCATCTCCCGAAAGATAACACACAGCTAATGGCTTGCAGATTCCACGGATGCTCCTCGGGAAAGGCACAGGGACGGGGGCTCGGGGCTGCCTTCAATCACAGCTGATTGGGATCCAGGGGACCTGGGGGCTCCCTGCCAGCCCCCGGCCCCCCTCCCCAAGGCTGGGGCACCGGGAAAGGGCAGTGGGTTCATGGAGTTGCCTCGGGAATTGGGAGCAGGAGAAGGGTGAGCGGCAGCCGCCATCCCGAAGGCACCAGGGGCTGGAGGGTGAGGTGGTGTCTCTGAGCTTTTGTGGATCTTCACAACTCTTGGGATAAGGTGGTGCCCTCTGAGGTTTCATGGATCTTCACAACTCCTGGGATGAGGAACTATAGGTATCCAACAGCGGCAGGAGCTGGTTCTTGTCCTGGATGCACCCTCAGGGCATCCAGATGCCCTCAGGTCAGGAAGCCACGGATGTGGGTTTGGTGATGTGAAGACAATAAAATGCAAGGAAAGCATTCCTGCTGGGATGTTTGCCTTTCTTCTCTTCTTTTGTTTCTAATGATACTTCAGGATTGGATATTGGGAAGAAATTCTTCCCTGTGAAGTTGGTGAGGGCCTGGGATGGAATTCCCAGAGAAGCTGTGGCTGCTTCATTCCTGGAAGAGTCCAAGGCCAGGTTGGACAGGGCTTGGAGCTACCTGGGATAGTGGGAGGTGTCCTTGCCCATGGCTGGGATGAGCTTTAAGATCCTTTCCAACCCAAACCGTTCTGGGACTGTGAGATTCAGTGATTCAGTAATTCAGTGATTCAGTGACTCAGTGACAAGGACACTTCTCTGAATCACATTTACTGTGAGGAACAAGATTACAAATTTCTCCCTGACATTCATCCCTGCCCGTGAATCCCTGCAGAGCAGATGCTCAGAAACTCATCCTTGTCACCCGGCCACGGGCATGGCCTGGCATTTCTCCTTTCCCACAGTTGGGTGGCTCCTGTCACTCCCTGGCACAGGGAACACTTCAGACGCACCCAAACACGCCATTCCAAATGCTGCTGTTGAATATTTGAGCATCCAATTTATATTTCATGAGCCTGTGTGCAGAATTCATGTGGAAGAGACACAATGGGGTCGGGAGCTCGTGTGAGTCAAAGCATCCCTGTGTCACAACAGGCACCGTGGGACGTGGGTGTCTCTGCTCAGCTGCTCCAGCGCCCAGCAGCGCTGTCACCCTGTCCCCACCTGCAGGGAGGTGGTTTGGGATGCTCTGAGATATGAATCCATGTGCTGGAATGTGTCAGAGCACAGTCACAGTTTGGCAGTCGGGGTTGTCTCAGCTCTCCCATCAGCTGGAGCCACCCAGCGATGCTGTTGTGATGCTGTAGGTGATGGAGTTTTGGGATGAAGTTCCTGTAGTCTCCAAAGATGTCTGCGTGTTTGGGAGCATCACCTGGCTCATGGGGATGGAATGTGCTGCTGGAGGACCTGTTCCCTGGGTGCTTTATGGGCTCCAAATTACCCAGCTGGACATCATCATCACCCAGCGAGGCCCCTCCACGCAAGGTATTTGTGGGGCTAACAGCCTGTTAAAGTCCTGCTCTGGATCCCAGCACTGATTCACTGGAATCAGGATGGTGGAAGTGCCCTTGACACCTTTCTGGGGGTTTAGGCTCCCAAGAACAACGGGCCCTGCTCTGAGGGGGCTCCCAGGCACAGCTCCACCTGGCCAGGCTGGGCTGGGCCTCACTCTGTGCTCCCTGTGCAGGGATGGGGGAAGCCTGGCTCCAGGGAAGCTCTCCCTGTTCCATGCTTCTCTCCTGGGTAATTCCACAGCTCTATCCAGCACAGGCCTCTCAAAGGCAAGCCTCCCTCTGGGGCCATCTTTCTCCCCCTAGAACCACTCACTGAGCGTCCCCAGGACACTGTGGGATCTTCTCTTCCAGGTGAGCCACACAAACATCTGGGTTCAGAGAGAGGGATGTGGTCCCAGGAGGGAAAAGGGCATCCCTGTAACCCCTGAAGGCAGCTCAGCCCCGGGGCTCTGCTTTCTGCCCTCCCCTCCTTCAGTGAGAGCCTGAAACCCCCAACCCCCATCTGCTTTACACTCTGGAGCTGAAATAAATGAAATTACCTTTAATTATTCTCATTACTTTCCCCAGGAATGCTGGAGTGAAAGGCAGCATTTAGTTGTGAGCTACAGCAGGGCTCTGCCCTTCCTCCTGCCCCCCAAAACACTGCTAGGGGCCCCTGGCTCCTGCCTGCAGCCCCTGGACACACACGGAGCCCCTGCTCCATCCCGGCAGGATGAAAGGAGGGCACAGGAGGGGAATGAGCCGGACAGAGCAGAGGGCGAGGGGACAGCCAGGGGGAGCAGGGGTCAGGGCTGGGGGCTGGCAGGGGCCAGGGGTCACAGCCAGGCAGGGCTGACCTGCCCCTTTGCAGACCACCTCCAGCTGGAGGAGCCTTGGAGAGGGGGGAGAGCAGGGCTGGGGGGTTCTCACACCTTCACGGCCCATCGCAGAGCAGCAGGAGGTGTCCGGCCACAGGCACTTCCACCACACTGCATCCCCTGTTTGTCCATCCTGGGAGGTGCTGGGGGATGGATCCTGCTCCTCCACTGCTGGGGAAATGGAGCCTGAGCTCCCCATGCTTTGAGAGGAACTGCTGATTATTCTTCCCTGTTTAAGGATTTCCGGACCTGCAGCTTCGTGAGGTGCTGGCTGACACCTTCCAGTAGGTGTTTCCTGGGATATTTAAGTCCACAGGTCAGGCAGGCTGGCTCTGAGGGGACTGTGAGGCTCCAAGAGGGTTCCTTGTCATGGACACCCACCTCATGTCTGTCCAGCAGTGTGTTGGGACCACAGGGACCAGCAGCTCCTGCTGATTATTCAGAGCAGGCACATTCTGATCCCTTGGCTCTTTCCCTACCTCCTAGTGTGGAAAAAGAGGATTTTCCTCTTCCTAGTATCAAGGCTGAGGATAAATTCCCTATCTCCTCATCTGTGAAGGAAGGAGCACCTACTTTTGTGCCCAGCAGGGAAGAAAAAGCAAATGAGACCTCCACCCTATGGGACATCCCAAAATAGACCTTCCAAGAAACCTGAGACATGGGGAAGGGGAACTGAGGGGGGTGGGGAGGCCCATTACAGATGGACACTGGGCCATTCTTCTGGAGAAGGTCCTGTTCCCCTCCAAGGTCAGCCCTAAGTGACACCGAGCCCAGCGGGGCCTTTGGGAAGGAACCCCGAGACACGTTCGCTGTCAAATGGAATCTATTAAAAGGGATTAGAGGCTTTTTCCCTCAATCCCCCCGTGACACCGTGATGGGCTGAAATTGCTGTGAAAACATCATTATTAAAAATGGGCCTATTAGTATTAGAATGGACAGAAGCTCCTTGCTAAATTTAGCAGCAGCAGCAGCAGCCACCAGAGTGGGGAGTGGAGGGGAAATGGCACCAGCAGCGCCAGGAAGGGGGTCTGGGAAACCTGGATGAGGCGGGAGCAGAGGGGACTGGGGCACCACCAGCCCAACACTCAGCACAGGAAGCAAAGTGGCTGCTAAGAATTGCAGCAAAAACAGCACCATCCCTGCTCCAAGTGCATCCAAGAAGCTGGGGATGTTCCAGACATGCACGTCGTGCTCCGTCAGGGAGTTGAACGGCTGAGACCATCACCAGGGACAGAGAGACATAGCTCCAGCTCCTCTAAATGGTTTAAGTGGAGGCTGGAGGCTCTCAGGAGCTGGCAGGGCCGTGTCCCCCAGGAGGACACATCCCTCTGTGTGCCATGAGGACACATCCCATCCCTGTGCCTGTGGGAATGGAGGCTCGGTGCTGCCAAGCACATCCCAGGATGCCTCAAATCCAAGGAGACCTGGGCTGGAGAGCAGGAATTGGATGTGGGAGAGCTGGGAGAGCCTGGCACAGCAGAACCCTGACAGCACCAGGGCAGGCACATGGGCCTCTCCAGGCTGGAGCTAATCCCTAATTCCCTGGAATTTTAGGTAGGCTATTTTTTATTGCTGGGAAAGTAAAGCTGATGAAATCACAGTGATGATTCCTGACCATTCCATGCATGGATGGACTCCAAGACCATCTCTCCCCTTGAGTGTGCACAGATCCCTGTGGGTCCCAGGGCTTGGGAAGTTCCTGGGATGTGGGATCAGCCCCTGGCTGCTGCATCTCATCCTGGTGAGAACTTGCACCAATGTTTCACAGCAATGAGCAGCACTTCCAAACCTTCACCTGCACGGGGACAGGATGCACATACATGGCTTTGTCACTGTGTGCAGCCCTTGAGGGACACGGGGCAGCCTAGGGGGACCCCCACACCCTGGGGATGGAAAACTGGCTCCACAGATTGGGCAGTGCCTCTCTGGAGCCAGCTTGGTTCTGTGGGAGGGCTCAGCCTGAAATTGTTGACAGGTTGGTTTCCCTACTGAGAAATGCAGTTTTATGGAAATCAAAGTGTTCCTGGGGAATCTGCTGGTTCTGACAAAGTTTTTGAGAGGAATGTGTCTGAACAAATCACTTTAACTCTCTTGTTTTATTTTTCACAGAGGTAAAAATAACTCCTTGGATCTTTAGGTGCTATAAATCCCATACAATACAATTAATCTAATATTTATAATATCGCATCTTGCATTGACTTTGTCAACTGCAACATTTAGCTGTTGACAAAAGGACTCAAAAATTCTCTTTCATAAAGCAGCGAGGCTCACTCCCAGAATCCAAGCATGGAATTCCTCATGCAGGGCAGGCTCTGCTTGGGAAACAACCTGAGGATGAAAGCCCCAGAGCTGGGGATTGTGGTTTGGGGGGCCGGTGATGTTCAGCCCCCGAGGGAGGGACTGAGGGGAGGTTTGAGAGCTGAGCCCCTGACACAGCACCCCCCAGCCGGACTTCCAGGGATTTAACCTGAGTTTGTTTAGTCCCAGCCCTTCCCAGGCTGCTGCAGAGCACCAGATGGTATCCGATCCCCAGCCCTAAATGTTGGCTTTGATAATCAGCTCCATGTCATTAAGATAATTAAGGCTCATTTGTGTGCAGGCTTTCCTTCGATGTTCGCGCCTCTCCTTCCTTCCCTTCCTCCCTCCCTTTCTCTTGTTTTCTTGATTTTCCCCTTCCCTTCCCTTCCCTTCCCTTCCCTTCCCTTCCCTTCCCTTCCCTTCCCTTCCCTTCCCTTCCCTTCCCTTCCCAGCACCATCCCTTCCCTTCCCTTCCCTTCCCTTCCCTTCCCTTCCCTTCCCTTCCCTTCCCTTCCCTTCCCTTCCCTTCCCTTCCCTTCCCTTCCCTTCCCTTCCCTTCCCTTCCCTTCCCTTCCCTTCCCTTCCCTTCCCTTCCCTTCCCTTCCCTTCCCTTCCCTTCCCTTCCCTTCCCTTCCCTTCCCTTCCCTTCCCTTCCCTTCCCTTCCCTTCCCTTCCCTTCCCTTCCCTTCCCTTCCCTTCCCTTCCCTTCCCTTCCCTTCCCTTCCCTTCCCTTCCCTTCCCTTCCCTTCCCTTCCCAGCACCATCCCTGCCTTGGGCTCCCAGATTCTACCTGGGAACAGAATTTTTGGTGGGAATTTTGGAGCCATGGTTTTAAACTAAAAAAAGAGTATTTATATGGGATATACAGAAGCTAGTTGCAATGACAGTGAAGAGGCCCTGGCACAGGTTTTCCAGAGAAGCTGTGGCTGCGCCTGGATCCCTGGAAGTGTCCAAGGCCAGGCTGGATGGGTGTTGGAGCAACCTGGGCTAGTGGCAGGTGTGCCTGCCCATGGCAGGTGTGGGACAAGATGAGCTTTGTTCCCTCCCAATCCAAACTATTCCATGATTCTCTGAAATTCAGATGCTCCCTGGACTGCACTTCCTGCTGTCAGGGGTGATCTCACAACTCTGCTGATAAAAGGTGCCCGAGGACATCACAACCCCCTCGTGGCAGCTGGGCTGTGCTTCCACCTCAGCCTTCTGAAGGCACAAAGGTCCTTCAGAGCCACTTCTCCCTCCATCCCCATCCTCTGGGAACAGCTCTCACACTGCTCAAGGACCACCTCTGTCTAATCTGTGGGAGATGGACAAGCAGACAGGACAGAAAAGGCAATCCCTCACCTGTGTTTACAAACCTCTTGTTTACAACTCCCAAATTCCCCTGGAAAGCCCACATCCCTGTGGATGGGATGTCCATCTCTGGCAACATCTCCAGCTCTCTGTGGGTGTCTGGTGCCTTCCCAGGGCCACAGAATTCATGGATGGGCACCAGAAGAGCCCTTGGCCAGAGAATCCCCAGGCACATCCACCTCGGAAAAGGGGCTTTTTAATTAACCGTAGGAATAAAGCTGTGGCCGGCCCGTAACCATGGTGATGCAGAGCCAATCCCAGAGGATTGCCAGCCAGCTGGAATATTTTTTGGATGGCAAAGCTTCAGCCCAACGTTTAATGGTGTTCGACTCTATTCGGGGAAACAATTACATGCTCCATTTTCAACGGAGTCAGCTGAACAATGGAGTCAATGAGGCAATTTGGACACAGGCTCCTCTGCTCTGCCGGGCCCACCGAGCTGCTGCTCTGCCAGGATGGAGCTGCCTTCCACAGGGGACACCTGCATGTGACAACACCCACCCTCACACATGGTGCCACAGGTCCTCACACTGGTGGTGGCCCCAGCGCATCCTCCTGGGCTTCCTTGGGTGGCCCAAGCACTCAGCTCTTGTCCCAGCCATAACCAGGGTTGGGTGGTTGGAAGGGTGGCACAAGGGACACCTTGGCTGCCTCGCTGGCTCTGCACACCTGGAGTGGGAGGTGTTCCTTGCTGGTTTTCCCCCTGCTCAATTTGGAGTCTCAGTCTCTCTCCCGGGGGTTCCAACCTGGAGAAAAGGAGGTTCAGGGGGGAACTTCTGGTTCTGCACAACCCCTGAAGGGAGGGGACAGCTGAGAGGGATGGGGTCTGCTCAGGGAACAGGGACAGGATGAGAGGATATGGTCTGAAGCTGTGCCACGGGAGGTTCAGGTTGGATATTGGGAAATTCCTTCATAGAAAAGGGGGTCAAGTGCTGGAACAGGGCAGTGATGGAATCACCATCCCTGGAAGTATCCAAAAAAAAAAATGTGGATGTGGCACTGGGGAACATGTGCTAACAGTGGCTAGGAAAATAGCTGCACTCAATCTCAGAGGGTTTTTCCCACCTGAATGATTGGATGACTCCACGATGCTTTGCTCCCCTCTCCCTGTGTGACACAGCCATCCCTCTGTTTCTCACCTCCCTTTCCCAGAGCTCGCCCTTCCGCAGCTCCTGACCTCCTTTCTCCTTCAGGAATATCCTGTTCCCTCTCTGTGTGTCACCACCATTGCACACCAGCCCCGTGGCCTCCAGACACGCCAGCCACAAAAATGCCTTTTAAAGCCTGCTGGGATTTAATTAATTGCTGCCTTTATTTTATTAGGATAAAAAATGCAGGTCTGGAAAATCTTTCCGAGGATGACATCAGTGTCTTCAGCTGAGTTTGGATTTGGTTGGTGTTATTTTAGCTATTCAAGGAATGTGAGGAGTAGGGGAGCCTGGTGACTCCTTCCCTGCTGCCACACCTTGCTTGGGCTTGTTTTTCCCTGTCCTTGACCTCAGCACATCCATGGAATGACAATCCACCCGGACCTTCTCCATTCTGTCCTTTCTCTCTTTCTCTCCAAGGAATTGTTTGGTTCCCATGGTGGTACAGCTGATCCCTGATACTCAGGGCAGCCTTCTCCTCCATGGTGTTCCTTGAGGTTTTTTATCCGCCTTTTTCCCCATCCCAGCCCTTTCACCTCCAGCTTTATAACCATGGGCAGGGCCAGCAGCGAATGGACAAGCCTGCTCTTGCACAACTGCACCATGAGAACATTCCTTGGATTTACCAGGAGAGTTTCCTCTGCAGTTTGAAGCAGAGGGGCTCTTTGGGATGCCCATTCCAAGACCTTTTCCAGCCTCTTGAGGTCAGGAAGACAAACACACAGCGCTGATTTTTTTCCAAGCGCCATCTTCCAGCTGGGGTCCCAAATCCCTGGTTATTCCTGAAGATTCAGGCTACTTCTCTCCCAGTGACTCAGCTCACATTGATGTAAGAGCTTAATTAGGGTTACTCAAACAAGAGTTACTCAACTGGATATCCATCCCCATAGGAAGAGCTCTGTCTCCTCACTCACCCTTCCTGACTCTTTTGGGAAAGCCAACTCCAGGATTTATTGCAGGTGCTGGCGTGTCCCATCTTGAAGGGAAACATTTGCCTCCAGGGCAGGAGGAAACCATCCAAGAGCCTCCTCTTCCTCCTCCTTCTCTTCCTCCTCTGACTCTGCCCTTTCTCCACCTGCCCGTGGACCTCTGGCAACACCACACTCTTGGAAAGTGCCTGGAAAAGAGAGGGGAAAAGCAGTTTTTTTCCTGAGGTTTTACCCATTTCTACTGGCACTCCTTGGCCTGGTGAGGGTGATGAAGGAGGGGATGGAGAAGATGCCTGGGAATGGCTGTGGTGGAACAGCCTTGGAATGACCCCCTAAGAGCATCTCCACCAAAAATGAGTTTGGCCTCTACTTCCATCACTGAACTCAGTAGGAGAGGATAAAAGAGATAAATAGAGGGAAAAGGGAAGAGCCAGACTGGGCTGAGAACAAATTGTTTATCTGTATTTTCCATGAAGCATCAGCAGTTCTTTAAAGAGCACAAAACCAGAGGGACCTTCCAGAGAAATCCTTGTAGGGGCTGGGAAGGTCTAATTAGTTTCTATATTTGAGCAATGTAAAAGTTTATCTTGAAGCCTCCTGTATTTTTTAAATATGACATCAATGTCTTCAGCTTGGCTTTGATTGTCCTTAACGACCAGGTTTTATTATTATTCTTTTTTTTAAACTCTTTCAAGAAAATAAAAGGGGAATATTTACTCAAGGCATAAAAATACCTCTGAATTCTGATGGCTTTGGCAGAGAAGTGGTGGCCCCGTTGCTTTTCCGTGTGATAAATCCTCCTGCTGCCGTGCTGCTCCCACCCCAGATCCAAGGATTGTTTAATTTTCAGCTCGATTTTGAAAACCCAAAATGTTTGGAGCCCAGTTAACGTCGTATTAATTTTCTAAGGCAGCAAGGCAAAGTGGCTCCTAACATAAATATTTTACCAACCATTTATAAATAGCGTGGCTGCTCAAAAAGAACATCACCGTTGATCAGGAAGCTTTGGAGGCTCCGTGCTCAGTGCCAGAGGGATGGAGGGATTCAGGGTGGGAGATGTCGGCAGCCACTCCGATGTGCTGGAAGCTTTTCAGGGCTGGAATTCTGTTCCTGTTTCCCCCCTATTCTTTGTGTCCTGGAGGTGATTGTGCAGCTGTTGCTGACTGTGGGGAAATCCGTTCTTGACATGATCCCGTCCTTGTCCTGCCTGGATCCTGTCAGCGCTGCTGGAATTGGCACTGAAATAGTGAGGGCACCACAAATCCTTTCTGGGCTCAGTTCTCCAACCCTGACCTGAGGACTCAATGAATTTTTCTCCTGTTAATGTTGGAATTCTCTTTGGATCAGTGGTGGCAGTTGTCTCCATTCCATACCCACCCTGGGACCTTCCATGTGCCAAGAGATGGGATGGAGGTATGGAAAGAACTGGAGGAGGAGACACAGGGAGGGAAAGACTTTACAAAATTCACTTTTAAATGAGTGAAAACAGCATTACCCAAACCCTGGCCCTTTGTGGGGAGGATAATCCCCCTTTCAGATGTTAACGGGAAGGAATTAAAACAAGGATTTGGCTGTTCTCTCTTCAGAGCAGGAACAGTAATTCTGTAAGTACATCTTGGGAAGGTTTCCAAAGCATTGGGAAGGGACAGTAATAAAACTGGACAGGTACCTTGGAGAGCAGGAACGGGAGGCAATGGCCAAGGGCCTGCATGGACCTGGCCCTGCATCCTACTCCTGCCTCTGGAGCAGGGCAAGGGAGAGAGGTGGAAAATGATAACGGGAAAAGGCATGGGATGGGATGGGATGGGATGGGATGGGATGGGATGGGATGGGATGGGATCAGGTGGGACAGGATGGATGGGATTAAATTGGGAAGCCTCTTTACCAAGCTCAGCTCTGTGTGGGCCTCTGGAAGTGGTGGTGTGGAATGTGCAGCAGAGGCAGGAGCACAGCAGAAGGAATGGGTCAGAGCCTTTGGAGTTTGACTTGGATCAAAGAAGCCAAATGCCTGTCCCTGACCCTTGCAGTACTGCCCTTCAGCTGGAGGCCAAGCTGATAATTACCTCCCTTAGGAAAATTTGCCAGGGAGGCAGAGCTATTTCCTCCTCAGATTGTGGGATTTTATGGCTGTTTGCACAATTCCTGGATCACGTCAGCCAGGAGCAAGCTGGGAAGAGATCCCCACCTTTCTGGGAACACGTGGGAAAAGCAAACACAAAGATATGACCTTCCCTCGCTGCATGGACAGCTCCTGCCTGTGGAGAGCTTGGGTTTCACCCAGGGCAATCAGGGCAATTTCCCTGCCTTCCATCCCCATCCCTCCTTCTGTGGGATATTTCCCTTCCCAGACTTGGTGACGTGTCCTTGCCATCAGTGGGTTCACATGGATGGTCTGGCACAGGAGGAATTTTAGGAGCCAAGCCGCTTCCTGCCTGTGGAAGCAGCATCGGGAGGAAGATGTCAGCCAGTGACGGGAAGCACCACGAGTGTGGTCGGCAGTATCCAGGGATCCCGGGATGTAAACACCAAACACACACAGGGCTGCCAGAGGAGAGGGGATGGAATGAATAGGGCAGGCTCCATGCCAGCTTCCCGGTGGCACATGGAGTCAGGGGCTGGCACAGGGTTTGGGGGGACAGGGAATGCCTGAGGTGTTTGGGGAACTCTGGGGGATTGTGGTTTGGGTCTCCCAGGTTCCCCAGCCTTACTGGGGGGGGGCAGAGGATCCATGCAAAACTTCCTGCCAAAATGCTGGCAGCCCTCTGGGCTCCTCCTGGAATGTGGCAGCAGCTCCATCCCGAGCAGCTGGGGCAGGACTGAGTTCCTGCAGCCCAACAATAGCAGAGCTCAGGCCAGCCCTCAGCTCCTGGGGCTCTTTGCCACCCCGCTGTCCCCGGACATGCCAGGGATGCTGGGACACCAATCCAAGCCTGGATGTTTCCTGCATCCTCCCCTCCTGTCCCCACAGCCTGTCTTGTCTGTATCCGATGCTCCAGCAAGAATTAATAGAGTTGCAACATCTGACGTCTCAAAGGAATCCCCTGTTGGGAAAAAGCTGCTCCGGGAGGTGGTGGTGGAATGGCTCATCCCTTCCACCACGGCATTCCCGGCTGCTCCCGGTGCAAGCCCGGGGCGTCACGGGGCTCCTGGATTTCAACCTGAATTCCAGGGGTTTGGGGGTGCACCGCATCCGCCCGTTTGAGCATTTAATGGGGTTTTACTCCGGGTAGTTTTACAACTTTAATGCACTTAGCACTAATTTGGGGAAGTTTAATGCCAAACACATAAATGTTGGATGGGAGACGGCCGAGGTGTTTTACGGCCTCTGGGAATTACCCAAAGTATGTGGGGCTCGTTTTGGCTTCTGATATCACTCAGCACAAAATTCCCGGTGCTTGGCTGGGTGCCAGGCTCTGGGGCTGATGGATGGCGGTGGCACTCTCGGAGCGGTGACCGTGGCCATACATAACCCCCAGAGCCAGGCAAGGGCTCAAAGCCTCATTAAAGCCTTCCCTAATCTGGCAGGATCAGATTTGCCTGGTGCGCTCGGAGCCGCTCCCTCTCCCAGCCTCTGGTTTGTGTGGTCGCCTCAGTTCATGTTGTGGGGAAAGTGGAGACGGCCTCGGTGCAAGGAAAACACCCCGGGAGGCTGGGAGGGGGAACCCGCTGGGAAAACAGAGCAGGAGGTGATGGAGCAGGAACCAGCCCAGCCAGCACCGTGTCTCTGCCCGTCCCGTCACACCTCTTCCATCTCCAGGAGCCCATTCCTCTGCATCCCGTGGTCTGGAGCATGGAAATGCCTGTTTTCCACATGGCAGCGTCTCCTGTGGAGTGAGGAATTGCTCTGCTCTCAGAGTTAAGGCCAAAGTCAGGATAAATTTGTTGAGTCCTGGATGCAGTGAGCCTGGAGCAACAGGGAGACCAGGAGAATAAATCCGGTGGGGTGAAAAAGGATCCTTTCCCCAAAAGCCTGGGGCAGGAGGGTGGACACGCAGTTGCCATGTCCTCTGGAGGGGTTTTGAAGGACTGTGGAAAAGGATTTGGCTGTGGGTTTGAGCCCAGCCTCACTCCCCAGGCTCTGAAATCAGCCTCATTTGTAACAACCCTTTCATGGGACAGCCAGTGGGGACAAGGATGGCTTGGAAAAAGAGACTCCCAGTGAACATCCTGGTGGATGCCCAGGTGTGGATGCCAAGAGGAGAGGGAACTGTTGTGTCTGGATAATGTCCTGGGAGCAGGCACTTCTCCAGCGTGCAGGATGCTCCTCTCTCCTGGGGAAGGGGAAAACCTTCAGCCCTTCCTCCATGCAGGAGGGATCAGATGCTCCCTGGGAGCTATGCCACATCCCTCACAGCTCACCCTGGGCACAGGGAATGAGCAGGGGAAGTGCCATCTACAGCTGAGGAAGAAACTACATCCCAAAACATTGGTTTCTTGTTTAGTCCTTTAATTTAGCAAACAGGCTGCTCATTCCCGGGCTGAGCAGGCTGTCCCTTCCCCAGCTAAGCCCAGGGAAGCTGTATGACTGTAGGAGAGCGCTTGGGTGCTCTCCTTGTCCCAGATTCACTTGTTATGAGTCAGAAGAGCCTTTTCCCAGCCTTGTCCTTCAGGTAACTCCTGTGAGTGCTGCCTACTGAGCAGGCTCCAAGCATTAACTTGTCAGTCATGTCCAGTCTGTCATTCTGCTTCCAGGATTTGGGTTGAGCTGAGCCAAAGGCATTCAATGCCTTATCCAGGGCCAGCAGTGAAACCATCTGGGTCACTTGGGCTACCAATTCCCAGCCCTGAGCTTCCTGCAGGGAGATGTGGCAGATCCCACTGCCAAGGCTGGGATAACAAACTGGGAAGCAGTCTGGGAAAGATGGCGACTGAGGTGGGAGTGGGGAGACTGAGCAGGAGGAGGAGGAAGGGAAGAAGGTTGGGGTTAGAGCTGATTTAATGTCAGTAGGCCGTAGATGCTTCATTGCACCCTCCTGTCTGCCTGGGGCTTCCAAGGGATGGTCCAGGTGGAGCCTCAGGAGCTCCATGTGATTCCAGCAGCTCAGCAGGGACAGGGACAGGGGATGGGATGGCATGGAATGGGTCATGTACCATCCCCACCTCACTGGGAGCTGGCACTGGGCGTGTCAGCCGGATCCCTGTGCTGCTCCTGACATTGAAACCAGACTTCCCCACCTTTCCTTTTGCCCCAGGTGGAACCTGCTGCTTTATCATCACAGGCCAAGGGGCAGATCAGCCCCACAGCTCTGGTGGAGCAGTTGGGAGCTGTTGCCCCCACACAGCCTGGTTAATCCGGTTATCCTATAACCAAAGAGCTTATCTGCTCCTGGAGCTCAGCCAGCGACTTCTGCTTCCTCAGCGCACAGCCCTGGGCAAGGCATGGCCCTGCAGTGTGCAGTGACCCCAGCACAGCGTGTATGAGCCATCCTGGCACTGATTCCATCAGGACACATCCCAGACACTCGGCCAGGTGGGGAGACTTCGCTGTTCCCAGGCAGCCCTGCCGAATTCCACTGGAGCAGCCAAGCTCACCGTGCACCCTGAGCTGTGCTCACCAGAACTGCTGCCTCAGCTCCCACCCCTGCTCCTCAGCTCCACTGGCAGTCCAGGCATGTCCTGGCATCTTTCCTGCAGGCAGGATTTGCTCCCTTTCTCACTGGAGGAGAGGAACAAACTGGCAAACTCTTCCAGCCCTGGTTCTGCAGAGCCACTTGTGCTTGGAGAAGGTTTCAAACCCATTGCTTGGAGAAGGTTTTAAACCCATTGCATGGGCTGTGCTCTGCCTGGGGAATTCCCTCACAGCCCTGCTAATCCTTCCTTTAATTTTATGCCTTTTCTTCTGTTGTCTCTTTTAATTACTTAAAAACCACCCCAAAATGAAATTGCATCAAATAAATTCATGCTCCCAGGAGAGCCCCAAGAAGCTGCAGGAGGTTCAGAGGGAATACAGACAATGTCTCTGGGATGCTCTGGGAGCTTTGGCAGGAGGTGCACAGGAGTCTCAGGGCTCATATTCCATTTCCTTCCATCTGGGAATCTAATTTAGGGTCTCCTGGTTGGGATGGGGAGGAGGAGGGTGAGCTGGGAGTGCCTTCTTTTGGTCTGCTGTGGCACAGGCATGAGGGGTTGATCTGAGGGAGACCCTCTGCCTGCTGGGAGCTGGAAGAAGGAAAAAAACATGGAAAATCTATGGCAGGGCACAGCTGGGCCCCGTGGCAGGCACACTTTGCTCCATGTCCAAGCACAAACCCCATGGGTGCACAGACCCCGCTGCTTCAAGGCCATCGAGAGCTGCCTTGGCACCTCTGGAGCAAACCCCCCCCCCCCCCCCCCCCGTCCTCAGCAGCAGGAAAGTTTTTTCCTTTGTTTTCACTCAACAAAAGCCTTGCCCTTCTTGCTCCACCACTGGCTGTGACTCAGAGCTGTGCAAGAGGCAGCAGGAGAGGCTAGGAGGCTGCTGGACCTGCCATGACCAGCCCAGGGCACACAGGGACCTGCCTGCTGCCAGACCAGCCCCAGGAGCTGCCCACAGACAGGGCAGCCCCAGGCAGATGTTGGGGATGGCACAGGACCCTGCAGCATCCAGGCTGCTCGCCCTTGTGTGCCTCCCTGCCTTTCCTAAAGTGCTGCTTTGGGGCTGCCACTGTCACAGTGTCCCTGTCTCATGTCCTTGATGGCACTTCTGCCTGTCCCCTTGGATGTGGGAACCCCCAGTATGTCCCAGCAGCTGAAGCTGAGCAGGGATCTGTGCATTGGCTGTGTCCCCGTGGGGCTGTCCTGGCAGGGGGGTCCCTGCTCCAGGGGTGTCCCCATCCCTTGGAGAGCCCTCCCCACCTGGCCAGTGCCGTGACAAGGACCAGGAGTGCTCAGACAGTCCTCCTGCAGGGCTGGCAGATAGCTCCCGCTCCGTGCGCTGAGCAGAATGCTAAAGCAGCCCTGGGATCCATCCATCCATCCATCCATCCATCCATCCATCCATCCATCCATCCATCCATCCATCCATCCATCCATCCATCCATCCCTGCAGGAGGGAGCACCTGCAGGACCACCCCCCACACCACAAACCCCACAGAGCTCTGGGGTTGCCTCTGGGGCACAGGAAAACCAGCAGAGCTCCAGTAAAACCCAACCTTGGGCAGCAGTGAGGGGAGCAGGGACAGCCCTGCTGCCAGCTCCAGCATTCCCATGCCACCTGCATATGAATGAAGGGAAAATAGGACATCAATGACTCCGGGCAGGGATGGAAATGGCTCTGGGAGGGCCACCCAGGTGCAGGTTGCTCACATTCTGCTCAGGTGAGGGTTCCCATGGTCAGAAGAGGAGAGAAGCCCAAGCTGTTTAGAAGCTGCTGCTGTTTAAGCAGTAGATAAACGAAAATGTAATATTCTAGAGGAAATTATTAAGATCAAGAAACAAAACCTGAAACATGTTTAGTATGACTTCCAACTGTACATAAGAGGTAGCAACTTGAGAGAGTTGTGAGCAGGTGTAAATACCTATTAAACTGGTTTGGTTGTTTTTTGTTTTTTTTTTTTTGCTCAGGTGAGCAAAATGTAAATTGGAAAGGTCCAAAGTTCCAGCCCAGCTTGCTGCTGCTCCGAATGCTGCGGGAACGCGAGGTGACAGCAGGGAAATGGCCACCAAATAAGGTGACAGCAGGGAAATGGCCACCAAACGTCCCCCTAGTGCCACCCCCTGGGACACAGGACAAAGTAGGGAAAGCCCCAGCCTGCTGGGCAGGGAGAGCTGCCCCAAAACAGGGACACATCCCATCGGGAGAGGGGACAGAGCCAGGAGGGAGGGACAGAGCCAGGAGGGGAGTGGGACAATCAATGCAGGATGTGACACTGCACACCCTGACCCCACTGCTGCTCAAACACTGCAGGCCACAGGTCCTTGTCATTCCCACATCTCACCGGGCTCAGGGTCAGGTTCACAGCAAAGGTGAAGCCAGGGAGCCCTGACAGCTCTTTATTCAATCCCTGGGAGAGGGAGGAGTTCAAAACTTCACATTTCACCTGAGCAAAAAAACTGGAAAAACTGTCATTTAATAAATAATGGAATTTTCTTTTAAAAAATCTCACTCACAAAGCTTGGAAGTGTTTTTTGAAGCATTTTGGTTTGATTTTGATGTTTCAACTCAGAGGAAAAATGCTAAAACTGAACTGGGACCCCTGGACTTTGCAGTGTTTTCATAATTA
Organism: Ammospiza caudacuta; assembly: GCF_027887145.1. Lineage (NCBI taxonomy): Eukaryota > Metazoa > Chordata > Aves > Passeriformes > Passerellidae > Ammospiza > Ammospiza caudacuta. The sequence continues at coordinate 14,603,879 of NC_080606.1, read as the reverse complement.
TTCACCAAACACGTCGATGAAATATAAATGTTTCCACAAAGCCCTTCGAGTGTGTGGAATCAGCATTTCCTGACTCCAGCATTCCACTGGAAAGTGTTTGGTCACCTCTCAAAAATGCCTCCTCTGAGCTGACCGTACCCACCCTGCCCCTGCTGTCCTTCCCTTGGAGCTCCCAGGCTCTGCTCCCACCCCAGCTCTGTGCAGAGAATACTGGATGGGGGGCAAGGAAATATTGCAGAAGCTCAGGTGGATCATTTGAATTTCCTTCCCTGCTAGGAAGCAGGAGGCTGGGGGCTGTTGCCAAGCTGGAGACCCCTTGTCTTGCCCAGCCACTCCTTCCCAGGCTCTCCCAGGATTCCAGTGCTGCGTTTATGGGATCCCATAAAGTGTTGGATCAGACCAGGAGACTTCTCCACTCCACAGGGACATCAGAGTGGGACATCAGGGGGTCAGAGGGATGAACCCTCCTTGCTCCAGGTACCTCAGATCTGGGGCAGCAGCCAGCAGTGCCACCTCCACGGCTTCCTCAGCTCAGCCAGGATTTGGGAATCTCCCTGATGGGGGTGAGCTCAGAGATGCCACAACATTTTCTCTCCCTCCAGAGACCTCTCAGCCTCTTTACCTGGACTGTTCCTGTTTTTGGGGTGCTTTTGAAAGGCCATGCTACCACAGAGGGATGCAGCAGCAGGATCCAGATGTTTGGCTCCCTGTGTTGCTGAGGGGACACAGAGGGAATTGAGGAGCTGAGTGGAGGGGAATATGCTGAGAGATGGATGGGATGCATGAGAGCCTCCATGGAGCTCTTTGGGAAGGAGGTGCAGAATCCTGAGCTCTGCAGGCTCCTGGCTCTTCCCAGGGCTCTGCAGCCCCTTTGATCCAGTGGAGTGCAAAGTCCTGGGCTCTGCAGGCTCCTGGCTCTTCCCAGGGCTCTGCAGCCCCTCTGATCCAGTTGGGGGGCAGAGTCCTGAGCTCTGCAGGCTCCAGGCTCTTCCCGGGGCTCTGCAGCCCCCCTGGCCCCCCATGCCAGCCCTGTGGCTGCTCCCAGTGCTGGGACCATGAGCTCTGGCAGCCGGGAGCGAGCGCTGGCACAGGGAGCCAGGCCATCTCACCTCTGGTGATTAATTATCCCCTGAGCCTGCCGCCTCCTTCACCTCCAGCCATAATTCAAAGGTTCTTAAAAAAGCCGTGTTTTTCTTCTCCCTGTACCATTTAATTAGTTACACATGTCCCCGGGACGAGTTTTGTGGGGTTTTTTTGTCGGATTTTTTTTTTCTAAATGGAGCATTTGGAAAATTAAAAGAAAAGGTGATAAGGCTCCCTCATTCCCTCACGCCCTCTGCTCCCAGCTCCTGGAGTGTTGGAACTTTCATTCCTGGGGATGGATTGGGGCACCCAAAGGGGCACTGGGAGGTTTGCCCAGGGGGAGCAGCCCCTGATCTCTGCCCTGTGTCCTCCTCGAGGGGCTGGAGGGATGGTGGGTGCTTGCTCCCGGCAGGAAGAGCCCAGGAGAAGCTGCCCACACCCTGCTGCCCACACTCCATTTGTGCCCACTGCCTGGGGCAATGCCAGGTAAAGCTGCCCATGAGCATTCCCATAAGCTGCTCCTTCCCCACCTGCACCCACCTTCCTTGGGAAAAAAAGGAGAAAATCCCAAACCCACCTGAAAGGAGGAAATTTTGGAGCTATCTGGCCCAGTCCTCCTGTGGGTGATGCCAGCTCTTTTCCCTGGTTTTCCACACTGCAGCAGAATCCAACACTGCTCCAGGTGAAAAGGAGGGGTCCTGTTTCCTGTTTATATAAATAAATACCTGAATTCCTATAAATATCTCCATATATAGAGATATCTCCTCCTGTGCATGACTCCCCTAAGTCCTTACGGCTTCAGTGGATTTCTTGCTGAAGATCAACAGAGAATTCCAGGATGGTTTGGGTTGGAAGGATCTTAAAGCCCATCTCAAGGAGGGCAGGACCTGCCAACAGCCCTGCTGGAGTCCCTTCAGCTCCAGCTTGGCCATCCTTGGCCATCCCCAGGAAAAGGGACCCTGGTGTGTCAGGGGCTGTGTCTGCTCCCCCACATCCTGGCTGAGGAGTTTGGAGCCAGCCCAGGCTGTGCTTGTTCAGGATATGCTGTTCCCTGTCAGAGCTCCAACGCTTTCGTTTCCACCCAAAAGCCCAAGACAAAACACAAGAGGGGAAAGCTCAGGCAGCCTCAGCCCAGCCCCGGAGCGGGTGCTGTGAATTCATCCGCAGTGAAATCTGTGTTTGGAGATAAGTGCAGGAATCCAGCCTGGGATGAGGGCTTTGCAAAGCCCCTGCCAGGAAATGTTTGCTTTAAAGGGGAAAAGTGCCCAGCCCAGCTGTCTCATCCCCATTGCTACCACGACCAGCCTGTGCCCAGTGTCCTGCACTGGCATTTGGCACAGGGGACAGTGGCTAGCTCGTGCCATAGCCCCCCTGCTGCCCTCTGCAGTGTGGGGGGGTTCCAGGCTGTGCCAGGTCTCCCCCAGACTGGATGACCCCAGAGCTGCATCACTGAGTCTCTCCTGGAATCTCATGGGTCCCATCCTGGTGGGATGTGGTGGGAGAGGTTTCAGCTCCTCATTGATTCCTTGAGGCACTCCCAAATCCACCTGGGCCTCCACCCTGGAAAAACCATGGGGGGATGAGCCCTGAGCCGTGCCCCCTTCCCAGTGAGCTGGAGAGGAATCCTTGCTGGAACCCACCCAGTCCTGCTCGGAGCTCTGCCCACACCACGCTGCACATCCCTCACCTGCCTGCAGTGGGAGAGAGGAAAGAAAAGGACAGGGAGAGACAGGTCCCCAGGAAATGAGGAATTATGGTCACTTGTGACAAGTGCGAGGGACTCGCAGAGACCTCCGGGTTTTACGAGCGACGTTTGAGGCTTGACTGGCTGCTTAAACACAGCTCAGCTAATCCCAGCGCAGCATATCCAGCTCAAATTGGAAAAGGTTTAGTGGGAAGACAAGGGGAAAATGAGAGCATAAAACATATTTTACATCGTGTCAGAGGAATATGTAATTTACAGTAAAAGGCTGTTAAACAAACACCAGAGGCGGCCACGGGAGCGGGGATGGAGCAGAGGAGCTGCAGAGGAGCTGCTCCCTTTGGGCAGCAACAGGGACGTGCTCCAAGAAGAATGGAGAAGGGATCAGCTGAAGTGGCATTTCTGCTCCGTTCCAAGGACATCCTGGCAGTGGGACAGCTGCACATGGCAGTGCCAGGGCAGGGACAGAGCACATCATCCCTGTGGTGAGGCAGCACAGGAGGAGAATTCCCAGGGCTCTGCATTTCACTTGTAAAACTTCAGGGCTCAAATTGTCTCCTTCTCCCCCTGCTCCCTGGAGGGAAGCTCCTCGATTTAAGCCCCATTCCAAAGCCCTCCTTGCTGGGCTGTGTCTCTGCCTCAGCCCCTCCTGTGGCACCCCAGCTGGGGAATGGCTCCCCACTGCCACAGGACAGGGTTAGATGGGATATTAGGAGGAAAAATTCACCACCTATGAGGGTGGTGAAGCCTTGGCATAGATTACCCAGAGCAGCTGTGGCTGCCCCATCCCTGGAAGCATTCAAGGCCAGGTTGGAGTAACCTGGGAGAGTGGGAGGCGTCTCTGCCCATGGCAGCGGGTGGCACTGGATGGGCCTCAACCTTCCAACCCAAAGCATTCCATGGTTCTGTGGCACATGAGAGAGAGTCCAGGCAGGCACAGGCTGTGCCAAGTATGTGCATCCCTTGGGATCAGCCCAGAGCAGCAGCTCCTGCAGCTGCTCCCTCTCACCTGCCCGTGGGAGGAGACAGAAACCAGCCCAGGTGGGAGCAGCCTTTGCTGCAGGGGCTCTGGGGAGCTGCATTTCCTGCAGAAAGGAGCTTCCTTCTCCATCCTCCTCCATTAGCATTGCTGACGAGAAGTGTCAGGTCCTGGCTGGAAGAAGAGCAGCTCTGGCAGGATAATGAGCAGCCACAGGCCAGGCTGGGCTCCTGGAGGCTGTAGGAGCTTGGGGGTGATCCTGCTTCCCTTCCTTGGCTGCCCTGCCCTGTCCCTGCCAGGTGTTCCTGTGCTGGTGCCAACCCCTCGTCACCTCCCTGCCACGACCCTTTTCCAGCAGCGAGGCACAATTAGGAAGCTGCTTTTTCCCTGCTGTGTCCAGCAGCTGCTTCCCTCCACTCTGCTGGCTCTGACCTTCCTCTTCTCCTCTGCCTCCCAGCAGCCCAAGGAACGCACCGGGAATGGACAGAGTAGAATTGTCATTCCTGGGGACACTGTGTCTCCATCCCCACCCCTCAGCCCCAGCCAGGGGTGGCACTGGGGGGTCAGACAAGACACCCCCCTGGCTGACACAGCCATGTGGTGCCTCTGTGGCTTCCTGCCTGGAGAAATTCCTGCTTTCCTTCACCAAGGGCTCCGTCCTGGCTCTCCCCAGCAGCCGCAGGCTACCAGGAAATTTATTAGACTTGTAAAACTTCAGGGCTCAAATCTAATTGTCTCCTTCTCCCCCTGCTCCCTGGAGGGAAGCTCCTTGATTTAAGCCCCAATTCCAAGCCCAGCCGGCGTGTCAGCACTCCGAGTTCAATGTCAAATGAGCCATTTGTGCCAGGGCCAAGGGATAATTACAGTTCCTGTGGGTCAGGGACCTGCAGCAGCTCCTGTCCTGACAGAGGGGCGCCATGCCTTGTTTGGGGACACCAGTCCAGCTCACTGGAGCTGGCTGGGACAGAGCTGAGGCATCCCAGTTCACCAAGGCAGCAGGAATATGGTGTTTGTTCCACAGCACAAGAAACCCCTGCAGATAAACTCAACTCCTCTGCCATGGGCTCTGCCCAGCCCCAAAATTTGTTGAGGGTCAGAAATATCTGTTCGGGGACTGAGGTTGGATTAATGGCATGAGGGCTTCCAGCACAGCTGGGTTTGCTCAGCCACAAAAAGCAGCACCTGATGGGTGGGAAATGGAGCTGGGTGGAGACAAAAGGTGGTTCAGAAATGAAAGAGCTGAAGGCTTGTGCTGGGATTTACCCCCAGCCAGGGACTCAGCCCCACTCAGCTCATCAACCCGTGATGCAGGGCTGGCCCTTCCTCTGAGTCTTTTGGGGAACAAGGACACCCCTGTGCTTGGGTGAAGGCTGCCTGTGGAAGTGAGGGCTGGGAGTCCAGGGAAGCGAGGGCTGGGATGGCTCCTGCATTGGGGATGTTTTGAGCTGGACCAAAACTGGTGAAGCCAAGGAGGAAGGGATGTTCCACTGCAGGCTTGGGGATGATCCAGGTGCTTTTGCCTCTGTAATTCCCTGCAGAACTCCTGTACAGTGCCATTGCCGAGCCTGTTGTGCCTCACCGAGCAGTAATGGGACCCTGCTTCCAGCCCTTCCTGCCCTGTGTCCCCACAGAGAATGAGGCTTTTTGTGGGGCTGAGTGCCTTTGTCTGATCCCATGACTGGAAAACCACCCTGAGCTCCCTAAATCCCTTCAGCCTTTCCCATGGCTTCACACAGGTTGTTTAATTGGGCAGTTCTGTGCTTATCTGGGGGTTATCCTGGCTGGGATAGGGCTCCATGGCAGGCTGCAATCCCAAACTCTCTGTCACCAGCTCCACCAGCCACAGCCACCAAGGGTTTGTTGCCTGAAGCAGCTTTATTCCAGCAAATTATAAACTCTGCTTGGGACCCAACTTTTCCATTCCTCAGCTTTCCCTGAGCGTTGCTGTCTATGGCAGAGCCACTGGGCTGAGCACATTCCTTCCCTGCACTTCCCATCCCCATTCCAGCTTGGAGAGGGTGGGATGATGCCATGGGGGTGCTGCAGGGCAAGAGCACCATCCCTGGAAGAGTCCAAGGCCAGGTTGGATGGGGCTGGGAGTAACCTGGGGTAGTGAAAAATGCCCCTGCCTGTGGCAAGGAGGGGAATGAAAATGGGCTTTAAGGTCTTTTTCAACCCAAACAATTCCATGATTCCCAAAAGCTGATGTTGAGCCCAGGGAATGTGTCTGATGCTCTCGAGGGCTCAGACCTTGCCCCACTGAAGGATCCCAGGTGGTGTGTGAACTTGCAGCCTTCCCTGGCTCCCGATTTCCTGGGCCTCGCAAGCTGCTCCCCAGAAATTTGCAAATCAAGAAAGGAAGTTAAAATTCCGTCTCCAGAAATAGCTGATTCCTGGGTTTGCAGCTTGTCTGGGAGCTGCTGGCAATTTTGTCATTTGTAGTTGGGAGAAGGGAGGGGGAAAAAAGAAAAGGGAGAAATAAGAAAATGCAAAATCTGATGAGGATAGAAAGAAGCCTGGATGGAGCCAGGAATTACAGGAGGAGCCCAGAAGATGCTTGGAGGTGTCCAACACCCTCTGAGCCATGGTCCCCAGGCACTGTGCCATGGAGGGAGGTGACAACAGCCCCTTTCTGGACAGCTCTGCTGTGCCAATCCATCACAGTGCCTCTCATCCAGAGAAATGAATGGATACAGCACCGGGAGTGGATCAGGGGAGATTTATGGGGAGGGATTAAAAGAACTAAATATCCAGAGCTGGGTGGGGAGATGTTTAAAGGAAAGGGCGCGTGTGTGCAGGCAGGGAGTGAAAAGTGTAATAACACTCTATAAATATTTGAAGGTGGAGGCACCAGCAGCAGATTGATTTATTTGTGGCTGTGGAAATGAGATGAGGCTATGGAAGAGGGATGGGAGAAGCCAGAGCAGTTTCCCTGAAGAAAGAGCACGGATCCCATCACCTGGGGGCAGGTGGGGGTGCTCAGAGGACACAGGGAATGTGGCACGCCTGATTTGGGCTGAGTGGCCCCTGGTGCTCCAGTTCAGAGCACGATGCTGGTGGAGACGGTCTGGAACCTGTCAACTCCATCAAACTCAGCTCCGTGAGCTTTTTCCATTCATCTCTTCCCCAACAGCACCCAACAACGCCTGAACTGTTCCTCCTCCTCCTCCTTCTTCTCCTCCTCCTCCTCCTCTCCCCCCGCTCCCAGCCCCTCGTGCTGCCAAGCTGTTCATGTGTAAGGAGAACATCTTGGGCAGGACGAGTCTTTCCCGCTTTGCTGGCGGCCCCCCGGCCCCCTCCCAGCTTGGTGTCACGTTGTCCCTGCCGAGTGTGCCACGCTGGGTGGCAGAGCCTGGCTGGCATCGGCGCCGCCGCGAATGCGACAGATGGGAGCGAGGAAGGCTCGCTCTGCCTGTGCCAGGGTGAAAATGGCTCAGCTGCAAATGAATATTTCCAGAAACCTCTCCTTTCCCTGCTTTATAATTACGAGCAGATTTTTCTTGGGGATAAAAGGGAGGCTGGTTTCAAAAAAGAACTGACCCTGTGTGGGAAGAACGGTTTTCTTCTTGGAAAAATTATGGTGCCTTGAGCGAGTTTAACTCTTCTGCTTCCTCCAGGCAGGAGAGGATTCTCTGTGTCCAAATTCCCATCAGTCAGCTCCAAGCCTGAGGCTTGGCTCCGGAAACCTCCCAGCACAGGAACAAGAGGCTGTTTTAAACCAGCTAGTTCCTCTTTCAGGCTCTGTGTGGGGGGCTGTGACCCCATGGGAAGCCCTTCCTTGGAAGCTCTTGGAGCATCTGTGGCAGGAGGGACCCCACACATGAAGGTCTCTGGGAGGCACTGGTGGGAGATGGGACATGGTGCTGTTGCCTGGTGATGTCTGTGGGGGTCCCTGCTCTGCTCTGTGGTACCCACCAGGGCTATTCCATGAGGAATTCCAGCTGGGGAGACTACTCTGGGTTGGATTTGTGAATTGAAACCCAACCTGGAATTCTCTGAAAGGCATCTGGTGCTGCCCCAGTAGGGGCTGGGCTGAGCACTGGGCTCCATCCCTCCTCTGGGATCTTCTGCCAATGCTCATTCCATGGGGATGGAGGGAGGGAAGGCAGCTGGGAATGAGCTGAGAGGCACCCATGGTGACATCACACATGTCCATGGTCACATCACACACATCCATGTCACATGAAACGTGCCCATAGTCACATCACAGAATTCCATGTGATATCATATGTGTCCATGATGACATCACGCACATCCATGGTGACATCACAGATGCCCATGGTCACGTCACAGATGTTCACAGCCAGGCCAAACATGTCCATGTCCCATCACACAATTCTATATTGCACAATTCCATGGTCATATCACACAATTCCATCGTCATATCACAAAATTCCATGGTCACATCAAAGATATCCATGATGACATCAAAGATGTCCGTGGTCACACCATGGGGTGTCCATCCCATCCTCACCATGCTCATCATCAGAACATTGTGGCCACGCATGACCAGCCTCCCACAAGCCGGGAACTCTGGGACACAGGATCCCCTTCCCCATATCCAAACCGCCTCCACCATGTCAGGAACACCTTGGGAAATTCACCGACAGACGCGAGAGGCAAAGGGGTCCTTAGAAGTTTTCCCCAGCATGAGGGAAGCTCTTGAAGTTGATTCCTAGAACAGGCACCTTATTAGGGAGCGTCGGGGCGAACTTTGAACAGCTCTTACACGGAAACAGATCTGCCTCTCGAGCAGCAGTTTGCTGTGTTCCTTTTGATAACGATAATGATCTTACATTGCGGCGCTGCCTTTCATCTCGCCCGATCTTAATGAGCTTTACAGACAAATGTGCAAGCGATACGGGCAGATCCATTCTCTGACAATGCCAGTGCTGGATGTGGCAGGTGTCTGGGAATCAGCCCGCGCCGGAGCGGGAGGGATGGGGGTTTGTTTTGATTTCTCCTTATTTATTGAGAATGCAGGCAGCATTTTAGAGAAGTGGGATTTGGCAAGCTCGGATTTGGCCAGGACAACAAAGTTGTCTCTCTGTCTTTCCTTTTGGAGCTGTTCCTCTCCTCGATCCATATTTCAGCGGTGGCGGTGCCAGGGAAGGGATCGCTGCCTGGTGTGGAGCTCACAGCTCCGGGGCTCTGCCGAGTGTTTCATGTGCTTCAGAGGTGCCAGGAGGAGGGAGATGTGCCAGAATAGCCCATGGCCCGTGCCCACAGAGCTCAGCTGGGCTTGGACTGGGGTGCTGCATCCATCACAGCCTCTCCCTGCAGCTCTACTCCAAGGTTTTTCTCCCTGTTTCTCACCCATGTCCCAAACAATGGGGTGGGACCTGGTCCCTCATCCAGCAGGATATTTCTAGCCACTGCTGTGTTTAAGGGCAGAAGTATCACCTTGAAGGCTGGGCTCTGTGTCCCCAGAGCCTCATCTGTTCCCAATCCATCAGGCCAAATTTAGTGTTGTCATGAGGAGCAGTCCCCCAGCACAGCACATCTCCTGCATCTCCCCCACCTCCTCCATCCCGTCCATCTCCTCCATCTCCTCCATCTCCTCCCCATCCCTGAGGGCACTGCTCTGTTCCTTCCCATAGCAGCCAGCTCAGGAGCCACCTTTCAGTGGAGAGGAAGGGGCAGGAGATGGGAGCATCCCAATGCCCCCAGGTTCTGTTTTGAGACAATATTCTGCCTAATGATCCCAGGCCAAAGGGAAAACTGCTGCTGCTGCTGCTCAGGTGTTGCTGGAGTCTCTTGCCTTCCCCATGCATAAGGCTGGAATCCTCCTCCTCCTCATTTAGGGTTTTCCCAGGGAATAGCTGTCCCCCCATCCCAGCACCCAGCCAGGGTTGTGTGTGGGTGGTGCTGTCCCTCCCCTCCTGGGACATCCCTGCTCGTTCAGGATGTGCCCCACTCCTTTTGACCCTTTTGGCCCTTTGGTTCACAAATGCTGTTGAAAACCTTTGGGGTTTATGTGGAAGCAAATTCTTTTTCTCTCCTCTGTTTCTCTCCCTCAAAAGAGCCCTTTTATCCTCCTGTATCTCCATTTCCACCTCTTTTTTGGGGGCTGTGGTGGGGTTAACCCTTCCTTTGCTGTCTGGGGTGTGTAAAAATGCTGCTGCTCAGGATATTTAAGGTTAAAAGCAAACCCTTGTGCCCTCCCTCCTGCCAGGGGGAGATTGGTGTGGGACATCCCAGCCCAGAGGTTTTGCTCTCATGTTCACTCCTGAGGTTTTAATTCCCTGGGGAGCAGGGAATTCAGAAATGGGTCTGGGGGAAGATGTTTTGTTGCCAACAAGAATAGCCCTGTGGGGAGATGAGATGAATGCTTGTTTGCTCTAATAAAAATTCATTAGTAAAGCTGATCGACAGCAAAGGACACAAACACTGACTCTCCTGAGTGCTGGTGTGTGATGGGAATGCTGGAGTGGTTATCAGGATTTGTGAATTTGGGAATTGTCCAGTCCACACTGTCAGTTCAGGACTGTTCATGTGGCATTTGTTGTGGCTGCCCCATCCCTGGAAGTGCCCAAGGCCAGGCTGGACAAGTCTTGGACACACCTGGGAGGGTGGAAAGTGTCCCTGCCCATGGCAGGGGTGGGATGAGCTGAGCTTTAAGGCTGTTTCCACACAAAGAGCTCTGGAATTCTGCTCTTGGAAGAGCTGTCCTGACTCTGGAGCTCCCATAGATTTCCCCTGTGTGTGCAGCCATTGCCTCGCCCTGACTAATGGGCAGTGGCACAAAAGGAGGCAGTTTGCAGCAAGGAATTTCAGATTGTCCAAATCCAGTCTGGTGGCCTTGGCTCTCTGCTTGTTTACAATGAGACAATCGATGCTGCCACATTTGTGTTTGGAGCACTGTGAAAAAAGCTGAAATCTCTCCAAACCTGTTTTTCTCAGAGAATTAGAAAACTACAAAAAAAAAAAAAAAAAAAAAAAAAAAAAAGCAGAAGAAAAACTCACAAAAAACCACAAACACAACCAGACTGGGGAGTGTTTTTATCCATGTTAACTTCCATGATCCATGAAGCTCTTCTCTCCTCTATTCCCCCAGTATGAGCATCCCTTGGGGAGGAATAACCGGGGAGTATCTGGTTACATCCCAGGGCTCAGGAGAGGATCCTGCAGCTCCAGAGTGGATCTTTCTTCCCTCTCTCCAGCTCCAGCACAAGGCCTGTGGTGCCAGCATTGAGTTAAATGCCCAATTAGTCCCTCTCACTTCCCAGTTAATGGCTGTGGCTGTTGCTGAGTGGGAGCCTTTGGGATCCATCAGCTCCTCTTTCTCCTCCTCTGCCCAGCTGGCCTGGGCTGGCTTCAGGGATGCTTTTGGGGGCTGCCACTGCTGGAAAACCTGGCCTGAGATCCCTTGGGGATGGGAGTGCTGCGTTTGCCTCCTCCAGGTGATCCACCAGCCCGGGTTTTGGCCGGATGAGGAGGGACAAAGGGAATAATCGGGACAGAACAGCCACAGCCTAAGGACCACGGGCAGGGATGTGAGGATTTCTATGGAATCAGAAATCCTTAAAAGAAACAAAAATCATCCTTTTAAAAAAAAAAAAATAATAGAGGAAAAATTGCCTCCTACCTGATGCCAAGCAATCATCCAGGGGTGAGAGGTTTTCCAGGTGCTGGAAATGTGGGAGATCTCACAACTGATGGGTGCTTCCCATCCCCCCTGCTCCAGCCCCAGCATTCCCTCAGCTCCCTGGGCTTTACATCACACTGCAACACCTGGGAAGTGGGAAGATGCTGAACCCACCTTTCCTCACTTCTTGAGCACGGAAAAGCAGCATCCAACACCTCTTGCAACTTTGTTGGCAGGGAAAAGAACAAGTGCCAGGGAAGTTTTTTGGCTCCTCATTCTCTCTGGCATGGGGGTAGTGCTGGGACTCAGGCTGAACTTGGGCTGAATTCAGCCAAATTCCTTAATCCCTGAAAGTGGGAAAGCCTCCTCTCTGCCTTGGGCTTTGTGGTTGGTGTCTGGATCATGCACGAGAGCTGACCCAGAGTCATCATGCAAGTGAGCATTGTCACCCCAGATGTGCTCATGACATGAGCAGTATGAACTCACAACACGCTGCAGCTGCTGGTTTCATTATTGGAATTGGTGACCTTAAAGGTCTTTTCCAACCTTAACAATTCCATTATTTATAATTCCCCTCTCCCTGCACTTTTAGGGCTTAAAAACCTGATTTTATCTGAGATGTTAATGCCCCCTCCCAGCTCCTCCAGCAGCCAGGTGAATGTCACTGTCCCTGTTTTAGAGGCAGAGGGGCCACTCGGCCTGTGGAGAGCCAATGTCAGAGGCAGGGTCACACCCCGAGAGCCAGTCCGTCCTCTGCTCCCTGCAGCAAGGATTTTTCTCGGAGCAACATCCCCCCTGTGTGAGCTGGGGCCATAAAGAACAAATAAAGTGCTGTGCAAGCCGAAGGAAACGGCATCGTTTAAAATCTGCGCAAGGTTAAAAGGCGCGGGGAGGACACGGAACGTGCGGGTGGATGGCAGATCGCACCCGGGGCTGCCAAACCAGCCAAGTGCACAAGGAGCAGGGAAATGGAGCTCCTCACCTGCCCCAGGAATGTCCCAGGGGATGCAGATCAGCTCCGCGCGTTCCCCAGGGAAGGGAGGGCTGATGGATCGGTTTTTCCAGCGCCAGCCGCGGCCCTGCAGAGCCATCCCGAGCAATTATGCGGGAGTGATGCCCTGCTGGCAGTGACAGCTCCAGCCCCGCTCGCACCGCCCGGCCTGGCATTCCCGGCTGGAGCGCACCGCGCCGCTCCCGGGGCTGAGTCTCCAGGGGCGCACCGCGGGGATTTGGGAGCGTTTAGAGCCGTTTGCTCTCACAGACCCGCAGGCAGGGCCCGGGGCGAGTTGCCTTCCCAAATTAGGCCGCTGTCAGGTTTGGCGGCTGAGGTTTCAGTTCATTTTCTTCCTGGCTCGCTCCGAGCAGCCCCATGCGGATTGCCGGGCCAGGATGCAAAGTGTCTGGGCAGCGCTCGGCCGTGCTCCCTGCTGAGCTGTTAACACTGACTTTCCATGAATATTCAGCGCTGTGAGAGGCGTCCAGGATGCTCCTGCAGTCAAGGCACACTGGATCTTGACTGCCATTGGCTTCCCATGGCTTCTTGGGCAAAGCAGCCTCTGGCTCCCTCGGAGAAATCTTTTTATTTCCCTGCAGCCGAGTGTCTGGGTGAGTAATGGGAGAAGGGAAAAAACATAAAGTCATGGAACGGGTTGTGTTGGAAGTCACCTTTAAAGGTCATCCAGTCTGATCCCTGCTATGGGCAGGGACACCTTCCACTGTCCCAGGTTGCTCCAGGTAATCCCACCTGGCCGTGAACACTTGCAGGGATGGGGCAGCCACAGCTTCTCTGGACAATTCTTCCCCATATCCCATCTCATCCTGCCCTCTGGCAGTGGGAAGCCTTTCCCTGTGTCCTGTCACTCCATGCCCAAAGTCCCTCTGCAGGGCAGCTGGCAGGTATGAGCTCAGGTAAGGCTCCATCCCCAGCAGGATTTGTTTCCCAGTGAGGCTGGGAAGGGCAGCATTTCCCCCAGTCAGTCAGCACTAATCCTGGAGCTGGTTGGAGTGGGGTGTCCATAATGAGCCCCCCAAGATCCTCTGCCCAGGAAGGTCAGCCTGGAACCCCCTGCCCACGTAGAGACCATGGGGGGCTCCTCCCTGCTGTGGCTCTGCTCCCAAAGCCTTTGGTTTGTGCCCAGAGGGAGATCTGGGAGCAGGGAAGGTCCTGAGCAGTGGCTGCTGAGTTTTGCTCCCCAGCCTGTCATTCCCTGGCTTTCCCACCTCAGCCCCACTCCCATTACATGGGAACAGCTGGATGGAACCAAATTTTCACTTGCTCTTGAAGAGCCAGAACGTCCCGTTGCCAGGAAAAACATTTACTGACAAAATAGTCGTGGATCAATTTCCCTTTCATCAGGGCGATGGCGGCAGTGCTGATGGGGATGTTTCCTACCCAAAATTCAGGAATCACTGTCACTAAAAGGGGAACCCAGTGAGTTTCAGGCTGGTCAGGCAGCTGACACCCATCAGCCCCCTGGAAGCAGCCCAGGGTTCACAGGGACAGCCCTTGGCTTGCCCTGGCTCTGGTGGGCTTGGAATGGTTGTTCCTCTGAAAGCAGGGCTTCTGTTCAGTGGTTTGCCTTCAATAAAAGAGCTTTTCCTGTCATTGCAGAGGAATTGCTGCAGGGCCTGGACTCGGGGTCGTTCAGAACTTGGTGCCACGAGCTGCTGAGCTCAGCCTCTGCAGGGTCCTGCCCCAGCCTGGGATTCACCTCAGGAATTTACTGAGCTCTTCTCTCACCAGAGCTGTCTCTTGGTTGGAGATTGACCTCCACCAAGACCTGCTCCTTGTTCCTGCCTGTCCTTCCAAAGGCTCTGCTCCTCTTGCAGAGGCTGGAGCAGGATCTGGGCAGTGATGAGGAGAGGGGCTGTCACATGGACCTACTGAACTGCTGCTTTGGGGAAAAACAGGAATATTCACCCCATCAGTGCTTCCTTTCCTCTGGGACATCCCAGGCTCCCTCAGGGAGAATCATCAAGCTTGGAAAAGCCCTCCAAGGTTATTGACTCCAACCTCTGCCTGATCCCCACCTTGTCACCAGCCCAGAGCACTGAGTGCCACATCCATGGACACCTCCAGGAGTGGGGACTCTACCACAGCCCCGGATAATCTGGAACTCCCTACATTCCCCCTTGACCCCTCTCTCCCTTTTCCCTGCCCTTACACAGAGGCACCCACACACTGACCTTCTCCTGGGTGAATTCTGTGCTATTCCCAGGGTTATTCCTGCTGAGCAGCATTTTTGGCTCTGCTCCTACCAGCCCTAAATCCTCCCACCCCTCTTCCCTCTGGTCTTGGGGTCAGTTGAGCCATGGGGCAGGAGAGTTGTAGGCTCCCAGCTGCTCTGGGAAAGAGCATCCCATGGTTTGGGTGATGTCTGGGTGTCTGCCTGCCTTGCTTCGTGGCCTGGCTGAGGAGCTGCCCCTCTCCAAGGCACTGACTCAGGCAGGGCTGGCATCTCCACAACCACAGGGCACTGGCCTGGGAAGTGAATTTCAGCTCATTAATCCCTGGCCACATTCACCTCCCTCCCTCTCTCCCTCAGCTAGTTTTTCCAGGAGCCTCATCCAAGTGTGATCTGGTCTCTGTGTTTGCAGGGGTTTGGCAAGGACTCCTTGCCCGGGCTCCCTCCCCTTGCCCACTCCTTGCCCTTTCATTTGTTGGGATTTTGCTCTGCTGTCTATTTTTCTCCTCTGTTTTTCCTTAGTTTCCATGTGCCCAGACACACTGGAAGGGAAATTGGCTCCTGTCCCATTCCTGACCCTGCTGTGCAGACGTGGGGGATGAGCACGTTGCTCATCCCTGTCGCAGCTCAGAGGAGGAGGAGGAGGAGACCCAAAATGCATCCCAGAAACCTCCATGTGCATCTCCTGGGGGCACAGCCCCTCCAGCATCAGTCCCCCATGGAATGCAGCCTTCCCTCTGCTCCAGTGGTGTTGGGTCTACCTGGGGAAACCTTGCCCTGCAGAGCCATGTCCAGGCTCCTGAGGTGTAGGAAAAATCCTTCTATCCCCTAAAATTAGGGAATATATTGGCTAGATCTTAATCTGGATTAAACCATGCTCTGAAAGAGGAGGCAAAGCAAAGATAACTCTGGGCAGTGTCTTGATTTCCATGGCAGAAATTCCCAAGGGGATTCTCCCCTCTCTGGTATTGCCTTATTTGTTGGCCAGACAGAGCAGACAAGGAAGAGGATTGGAAAATGGGGTGCTGGAATGCAGAGAGCAGCAGGAATGATGAGCTGGCATCCCAGCTGGGGAGACATGGAGAGCAAGGAGAGTAATTCCAGTGAGTCAAATGCCCTGCCCTGGCCCCAGGCTAAAATCCAGGGACATTGGGAAATGTAAAAGGAAAGGGGAGGGAGGGAGCACCCTCAAACTCAAACAGAATATTCAGTGTTTGCTTTAGGTGATGGCAATTTTCCTTGTCCTCTTCCTCTCCAGAGAAGAATTAAACCTCAGGATGAGAAGTCCAAGCACTTTGGCTAAAAATGCCCGTCCCAGGTAAGTCTGGTCTTAGCTCAAAATTGCAAATAGTTTCCATCTCCCTGGAACTGCTGTTTCCAGTCAATGAGGCTTCACTCCAGTTACACACAGCCCTCAAACTGGTTAAAGGAAGAAAGTCTCCCCCTGCTCTTCCCTGTGCATCCCAGTGCATCCACCCTCCCGGGAAAAGCTGAAGAGGGAAGATTTTTTGTCAAGTTTAAACAATGACTTCTGGGAAGAGCCATGGCATGTGTTCTGCAGCAAATCCAAGGGGATGACCACAAGATTCCCTCTGGCTCTGAGCTCTGGGAAACCATTGTTTGGGATGTGTTGCAGGGCTGTTTGCCTTGGCCCAGCGTGTCATCCTCTCTCCAAGCTTTGAATAGGCTCTGCTGCAGAAAAGCACTGGAAAAGTCTGTTCTCCATTTGCTCTTGGCACTCGTTTGGCTGTTTGTTTGTTTATTTCTCTGGGATTATTTTAAGGACCCCGAGGTCCCCGCAGCTCCAGAGCAGGACCTCCATGTGCTGCACGGATGTTCCCTCTCCGAGGGCAGAGCATGGGGAAGGTCACATCCCCCTGTTCTGGTGCCTGACCTGGGTGTGCTGCTCCTGCTTCTCCTTGTCCTGAAGGACCAAGGGCTGTCAGCATCCCTGCAACTCCATTTCCACTGGGTGAGCAACGCTTGCTGCAATCCTGGCTACTCCAGGCTGTGTCCCAGGATTCCAGAGGGCAGAGTTGGATGGGATATTGGGAGGGAATTCTTCTCTGTGATGGTGCTGAGGCCCTGGCACAGGGTGTGCAGTGAAGCTGGGGCTGCCCCTGGATCCCTGGAAGTGTCCAAGGCTGGGCTGGATGGGGCTTGGAGCAGCCTGGGACAGTGGAAGTTGTCCCTGCCACGGCAAGGGTGGAACTGGATGGGCTTTAAGGTCCTTTCCAACTCAAACAATTTTGTCATTCTGATTATGGAGCTTCAGGCTCCATCTCTCCCCCATCCTGTCCCACTTCCCTCTCCCAGGCAGGACCAGCTCCTCCCAGCTGATTCCCAGCTATTTGTCTGAGCTCCCACAAGATCCAAGCCCTGGGGAGCCTGGCACAGCCCCAGGCAATCTGCTCCAGTGCTTTGCTCTCCTTAGAAAGGATTTGTAAACACAAATCTGGATCTTTTCTGTTGCAATCTCAGAGCATTGTCGGGCCCAGCCAGGCAGCCCCAGCTGCTTTGCTGTGATGGATGAAAAGCTGGGAAAACCTGAGGCTTGAACAGGGTCTGACACCCACAGGCTCCTTGGGAGGTAACCCCCATCCTGCTGGCATCCCAAAGAATCACAGTCATGGAATGGTTTGGGGTGGAGAGGGCATTTCAAGGTCATTGTCTTCCACTCTGCCATGGGCAGGGACACCTTCCACTATCTCAGGTTGCTGCAAACCCTGTCCAGCCTGGCCTTGGGCACTTCCAGGGATCCAGGGGCAGCCACAGCTGCTCTGGGCAATTGTTCCTCACAGAGGACAATTGTTCCCCAATCTAAATCTCACAGAGAACAATTCCTCCCCAGCCTAACCCAGTGGGATTCCTCAACTCTGCCTTGAGGAAGAGGAAACCTCGGGTGGAGCAGCCAAAGCCAGGTTTGGATGTCAGCTGCTCTGTGCCCTCCAGAGGTGTCCCACGGTGGGAGGCAGCCACCCACATCCTGCCTGGCCTCGTCCAAGCTGCAGCTGAGGGCAGGAGCAGCAGTGGTGCTGACCGCAAGTCCCTCTGGAAATAGCAGAGGGAAGGAAGCAGCAGATGGAGAAAAGGAGGAGCGAGACAGCGCGAGGGAGAATAAGTGGCTGTGCATGAGGAGCTGGGAGGAGTGGAGAGCAGAGGGAGCTGTAATTAGGGCAGGTTTGGTTGTGTGAATTTTGCTGGTCTGCAGCAGGAGGTTGCCCAGCAGCTGCACAAATGATTTATTACACGTTCACTACATCTGCCCTGTAGGAAGGTAAATAAAATGTACACAGTGTCCCATTTACTCAGACAATCAGGAGGATATGACCCAATTTCTCTTGGACTCCGGTGTTTTCCTCCCTGGCATGAGCCTCCTGGGGGGTGGGAACGCCCCAGGCCCCCCCAGAGTCACATTTATCTCACTGTCCTTGCTGTCAGAGGGATCCGGGAGGCACAGTTGAGTGTAAAACTCCCCCCAGCCATCCTCCACCTCCGGCCACCAGTGCCCTGTGACAAGGAGGGACACCTGGGAGGTGCCAGCCCCACTCCAGGAATCCACCAGCACCATCTGCATGTGGGATTAGGGATGCTCCTCCCCTGGCAGGGACAGAGGGAGCACAGGAGCATCACCCGGCTCCCGCATCTGCCCGAGCTGAGCTGCGGGGCTGAGCACAGGCAGCTCCACCACGGGGAGGGCACTCAGACCCCCCTTCGGAGGAGAAAGTGCTGTGTGAGCAGCGGGAACTGGATTTTCCATGGGTTTGCTCCGTCACTCAGCAGGTCTGGGGGAGATAAGGGCCCCTGCACCCTGGGATCCGTTGCTGATATCCCACATCCAGCCTTGCTGAATGTGCAGCTTTTGGCCGCACTGTTCTTCACTCTTTCAGGGATTTTTTTTTTATTATTTTTTTTCCCCCAGCTCTCCTCGTTAAGGCTCCTCTGGCCTCCCCAGCAGGCAGCCCCGGGCAGGCAGGAGCCAGTTCCAGCCGGGATTTGTTGCAGATGTCGGGCAGGGAGAGGCCGGGGAGGTGGCACGGGGCCAGCGGGGCC
This sequence comes from Ammospiza caudacuta, assembly GCF_027887145.1. Classification (NCBI taxonomy): domain Eukaryota; kingdom Metazoa; phylum Chordata; class Aves; order Passeriformes; family Passerellidae; genus Ammospiza; species Ammospiza caudacuta. The sequence goes on along the minus strand of NC_080606.1, from coordinate 14,585,289 downwards.
ACGGGCAACCAAAGGGGCATAAAGTGGCCATTGAGCTAAAACCCCTCCTTGAGCGATTCGAGTGCAAGGATTTGGCTGTGCAAAGAAAGAGCCGTGAGCTGTTCTGAATCCCATTTCCACAGGACTTTGAGTGAATATTCCCTGCAAGCATGTTGTGCTCCGTGGTTGGTTTATCTGCTGGGCTTATCCTGCTGCATGCAGGAAAATACAGCTGGAAAACCTTCCTGCAGGGGCTGGTGACAGCCTTCCCTGGCAGCCCCAGCGCTCCGGGGTGGATACTTGCACCCATCCCCTTGCCAGAGGGTCCCTCTTGTCCGCTCCTGCAGCCAGATGTTCCCCCAGCTGTGCAGGGCGGAGCGGGCATGAGGAGGACCGGGCACTGTTACTTAGCAACAGCTGAAGGATGCGCTTTAACCCTGTCCCCAGCACCACCCTCCCGGCGAGTCCTGCGGGGAATGGGCACCGTTCCCATCACAGCGAGGCTCCATGAGGGATTTTCCCCATTTTATCCTTTTTATCCTTCTTCTGCTCCGTAATTATGGGCTGCTTAGCTGTGGAGTCCTGGGCTGGGATGAATCCCTGGGCTGGGATGAGCTGCTGCCCCTTCTCCCTCTGCTCACTCCAGGCTCCTTCCTTCCCCTGCTCCACGCTGCCGCTCCTCCCACAGCCCGAGGACAAAAACCTAATTGCACGACATAAATTATAGCAACTCTCCAAATAAAAGCCCAGGCAGAAAAGGCTGCGGCTGGATGGACACTTGAGGGCTATTAGAAGATGCATAAATTCCTTTCCTCGGGTTTTTCATTTTTACATGTCTAATTACAGTGAAAGGAGCCTTTCAAGGGCTGCTCAACTGCCAGGGCTCTCCGCAGCCCCTGGCAACTGGAGCGGGAAGAGGTGGCAGGGTCGGACACCCTCGTTTACCTTGGAGAGAGCCTGGGGCTAAACAAATGCCAAGGGCTTGGGAAGGAACCGCTGCATTCCCTTGATCTCCCCCGGGAACCTGCAGCGGTTCCCCGGGCACCCATCACTCCCAGGGAGATGTCTGGGCCATTGTGGTCCCTCTTTATTTATCTGACGCTCCTCAAACTTTAATTAAAGATGTCTCCTCGGGGTGTGCTTTAGCTCCATATTGAAGATGGACTGGCTGGAGAAAATGAAAATGAGCAGCGTTCCTGAGCACTGGGAATAAAAAGCAGGAGGGGGATGATGGAATTTATTGGTCTGGCTCCCCCCCTCTCTGTGCTCCAGCCGTGGAGACCCCAGATGTGCCAGCGTGGCTTGGAGGGAGCAGGAAGGACCTGGGATCCACCAAGCAGGGGAATTTCGGGCTGGGATGGGGAAAAAAGCCCTTAAAGCAAGAGAAATGCAGCGGGGTCAGAGGGCAGAGCTGCTCCCTGCTCAGAGCACCCAGCGCCTGACGAGCTGCTGGGATAATTAGGGGCAATTTATACCTCCAGGTCAGGGGTTCACTCTGCCTTGTCATCGATTTTGAGGTGGGTGATAAACTGCCGGGAAAACAGAGCTGTTGGGATAACACGGGAAATGTCCCATTAGAGGGGGAGCTTCTGGAGCAGACGCTGCCATCAGAGCCCCGTGGCCGTGGCCTGGGCAGGACCCCCGTGGTTTTATTGTCACTGTCCCTCCATCCCTGGGGCTGGCAATGTCCCCTCTGAGGCTGTGTTGGTCTCCTTCCCACGGGGGGAAGGTGTTGGGATGCTGGACATCAGTGTCCCCCTGTTTAGGGATGGCTCCATCATTTTTGGGAAGCAGATTTAAGAAAGCAGCCCCACAAGCTCACACAACCTTCAGGGACACTGATTTTTATACCTGGGACCTGGAAACAAATCTAGGGAAATTTTGTGTCTGCATTTGTCACTGCTGGGGAGCAGCTCCTGGTTTTGAATCCATACACAGGATGATTGCCAGGGCTGGCCTGCTTGCAGGTGGAGGTGTCAAGGGAGTGTGCAGGACATGGATTCATCCTCAGCCCATCCTGTTCCCGTGTTTGCTCCTCTCCATAGGGCATGGAAAAGGGAAGCCCAGGCAAGGGGAGTGTCAGGATCTCTCCTGCAGGGGAAGGGCTGTCCCTTGGCTCACAGCTCTGGTCACAGATGCAGATCCTGCTGCTCTCGGTGAGCACAGCAAGCGCTTAAATGTGTTTGTTCCGTGCCTTTCTTTGCAAACTGCTCCAGCAGGTAGAACACTCCCCAGGTTTATTCCTGGAGCCAAAGAGAAGCAGCTGCAGGAGGGAGCTGGATGTGTGAGGCAGCTCCAGCCCTGGTTCTGCTGCAGGACACAACGAGCTCTGCCCCTCATCCCGGGATGCTCCCCCGGATTTGGTTGCACTGATGTGATCCCACCCTGGATAAGCTGCCTGAGCTGGAGCCTGGCTGTGCTTCCTCTCATTAAAGGTGTCAAATTATGCCCAGACTGAATTCAGCAGCAGCAGCAGCAAAGTCCTTCCTGAGTCCATGAAATCATCCAGACCTTGTGCCATGAAATTCCGGGAGAGGTGATTGCTCTGATCTTTCCGGGCTGAGAAGTGCCCTTTTCAACCAAAGAGGTCCCAGACAACTAAACCTGACTCATTGTGATCAGAGTTAAAATTGCTCCATCTGTGGCTCAGGGCTCATCCACAGTTCCTCAAAAACCAAGTGCTGATCCACAAATCCTGGAATCTGCACGGATGGGGATGGAGTGGTGCTGTGCTGCATCCCAGGGTTGGGAACACAGCTGGACACTGTCACAGCCCTCCTGGAACCCTTCTGTGTCACTTTGGGTGATGTCTCACCTGTCCAAAATGATCCTTGTGATGATGGAGACACAGAGAAGCCTCAGACCCAATCCATGGGCAGGGTGGCAGGAACCAGACACTTCCAACCAGAAAGATTTAAGGAAACCCACACCTGCAAATGGATTCAGCAAAAAGACAAAACTCACCAGATGAATTTTTTGCTGGAGCTGGGAATGAGGCACCTGGAGAACTTTGTGACCCCCAAAACACTGAGGTCAGCAGATCCCCCTTACTGAGCACCCAACTCAGCACCTCTGTGGGGACAGATTTGTGAGGATGCTCCTGTTATGCCATTAAAAATATTAATAAGAATAATAAAGGAGGGGGAAGGGAAGTGCGTGGGGTTGGAAAAGGGACTCTGCAGCCTGGGAAGCCACCCCTGAGCTCTGGCTCAGCTCGGAGAAGCCCCTCTTGGCATCCAGTCCCTGGGTGGTCTCTGCCTCTTAATTACAGGGTTAATGCCACATTACGATCAGGAGAAGTTTCTTAGCCTGATAATGAGTAGGAAGCAGCTGTAGCCTGGAAAATGGAATAATTGCAGAGTGGAGCAGTGTAATTATAAGGTGTGGATCCACTGCCTCCATGTTTACCTAGAGGAGACAAAATCCCCTCAGAAGCTGCAGCCGTGGCAGCAGCTGGAGCTGCTTCTGCAGGGGGGTGTAAGTGTGTAGTAAAGGGGGAGTAAGGACAAGCCCTGGCCTGCTCCGGTCCCTGGGGATGTGCCAGGGCTTGAGCTCAGGTGGCCTCAGAGCCAGCAGCACCCAGGCCCTGCTGGATGAGCACCATTCCATCTTCTGGGAAGGATCCATGGAGCTCCATGTGAAAATCCCAGCTTGGACACAGCATCACAGGAAGGGTTGGGTTGGAAGGGATCTTAAAGCTCATCCTGTTCCACTCCCTGCCACAGATCTTAAAGATCAAGCCCCGTTCCACCTTCCCTTACCCCAAGTTGCTCCAAGTGCCATCCAATCTGGCCTTGGACATTTCCAGAGATGGGGCAGCCACAGCTTCTCTGTGCCAGGGCCTCCCCACCCTCATTGCAACAACTTTCTTCCTTCCACATGCTCATTGTCTCTCATTTCCATCCTGGGAAAAAGCTTTTGCCAACTTTTTTTTTTTCCCTGAAAAAGACATTCGGCTGAATCCAAACATTTGTTGCAGTTTTGCTGGGTCTGCTCAATTATTCTGCACTTTAAAAAGACAAAATATGCCAATGTGGAAAGTGGGTCAGATTTGAGATGAGTGGCAGTAACAGCGACTGAAGCACAGCTGAGCTGTTCCAGCAGCTCTGTCTGATTCTGTCCTTGAGATCCCAAAGCTCTCCTTGAGATCCTGCAGCCAGCACAAACTTGCTCCAAACCTCTCCTGAGCTCCATTACCTGTACAATCTTTGGGAATGTTTTCCTTTGAGCTCTAACAACGACCCTGGGCTTGTGTTTTTTGTGATGAATGGGCTGGAGAGGGGCAGGGGAAGGTGAGAAGAACCCTTCCCTAATCCTCCCCTTTCCCTTGCCAAGGTCCTTCACCAGGTCTGTGATCTTCTCCTGCTGCTCATCAGCTGGGAAATGGCTCAGGCACCACAGAAGGAGCTGCACCAAGTTCTGTGATGAGAAATAATGAGTCAACTAATGAGAGGGAATTTTTCATAGCCCACAGATTTCCCAAATGTTCCTGGGACACTCTGCTTTTCCCCATGGCAGATGTCCAGCTGGTCATCACTCTCTACCAGGTGATATCCCATCCCTCTGCAGCATCTTGTATAATCCCGGAATATTTGGGCTAGAAAGGACCTTAAAGTCCATACAATGCCACCCCGACACCTTTCACTGTCCCAGGTTGCTCCAAGCCCCTTACAACCTGGTCTTGGACCCTTCCAGGGATGGGGCAGCTCGATGTTTTTTGGGCACCATGTGCCAGAGCCTCATCACCCTCATGGTAAAAGCTTCTTCCCAATATTTGTTTTAAACTGAGTCTCCTTTGGGTTGATATCTGGGCACTGGGTGGTTCCTGTGCCAGCTTCTCCATGAGCACCCAGACCCTGAGTCCATCCCTGCCTCCCCAAGGGACCAGAGCCCCCTCGTGCTCCTGCACTGGACCCTGGGGACAAAACCAGGGGTGTGTGACTACAGCAGGGTCACTGAGATGCCTCAAGAGCCCCATCCTGGCAGAGAGCCCCACGCTCCATCCCTGTTTTACCTTCTCCCCAGGGATCCCACCCAACTCCCAGAACTCCTGCACTGGTTCAAATTGGGCTGCTCAGACCTCCAGGGCAGGAAAAGCAGGAAGAGGCAAGCAGGCACTCAAGTGGCTGATTTAATTGCCCATTCCCATTGGAATCACTGTTTTATTGGATGTTGGAACAGGTAACTGCAGCATGGAACTACAGCCTGTGCACTGGAGGCAGCAGGAGCTTCACCCTGAGTACTTTTACTCATTACCAGCATCTCCAAATCCCTCTAAATTCCTCTTGTCTTGATCCTTGATTTCACCCTCCTCCTGCATGCTGAAGTCTGCAGAACCCTGCCTTCCCTGTCCATTAAGCTTTTAACACTCCCTGCATTTCCCGACAACGCTGCACATCCCATCACAGCTCCTTAAATGTTAATTTTTATTGATTCTGTGCACGGGCATAAAAACCCGCCCCCACACAAACATCAGACATATATTGAGATACATATTGATACCTAGCAAGTGGTTCCCGGAGCTGGAGGCTACTGGAAGTTGTTTCCTGGGACCCCAGGGAATGGGGGAATCCTCCTCAATGGGAGGGAGGCCAAGGGCAAGGCAGCTCCATCAGCAAGAGCTCAGGAAGTAAAGGGATTCTCCTCAAGGCATTCCCAAGGGAAAGGACTTGAGATGCTGGGCTGGATTGAATCTGAGGGGGTACAGGGGGAAGGAAGGAATTTCCAGGGTTTCTGCTGGAATGAAGCCTTTGCTCACCACACAACCCAACAGCAGCCCCATGCCAGGCACACTGTGAGCATCTCACACCCAATCCCCCCTTGGATCCTTCAGAAAACATGGATTTCCCAGGGGAAGGGGCTGCTTGCCTCAGGGATGGTGGAGTTGGTGGGTTCTGTGTCGTGGTCACTGAGCAGCCAAATGTCTTTGTTAATCCTCTGCCTTTGATTTCCAGCACCGCCCGTTTGCAAACACTGATTTAATCTCCATCCAGCCAGCTCCACCAAGGGCATGGAAAACGAAGATGTTCAAACAGAAAGAAGCCAAGGATGACCCAGTGAGGGTCCCCTTGCAGAGATACTGGGAGTCCTCACACAGCCCTGTCCCCTCCCAGCTGCTGGCAGCTGTGCAAGTGTCACTCAGATCTGGGAAAACTCATTCCCATTTCCTTTATCTGGAGAAAATAACCTGCCCCGGCTCTGAGCTGCTCTCAAAAAGTGTCAGTGTCACCTGCCACAGGGCAAAGCTTCACATGGGGCCCTTGCAAAGGGGATGAGCCTGGTGCTTGGATTTGTATTGGGATGAGAGGGGACATGAGGGAGCCACAGGATCCTTGCTGGGACATTCAAAGTGAACCCAGGAGGGACTGGAAGCCAAATATCCATCTGCCATCAGTTTGGTACTGCATGAGCTCCATCCAAGCCCTCTGTGTGTCACCTCTGTGCAAAGGGGTTGGGGTTTAAACTAAAAGAGGGAAGACTTAAGTTAAATATTAGGAGGAAATTCCTCCCTGGGAGGATGGTGAGGCCTTGGCACAGGTTGTCCAGAGAAGCTGTGGCTGTCCCGTCCTTGGCAGTGTCCCAGGCTGGGAGTGGAACAAGATGAGCTTTAAGGTCCCTTCCATCCCAAGCCATTCTGGGATTCTGTGATATTTTGGGAAGAGAATGGCATGTGGGAAGAACTGTGGCACTTGGGGACATGGCTGTGGCTGCTGTGGCAGCAGGTCCTTTGGCACTGCCCTGGGGCTTCACAGAGCTGCAGCAGCATTAGTGGCTCTGTTTCATGGCTTTGCTGAGTGTCAGGAGGGAGGAGAGATGGCAGCAGCTTGATTTTCCTGAGAATGATCCATTTAGAGAGCGATGGCTCAGCCAATCCTTTGGGAAAAGCCCGGGGGCCTACGTGCAGCCACAAGTGTTATTGAGACTTTCAGCTCTGACACCAGCTCCCATCCATCACTCCTGCCTGGCCTTCCCAGTGCCCCTCCTCCTCCTCACACAAATATTCCCGGAGCAAACTCCACTGGCCCTCCCAAGGTCCCTGTTCACCTGTTGCCTGACAACCTCCGGGCTCATTCTCCAGCGTTGGAAGGGTTAAATCCTGCCTGCCCCCAGGCCACGCTTCACTCGATAATGTCATCAGCTGGTGACAGTGTTAATGAGGGGATCAGGTGCATGAGGAGGCTGCATTACCCTGGAGAGGGATGAGTTGTGTCCAGAAGAGCCAGAACTGGATACGTGGAATGATTGCACCAGAGACGTCCTTCCTGCCTTCCTTCCCCCCCTTGCTTCCTCCCTCTTGTTCCATGAACCTCTCCCCTTCCTCCTCCTTCTCCTACTCTGTGCCTCATGGGGTTGTGTCCCTCCAGGCTGCTGCTCTCTCCATCCTGGGACATGCAACATCCCTGGATGGTCCCTATGGCCCAGAAGTGGTGGCAGTGCTAAGCCAGTGCCACCATCCCGTTGTCCCTCCATCTCTCCTCCTGTCCCTTCATCCCTCCTGCTGTCTCACACCAGTGCCACCCCTGTTCCCCTCCTGTGCCATCCCTGCCACTCTCCTGCTTGTTCAACACACTTCGAATGTTTTCAATATCTATTTAAATATCTATTTCATTATCTATTTGAATCCCTGCATCTCTCCAGGATGAGCTCCAAGCTCCATCCACAGCTCCTCCCTCCTGGTCTCCCATGCTCCCAGACAGGCAGCGAGTGCTGGGATGTGGAACTCACTGCTGGGACCTGCTGCTGTCCCTCTCTGAACCTGGATGAAGCCACCCTGTGCTTTTTCCATCCTGCTCTGCTCATCCAGGGAGGTTTGTGAGGATGGTGGTGGTTTTGGACACTCCCCTGGGAGCTCCTGGGACAGAAAGCGGGATCTGGGCAGGGGAAGCAGGAGAGAAGACAGGAGCAGCTCTAGCTCCCTCCTGCCCATCTGTACCTAGAGTTCCAGAGCCACCTGAAAACCTCCTCATCCCTGGAATTTCCAAACACAGTGGAAGTTGTCCCTTGCCATGGCAGGGGGTCCTTTCCAACTCAAACCATTCCCTGATTCTGTAATTCCCTGATTCCATGAAAAGCCCAGGAACACCGAATGGGAGGTGACCCTGGGGCTGTCCCGGGCTCTGAGGCTGTGACAGGGACCCCTCAAACCTCCTGCAGGGACCTCCCAGCATCACTGCCAGGGGATCCTGCTCCTAATGGTGCTCCATCAGCAGAGCAGGGAGACAGCAGCAGCAAGAGAATCTTCCCAGTTGGAACTGGAGCAGGCTGGATGAGTCCCAGCAGAAATCCCTGAGGAGCCCTTGGAGGATGGGGAGGGAGAAGGGCAGGCAGGAGAGGCTCTTGTGCAAAGGATGGATTTAAATAAACAAGCAGCAGGCAAAGGATGAGATTGGAGAGCTCCTTCAGTTGAGGTTTCCATGAGTGCTTCCAAGGGTACACAAACCAGGCCAGCACGAGGAGTTTGTCCCAATTTCCCTTGTTCTGCACTTTCCCAATAAACATCTCAGGGCAGGACCCTTCAGTGGGGACAGCAGGGACTTCTTGCATTGTTGTTGATTGTTTGTGTTCTGCTGATGCTGGGAGAGCTTTGCTGGAGTTACCCAAGGGAAAACTCACTTTTCCAAAGAGGTCTTTAAAGACCCAAAGTGCTGACATGGCCTCACCACCTCTCCTGCTCTCTGCACCCTTGGCTGTGCCTCCTGCATCCCTTGGGATTTGCTGGCAGTGGGGACACAGCAGCTTCCCCTCCCTCCTTCCCCTGGGCACCATTAGGGCTTCACCCACGTCCTCCCCCTGATTTGGGGACCCTGTTGTCTAGTCCTGTTCCTCATCTTCTCCCTGTCCCCTCTCCCTGGTTTTGGGGGATGTTTTCCTGCTCTGGGGGTCCCAAGGAGCCGCATCCATGTGCACTGACCCTGGGGAGACTGAGACAGAGGATTGGAGTGGGGCAAAAATGGGGTAACCAAGCATGGGAAGTACTTCCCATCGGAGCCAGGCTGCCCTGGCAGCCAACCTCCAGCCATTGCAGCTTCCTGTCTCTTCTCACCCTGTCAATTATTAAAAATGTCCCTCAACTCCACCAACACGAGGAATTTTTGATCAGGGAGCAGGACAGACAGATTTTAACTGAGCTGCTGCTCCCCAGACGTGTTCTCTGCCCAAGAACATCTTATTTCCATCATCCTTTCAGCACGCTTTTCTCCCCATCTTCCCCCTTCCCGACTTGGTTACAAACCGACTTGGAAATCTCAAGCTCCGCGACAGCCCCTCATTTTTAATTACTGTTCTCCTCTCTCCCCCAGACCTGCCGGGCTTTGCTGACACTCTCGGCATCCCAAAGAGCCTCGGGAGCAGCTGAACCTCGGTGGTGAGGGGGCCGTGCCCACATCCCCGGTTCCCACACTCCCAACACCTCGGGATCCTTCCCGGCTCCCGGTTTGGTTTCCCCCGCGCTGCACCGCCGGCTTCTCCCGGCTCGGCTCGCAGACAGCTGTGATGGATCAGTGACAAGCTGCCTTTGTGTCCTCCTCTTGCACAACAATAGATACTCCTGTCTGTTTATACAAGTTTGAATTTGTCCCTATAAATGCGGGGTGGAAGAAACAGTAGACTATAGATTGCACCCTGACAGCTGAAAGATTAAGGGAATCCATTAACTAAACCAACTGCCTGGAAATCTTATGCAGAACATACACCTGAAAGCCATTACTGCTGTCCTGTCATGCTGCTTTATCTCTTTATTTAGGACCCTTTTTGTTTGGTTGAGGGGGTTGCTGTTTTTTCTGCTTTTTTTTTTTTTTTTTTTTTTTCCCTCTAATAATGTAAACTTGTTCTGGAGTAACAGAGGAGCCCTTGATGAAGTATCTAAGTATTTTCTGCTGAAGAATTTATGAACTCGGAGCCAGCACTGTCCTTGCCAGATCCCATGGAGCGGGAGGGGAGGGGGCGCTCGCCTGTCTCGGGGTTTGTGCAGTGAATGGCCTTGGCTCGGGTTTCCCTGCGCTCAACTGTTTGCTTTGCTCTCATGGGCGACTCTGCCTCACTTCAAGCTCTGGCTGCACTTAACCTTTTTTCACCTGAATTCTCTGCCTCCCTGCCTCCCTCCCCACCTCTCTCCCTGCTTTCCAAAGCCCACCCTTCAAGTTCACGAGTGCAGCAGCAGCAGTCGCTCGGCTCTGCCGGAGCCGGGCGGGATCCTGGCTCTGATACTGTTGAAGTCTTTTTTTTTTTCTTTTTTTTTTTTTTTTTTTTTTTTCCTGCCGGTCTATTCAGGAATGCACACAATGCCCGTCTCCATAGTGCCCGTGCAAGCTCCTTGTCTCCACCAGCACCACGCCCGCTCCTCTCGGCTTCCTTCCCCTCCCAGCTCAGCGTTCGGGGGGTGCGAGGGCTCTGTCTGCACCTTGCCGGGAGCCAAAATAAGGGCAGGGAAAAGCAGAGACCTGCAGCTCTCCTGAAGTGAAAGGCATTTCAGACTGACAGGGAATTTAGAGGGGAGGTTGGGAAGGAATTCTGCCCTGCCAGGGAGATGCCTCAGGATTCCCAGAGGAGCTGCGGCTGCCTCATCCCTGGAGGTGTCCAAGGACAGGTTAGACGAGGCTTGGAGCAACCTGGTCTGGTGGAAGGTGTCCTTGCCCATGGCAGAGGGTGGGACGGGATGAGCTTTATGGTCCTTTCCAACCCAAACCATTCCATGATTCCATTCTGAGCCTGAGGAGCATGGGGTGCACTGGGAGCACTGGGAGCACGATGCCTCTCCTGCTCCCACCCAACACGAGAGGTGCAGCTGCAGGAGTGTGCACAAATCACTGCTTGGCTTTTGGGAGCTGTTTACCTGGGAAAACAGAGGTTGGAAACCCCCTCGTTCCCCTTTTTCCTCATCTCACTTCCCCTCTCCCAAGGTGGGAAAGGCAGAGCCTCTCCAGCAGCACTGCAGCATTGCTGGTGTGACCTTGCAGTTACCAAATGATTTCTGCCCGACGTTCTCAGGCTGGACCATGGTCTCAGAGGGTGACATTGAGCATCCAGTTCCTTCCACTGCCACCCCAGCTGTGTCCTTGGTTTGAAATCCCAGGATGGGGCAGTGGTGGGAAAGCTTTCCACACCCTCAGCGGTTTTGTGCAGGCTCTCCCTGGGTGGGAAGGTGACCCCCTGTGGCAGAGCCCCCCGCTCCGTGCCCATGGTGAGTGATTAATGCTGTCCCCAGGCAGGAATAAAGTTTCAGGAGCGGCTATTGTCAGGGGAACAGGAGCGGCTCCCATCCCGCTGCACAGATAGTAACCCTGGCAACGGCGGGTACACCGGGAAAGGGCCAGGAGGGCTTGGTGGGCAATGGGACACGGGTTGGGGGGGAGATCCCATTCAAGCCCATCCCTGGGTGTCACTGAGATGTGAAGGATTTGAAAAGAGAGTTTCAAAGTTAGGGCAGTTGCAGATAAGATGGGGAGTTTTCGTTTCTCTCTCCCTCTAAGTTTTTCCCAATTCCCATTCAATGTTCCTGGGCTGGATCTTGTCTCAGCATGGATCGTGCCTGCTGGGACTCCTCTGAGTTGGGAGAGAGATGTTCCTCAGCAGCTGAGAGCAATCAGAAAGGAGTTTAGGGATAGAAAGGCAGGAATGAAGGATGGGAGGAAGCAAAAGAAGCAGCTGCAATTGTGGAAAATCCTGGATGAATCCACAAAAGAAAACCCACCGATTTCAGGACTCTCTGGATGCTCTGGGTTGATGGAAGGGTCCCTGTCCCTTCTCCACGGCTCTGGAAAAGCACTGAAAATGTCCTGGAGGACCTCAGCCAAGTGCTGTGGGGAGCTTTAAGCAGGGAAGAGCCTGGATGAACAGCCATGGATGCACCATCAATGGCTTCTGCTTGAAAGTTGTCTCTGGGTCTTCCACCAAAGGATGGATGTGTTGGAAGGTGCTTGGAGACCTTTGGGAACAGCTCTGAGTGGACATCCACTGACTATCAGTGGGTCAAGACTTCTCCTGTAAGTGTCCATGGGTTTTTAGGATGGGATGGGTTTGTTTGAAGACACAGATGCCATTTGGGGTTGGCTGGGGAGCTCCAGGAGACGCTCAGCCTCACAGCTAGGTTCTCCAGCATGGAGATGCTCCAGGGGAGAATCCATGGTGGTCCTTCCTCCAGACCAACCATCAGCTGCTCTGGAAGGTGTTTCCCACCTGGGAGAAGACAGAAAGGGCTGGAGATGGAAAGATGATCCCTGTGCTGCCAGAGGACTCCCCTGTAAATCCGATTGTGCTGGAGAGGGCTCTGTGTGGATCGGGTGGTTTGGACTGTGCTGGGGGGAAATGGAAGAGGTCGGGAAAGCTGGGGTTGCCAGGCAACACTCTCTGTATATTGGGAAGATAAATCCCACAATAATGGAAGGAAGGGATCCTTTCCTCGCCTGTTTTTTGTTTCTCTCTTTCTCCGTGGTTCAGCTCGCTCGGATCCCGCTGCAGCTCCAGGGAACAACATGACCTTTTCATGCTCCAAAGGACCAAGAGGTTTATCCTTGGTGATGAAAACTGAGATTTTTGGATCTGCTGGGACAGAGGGCTGGTGGAGACAGGCATGCCTGGTTTTGGGAGGAAAAGGGATTGTGGGAAAAGCCAATTCCTTATCTCTGGACACATCCCACTCATGTACCACTCGCTTTTGGCAAACATTTTTGTGTTTGCTCTTTCCCTGTCTCCAAGGAAGCATTTTGTGGTGCCTGCTCTGAACGGGGGCTGGTGTTGGGCTCTGCCTGGATTGGGGCTGCTCCGTCAGCACCAGGTGATGATTCCATGCCTCTGATCCCATCCCTCGTGATTCCTGCTCAAACACAGCTGGAGCGCTAAGCACCCTCAGCGAGCTGTTTGCAATCAGCCAAGAAAAAAGCCGGCAGACAAGTCTCCCGCTCCGGGTGTTTAAACACTTCCCAACAACAAGAAAAAGCTGGAGGAAATTGCGATGATGAGAGCGATCAGAATTGGAGGCTTAATTTATACCATCTATCATTTGCACCGACTGGTTCAGCCAGCTCCATTTTCCATCAGGGCTTTTCAGGGATGCAACAGGGATGAGGAGGAGAAGAGATGAAGCAGGATGAGAATTCAGGTTGGGGTACATTCGCTGAGCACACTCTGCTGTGGCAGTGCCCATCATCCTGAACTGGACTGGCAGCATTCCCTGCTCCCAGGAAACCTCCATCCCTGGGAATGGTGACCTTTGCTCAAAGGTTAGACTCAATCTTGAAGGCGTTATCCAACATTGATGATTTTCTATGGTGAGAAGAACCCCAAAGAGTGATGGTTTATCTTCCCATCACTGCTCTCCCCACCCATCAGGCAGAGGAACCAGGCCCAAGCCATGGGATTCTGGTGGTGCTCCTGGGAATCCTGCCATCCCTGGGAGCTGTGACTTTTGCTCAAAGTTTGGACTTGATCATGGAGGTGTTTTCCAACATTAATGATTCTGTGGAGAGGAAAACCCCAAAGAATGGTGGTTTCTAACCCCACCACCCCTCTCCCCGTCCATCAGACAGAGGATCCATCCCAAGGCTGGGCTGGAGCCATTGGATTCTGGAGCTGCTGCTCCTGGCTCTGCTCGTTTTCGTCTGCAATTAGCTTGGAGCAGCATGGTAAATATTTCATACCTTAGAGCAAAGGTTGTTTAATTTTTCATTCTCTTAAAGCTGTTCATGAATGTTTTACGGAGCTGATCTCCTTGGCTGGAATGGGAATGGGAAAGAACAAGAGAGATATCCTGCAGCTCCTGGTTTGGGAGTGCATGCAGTGACCCCTCATCCATGGAGGATCTTAATTGAAGGTGCTGATGAGCCCGACTGGAGCAGGATGTTGAGCAAAGCATCTTTACAGAATCTGCTGCCACGTGAAATAAATGCCTCCAATATCCCTCTCCAATCCTATTTATCACAGCGGGAATTAAATTGTCCTGTATTCCATGGACTCAGCAAGAGGACAAACCCCCAGCTCATGTGTCATGGCACTTTTTGCTCTGGAGTTTTTGGGAACTCACTTCAAGTTTCACACATTGCTGGCACCTGCCAAAAATGCCATTTCCTGAAGCTGTTGCTTCTTCTCACTGTCATGTGGAAGGTTAGAACCATGCAGGGGCTTAGAACCAGGTTTCTTCTAACCCAAACTGAGTTTCTGGGATGACCACCTTGTTTCTTCTCCATTTCTCTTTCTCCAGGAAATGAAAGCCAATAGCAGCTCTGCTTGTGCCATTTGCCACCCAGGCTTTCCATTCCAGATACCATGGAATTCCCGGGACTCAGATCCTTGCCTGCCTCCCTGCAGGATGAACTGAGGGTGAAGTGGGTTGGATGAACCCAAATTAAGTCTTCAGGAAAGGACTTGGGGAATTTAATCCCAGCTGGGAACTCAAGCATGCAGGATGTGCTCCCACGGCTGCGTTCCCTCTCTCTGCCCACATCCCCTGGCACTTCAGCAGGAATAGATTCCCAAAGGCTTTAGCACCCATGAACTGGAGCAGCTCCTTCCACTTGCATATTGCCAACCTGTTTTTATTGCACAGCCAGGCTGGAATGCACAGAGTCCTGGCAGGGAGCAGGTTTTTTGGAAGATTTCCCTCGAAAAACCTCCCCTTTCCTTCTCCCTGCTTTTTCCTTCCTGAGATAGAATCCCCATCCCTGGAAGTGCTGGAGGCCAAGTTGGACAGGGCTTGGAGCAACCTGGGTCTGGAACAGATGGCTTTGAAAGGTCCTTTCCAACCCAAATTATTCTGTGGTTCCTTCCCCATGCTTGCAGCAGCTCTGGGAAGAGAAGGGATGGCACAGGTGTCTCCCAAACCTCTTCCAAACCTTTTCCCTGTGCTTCCCTGTCCTCGCTGAGCTGCCTCATCCGGGGCACATCAATCCAGTGCTCTCTGCTGCAAATGGTTGGAATTCCTTTTCCTACGAAGAAGGGGAGGAACACACATGAAAGACGTGAAAGACGGGGGAAAAAAGAAAGGAATACTAGGATAAAGGGCACAAAAAGGAGGAATACACACTTAGAGGGAAGGAAAAGCAGGAATACACCTGATAAGGGACACAAAAAGGAGGAATACACGTGATAAAGGACTTAAAAAGGAGGAAAACACACGATAACAGACACAACAAGGAAGGAATACACATGACAAAGGACAATTATCAGGAGTAATGAATTGCCTGGGATCTCTTATCAGATCACTTATCTCCTTTCTTCTTCACCTTCCCTTGCCTGGGACCTGCCCTAGTGGATTCCCTGTATTTCAGTTCCCACATGGATGATTCTCGCTGTCTGTCTGTCTGTCTGTCCCAGGGCAGTCTGGGGTGATGTGACAGACTTTCACCAGGCTCAGGGGTGGTTTTCCCATCGAATTCCAGCAGTCTGGACACCCAAGGATAACCAAATTCCTCATGAGTTTGACCACTGCCCAAACCAGGAATTCAGATCCTCTGTTCCCATGTCCCAAGCCATGCTTTTAACACAGAACTGCAAGAAAATCCCCATGAAAAGGTTATCCAATGAATGCTGCAACTGGGATGAGCTTTCCCGAGCCTCCCTCGGGCCCTTGGAACCGGCATTTGGTGGTGCTATCACAGAAGGACTTTGGAGAGAGTTTTGTGGTGGTCCCTCCCTGATGGCCTGAATCCACACGGGATGGAGGTGACAGCAGGAGGGATCACCTCGGGATGGGAGCAGGGATGCTCTGAGTTCTCACCATCTGTCCCCTCTCCACACGCTGCTCAGGGACACGAGGAGCAGGAAATGTCACACTCCCCCTTTTGTGTGTCCCGTTCAGAGAATTCCTGCTGTAAGGTGCACTTGGATTTCCATTCTTTTCCCTGGGGCAGGAGCAGGTAAGCAGCCTTGGAGCCCTGAGCTGCGGGGATTTGGCAGGGAGGCTCTGCTCTTCTAGAGATGAAATTTGGGATGCAGGTGATGGTTTGGGATGCAGGGTTTGGGGACAGCTGGATCCACACCATTGGCACAAGGAGCAAGGGGCCCGGGATGGGCAAGGAGAGGAAACCAGCCCGTTCTGACACCTCCCACCACCGATGGCACATGGGGCTGAGTTAGATGGCAGAGCCAGCAGAGCTTTGGGAACACTGACCAGGAATTCCTAATGAATGAAATCACCCCGTGGCACCTGGCGTGGCATCTGCAACCTGCTCCGTGTGTGCTTTCCATGAATCCATTAATTAGGGACTGAGTCTCGGAGCGACATTAACAAATCATCAGGATGCGCTTGTCTGTGCTTCCTCTGAAAGCTCCCATTTGGAAATGTGATTAGGATCGGATCGTTTCAATTAGTGACCGAGGAATCCCTGTCCTCCCTCTCTGCCTGAGCGCTGCAGGCTCACGGCCTTGGGTTCGGGCAGCTCTCCATAACCTTTTCCTGGAAAATCAAAGGAATGGGGGTGTGAGGGGATCGTCTCCTGCAGGGCTGGGACACCTCGTCCAAAAATCCCTTTGGAACATGCAGCTCGTGCTGGGCTTGAGCAGCAAAAAGGGAAGATAAAGGAGTCAAAGACAATAAACAGGAGGACAAAATGCTCTGGAAGGCGGTGAGGAATGTAGGTGATGGTTTAGTGTGACCTGGGATCTCCAACGAACAATTCCAGCAGCAGGGAAGGGTTTCCCACCGGGAGGCTTCCTTTAGTGCTTGCCCCAAATCACCCTCACCCCAAATGCCAGCGCAGAGCCCTCTGAGGAGGGACAAACGCTCTCATCGGAGCAGGAAGGAACAAACACACGGATCCAGACCAGATTTTTTACTTCACCTCCCCTGCCTGAAAATCTGCTGCTCCCAAAGTGTCAGACAGGGAAGAGACTCCCCTTTGTCTCTTCATTCACTGGGAAGAATCCATCATCCAACACTTTTCACCTGCCTCAGTCACAGGTAAATCCCACACCAGATTTTTTTTTGCACTCAAACCCTTCACGCTTCCTCTCACCTCCCTCGACGGGACAAATAAAGCTCCATAATATGCAAAATCCCTGATTTTTTGAATTCCTTCCACTCCAAGATGTCTTTTGGCAAGGAGCCTCCTGCAGAAGGGATGAGCCCCATCTGTGCCAAAACGCAACTCAACCCCCCGCTTGCAGCCCTGCGTCGGATTTTGATCATAACTCTGCTTTGAATACATGGAAGCATTAAAAAAAAAAAAAAAAAAAAAAAAAAAGAAAAAAGAAAAAAAGAAAAAAAGAGTGGGGAAAGGACATTCAATGGAAAAAGCAAGAGCTTTGAAATGTGAGCTGGGCTCGGGCAGCACCGGGGGCTGCAGCCGAGCAGCCTCGCCGCGCTCCCGGCGTTGTCCCGGCGTTGTCCCGGCCTTATCCCGGCGTTCCCGGCCGCTGCCCCGCCGAGAGAGCCTTTTGTCTTCCCAGCAGGCTGGGGCTGAGCGCTGGAAGCCGCTTCCCAGAGGGAAGGCAGCTTGTTTGCAAGAAAAAGGCGAGTTTTCTTTGTTTTTTTTTGTTTTTTTTTTTTTTTTTTTTTTTTTTAAATAATCTGCCATTTATAATTTTTTTTCTGTATCTACATAAATGCTGCGATTCTTTGTGGGATTTTTTCCCCCCCCACCTCTCTCCGCTAACAAATGCTCCAGTGTCTTTTCCAGCATAAAAGGGTGGGGGATGGAGAGGCACAACCCCCTCCTTCCCAACCAAACCGGCAGCATATTTGCGCTGGTTAATTTAATCGGGAATTAATGCCATTAGCGGATTAAACACGGCAACAGCCCCGGCTCCCGGCGCGAATTCCGGCGGAGCAGACGGGGTGTGGATCCAGCACACGCTGACAATGAAGTGGGAAGGAGCCGGGCTGGGCGTGGTGGGATGCGCTATCCTCCTGCATCCCTGCATCCCTGAGGGGACCAGTGTGGCACAGGGACAAGGACAGACAGGGATAGGCCAGGGATGGGGATGGAGGCTCAGGGAAAGGGCTCTGGGCACATTTTTTTTTGGTCCAGTCTCAGTTTTGTCCTCTGTGAAATGGGCAAAAAGACAGATCCAGCATTGTCTGGAATGTCCTGATGGGAAGCGGGGAGCAGGATAGCAACAGGGTTATCCAGGAGACCCCAGGGATCACAGAATGTGCTGGAAGAGGCAGGAGAAGGGGACTCTGGATCCTCTTGGCATTGCCTGAGTTGATGCTCCAGCCAGGTGACCATGTCTTGGATTTTGGATTCTGTATTTCCCAGAAAGCGGGAAACAGCTTTTTTCTCCACAATTCCTTCCTTCCCTGGCCCTCCCTGCTCATTTTCCTCCGAGTAGCTCAGGTTTGGAACACCTGTCCCACCATTCCCCGTGGAAAACCTGGCTGCTTGATCCCCTCTGCTACTTTCTTGGGAGCTGTGCCCAAGTGTGGGACATCCTCCTCTCCTTCACCTTGGGTGGCTAAGAGGTCCCAGTCCCTGTTCTACCCTCACTGGAGGAACAGGAGAAATGAGAGGCTGGGCAAAGAGAATTTATATCATTTTGGGTGTGGCACTTTAAGGAAGATGCCCTCAGGACAAATGGGTTTGTGTGAGAAAGCATCCAAAGGGGAAAATCCTCACATCCTGAAGCACCTGAGCATGCAGGTGATGCTCAGGGGCTGCACCAGGGGCAGCCAAGGAGCCCAGAGGAGCCAGAGGGATGCAGAGGATGCGGGGGAAGAATGAGCTGAGGTGATGTGGAGACAGCAGAGCCTGAGCCAGAGCCTTTGGAGCACAGGGAGAGAGAAAGGAAGGGAAAGAGGCCAACAGAAGCATCACTGGGACCGGTCAAACATTTCAGTTTTGGCAGCTGTGCTCCAAAATTCTCAACGAGCCCGAAAGAAAAAGAACTAAAGAGAAACCACTTCAATAAACACTAAAAATGACCAGGGCTTTTATTGGAATGTGATTTGCACAGGATTTTTGTTAGCGGGTGACAGGATCCCCTCCCTCCCTGGCGAAGCACCTGGCAGGAGAGCAGGGATGAATGCAGGAGGGAGGGATGAGCAGCTCGGGAATGTTGGCTGAACGGCTGGCAGCGCTCCCCAGCCTCGGTGGGATGAGCTGGCACAGGATTCGGGCTTTGCTGCCAGTCCGTGGAGAGGTGAAGGAGCAGAGCAGAGCAGAGATGGGGGTGTCCACAGATTCTCTCCCAAAAGTTTCCCAGGGAAGCTGCGGCTGCCCCATCCCTGGAAGTGTCCAAGGCCAGCTTGGATGGGGTTTGGGATAGCAGAAGGTGTCTCTGCACATGGCAGGGGTTGGACTGGTGGCCTTGAAAGGTCCCTTCCACCCAAATTCTGTGTTTCCATGAAAGCTGCCCAGCGGCCACTTCCTGCTGATGCCAGTGAGAGCTCAGAGCTGCAGCTCCTGACTGCAGGAGATGTTTCCTACCTGGCTGCATCCCTGCAGGACTCCTTGCTACCTCTCCCAGCCCAAAGGGTGCAGAGAAACGGTGCAGAAAGAGGGTGCAGAAAGCCCTGGGTGGGCACTGAGGACCTTTGGGTGCTCCCTGGCACTGCCTCCCAGTTCCACATGCCCCTCTCACACCCGCATCCCCCTCTCTGGAGCCCTCAGCCATCCTGTTTTCCATTAGGTCCATTAACTTTTGGACTCTTAATCCCCTCCATGGAATAAATCACTGCTCCCAGGCTGATAACTCCTCTTCCCCTGGAGCCATCACCCCGGGCTTTCATTCCAGGCGGGATTGGAGGCTCTCCCTGCTGGCTGCAATCAAGCTGCATTCTTTCAGCAATTATTTTGTGGCACTGCTCTCCCCTCGGGAATTTTGGGGGCTCGCAGCTTTTTGTGCTCACAGGCTTCCTGTGGCTCCTTATCTCCAGCCAAGAGGTCCTTCCATTCCCCCTCCTCTGTCTGGATATGGATCCTGGTCCAAAATGCTTTCTGCACACGTTTGTCAGGCTGGAG
Source organism: Ammospiza caudacuta (assembly GCF_027887145.1). Lineage (NCBI taxonomy): Eukaryota > Metazoa > Chordata > Aves > Passeriformes > Passerellidae > Ammospiza > Ammospiza caudacuta. The sequence goes on along the minus strand of NC_080606.1, from coordinate 14,565,418 downwards.
CTTTTGCAGCTGGGCTGGGAGGGCAGTGTGGTGTTCCCTGTCACCAGGGGGGGGGAGCAGCTGGGATGCATGGGATCAGCAGTTTTGGGATCACCAGGATAACTGGGGGAGGCTCTACAAGGGTGACACAGGGAGAGGGGGGACAGGGAGGAGAGGGGGAATTCAGAGGCACAAAGGAGCCTTTTCTTCCCTTAGGGCCTTGCTGTGATCTTTCACTGGGGACTCCTCATCTCTGAACATGGCCAAGGCCAGGTTGGACAGGGCTTGGGGCAGCCTGGGGTATGGGAGGTGTCCCTGCCCATGGAATGGGATGGTCTCTGAGGTGCCTGTGCCTGCTCAGCCCATCCATCCCCTCCGTGACATTCCTGACACCACAGAGCTCACCAACCATGTGGTATCCTCAACATGGATGGTTTAGACATAACACTAAAGGAAAAACAACTCATTTTCCTTTGGTTTTATTTTGGGGTTGGATCCATCCTCTCTCTTGAAAAGAATTTGGACCTTATTCTCCAGGAGGAGCCACCCAGAGTGGCGTCCCCTGCCAGCAGGATGGACCCTCTCAGCCTCATCCACTGAGATTCCCTAAAGCACAGCCCTGGTGTGGAGCTGGCTTTTGGGCTTACACAGCATTTCCCGAGGAAGGATTTTGAGGAAAAATTTCCCACAATGACAAGCTTGGAAGGTTTTTGGCTGGTGCCTCATGGATCCGTGCAGTGCAACACCTGGACCTGGGGGGCAGGAGCTGCGGCAAGGATTGGAGATGGAATTGCCATTCTGGGAATGCTCAAGGCCAGGTTGGACAGGACTTGGATCAAACTGACCCAGTGGAAGGTGTCACTGCCCAAGTGACAACCCAAAAATCAACCCCAGGGCACCCAGGGATCAACAACCTTGATGCCTGGAAAAACCCCCTTCTTCTGAGCACAGGAGGAGAAAAATCTCTGCTTTTGGAAGGAGCTGAGCAGAGTGCCTTTGGTTTAATGTGTCCTGAGTGCTCCCCCAGCTCCTGAGCCCAGCCAGCTCTTCACCTGAGGCATTCAGTGATTCCTGGGGCTCCAATCCAGCCGCATTCCTGAGACTCACAGATAACAGGGAGTGAGAAAAGGAGCCTCTTTGTTCAGCCATTTCCCTGCTGCTGCTGCTGCTGCCGTGTGTGGATAAAACATCTCCAACAAGAAGAATTAAACCTGGAAGGAGGGAAAACATTGCCTGGAAACTCCCATTCTTCTGGTTTTGTTCCTTGGGAAATGTGGTAACACCGGTGCTCCAGCAGCTCCGCTGCTCTCAGCCCTGGGTTTGGACATCCCTGTGCTCCAGAGGGACAGGAATGGAGCCATGGGAGTGCTGGGAGCTGCAGGGTGTCCTGTTCAGGCATGTCATTCCTGGGGAATCTGTGAGGCCTGCACTGGCTCCGGGCTCCGTGGAAAAGCAGCCGTGCTGGAGCAATTAAAGCAGGCGGGAATGTGACACAAATGTGGGGCTGTCTCGTCAAGTTAAGGGAAAATTCCCAGCTCACCTGGGGGGGTTTGGCCTTTGAACCAGGACCTGGCTCTTCCCTGGTGCCCCAGACCTGGGATGCCGAGGATGGAATCAGATCTCCATCCCCACAGGGGCATCCTGCTGCTCCTGCCATCATTCCCTCCTGTCCAGGAATTCCTGGAAGCTGGGAGAGATTCTGTCACCACCACAGCCTTTACCTGGTGGCTTTGCCTGGTCTGCTGGGCAGTGCCAAGGCCTCCTGTCTGCCAGGGAATGTTCTGGATGCAGTGAAGCAGGCAGGAGCTGCAGGGAATCCTCTTGGATGGGCATCCAAGGCACTGCCAGTCCATCCTGAGCAGTGACTGAGGCTTTCAGCCTCCAGACAAACTGGCACTGGGTATTGGAGGAGTCCAAGGTCAGGCTGCATGAGGCTTGGAACAACCTGGAATAGGGCAAAGTGTCCCTGCCCCATGGCAGGGGAATGAGATGATCTTGAAGGTCTCTTCCCACCCAAACCATCCTGGGATTCCATGACTCTCTGCTGTTCTTTGTGGCAATGGTGCAGAAAATCCCTGTGGAGAGCAGGCACAAGCTGAGCTCTTCCTACCGGACTTTTAAATAAACAGCTGCAGGCAGCCAGAGCTGGGAGCAGGAGCAAAAGGAAAGGGAAGCTGGAATGAAATCCATGAAATCCTCCCCTTCTCTCTGTCTTCCTCTGCTTTGTTTCACCCCTGACATTTACTCTGCTTAATAAAAGCAGAATTTATGTTTGACTCCCAGAATGCTGCCTTTGAATCTCCATGATCCTCAGGATCCTTCAGAGCTGTGTGTGCACCCAAAAAAAGTGAGGATGAATCCCAGACTGGGGGAGGAGGGAGCACGAGGGGCACTGGGGGTCAAGATTGTGATGTTCCAAATCCCAAAGGCTTTAGGAGCCGGATTAACACTGCAGCCCCAATGACAGGGGCTTACAAGGTTCACCTGGGAATCTCTGGGCATCCCAGATGTCCTGGGAGAGCTGCTCTTGTGGGGTGACAGGGGGTCACCCCCTGGTTATCGCTTCTCCTGGTGGGTAGTGACAGAAGCCCCTGGAAATGAAACATTGGAGTTTCTATCAGTGACATCCTGAGGCGGCCGGAGCTGATCAGCTCCAGATGGGATGGCAGGATCCAATTAATGCTCCTGGTCCAGGGGAGGGAGGGGACTGGGGGGGCCTTGGTGAGAATGGGATGGGGTCTGGGGGAGTCTGGTGTGGGCTGGTGGGTGGAGGAATCATGCAGGTAGAGGGCACGTGGTGCTGTGGGTGGGGAGTGGGATGGTGGGATTGTGGGATAGTGGGATGATGGGCACAAATCTCATGTACAACTCCTCCCAGTGTACCCACAATTGCCAGGTGACTGGAGAGAGGAGACGAATGACAGATTCAGGTGGCCCAGCAGCATTCCAGGCCTTCCATGGGCTCTCCACAGATTCCTCTCCACAAAATATACATAAAAATTTACCAGTCATGCAAGTCCTGGGATTCAAATCCATCCCTGCTTTAGACTAAGCAATGGGGCAGGAGGGGGATTATCCCTGGGATCCCTGTGAGGAGGGATCAGCCTGTGGCTGCTGCCAGCACCTCCCTGCTCCCCCATCCCAGCCCTTTCCCAGGGGTCTCCAAGGCCTGTCCCAGTCTGGGGTTCCATCTCCTCCTGCTCTCCCTGGATGAGGCCATGCCCCTGTGGGGTTGTGGGGTGGGCTGGCAGCCACTAACACCAGGGGGGTCCCAATTCCAGGGGCGCCAGGACGTGTCCTGGTGGGACTCACAAGGCTCTGGCACTCCCCACTCCCACTGATTAATGACTCCTTACCAGAGCCCAGCACCCTGTGGAAAAGAGCATTTCCGTTTGTCCAATTAGAGCTGAAGACGTGATCTCATTAATTCTGGAGGTGCCAACATGGAAGAATTAATTTTAGGGGTTATTTTCAGGGATATTTGTCTCCCAGGGCTGCTTGGAGCTGCCCTGTCAGGGAGGAGAGATGGGCCCAGCACTGAGGGGCTGTGGGGGCACCTCTGGCATTCCTGGGGTTGATCCCACGTGCCGTGTTTGCTTTGGCTCTGCTTCCCGTCCCTTCAAGAGGGTCCTGGCTGGAGGATGACAGGGGCCAGTGACAAATTGGGAACATTCTTTGAGAATCAGGGCCCAAAGCAGCGGGGTCAGTGCAGGGAGGCCGAGGCCTGCGCGTGGTTCTTCTCACTCGAGCTCAGCCTTGAAAACCGGGAAGAAAAATCATCCCCAAGTCCCTCAGGTCCTCCAGAGCCTCTGGATGGGAATTAATGAGCTGGAATGTGGCAGTGGAGATGGGAGTGGGGGAACTCGACAGCGCTGGCATCTGTAGGTGAGGAATTGCTGTCGCCATTGGGGCACATGTGGCACAGGGGAGTGGGGGCATCTGTGCCCAGTCCTGTGCATAGTGCCAAGGGGATTTCCTGTCTCCTGCCTCTTTTCCCAGCTCTGTCTGGCTGCCTGGGGCTCTGAGGTGGGCATGGAGTGAAGCTGAACGTGCTTGGTGTTGGGAGATGGAAAGGAGCACAAAGTCATGGTACAGCACAGGCCACATGGCATGGCATGGGACACATGGCACAGCACAGGACCCATGGCATGGCATGCCACGGGGCACATGGCACATCATGGGACACATGGCACAGGACACACAGCCTTGGCACAAGACACGTGGCATGGGCCACACATCCTTGGCCCTGGGCTGCCACATCCCTCAAAAAGGCTGGAGGAATTTGGGACCCTTATCAGCCCAATAAACTCGAAGCCTTTGGGATCACTCTCAGGATTTTATTTTCTCTGTCTCAGTTTTTCCAGTTATTTCATCCTATAAATTGTTTTTCTCCCTCTGAGATATGCCCTGAAATTTCCCTCGACCTGCACGGCAGAGCCGGAGGCTGCGCTCTGCTCCTGCTCTCCCGAGCCACGCAGCGGTGTCACAACGGCAAATTAAGCTGTTGAAGCCTTTTCCACTCTCATCTCTCCCTTGGTTTTGTTGTTTTCCTGGCCACGTTCCCCTGTGGAGACTCCAGGTTCCGGCTGATTTTCTGTTCATTCCGTTTCAAAGGCGCCGGCTCTCCCCGGCCTTCAGCAGGTGCCAGCTCGGAGCTGGCAGTGCCAGCGCTGCCCAGCCCAGCACAGCTCCTGCCAGCAGCCAGCCTGCATCCATGGAGAGATGTGGCTGCATCCCAAAGCTCCCTGGGCCTCCTTCCAGGACGAGGGATGGCTCCCCTGTGCAGCGGTCAGGGTGCCAGCCCTGGGCTGTCCTCATGCCACAGGGTCTCTCACTGGTGTCCCCACTGCCAGGACATGGCTGGCAGCAGCTGGGCAGGGCTCTCCTTGGAAGGGATTGATAAATAACCAGCTCCAGCCTTCACTCGGGCTCCTGAGAATTTTAAACCAAACTTTGTGGTGCTCCAGGAATCAATTCTCCCTTGCAAAGCTGGGCTCAGCTCCCTGGCTCTGCTGCTCCTCATGCCATGCCCTTGGTTCAGCCAGCAAGCCCAAGCATCTCCTCCAATAACTCCTCCCAAACTGCAGGAGTTGCTCTGAATCTGAGTGCCAAGGTTTAGGTTCCCTTATTTTTCCATCCCTTTTTGCTTTTTCACCCCCTGGGTATCAGCACAGCTGCCTCTGGGTGGGTTCACCAGTGAAGGATGAGCTTTCCCTCCAGCTTTGGGGATTAACAGGGTTCTCCAGGACACCCTTAATTCATATCCCACAGACAAAGCCAGGCTGGTAACACAGATGAGGAATCCCAGAGGTAAAACCACTGGGCTGAACAATTCCATCCTCTGCTGCTCCCAATGGAAGCATGAGCAGAGTGAAGAAGAGTCACATTGGTTCAGCTCCCCCTGAACAGAGGAACACTGGAGAAGATCTGTGGTTTTGATGTCTTTTTTTCTGGCAGACTCCTACCCATCATCCTTTCATTTTCCTTCCTGCCTGGCAGGGATGAGAGGAAAAAAAACCTAAAAAAGAGTTACTGGGAATCTGTGCTTCCCAGAAGTGCTGGAAGCGTGGCTGGTTCTCAACTCCTGCTCCCACCAGACTCAGAACCTCTGTCCCCTCATCCTCCTGCATCTCAAAACTCAGTGTATCCCTGCACCCCAAAACTCAGTGGATTTCTGAACCCCAAAGCCCCAGTGGATCCCTGTACCCAAAACCCTTGTGTATCCCTGCACCCCAAAACTCAGTGTATCCCTGCACCCCAATACCCCAGTGTATCCCTGCACCCCAATACCCCAGTGGATCCCTGCACCCCAATACCCCAGTGTATCCCTGCACCCCAAACCCCAGTGGATCCCTGCACCCCACATCTGATGGAAAGCCCAAACCTGAAAGCGATGCTGGGGATTCAATCAGGGGAAGGAATGGCTTGGGAATAACCTGAGCTGTCCCTCCTGGAGTGAAGCCAGGACTCAAGATGAGCCCCTGCAGAACTTTTGGGGTGCAGCTGGTCCCTGGTGTGTCCTCCAGGGCAGAAACCTGTGGCAGGAGGGAGGCAGGAGTGCAGCTACTGGAGCCCACCCAGACAAAAGCTTCCAAACGCTTCCACTGCCACGTTTTGAGGCAATATCCACCACCCTGCTGCTTCCTTCCCTTGATCAAAGCCCAGCCAGGAGGAAAGTCCATCTGGGACACACAGAGCTGAGCCTTTCCTGAGGTCTGGGGCTGGCAGCGACATCTCCCTGACAAATCCAACCGGGAGAAGCGGCAAAATGAGAGGCTGGGAGCTGGGAGCATTTCCCAGCTGACTGGTGATGTGTGTGGGGAACATATGGACAGTCTGTGCCCGCTGTCCCACAAAACCTGCTGATTTTACACTTGGATTTCTCAGATTCCCTGACAGCTTTGGAGACCGGCTCCGACAGCCTGGGACTGAGGGGCACTCGGTGCCACTGCTGCTGTGCCTGGCATGGGCAGGGAATGCTGGGCACAGCGGGGCTGCTGCAGGGTGCCAGGGGTGTGGGAAGGGGTGAGTGACAGCACCAACCCCAGGCATGGACCCTGGATTTCAAACAGCCTGGGGAAAGGCAAGGTTTGTATCTGGCTGTCAGGGATTTCTGTTTTTCCATGGGTTTTGCAGCTCTTGCTTGGACTGAAATAGCCCCGGAGCTGCTGCTTCTCCTGCACCTGCCAGGCTGGATCTGCCAGGCTGGGTTGGGCTAGGCTGTGCTGTGCTGTCCCAGTTCCACCCAGTATTGAGGGCTGGGAGCACTGGGCAATAAAGACAATGCCACACGTGTTCCCTCTTTGTCACCTGCTGGGTGGCTGGGATCCAGCTCTGATGTGCTGAGGGACAATTCCACATGCTGTGCCTTGGTTTTTCTTTTTCCAGGATAAAAAAGCAGGAAAATGCTGTTGCTGGGTCAGGCCATGAGGGTCCTTTGCCACCCCCATTTCTGCCACATCCCAAGGGCCAGTTTGGAGATGTACAGATGAGGAATCCGGCAGGACGGGGTGAGCTTTGCTCTCTCACCTTCTGATCCAAGGCTTCCCAGGCAGAGGGAACAGCCAGGCTGGAACATTTCCCAGCCCAGAATGGACTTCTAGCACCTATTGGAGCCTGTCTGTAGCTGTGCTGCTGCAAAACCCTGTGGGGATAAATCCCAAAGGATAATCTTGCCTTTGTGAGAAAAGCTAATTTATTAACCTTAAAGGACTCCAGGGAGTCCAGGGCTCCCAGCACACCCTCACACAGGGAAATGAGGGATTTGTGAGCTCCCTTGTTGTCCTCCCTCAGCTTCTTCCTCTATGGAATGGATTTGTTGCTGTCCCAAGAATGGGAAAATGGAGAAATGGGGAGGTGGGTTTGGATTCCCACCCCCAAACCAGCTCTGTAGGGAAACACTGAAGTGCCCACCTGGAATGGACTGTTGGGTCACCTCAAGGAGGGGAGAGCTGGGAATGTTCAGGCTGGAGAACTTAGAACCCCTTCCAGTGCTCCAAGAGAGACTGTGCACAGAGGATGGAGTGTCAGGGTACAGGGAATGGCTTTCCACTGCCAGAGAGCAGGGTTAAGTGGGATATTGGGAAGGAATTCCTGACTAAGAGGGTGGTGAGGTGCCCAGAGAAGCTGTGGCTGCCCCTGGATCCCTGGCAGTGTCCAAGGCCAGGTTGGACGAGGCTTGGAGCAGCCTGGGACAGTGGAAGTTGTCCTTGCCCATGGCAGGGGTGGCACTGGTTTTATAGATCCCTTCCCACCCAAACCATCCTGGCATTCTGTGATTCCACATTCCTGCTCAGAGAAAAGCCAGGATGAGCTCCCAACCACTGACTCTGGCCCAGCCTCACTCTGTACCTTGTTTTAACTCCCTGGAGATTGGATTCCTGCCATGTGAAGGGACTCTGGTGACAGATCCCAGTGTCCCCTCTGTCAGTGATGTCCTCAGGTGACAGGGCCTGGGATCTCCCCCTGGGGGGGTGTAAAACACCAGGGTCGTGCAGGGCTGCAGCAGCTCTGCTATCAAAGGTTCCCAGGATCAAGGGAAATGCTGATTCTGCTCCAATTGTTCGGGAGCACAGAAGCAAAACCCTCACAGTCAAATTACCACGGAAGTGTCTTGCAGAGACACTCCAGAGATTCCCTGGAGTGCATCCATCAGAGAGGGAGGATTTGGAGAACGGGGAAATAATAGTGGCGCACTCCAGTCTGGCATTAACTCCCTAATTCCAGGGGTTTGCAGGGCCCTGGGTGGAACTAATGCAGGTTCTCCCTGTATTTATGATTATCTGCAGTGTTAAATATGAGCACTAATCACGTGGGGGATTGAGGCTGGCGCTGGGAAGGCTCTGCCTGGCTGCAGGGGTGGGAGGGAACCAGCAAACCCAGCAAAGCAGAGGGTGAAGGCTCTGAGGGGCTTCTCAAATGCATGTTCCATGGAATTATAGAATCCCAGGATGGGTTGGGTTAGAAGGGACCTTCAAAATCATCCAGTCCCACTCCCTGCCATGGGCAGGGACACCTTCCACTATCCCAGGCTGCCCCAAGCCCTGTCTTACCTGGCCCTGGGATGGGGCAGCCACAGCTGCTCTGGGAATGCCATCCCACCCCCTCTTCACTCTCACAGACAGGAATGCCTTCCCAATATCCCATCTAACCCTGCCCTCTGGCAGTGGGAAGCCATTCCCTGTGTCCTGTCCCGCCATCCCTTGTCCCAAGATTCTCTCCAGCTCTTTTGGAGCCCCTTGAGGCACTGGAAGGATCTCTAAGTTCTCCCTGCATCCTCCCTTCTCCAGGTAGACCAACCGGACTAAATCAGCTTCTTGAGCAAAGGTGAGATGGAAGCAGAGTCAGGAAGGGGAGAGAGATCAGCAAGAACCAGGGGTGATCCCAGAGGGAATCCCCAAAGGCTCTAAGGCTGCTCCCTTGGACACAGAATAACAGGGACTGACCTTTTGGAGCAAACTCTGGGAAGCCACAGGATAAATTCATAAGCCAGGACATGGGTGTTTATGTGGAGAACCTTCCAGAAGCCTTCCAGTACCTAAAGGGATTGGGAACCGAGCCGAGGGATGTGGCTGATTCCAGAAACTTCTCCCACTCTGCCTCCCTGTCCTGTCTGGTGGAGCCGCCCAGTCTGGCAGCAGAAATCCACATTTCTGTGGGGAAGTAGTGGCTGCACACACTGGGAAAAAGAGCTTTGGGATCCTCCTGAGCAGCAGAAACCCAAACTGGTGGGATGGGAGCCGGACATGTCCTCAGTGAGCAGCTCTGCATGTGTGTGGTGCAGCCTCGTGCTGGGCATCCAGTCTCTGTTTCCACACAGAAATATGGATTTAATCCTCCAGTGATGCTCTCTAACGTTCAGTAATGATCATGGCTCGGGTTTTCAGATGTATTTTAGATTTCCCAGCCCGGCTGTGGGATGTGAGTGAGATGCAACAGAAACATTCAAAACATATTTAAAGAAGGGTTTGCAGCAGCTCCTGAGTGTTCCTGCTACCAGGCACAGGAACGAACTGGCCAGCTGGGAGAGTTCTGGGAGGATCTGTTGGAAAGACAATTGGCACATCCTCAGCCTGGAATGCAAATCCAGTTGGTTTGGAGGAAGTCCAGGATCAGGCAGCCTCTTCACATGCTGGATCTGGAGGGCAGGTGCCACCTCTGAGCAGGAAACATGAAGATGGTGCTGAAAAATCAGAGCTGGGAGGTGGGAACGAGCTGTTGGGAGCCTTCTTGGTCCATGCAGAGGTGGGGAAAAGTCTGTGGAGGGTCCGGGTTTAGCCTGGATGTTCCAGCTTGGCCCCCAAGCTGCAGGATGGAGGAGAAGGCAGGAGGTGTCCAAAGGTGCATGAGGTGAGCACAGAATGGTTTTGGTCTTCCCAGAGCTCAGCAATAGCACTGGGGTTGGAACAGGCGAGTTTCCAGCGTGTCAGGAGGAGGAGGAGGGGTTTGGGGAGGATGGATCTGCTCCCTGCTTCTTCCAGCAGCATTGCTGGGGATTGGAGGAGCATCCATTAAGAGAGAGTGGAGCAGGGTGATGGTGCTGAGCTGGTGGCTGTTGTCACCTCCCCAGGATGTCACCCACACCAGGCTGTGCATTCCCACCTTCTGGACTGCCAACAGCACCCTGCACCTTTGTACAGTGTGACAGAGGTCTTCCTCCCTGGTCCTGTCCAATTCCTTGTCCCTGAAAAGTCCCTGAAAAACCCCTGAGGATGGACCAGCCCATCCCTGCAGGGTCTGGGGGCCTTTGGGGCTCAGCAGATCGTGACCCACTGGGGAGACTTGGAAAGATGTCATCCCTGGGGGTTGGGGGCTTTGCTTTCACAAGCAGGAATTTTTCTCGGGGTCACCTCCTCAGCAGCTCCGTGTGCTGGAATCTGCTGAGCGGGCACGGAGAGGCCAGGCAGGGTAGGGAGCAGCCTCCCTTGCAGCAGGCTCAGGTGTGAGCTGAAGTCCCATTGATTTCTAATCAGTGAGCTCATATTCCCCAGGCTGCGGTGGGACAGGGTCAGCAGGCAGGGGAGGCTGGGGGGATCCTGCACTTGGGGTGGTCCCGGGGTGGGACTGACGGAGCCGCTGACAGAGGCTGAGTTATGGCTCCAGAGATGCTGTGGAGGGCTCCTGGAGCCTCAGTTATTGTCTGGCTGAGTCCTGCTCGGGGGAGAGCGGTGAGGGAAGGACGTGTGAGCCATAAACCACGTTGTCTTTTAATGAACAAGACTCCCGGGGGATAAGGACTATTTTTTACTCCGTCGTTTTTCTTTCCTCAGCTCCAGGAAAGTTGTTGAGTGTTGTGTCTGCCAACTGCAGGCCAGATGCTCCAGGAGAACTGGAGTCATGTCCCATCCAGCCTGGCCCAGCCCAGCTGACATTCCCATGGCATTCCCATCTGCTCCCAGGCTGCCCCAGAGCCACCAGTCCAGGCTGTGGTCACCCTAACCAGGAGCAGCCACCAGGGTTTGATATTCCAGACATGCTCCCAGGAGAGCAGGGCTGTAACATTCCTCATGAGGGACCTTAGTAATGCTGCTGCTGCTGAAGGAAAAGCAGTGATTAACCCTGAAATCCAAGTGTTGGAGGGGTTTGGAAGAAAAGCAAGTCCAGGCTCACTCTCCTAAGCGTGAGAAAAGTGCACAGAAAGCTCAGGGATGTCTCTGTTTTCTTCTCCCTACAAAGCTGATCCTCCTGTGTGGCTGTGGGGAAGGACCTTCCTGCAGAACCCCAGTTGCTCATCCCACCTTCCACACCTCACCTTTCAGTGACAGGGACCTGCTCCAGAGCCTGAGGATCCCAGGAGGAAATAAGGAGGGAAGAAAAGACAGATATTAACATTTGGAGCCCAGAACATGTGCTGAAATCTGACTCCAGACTCACTCCAGACTCACTGGAGACCAAACTCCAGGCTGTGCCCTTAAAGGTCAGGCTGTGGTGGTACACCTTGACCTGGGTTTGGTAGGACAGTGTGACAGGGGTTGTCTCTTCTCCTTCACTTCCATTGCTGTGAAACCCTCCTGGAGTCAGGAAAGTGTCCAGAGGTGTCTGGCTGGGGCTGGGCTCTGAGCCCCATCCACTGGGACCCTTGTTCTTTGTGGGGAAGGTGCCTGGCACTCCCCAAATTCAGCTATGGGGTCACTGGGCTGTGTTGGGTGGGACCAGCCAGGCTCTGACCCCACAGCAAACCCAGGGGCAATGAGTGGAAGGGCTTGGAAAGGTGACACTGGAATGTGCTGGGAATGCTGCAAGCCCAATCCCTGTGGTGGGAACAGGGCTCTGCCCCACCCACAGCCCCTCTGAGCATGGGGAGGTCCCACCCTCCACCTCAGCCCTTCCCTCCCATCACAATTCCAGCTCCACTTGGGATCAGTGCCAGGTACCCATCCAAGCTGGACCAGCAGGAATTGAGGGATGGGCAGCGCCCCTTCTCTGCCCGACACTGGGGACCTAAATCAGGATGTTCTGTCCCCTCAGCAGAGCCAAGGGACATTTCTCAGCACAGGCACTTTAAAAAAGAACAATAAACTGGGAGATCTGCACCGAGCTGGGCTGTAGGAGCAGGATCCCCTTTCAGGGAGTATTTTGGGATGAGGGCACTACAGCTGTTGGTTGGTTAATCCCTCTGCCCTCCCCATCAACCTCCAGAAAGGACTTTGCAGCCTCACTGCAGCCAGGGATAAATCAGGAAATGGCACTTTGTCCTCCCCAGGAACAGGCTCTCCCCAGCCCCTAGAACCTGGCATCTGAGCCCAGCATCTGCTCAGGGGGACACCCTGCCACAGTCGGGCTGTGTTCAACTCCCAGAGATCCATGAACACATGTTCAGCTCCTGGGCACCCATGGGACACAGGTTTGGCTCTCAGGGACCTGTGATACCCACAGACATCCCTGAGCTCCCAAGGACATGGTGAGAAATCCATCGGAGTGGGAATGGGAACAAAAGCAGACCCAAAATCCCATGATTAAGACAAACCCATGCAGGGCTGGAGTGGCTGCAGAGAGGAGCTGCCAAACCCTGCCCTCCTCTGGAGATGAAGATTCCCAGCATCATTAACCAGATAATTAAACATTCCCTCCCACTTTAGTGTTTCTCAAATCCATGACCCAGTGTCACCTATTTAAAGGGCTCTGGGAATTTTGTGTGTGATGTGCTGGGCTAAGGCTCGGTGTGACAGAGTGCATGGGGACAGGAGGTGGCTGTCCAGGTGTCCTGCGTGGTTTTCCACTTGAGACTTTGACATCCAGCTCCGCAGGGAATGGTCACCACCCCAAGGCTGCAGGAGCACTTGGGCAACACTCCCAGGTACAGGGGGGGATTGTTGGGGTGCCCTGGGCAGGGCCAGGGGTTGGACTGGATGATCTCTGTGGATCTCTTCCAGCTTGGGAGATTCCATGATCTTTGTTTTCCTCCCTAGAGGATTGAGCTGGTGCAGGACCAGTTCTGCCCTCGCCAGTAAAAGGTGATGAGGGACCAATATTTTGATCCATTTTTTCCCAACACCTCTGACAAAAGCAGGGATTTATAGCCAGGTCTTGGCAGGAGGGACAGCTTTTTCCCAGAGGCATTGGCAAATCTAAATTCCTTATTCGCAGAGACACCCCCAGCTGTCAGCCACCATCACCACAGGGCAAGAACAGGAGCTGAGCCAAAAGTCCATCAGTTCTGGGGGAAGCATTTCTTCCAAGGGGGATGAGATTCCCACACACCTCAGAGCTGTGTCCCCAGCCCACGGGAGCTGCAGCTTTCTAAGGATGCCTCCACTTCCACAAAATTCCCCTTGTTCCAGGAGGCTAACAGGGCTCCAGTCACTCCAGAGGGATCTGCCCATGCAATGGAAGGGCTCCAGATGCCCTCAGCCTCCAGTTCTCCTGGGAACCTTGCATAGAGCATCCAAAGAGGGGAGAGATCCCAGAGCTCAGGCTGGGAAGGCAACATGGTTGTGGCTCTGGGACGCTTTGAGGAATTAAAAGTGAAATTACAGATGAATCTATCAAAATACGTGTTTTTTCCTGGCATTATAATGGAGACTCATGCAAAGAGAAGAAGGCCCACCCCATCCTGCATTCCCAGCCTCCCACTCTCCAAGGTTATTTATGGGCTTGCTACACAAGTTGGGTTTTTTCCTCCCCTTTTCTTTTCTCTTCTTTTTCTTCCCTGCTTTTGCAAATTGAATTATTTAAATGCATTGTTTGGCAGCCTCAAATCCCAGCGTTTCCCTCTCTTTCCCCCTTGGCTGCCATTTCTTTCTCTCCTTTCTGCTCCTGCATTTTCAGGATCATTTCCCATGTTGTTCCAGTGGCATTTATTGAAATTTGCACAAAAAAAGATCCTTCTTCAATGCCACCATTTCAGCCCTGGCAGGAGATTTATGGGGGCAGGAAGACACCCGTGGTGGGGAAGTTTTGCTGGGAGAAAGAAAGGAAGGAGGGAAAGGAAATGTGGTGGAAAAGCAAAGGATGCCCAGAGCTGGGGATCAGGGAGGATCCACAGAGTTGAGGGAGCAAGGGGACAGCCCTGCTCCTCCATGGGTGAGACACATGGTGACACAGGCACACGGAGGGGTTGGTGCCAGGGTTGTGTGGGTGTATGGAGGGAGCACAGACACCCCTGGGTGGCCTCAGGCACCAGTGACACTGGGGACATGGCCTGGAGAGGGGCTGGCAAGGCCTGGGGGCGCTTGGGCACACCTGGGGGACACTTTGGGACATGCTCAGTGTGCACTTGGTACATGCCTGGTACATGCTTGGTCAGTACCTGGCACATGCTTGGTGTGCAATTGGGGTGTAATGAGTGTGTAATTAGTGTGTAATTGGTGTGTAATTAGTGTGTAATTGGTGTGCAACCAGTGCACATTTGGTACACACTCCATCCATCCTTTGTGTGCTCGTGGGGCTTGGGGCACTCTTGGTGAGCACTTGGAGCACTCGTGGGACACGTTTGGTGACAATTGGTACATGATGGGCACACACCTGGTTCATGCTTGGTGCACACTTGGCACACAATTGTTTCATACTTAGTGCACACTTGGCACATACTTGGTGCACATTTGATTTATACTTGGTGCACACTTGGCACACAACACATATTTGGCACACATTTGGTTCGTACTTGGTGCACACTTGGCACACCCACAGCACACACTTGGCACATATTTGGGACATAATTAGTTCATGCTTGGTGGACACTTGGCATGCATTTGGCACAAAATTGGTTCATACTTGGCACACACTTGGCACACATTTGGCACACATTTGGCACACATTTATTGCACTCTTGGACCCATCCTTCCATAGGCACCCAGCCCTGCTCCCAGAGCTGTCTCTGAGCCTGCACACCATAGAGAATCCACTCTTGGAGCTGTTTGAAGGAGCGCCGCTCTCCAGCCTCGCTATCTCTAATCCTGCTTCAAAGCCAGCTCCTTCTATTTCCATATTGACTTATGATTCCTTTAATTGACTTTCTTGCTTCAGAATTGTACTTACTTAATTAATCTGATTACGTTTCTGCTTCTAGTAAAAGAGTTTCTGTGTTGCAGCCCAGAGGTGAGGACGTTCCTGGGGAGGGATGAGCTTCTGGTTGATCCCACCAGCAGATAGAGCCTGCAAAGCATTTTGGGATCCTTTGGAAGGGGAGGACAGGCAAAAGCCATGGAAAGTGCCGCAGCAATTTCCATTTTCACACACGCAGCAGCTTTCCTCGTGGCAGGAGTGAGGCACATCCCTCGTCAGTGGGATTGAATTATCTCCATAAATTCATTACATTTTAAAAATATGATAATCAGCACGGAATGAGCCTCCCGAGGGAGACGGAACATGAACATCTCAAGTACTGTTAATAATCAGCCTTTATTTTACAAATGCCCAGGGCTGGCTCGCAGCCCCTCCGTGGTGGAGGGGCTGGTGCTGTGCCCCTGCCAGGACCTGACACTGCTGTGCCCCTGCCAGGACCTCCTCAGCCGTCAGTCCCAGGGTGATGACCCAGACAAGGCTGGGATTTGGGATGGACAGTCTCTGCTGCTCCAAATGCTCCACATAAAGCCTGGGCACTCCCTGCACTTTGGGGTCCCCACTGGTGGTGGCCCGCTGTGGCACCTGAACAATGACTCAGCTTCTCCCACATCACCCCCACAAATAACAGGATTTAGGGGATGATTAGTGCCCATTTGACACAAATCTGGGGCAATTTCTTACTGGGTCTGTTTGTGGTCATAAAGGATCTCAGAGGATCAGCACAGGCTTGGGGTTGGAAGTGTGTCCTGGCTCCAGTGCTCCTGGGGACAGAAGCTTGGAGGAACTGGGGGGGGTGTCTCACTTTTGGCAGAACCTGACAAGGTCAGGAGAGTTCTCAGAGCAGCCCAGGGATGAGCCCAGGGGGTGCCCATGGTCACCACACCACCGCAGAATGCCACAGTTGGATTCCAAATGGAATGGTTGGGATTGGGAGGACCTCAAAGCCCATCCAGTGCCACCCCTGCCATGTCAGGGGCACCTTCCACTATCCCAGGCTGCTCCAAGTCCCATCCAATCTGACCTTGGACACTTCCAGGGATAGGGAATCCAGAACCTCTCTGGTCACCCTGTGCCAGGGCATCCCCACCCTCACAGTAACAAAAGAAAGCCAAAATCCCACTTGGACACTGTCACTGTAAAGTTTTTCTCTTTATTATTCCACTTTGGTGACAGACAGGCGGCTCCTCCACCCCCGTTTGTTAAACACTGATTAATTATTAAATTGGCCATTAACTATTAATAGCTGATTTTGTGAGTGTTAAAATGCCAGCCCTGTGCAAAGAGAGCTGTGTCTCTGGCAAACCTCAGGAACCTCAGGGAATGAATCCTCGATAATCAATCTGGCCTCTGCTCCATTTGCCATTCCTGTCTCATCCTCTCTGCTTTTGGCACCACTTCAGGGGAGTTTATACAAATGGAAAAGCCAATTTTACTGCTGCTGGAAATTCCCAGCTCCCCGAGATGATGGCAGAGCCCTGTGCTTTTCTCCAGTGCTGGAGGGGCTCCCTGATCCAGTTCTGCCTCTGCAACGCGATCAGAAAATCCTGGAATTGTTTGGGCTGGAAGGGACCTTCATGCCCATTCCATTCTACCCTTGCCATGGGCAGGGACACCTTCCACTATCCCAGGTTGCTCCAAGCCCTGTCCAACCCAACCTGGGACACTTCCAGGGATGGGGCAGCCAGAGCTGCTCTGGGAATTCCATCCCAACCCTCACTACCCTCACAGGGAAGAATTTCCTCCCAGTATTCCATCCAATCCTACCCTCTGGCAGGGGAAACCATTCCCTGTGTTCTGTCAATCCAAATCCACTATGGATTGCAGATCCATAGATACTGTGCCACAATCTTTCAGCACATCCCAAATCCCCACTGGATCCTTGCTCCTGCTTTCAGTTGTGGATTTCCATGGAGGTCTTGGTGCATGCCGGAATGTTTCCTGGGAATCTTCCCAAGGGATGCTCACCATGGAGCTGCATCAGAGACAGGGAGCAGGGACAGTGGCATCCTGCACCCTCGGGGGACAGGAGGCAGGGTGGCAGCAGGGGCAGGAAGGGGAGCAGAAAGGGACACAGAGCTGAGGGGCTGGAGCCACTCCACACATCCAGTGTGAAATCAGCAGCCACAGGCTCCTCCAGAGCCTTTGGAAGCAGATGGCCTTGCCCCAGGGAAGAGCTTTGGCCCAGGGAATGTTATTTTGACGGATGCATTTGCAGTCCCCCAAAAGCCGCGCTCCTTTTCAAGCCGTGCTGTGAGGAGAACCTTCCCTGCTCCAGAGAGAAAGAGCCTGGGATTATTTTCTCATGTCAATTAACGGAGCTTTCCAAAGGCAAACCAGGCTCCTCGGATCCTGAGCTCGGGACCCCAGCCAGGCTGCTCCCCCCGGCACGCTGGAGGGAAAAATCAAGGAGCTTTGGCCAGCGAGCTCCTGGCCTGGAGCCAGCAAATAAAATGGTCATAACGAGGCCTTTGGAGATAAATTTGGAGGCTGGGTTGCTTTGCTTTAATTTTTTATTCTTCTGGTGGAGAAACCCCCTCACCCAGCAGTGATGGCAGCAGCCCCAGAGCTCTGTGGGGTCACCACCAGGGCCATTTCCCCCTGGAGCTGCTCCTGGCCAGGTGTGCACCAGCACCTGCCCAGGTGTGGGGTCAGGTGTGGATTTGGGTGTGGATTCAGGTGTGGATCCAGACACATGGACAGTGAGTGAGTTCTGGTGTAGGAACAGACCTGGATTCAGGTATGGATTACCTGGATTACCTCCTGCCCTTTCCTGGCTCCGTGTGCTTTCCTGGAGCAATCCTGGAGCCCTCCAGTGGTGGACACACAGGTAGAGCCACAATGCTGGGCTGACTGCAGCCGGGATGGGGTGAATTCCCAGGGACACACAGAAATCCCTCAGACAGGACAGGTTGAGAAATAATCCCTCTTGGAGATTCTTGCATTGCACCTCTCTGGAAAAGCTTGTGGAGCTGCACAAGCTGCCCACAAGGAGAGCGCTTCCCATCGTCGGTGACTTGAGATCCTCTGTAGTTGTTGCCAGGAAGATGTTCCCCTTTCCAGAGGGAAGCAGGTGCCAGCTGGCCACAGACAGGGATCTTTGATCCCTCGCAGCTCTTTGGGAAGGAAAGCAGGATGTTTTCCATGGCCACCCTCCTGGAGAGGCAGGGCTCCTGCACCAAAAGTGCAACTGCCCCCGCTGTCCTGCGCTCGGGCTCCTCATGTGTCAAAGGCTCTCCTACTCCCACCGCTCTTCCCAGCTGCTTCTGGACACTCCTCTCCATCGGGGTGGGCTGGGACAGCGCTGCCAAACAGCAGGAATACGTGAGGCTGTCCCGGGGAGAGGGAAAGGGATGAACTCCCTGCTGTCACACCACCCCCGCCTGTGCTAGGGGATCAAAAATGCTCTGGAGCAGGTGGATCCACCCGTGTCACAGGGACACTCCAGCACGGATGTCACAGCTGACATTCATCCTGCAGGGGACCCCGGGTGGGGACAGGACCCCCCATCCCCCTGGCAAAGGGTAAGGTGTGAAATCCACCTGCCCCTTCCTGCATCCTCCTCGTCTCAGAGAGGACGCGGTGCTGGAGGATTTGGGGAGGGTCTGAGGCAGGGATTGAGCTGGAACCCCTCTGTCCTACGGCCCTTGGGGGTGTCCCTCAGCACGGAGCCAGCCCGGGTCAGCAGAGCTTTCCTGCCCCTGTGCCACCTCCTGTCCTGCCGTGCGGAACGCAGCACCGGCAGCAGAATAAAGCAGGAATGCTCGCCTGGAAGCTGACCCGGTTTAGGGTTTCATTCCAAATGGAGCGACAGAGCAGCTCAATCCGGACCCCCCGAACTCTTCCTGCCGCTGCCCCCGCTCGCAGCTAAACCTCTGATCCCTGTCCAGCCCTCCACATCACTCCTGAGCCTTTGTGGGGTCAGAGCTGGGAGCGTGAAGTCGGAGATGCTCCGGGGGCGGCAGCGTTTGGAGTCTTCCTCCCGCCTCCTCTCGAGGTCCGTGACCTGTTCGGATCCGGCCGTGCAGCTCCGGAGCATCCTCCTGGGACGAACCGGGCTGGGCTGGGCCGTGCAGGTGGGCAGGAGCTCATGGAGAACATCCAGGAAAGGGGAAACCTGGAAACCTCAGGAAAGGGAGAACCTGGACATCCCCAGGAAAGGAGAAACCCGGACACCTCAGGAAAGGGGAAAACCTGGAAACTCCAGGAAAGGGAAACATGGAAACCTCAGGAAAGAGGAAAGCCTGGAAACCTCAGGAAAGGGAGAACCTGGACCCCTCCCCGGAAAGGGGAAAACCCAGAAACCCCAGGAAAGGAGAAAACCTGGAAACCCCAGGAAAGGGGAAAAACGGATCCCCAGGAAAGGAGAAACCCGGACACTCCAGGAAAGGGGAAAGCCTGGAAACCTCAGGAAGGGGAAACATGGACACCCCAGGAAAGGGGAAATCTGGACATTCCAGGAAAGGGGAAACCTGGACATCCCCAGGAAACGGGAAACATGGAAACCTCGGGAAAGAGGAAACCTGGACCCTTCAGGAAAGGGGAAAGCCTGGACACCCAGGAAAGGAGAAACATGGACACCCCAGGGGAGGGGAAACCTGGACACCCTAGGAAAAGAGAAAACCCGTACACCCCAGGAAAGGGGAAAGCACGGGGTTCAAAGCCACTGCCATCCCTTCGGAAGGCCGGACAAAGGCCAGTCCCTGCTGCAGCGGGATGCCCGTGGCCAGCAGAGGCTATGGAAGCCCAGCCCCTCTCCCGCAGCCGCGGCAGGAGCCGGGGCCGCTATTGGAAGCAGGTGTGCTGCCCTGCCGGGCGATGGGAGCCATTAGGGAGAAAGCCTCTCAAGGAAATTTATGTCCGTCTCTCCTCACCCCTCTCTCCTGAAACCAATTACACCCCAGCAGCCCTGCCCCGCCCCGCTCGGGGGGACCCGCCGGGCTGTGCCCCCTCCGGGGTCCCGGGGGACGCGGTGAGCGGCAGGAGGGATGGGATGGGATGGGATGGGATGGGATGGGATGGGATGGGATGGGATGGGATGGGATGGGATGGGATGGGAAGGGAAGCGAAGCGCTGTGCAAAGCTCCGCTGGCGGCCCCCAGTTCATCTCGCTGGGAGTCCGGCGGGAGGATCCCGCATCCCGCAGCACCTGGGGCTGCCACCCCTCTCCAGCCGCCCCTTGGCAGCCGCACGCTGGCTCCGAGCGAGGGGGGACAGAGCCGCCCCCCAGCAGCAGCAGCAGCAGCGCTTTCCCCGAGGTTTATTATTACACAAATGTGAATTCCAGAACCGGCATCTGGGGAGCAGCTGCTGGGAGTTAACCCCTTCCCTGCCGCGGGGGAGCTGTGCCAGAGCAGTGGGCGCCTGGCTGGAGCGTGGCCACCCCTGGAGAGGAGCCCATGGGGACATGGCCCTGTCCCACCTGTCCCCCTGCTGTGTAGGGACACATCTCTGGGCATGGATGGGAAGGCAGGTTCCAGGTTCCTCCCTCCCTTCCTTTCTTCTCCTTTTTTCCCTAAAAACAGGCACTTCTGTTTCCATTCAGAGCTTTTATGGGAATTTGCTCTCCCTCCCAGGCAAGGCCTGAATTTCCAGCGTGCTCCAGGATGGAGCTCCAAGGGATGCTGGCCTTGGGTTTGAGGAGCAGCCTGGATATAAGGAAGGGGTGACAGCGGGAGGCCAGCGCTGCTGAAAGGAAGGGCTTGAACTGGACAGCCTGTTTTTGTTGGAAGATGGATGTTTGGGAATGAAGGCAGATCCTCACAGCCCCACTGACTCTGTGGCATCTTCCAAGGCACTGGGGTAGATCAAAATCCCAACTTTTCAGCCACTTGGAGTTCCCCAGGCTCTTCCCAAGTCCAAGAACCTGCTGGCCCCATAGCAAGTCATGGATGTTTGGGTAGAACATGATGAGGAGGATCTTCTCCCTTCTTGACTTATCTGGGAAGCAGTGCCCTGGCTGTCCCTGCCACTCCTTTCCATAGAAACCCAGAATCCAGGATGGTATGGGCTGGAAGGGACTTCAAAGCCCATCCAGTTCCATCCTCTGCCATTGGCAGGGACACCTTCCACTGTCCCAGGTTGCCTGGAACAATTTGCCTGGAACACTTCCAGGGATGAGGCAACCCCAGCTGCTTCCCAGGGATGAAGGGGGCACTCCCAGAGCAGCTGGGATATGTGGGTAGGCAAAGGTGAGGGCCAGCAGTGTCAGGTTCTGTCAAACACCTCTGGCTGCCAGGTGCCATCGTGATGGGCAGAGCTGAGGCAGCAATGAGTGCCAAAAAGGGCAATAAAAATCTGGGAGGAGGTTTCGGTGCCTGGATGAGAAGCAGCTGTGAGTTCTGCTCCTGGCTGCTCAGCCTGGCTGGGAGAACAGGGAGAGGTGGAGATTGGAGGGTCCAGCAGCCACGTGGAGTTGGGGTGGCTGGAGACAGCCCTGGGACAGCAGAGAGTGGAGAGCTGGCCTTGGGTAGAGCAGCTCTCTCTTCGCTGTCCTGGTGAGCAGCTCTCAGCAGTGGGGACTCCCAGTGCCTCCTCTGGGAGTGGTGGAAGTGTGGAAATCATCCCTTGGCTCCTCAGGAGGGGATGGGAGCAGGACAGGACAGCCCATCCTCGTGATTTGCAGGCTCCAGCTCCCTGCTGCTGCTCCCTTCCCCTCCTGACCCCACCATGGAGCAGCCAGGGCAGACAAACCCCAGCAGGCAGAGCAATCCCCAGGTCCCACGGAGGTGTTTATAACACCAGGAGCTCCTGAAGGGATCGGAGCAGGATTGGGAACAGAAGCTCCTTTCCCTGGGCTGAGCTCCTGCCTCCTGCTCTCTGGGCTCCCCGCCCGGGAGGGGAGTGAGAAATGGAGCTGACAGGAGCTCCTGCAGCACCAGGAGCTTGGCAGCCCCAGGAAAACCCTCTCCCTGCTCCAGCAGTGCCTCTCCAAGCCAGCTCTGCCAGCAGCCCTCAACCTCCTCCTCCCTCACCTCCTGCCCTGGAGTTCACACCGTTTGTTTTTCTCAGCCTGCACGTTTTTGGGGATGGGGGAGTGAGCCCCACTCTAGATTTCGTGCTCCAGCCCCACAGTGTGAGGGGCTATGGGCTGTCCTGAAGCCCAGCGTGGCAGGAGCACGGGCTCCATCTCCTGAACACGCCGAATCCCAGAATCCCAGCAGGCAGCAGGGGTAGGATGACAAATTGTTCTGACTAATAGTCTAAACAATGGGAAACAATGGAAGTCAGGGAGCAGCCCATAAAATATGCAGCACGCAGGGGGCTTGGCTATTTTATTTGATTTTCAGATGGATATTCCAGTGGCCAGGATCCATCAGGAATAGAACAACACATGTCAAGCTCAATAAGGGTTTGCCAGCGATGGTGGCGGGAGGATGCAGAAATTCCTGCTCTGGGGTGAACTTGGGAAGGCTGACTTGGAGTCAAGTGCTGGGGGAGAGGAGCAGCTCTCCCTTCCCGGCACAGGAGCATCCATCCCACCTTCTCCAGAGGGATGGCGATGAAGTGCCTGAGCCTGACCCGTGGAAGAGGGGCAGGAAGGCTGGGAAGAGGCGTGGGAAGGCTGCCCGGCTGATGTGGTTGAGCAGACGGGGGAGGTTTTCTGTCTCCGCTTTGAAATTCCTCTGCGTTCAGGGTTATTTTGGAAGTCAAAAGCTGTTAGATTCCCTGGAAGCTCGGGGAGGGGAGATTGCCTGGGTTCGTTCTGACGCGATTTCCCTACACAGCTGTTTGTGCCATCAGCAGTGGGGCTGCTCTTTCAAAAGAAGACATTTTATCCATTAAAAAGAAATCCATAGATGATGAATATGGATTTGGGCTAAGGCTGAGTGATGAAATCCTCTCTGAGGTGCAAAGATCCCATTATCCATCCGTCTGCGGCCTGCCAGGGACCGGCGGTGGGTTCCCTCAGAGACCCCTCGGCTTTCTGGAAGCCTGGAGGTCACTGAGGATGCGAAGGGCTCTCCAGCCAGGAAGTTTCTCTCCCAAGTCTCCTTTCAGTGCTGTGTTTTAGCAGGGCAGGGACGCTGTGAGAACAGCCCTCGGAAGTTGCTGCGAGGCTCCAGCTGGATCAGAAAATGTCGGCTCAGCACAGGGGCGACACAAAGTTGCTGGTGGGAAGGAAGGGAGTGGAAGTGCTCCCTTCTGCCCTGTGAGAGGGGCTCATTCCCTGATCCCACCTGGACCATGGATTGCTGCTGTGGATGGGATTTCCTGGGTGAGTCTGGCTGGGGAATGCTGAGCCCAGATTGTGGGGACCTGCAGAATGCCTAGGGACTGGGACATTGGGGTTGGAGCCAGCAGCCCTTGGGGACAGAGTGGCTCTGCTCACAGGACAGCAGAGACATGGCTCTGGATGGGCAGCACCTGGAGGATATGGGTGTTATGCCTTGCATGGGTACAGGGCTCTTTTCTGATGCTCTTGTCCCTATCTCAGCATTCATGGAGATTGTTTGGATTGTAGGATCCAGCCACTTCCCCATCCAAACCAGAGCTATTTCATCCCCACTTCCACACACAACTTCTTCAGCCTAATGAGCTTAATGGGAGTGACTTGAACCTTGTCCACAGGGTTGGCACAGCCACCTCCTTCCTTATTATACTTGTCAGGTTGTCACTTATTTTTGCATTTATTTTGCATGGGAAGATGGCCTGGAGCTGGCACATGGCCCTGCTGTGCCAGTAGCAGTGGTGACATGGAAATGGTTTGGCTTGGGAGGGACCTTAAACCCCATCTCCCCCCCTGCCATGGGTAGGGACACCTTCCCCTATCCCCATGTTCCAACCTGGCCTTGGACACTCCCAGGGATGAACCATTCAATCCTTCCCTTGACCTTTTTACTTTGCTTCTCCCTCTGTGTCTCCAGGGTAGAGCGAGAGGATGAGAAGACAAAGAACACCTGGAGAGAAGGCAGAGCGAGCAGCAAGGCGAATCACCGCGGCAGGAGGGAAATGGAGCAGCTGAAATTGGGAAAAACAGCTCCAAGTTTGTCACTGTCTGCACCTGATGCAAATCCGTTTGCCGGGGGATGTTGGGAGCAGAGAGCAGAACGCTCCTGATTTCACAGGGCTGTGCTGAGAACGGGAAGATCCCAGCGAGGCTGAGGGGAAAATAAAATGGACAATGCCAGCCAAACCAAATGGATACAACCCTCGGCATTCCCGGAGGGAAGCGCTGCCCTGAAGGGAGGGGGCCCGCAGCAGGCCCGGCCAAAACGCTTTAAAAGCCTCCCTTTTAGATGGCATTTGTTCTTCAAAGCCATCAGGGCTCGGGAAAAGCCGGGCCATTTCCCTCTGCCTCTGACATGTTAATGGCTGTATTTTGGAGTCATTAAATATTGAAATGCAGCACACTCAGCAGCTGCCAAACCTCCCCGCAGTCCTGCTCTCCCCCTTCTCCTCTCCTCCAGAGCCTTCTCCCCTCTCCGCTTTCCCCAGCATTCCCTCTGCTGGCATTTCCCCCCTTCATCCTCCTCTTCCTCCTTCCCCAGCCTCCCCCACTCTCTTCCCCATCTTCTCCCCACTCTGCCTTCCTCCCCATCCTTCCTCTGCTGGAATCTCAGTTCCTGGGAAGCACTTGATAATCTGCAGCTTTAATATTCTCACCTTGCCAGTCTCCTATTCAGCGGGACCCGGAGAATTACAAATGTATTTATCTGGGTCCGTTGGAGAGCAAGAGAAACAAAGAAACCAGCGGGGCTTTTCTAACGAGGAATGACTAATTTGACCCAGGAGAGCCCGTCCTCTTTCAAGCACTCAATTTTCCCCTGGTTTTGCATCCAAAGATAAGGTTGGCGGTGCCAGGGGCGGGGATGGGGCAGTGCCAGCTCGGGGCTGCTGCTGGCAGGGTTTGCTTTACCTGCTCCCTCGCTGGGACCCAGCCATGGAGGGCTTGGAAAAGCTGCTCTTTGTGTGTGGATGGCCGTGCTCAGGGCTCGGTGAGCAAGGAGAAATCCCAGTCCCAAAGCTCATCCTTGCTGGGACTGGGCTGGGATGCAGCCGGGCTTTGTGCAGCTTTCCTGCAGCAGCTCCTGATGGCTCAGGGACTGGGGAGGGACACTGACCTGGCCTTGGGCACTCCCAGGGATCCAGGAGCAGCCACGGCTTCTCTGGGTACCCTGTGCCAGGGCCTCCCCACCCTCTCCTTCCCAATATCCCATCCATCCCTGCCCTCTGGCAGTGGGAGCCATTCCCTGTGTCCTGTCACTCCATCCCTTGTCCCCAGTCCCTCTCCAGCACTCCTGGAGCCCCTTTAGGCCCTGCAAGGGCTCTGAGCTCTCCCTGGATCCTTGTCATCTCCAGGTGAGCACCCCCAGCTCTCCCTGCCTCTCTTCACTTTCCAAGAGAGTTTTCCTTCTGGTGGTCCTGGTTTCTCCAGGGTGGATGGGCTAAATCCCAGCTCAGCCCTGTGATCTTACTGGACCCAAACTCTGCCTTCTGGCTGATCTACTCAGCTCCCATCCTACACTGGATACATGTGGAGAGGACAGTGGATGTAATGGATTTCTGCATAAAAAACAGTGTTTAGGTCAACGGATTTGGGATTTTTTTATTGCAAATAAGGAGCTGGGATGAAATTTCTGTAGGCTAACGCAAGTCCTCTGTGGATTTTTTTTTCCCAAATAGAAGAGCAAATGTGGTTTAGTGGGCATAGACAGGATGAGTGGCCCTGGAAAAGTTGTGCTTGTGTAGTCTGGAGAGAAATCAGAGGCTGAGATGGTTCTGATTGCTCTCCTGGAAAGACATGGAAGAGGAAACACCCAGAAATGCAAGGAACTCTGGAAGGACACTGTTGGCGCAAGCATGAATTGGTAGAAACCTGTCGTGAGCAAATGTCAGTTGAAAGCTGAAGGAGGTTTCTCCCAATCATCAGATGAGGGAGTTTATAAAATAACTTTACAGCTGGGTAATTGAGGGAGGAAACTTAACTGGTTCAAGATGGGAGGCTGACAAATTTCGGAATTTCAGTTTAGGATGGGGCTGGGTTTGACAGTCTGGCCCCTCTTGTCTGTGTCCTGCCTCAGCCCAGGACTCTGCACTTGTGTAGGGTGGGAGTCCCTCTGCTCCCCACGGAGCTCATCCCTGCCTGGCCACAGATCCATGGGCAGCCCTGCACTCCCTCTCACCTGTCCCTGACACAGAGGCTTTTCTCCTGGTTAATAAGCCCTGACATGCCAGACATGGAAACTATGAAAATTGGCCAATTTTTTAATATTTTAAGCCCCATCACAGCCTTTGCTGGGCAGAGCAAAGCACTTTAGGATTGCCTTAGCAAGGAAATGGGAACTATCATTTGGGATAATCTGCCTGAGTTGGATTGACCTGCTGATCCCAGCCAGACCCTCCTTCTCCAGCACACCCCTCCCTACACCCAGCTCTGCTGCCCAGATGGGGAAAGGAAAATCATGGAATTGTGATTTAGGCTGGAAAAACCCTCTGAGCCCACCAAGTCCAACTGTTCCCCCAGCACTGCCCAGGCCAACACTGGCCCATGTCTGCCACATCCAGGAGGGTTTGGACACTTCCATGGTGACTCCATCACCTCCCTTCACCCTCTGTCACACCTACCCAGCCAGGGGAGGGGCTGTGCCTGAGGCTGGGGCTGTGCAGGAGCAGGATTGGAAGGGGATGCTCTGGCTCCAAACCTTTCCCAGCTCCCCCTTTCCTGTGCTGCCCCAGGAAGGGCTGGGTGAGATCCAGGCTCCTGCCCGAGCTCCTTCCTTAATCTAAATCAGGGAAAGGTATTTTTTCTCCTTCCTTTTATTCCACCCTGAGTGTTGTGCAGTTGCCACTGACAAAGGAGCCGGAATTCCACGCATTTCTCTGGCTGTTTAGCAGAGCTGCTGCCCTACTCTCCCCTGTCAGACACTAATCTCTCCTAATATTTAACAGTCCCAGTAGGCAGCAGGATTTATCCTCTGGCCTTTCTACCTGTCATTCCATCCCTTCTCACTAAGGAGCCCTTTGATTCCCTTCCGAGGAGAGGTGCCAGGACCAGCGTGATGGATTGGCTCGTGCTGGCAGTTGGAGAAGCAGCTCCATTTCTCTCTGCTCCAGCTGTCGGGTGTTTATCCGGGGCAGCTCCCCGCAGCTGGGAAGGCCCTTGTGCCTCCTTGCAGGGAGCCGTGCGGATGGGCAGGCATTCCAGGCGGGAAGGGGCTGTGGGTGTTAATGCTGCAGCTCCTCAGGGCGCCGCTCCAAACCGCAGCCGGAGCTGTGGATGTTGGAGCTCCCGCGATGATCTGCATCTAAAACCCTCATCCATCGCAGGGAGGAATTCCTCCCCCAGCGCTCCCGGATCCCTTCCCAGAGCTCTGCCTCCACGCGTTCCCTTTCCTCCTCGGCATCCCGGCTGCCATGGGCTTGGAGGCACGGCCCAGGGGATGAACAGGCTCAGAAGGAAAAGTTGGGAATGCCCTGGGGGGCTGCTGCTGGCAGAGCTGTCCTGTCCTCATCCTGCAGGATCGGATGGCGTGGCCAGTGGCAGGGAGGAGCCCACATTCCACTGGGGATGCTGCACTGTGGGGCAGGGATGATGCATCCCACTAACAGAGCCCAGGGAGGCTGCATCCAAATAATAGAGCCCAGGGATGCTGCACGGACAGATCCCAGGGGTGCTGTATCCCACTAACAGAGCCCAGGGATGCTGCACCCCACTGACAGAGCCAGTCCCTAAGCCTCTCCTTGCTCCACAGGCAGGTGCTGGAGCAGCTCGGGAGCTGAATGTGTCAGGGCAACACAGGAGCTCTTTCTGCCATTAACGAGCTCTTTAATTGCCGCTTCCTTAGGCCGGGATTGGAAGTGATTAACTCCGAGCTCGGGTTATGTGGCTGGGCCGGGCTTTGGGGGTCAGGGGCTGTTCCGCAGGGCTTTTGTCCATGGCAAGGGCAGAAACACAAATCTGTCCCTAATGGCCCTTCCCGACGTCACTGCCACCCCAGGCAGTAGGATCCGTGTGAGGAATCATCCAATGTTTCCTCTGGCTGCAGCTCTCTGCAACCTCCTCACTTTGCTCCTTCCCCTCCTGCCTAAAAGCAGCCAGAACTCTGCAGGGTCCATCAGGACACGATGATCCTGCAGAGCCATGGAAAACAGGATCCACAGAATCCCTCTGAAGGGGCCTGTGTTCAACACTGACCTGTCTGGGCCAAGATTTCCCAGGATTTCCTTTCCTTCCCAGATATCATTTCTGGAAGTGTTGAAGGATTGGAGCAACCCAGTGTATGGAAGGTGACCCTACCCCATCCCATGGGCTTTAGGGTCCTTTTCATGGATGGGCTTTAGGGTCCTTTTCATCCCACACCATTCCGTGACCCCATGATTCTCCATCCTGGATTTCTCTTCTCTCCCCAAATGGAAGGAAGGCAGGAGCTGGCAGGACAGACATTCCCATCACTCTCCCTGTCCCTATCTCTGTCCTGGCTAGACACAGTGCTGAAATGTTGGTCACAGCTTGGTGTGAACACAGCTTGTGTTCACGGAGGGAAGAGTTTGCAGTGTCAGCATCCATGTGCAGCTATTCCAGAGCGAACAGGGAGCACAATGCCTGGAAGCCTTTGGACACAGGGGCTTTGTTGGGAAGAGGGAATAATCAGGACTTTTGTCCACAGGCAGTGCAGGAGCTGCTGCTGTTCCACAGGGATCAGGTTTAAATCTGTATGCAGACAGCTGGGATGGCACAGCCACATCCCAAATCCAGGCCTGGCTTAGCTGCCCAAAATCATTTGTGAAGCTTTTGGAGAGGAGCACTCACTGCTCACTGCTTGGTACAGCCAGAGCAAGAGGAAAAGTTCCTAGGAATGTTTCTGGGAAGGTGAAATTTGCTCCATGCTCCAGCTCTGGTTTTGGTGGGCTGTCGGTGCCTCCCTGTCCTGCAGTGGGGGGAACTGGCAGAGGCAGCTCTCATCTGTGCTGGGGCAGTGGGACAGACCCAGAGTGGGATGGGACCTATGGGATGGTGGGATATGGGATGGTGGGGTACAGGATGGTGGGATGTGGGATGGTGGGATAAGGAATAAGGAGCGATAGGCTGGTAGTACTTGGGTGGTGGAATATGGGATGATGGGGTATAGGATGGTGGGATATGGGATAAGGAATGGGGAGCTCTGGGATTGTGAGCAGCTGTAGTTCCAGCTCCAGGACTGAGAACCAGGATCTCTCCTCCCGCTTTCCTTGCCTGAGAGGAGGGATGGGATGGCATCACTCCCCTGGACCCATCCCAACCTCACCTGAGCCCTCCCAGGGCTCACCTGGGCTCAGCTGATGTGGGAGCCCTGGGTGACCCAGATCTTGCCCTGCTCCAGCTGGGGGGCTGACAAGAGACAAGGTCCCCCTTCTCCTACAGTTCCATCCCAGCACAGACGGTGCTGAGAGAGTGGAAACATCACTGGAAATGTTAAACTTCTGCGGATCTCCAAGTGGGCTCGGCCTGAACTCGACTTTGTGGCGTTAAATCCATCATTACTGGACATGAGCCAGAGTGTTTTCCACTAACAGCAAACTCCTAATGGCTTTAAATTGAAAGAAAGCTGGATGAGATGGGGAATTGGGAAGGAATTCTTCCCTGTGAGGGTGGTGAGGCCCTGGCACAGGGTGCCCAGAGAAGCTATGGCTGCCCCTGATCCCTGGGAGTGACCAAGGCCAGGTTGGATGGGGCTTGGAGCAACCTGGGACAGTGGAAAGTGTCCCTGTCCATGGTGAGGGATGGGTTTGGAAGAGCTTTGAAGTCCCTTCCAACCCAACCCAATGTGTGATTCCTGACCCAGGGAATGGGGCTATCCCCAGCACTGCCCATAGCCCTGCAGGATGCTGGGGGGTACGAGGGTTCCTGGGGGTCTGGGAGGCTGAGGGGAGGTCATGGAGCATGGCTAGAACACTCAGAATCCAATACCTCCCCTCCTCCTCCTCTGTCCCTGAGGAGAATTCCCATAAGACATGGGGTGGGGGGGTGACAATCCCTGGCACCTCCTGACTCCACGACAGGACAATCCTGGACCCACAGCCTGAGCAATCCTGGCATTTCCCTGCCCAGCTCCAAACAAACCCAGCTGGTGCTGTTCCCCCTGTCCATGCCCAGCCCCATCCTTCCCCAGCCTGCCTCTCCTGCTGTTTCCAGAGCCGCTCCATGATGGATGTGATTAAAATCTGCTCGGAGAGCACTCGATCCTCCCGTGCTGCCTTTGAACCTCGGATCATTAATGTCTCCATATGGGCACCATTTTTCCTTGTCACGACACAGCTGGATCTGGAGAGAGCAGGAGCTGAGGCCGCTTCCCAGTGGCAAAACCCTCCAGAGCCCAGACTCCAGAGCTTTGCCCACCTTTGGGAAAGGTCAGGAATATAAACAGCTGTTGCCAGGGGGTCCTCAGGCACCAGGCAAGAATGGAGATGGCTTCTGGAATGGCAGGGAGGGCTTTAAGAGCTCTTTTCTGCCTGTTTTGAACTCTCTCCCTGTTCTCTGCTCCTTCCCCTCCACCGCTCATTCCCTCTTTTCCTCCCTCCCACTCAGTCTGGTTTTTTGAAGGGCCACAATTCCTTTCCAGTTTTATTTCTCATTAAAAATAAATAGTGGTGCTATAATTTACAGTGAGTTTAATTAGAAATGAGTTACGTGAGCTGAGCATTAGGACTTAATTGCTCGTTCCTAAAACAATTTCCTCATCTGAAACGTCCCCAGTTAATGATCATTCATTAAATAGGATTGGAGGCTCCGAGGTGGAGTTGGAATGGCTGGAGATTCCCTGTGATGGGACTACAGCCACTGGCCATGGAGCTCCTGGAGCTAGGGGGGACTGGGATGAGGGCAGCTGAATTCCCTGCAATGGGAATGACCACTTTGGAAAGAATTCCCAGTCCTGGAGCTGGGACTGTGCCCCCCAAGCACAAGAGGTCCAAGGTTCCATGGGGTTGGAATTCCCTGGCCAGGAGCCACGTGCTGACACCCAAACCTTCCACCCACACCTTCCCTCCGAGATGTGGAACCCCCTTCTCTGTGGTGAGGGCAATCTTGGCCAGCCCTGCCTGGGGTTTTTGGGGAAGGAGATGATTTTCCTGAGGAATGTTAGTTAATCAGAACAGGAACGCTCACAGGAAGCGGGGGGCGATGGCGCTGGGGTTGGGCTCTGCTTTACTTGCGCATTTTTAGTCCAAAAAATTCCTAATCAAAACCACATCTGCAGAGAGCAGCCCTGAGCCTGCCCCCAGCCCCATGCCCAGGGAATTGGGCTGTCAGCAAGGCCAGGAGGACTTGGAATGGCCAGGAGGACCTGGAATGGCCAGGAGGGCACTGGAAGGGTCAGGGAGGCACTGGAATGGCCAGGAGAGCACTGGCACTGGCAGGACTTGTCCTTGGTCCCCCAGGTCTGTGCTCTGTGGGGCTGCAGCTCATGGGGGCACCATTGACAGGGATGGGATGGGATGGGATGGGATGGGATGGGATGGGATGGGATGGGACGGGAAGGGACGGGACGGGACGGGACGGGATGGATGGATGGATGGATGGATGGATGGATGGATGGATGGATGGATGGAAGGAATGCAATGGGATGGCAGCACTTTCTTTTTTCTCACTTTTGAGCAGGAATTCCTGAAAAGCTGAAACAAGCACATTCCTTAAAAAAAACCACCCCTTTGTTTTGACACATCAGCGTTTTTCCAGGGAGACTAGAAAAAAAAAAACAAAAAACAACCCATAACAAAACCAACCCCAAACTTTGTCCACTTGATTGGAAAAGTCCATGGCAGCTCCTGCTCTGAGCTTCCCTGCCCTGCTCCTGTCCTGGGAGAGGGAGAGGCAGTGGCTGGGCTCGAATGTCCATCACAGCCTGTGCCAGAGGTGCTGGAGCACAGGGAATGACCCCCACAGTCCCTGCCTGTCCCGGGGAGAGGCTGAAACCCCCAGGCTCTGCGGGTGGAGCTGCAGGACGAGCCCGAACTGAGCTCTGCTCCATGGCCTGCGGCTCCCTAAGAGGCTCTGGGACACCAGGGAAGGAGGGATGGGAGGGAAGGAGGGATGGAAGCCCGATGGGAGGGAAGGAGGGATGGCAGGAGGAATGGAAGGGAAGGAGGGATGGCAGCCCGGAGGGAGGGAAGGAGGGATGGGAGGGAAGGAGGGAGGGATGGGAGGGAAGGAGGGAGGGATGGGAGGGAAGGAGGGATGGCAGCCCGATGGGAGGGAAGGAGGGAGGGCAGGAGGAATGGAAAGGAAGGAGGGATGGGAGGGAATTAGGGATGGCGACCCCGGCGCAGGGATGCCATCCCCGGGACACGCCTGGCCCAGCACAGCAGGACACTGTCACCTAGCAACGGGTAAGCAATGACAACACTCCCTCGGGTGACAAACACCCCGTGTCACCGATCCCTTTCCAAGGAAGTGTAAAGCAGGGAAGAGCAGGATTTGAAGAGGGAGAGAAGGAGGGACACACGAGCCCCTGGATGACCTCGCCCTCCCTCCCGCACGGCCCAGACCCGAGCAGGCATCGGCGGGGCCGGCCGGGGGTGTCCGGTTGCATCCAGCATCCGTCAGCACGCGGCTTTCGGCAATGGGGGCAGATAAATAACTGCAAGGGAAGGTCTCAGCTCCGGGGAAAGGAAATGAGCTCCCTCTCAAGTGATCCTGGCACCGGGATGATAATAACGGAGAGGGAACAGGGATGGGGACAGGGAAAGGACTGTGGGGATAGAGGGAGGCACAGAGACAGGGGACAGGGGTGAGGGACACACGAGAGGAGAGGAGAGGAGAGGAGAGGAGAGGAGAGGAGAGGAGAGGAGAGGAGAGGAGAGGAGAGGAGAGGAGAGGAGAGGAGAGGAGAGGAGAGGAGAGGAGAGGAGAGGAGAGGAGAGGAGAGGAGAGGAGAGGAGAGGAGAGGAGAGGAGAGGAGAGGAGAGGAGAGGAGAGGAGGAAATGAAGGGAAGGAAAAAGGATAAAAGGGAAAGGAAAAAGAAGAAGGCAGCAAGGCCTCTGCTTCTCTCAGCCTCTCCTCAGATGCTTGGGGTGATTTCAGAGCCATGGAGGGATGAGCAAATGGGATAGGGAGAGCTGGGTTCTGCCCTGTGTCGATCCAAACACTCAGATTCCAAAGGTTTGGGTGGTGCAGCCAAGCCCTTGCAGCCAGGCAGGGTTGCCCTGCTCTGCTCTTGGACACTCTGGGATCCCTGGAGCTGTTTGCTCCCCTCTTGGACACTGCCACGGTTCCCAGGGCTGTTCCACCCTCAGCCCAGCTCCAGTGGCTCCCTCTCCCTTCCCTCTCTGTCTTCCTTGCAGGATTTGGCAGTAGCAGATAAATAAACAACCATCAATCACCGGGCCCAGCAGTGCTCACCTTACAGGACTTGTTTCCTCTCCAAATACACAATTTAATTTCTATTTAGCTTCCCTTGAATTTTAATGTCGACTTTGGACATAAATATTTGAGTGTTGGGAGAGGGACAAAGCGGGAGCAGGTGATGGGAGATCCCACAGGGCTGTCTCTCTGCAGTGCAGGACCATCCCTGTCTTCACCCCCAGGATGTGCAGGGCATGGGGACCTTGGGGTCCCTCCTGAGCTCTGCGTTGGGATCCTCCAGCATGGAGCATTGCCTGGGTCTCCTCTGCCCACAGCTCTGGATTTTCCAAGCCAGGGAGGCGATGCAGGACAATGACATTCCCAAAACACAGGGATGTGGAAGCAGGAGCTCCTCCCTGGCCAGCAGCAGGGCTGTGCCTCATGTGCTGTGTTTATGGAAAGCTCTGTAAACTCATCCCAGGGATCCCTGGGGATTGATGGTCCTGGAGCTTGGTGACAGCTTATTTCCTTAGGGAATTTCATGTAAGGAGATTTAAACATTATGAGAGAAGAATGGCTCCTGAACTGCTTCCCTGGGCATGGAGCACTCGGCTCCCTCATTGCTGTGGTGGCACAGGGGTGCCCTGGCTCCATCAGGGCAGGTTTCCCTTGTTGCACAGTCCCTGCTCACATGGGACACCCCAGCCAGGCTGCAGCATCCTGGTGGCACCTCAGGGCTCCTCAGTGTCACCCTGGGGACTTGTGCATGGCCATGGCTCCTTTCAGGCCCAGCAGTCCCTGCAGGGATGGGGGAGCTGCGGTCCCTGCAGGGCTCAGGGCTGCTGGGTGATTGATTTGTATTCCCACACTCCCCCCTCCATCCCACATGTGCTTATCCACGGTGGGAAGCAGGTGCAGCTGTATGGGATCCATATGGAGAGCGTTTGGGCTCACTTTGCTGCGGGATAAATCATGGCACGAGGAGCAGAGCGGGAGTCAGAGCCAGCCAGGGCTGCTGCTTTGCAGGGAATTCTTTCCAGTCCTAAACCTGCTCACAGACTGCTCTGCTTTGCTGTTATCTCAGGGCTGTTATCTCACGTTTTCCCTGGAATCACGGGATAGTGGGGTTGGAAAAGCCTTCCAGGATCCATCCATGCTGCGCTTGATCCCCACTTGTCACCAGCCCAGAGTGCCACATCCAGGTGTTCCTTGGACACCTCCAGGGATGGACACTCCAAACCTCCCTGGACAGCTCCTTCCAAGGCCTGAGCACCCCTTCCATGGAGAAATTCCTGCTGATGTCCAACCTGCACCTCCCCTGGCACAGCTTGAGGCTGTTTCCCCTCATGGCTGCAGCACAGCCCTGCCTGCTCTGCTCTCCCACAAATGGTGAAATGAGTGCATGAAAGAGAAGCAGTTTGCACCCAGGATTACCTGCAAGAGGAATCCCTGAGCTGGAGATCTCCAGCTGGATGCCATCAATCCCTGGCAGGAAAAACCCCCTGGCAGGTATGGCTGGAGTGACCAGAGCCTGTGTTGGTCACAGTGTGTAAATAAAACTCCATCTTAGGATGGAGAAAGTGATGGGACAGGCCAGGACTGATTATCCCAGTAAATTTAGGGATGAGGCTTGACTCATCCTCATGCCAGACCCCAGCAATCATCCACCCCCACCACAGCCCCTCCTCAGAAGCCACCAGGACCCTGTTGTTCACATCCCCTCCTGCCCTATTCCTTCATGTGCTCATTCCCAGCCTGGTTTGGGTGATTTTAACCCCTGGCCCGTGTCTTTCCCTTGATCTCCGAGGAGTTTATGGAATGAGATCCATCCCCTTGCCCTTTTCAGCTCAGCAAAATCTCCCCCTGACATGACAGAAATCCAAGAAATCAGCAGCTCAGGAGGTTGGTAATAAGGCTGAATCCTTCCTAAAGCCAGACACTCAGCACAAAGAGGGGTCAGTGATCCCCGGGCTCCTTCCCCTCTGCCTCCTGCCCTCTGTCTGGGCGATGATGGGAAGCAGATGAGGCAGCTCTGGACACTCGGCTGCCTCCAGGTACGCTCATGGTTTGTGTCTCTGGGGCAGCCCAGGACCCTGCTCGGGGTGTTCCTGCCAGAGGAGACACAGACCTCCCACCCAGAGACCCTGGAGCACTCCCACATCCCGGCTTCCTCCTGGGAAGGAGCCAGGGGCAGGGCAGGAGCAACAGGGAAGGAACCTCGGGCTGGGATAGGACATGGCAGGAGCAGCCTGGGTGTGCAGGAGGGGTTTGGGATTCAGGATGGGGTTTGGGATTTAGGATGTCTTGCTAAGCTCCCTGGAAGCCCCTCAGAGCCTGGACACCCCCCTGCTGAAAGGGAGAGCTCAGGAATGTTGTTTGACCCTCTGGGGGCTTCATGCAGTGCCTGGGAAGAGCCCTGGATGGCCAGGGAAGCAGATCCATCACCTTCCCTCCTTCTGTCTGCAGGTAAAATAAACACGGCTGCAAAAACACCGGGCAGGGTCACTCCACTTGCTCCTGCACATCTTGACTCTCACACTCTCCTCTGTCTGTCCCTCTGGTCTCACATTCCTGTCCCAACATTTTCCTTCCTGGCTGCCTGCTGCCCCAGCACCCCACGGAGCAGCTGTGGGTGCACAGAGCCCCAGCTGGGAGCAGAGGGGATGGAAACACTGTGGAGCTGAGGCTGAGAAGCTGCCAAGGCCCATAAATAAGGGAATTCTGTTTGCTTTCTCCTTGTCCAGCCTGTACAAATATTTACTGCCCCAGTGACCCGTGCAGGCAGCACAGGCAGCGGATCCTGGAATGGTTTGGATTGGAAGGGACATTAAAGATCATCTATCCCCTGCCATGGACATCTTCCACTATCCCAGCTCTGTCCAGCCTGGCCTGGGACACTTCCAGAGATCCAGGGGCAGCCACAGCTGCTCAGGGCACCTGTGCCAGGGCCTATCGATCCCCACAAGGAACAATTTCCTTTAGAGATTTGCAGGTCGATCTTGGAGCAGCTGGTGGGACTGGAGAGCAGAACCAGGCTGCCCTTTGCCTGCCCTGCCATCCCACTGGGGTGAGGATGGTGCTCGGGATGATAATGGATGGGAAAGTGTTAATTGCCCCCCTGTCCCAACCCTGGCTCAGGAATGCCACACTCCCCTGGCCCAGCTGGGATTTGCTGGTGGGAGGCTGGACCAGCCCCTGTCCTGTATTTAGGGCAGGGAGGAGGAGAAGGATGGGATGCTTTGGGTCACCTCAAGGTTGCAGGTGAGGTGTAAGGATCAGGGCTGGTATGAGACTCTTGGATGACTGACTTGGGCCTTTTGGAGAAGCTCTGGCTGATTTCTTTGCCTTTAGGTAAAGGTTTTTCCAAGTTTCCCTGCAGTCAGATTTTTGGTGGATGCACAGGCTGGATACAGCTCAGATAGCACCAATGGAGGAGCAGAGATGTTTCCCTCTCCAGATAAGCCTGCCCTTGCTTTGTCTTCCCTGTGACCTGCTGCATTACACATATATCCCTGTAATCTTCCTACGAGGGAGCTGGGAATATATGGAAATACGAAATGTCCTCCTTGCCCTTTCAGCATCCCCAGTGCTGGCAAAGTTCTGCATCCAGCCTGACCTGGGGCTGAACAGCTTCACTAACAGCTTTCTTTTGTAATATCGCAGCCTGGAGGAGTTAATTATCTCCAAATATTGAAAAGGGCAGATGGATTTTGTTGGATTTCCTTGGCTGTGTAATTTTGGTGCCCCAGAGATGCTGTTTGGTCTGCCTGGGCTGAGTGACACCTCATTGCACCCGGGTGCAAATGTCACCATGGTGCAGTTCTGCCTCCCTCTCCTGGTGTTTGCCCACCAGGGAGAAGTGGCTTTTCCAGGCTTTGTGGAGCTGCTGATGCTCCCAGCTCACCGTGGCCAGCTGGGGATGGACCCCAGCAGCTCTGCAAACTTCCAGCCTTGGATTTAAACCTGGAGTGGAAGGCAGAGCTGCAGCCCCAGCTGGCTCAGGCTGACACACAAATGTCAGGGAGAGCTCGGAGCACATCCTGTGTGGATGGGGGAGAGGCCAGTGATTCCTGATGAGCAGTCCTGGCTCCAGCTGCCTGGAAGGCGGCCCCGTCTCGGCCCCTCTTTCATCACTCCCTTCCTCGAGACTCCTCTCGGGGGTTTTGGGGAGCTGTGCTAATGCTCTGGCAGGGAAAGGAGGGGTGGATGTGAAGGTTTGCCTGCCCTGGGGGAGTGTGTTCCCCTTTCCCTGCTCTTGGCTCTCCCTTCCCTACCCACTGTGGAGTGCAGAACCCCGGCAGCATTTAGGGACAGGGATTTTTGGTGTGAGGCTTAGCACAGGAATAAACTCTCCTTTATTTTTCCAGCTCCTCCATCCCCTCTGCTTTAGATGTGCCACCAGGTTTAATGTGCCACCGGGTTTAATGTGCCATCGAGTCCCGGGTGTGCTCAGCCGAGACTAAATCGAGATGTTCCCGCTGAACTCCCTTTAATCTCCGCTTGTTTGCCAGGCACAGCAATCTCCCCACGCAGCTCTGGGAGGCTGGCGAGGTGGAGGTGACTGCTAAAGAGGAGGCAAACACACCGGTTTTATTATTTTGTGGGCTTTAACACAGGAATGAACTTTGTGAGACCTTTGCAAGGCTCCCCTTCTGTTCCTGGGCAGAGCTTGACTCCAGTGCTGGGCGGAATCTGGGTCAAACAGCTCAAGGGCCTGTCTGAGAGGGTTTGCCAAGTGCTGGAGTTGATTGGATCGGACTGGGGAGGGCAGTGACCACAGAGCTTCCCCCAGCCTCCAGCTGCTTTGACTTGCAATGTAAATATTTTCTCCCGTCACCTCTTAATGATCCTTTTTCCCCTCGCGGGTGTATAATTTCCCCTGGAAGTCTCCAGTGAGTGGTTTCCATCACAGTTATTTGTCCCTTTCTTTTCAACTGCTCTGGAATTGCAGAGCTGGCATGATCTGGGCTGGGAGTAGATTGAATTGCAGGATTTCATCTCTGGCTCGGAGCTGCCTTCCATGGGGCTGCAGGCAGGGACACCAAACCTGCTGGAATATGGAGCAGGGGCTGACACACAAAATCTGCTGGATTATGGAGCAGGAGCTGACACACCAAACCTGGAATATGAAACAGGGGCTGAAACACCAAATATGGAATATGGAGCAGGGGCAGACACAACAAAACTGGGATTGGAACAGAGGCTGACACACCAAACCTCCTGGAATATGGAACAGGGGCTGACACATCAAACCTGGAGTGTGGAGCAGGGACCTGACACACAAAATCTGCTGGATTATGGAGCAGGGGCTGGCACACCAAACCTGCTGGAATATGGAGCGGGAGCTGACACACCAAACCTGGAGTATGGAACAGGGGCTGAAACACTAAACCTGGAATTGGAACAGGAGCTGACACACCAAATCTGCTGGAATATGGAGCAGGGCTGACACACCAAACCTGGAAAATGGAAGAGGAGCAGGGGGCTGACGAGTGGCCTGGCTTGCAGAGGGAATTTTGCTCTGGGGGAGCAGCATCACTCCCCAGGCCTGGGATGGAGGAGGAGAAAGGAATGCTTGGCTCGGAGGAGCCGGGGAGGAAAGGGAGAGAAAATGCTCTTCTGGGGGAAACGATTGGAAAGACATCATAGAAGAGGAGTTCATAAATCCAAGGGGCTTCTCCTGGCCAGGCTGATTCATCTGCACATCAAAGGGAGCTGTGAGCCCCTCGGGCAGCAGCAGGGGATGGGGAGAGGGGGTGGCTGAAGGATGGCGCCCCCACGTGTCACCCCCAAACACGTGTGCTGCAAAACACCTCAGAGGCAACATCTGGGGGAAAAAAACATTCCCTGCAGTCTGTGTACCTGCCTGGAATCTCCTCCCTGGATGACAGATGCTGGAGCAGGACTGTCCCAGTGAGTTCCAATGCTGTGGCGCAGCTCTCTGGCCAGGAAGGGAGGGGACCTGCAGGATCCCACCCCAGGAATGAGGGGGGATTGATTTGGGTTCTACAGGCCCATTAAAAATCCCCAAAGATCTCATGGATTTAAGGAGAATACAAGGCATGTCAGTGCAGGACAGGGTTATATCACTGTTCCCATATAGAATATATTGTCTTGCTGGCAAAACACGGATCTGGGGACAAAGGCAGGCTGGGATTAGTCTACCTGGTGTGGGAGGAGAGGACAACAGCTTTAAGGAATACTAGGAGGGATACACCTGAAATATTCCTGGTCAGAGTTTGGCCAAAGCATGAGGAGCTTGCAGCCCTCCAGGTGTTCTTTGCCGTGGCACAGGAACACATAGGACCTGCTGATGTGGGAATTGGGGACCTTGTGAGATGTCACTTGTGAGCCAATGCCCAGGGAGGTGCCAGAGTCCCTGGCAGGAGCTCAGCCCATCTCCCAGTGGTTTTTCCTTTCCTCCTTGGTGTTCCCAGAGCAGAGTGAGCAGCTCTGGAGGAGAAGGCTCCATAAATCAAGCTGCTTTATCACCGGGCGCTGCTGCAGCTCGGCCCGGAGCTGGCTGTGGGATGAATCCATCCCTGCTTTCCAAAGGTCAAGCCTTGAGCTCCCGACTTAGTCCCTACAAAGGCAGAATCCCCCTTGAAGCACTCGCTGGAGTCTCAGCTGCTCTATAAATAACACAGGGCCGAGGGGGAGCTGGGCCCGGCTCTGAAGCTCGTGGAGTGCTTGGGGATCCTTGGAAACGTTCGGTCCTGGGGTAACTTCCCAATTTAGCAGCAAAGGCAAGAACAGAGGCTCGGATCACAGAGTAGGAAAGGGGTTTTTTTCTCTTTTTCAGCTCCTCTCCAGCCTGACTTCCTCCCTTTGACGGAGGAGTCCCTGAGAAGTGCAGCCTTGCTCCGAGCTGTTTGGTCTGATCACCTCACAGGAGAATTTTAGGGCATCACTGGGAGGATTCAAAGGGGAGGGAGTGCGGCAGGCAGATGGAATTTGCCATTCCTGCTGCCCTCTGCATTGCCCTGCTCTTTGTTTCGCTCTATCCATCTCTTTTTTCCCCAGTTTGGCCTGCTGTTCCCAAGGGAGAACGAGCTGCGGCTCCTGGAGACGCAGGCGGTGCCCCAGCCCCGCTCGATCCTGCCCGATAAATCACCCTGATTCCAAATTGATCGCTCTGGGATGTGGAAGAAAGCGCAGTGGGCGGATTTCCCCCATTAGGGTGCATTGATCACCATTACCGCGTGTAATCAGGGTTAATCTCAGGATTAATTGGGGGGATTTGCTGATGGAAACGATCGGCAATTTGTGTTACTTACTGCTCCATTCGCCTCTAATGGCTTAATCAGATTACAAATTAAAAGTGGCTTCTTCCAGAGGATCTCCCTGGACTTCAGCAGGAGCCGGAGCGCTTGGAGGAGGCACGGCCAGAGCATCTGGTTTGCTACTGGAGATCAATTATCCCCACAGGAGCAGGGCTGGAGGCAGGGCTGGAGGGAAGAGATCCACAGGGAGAGCACCCAGGGGCTGCAGCAGCTCAGGGCCAGCCCTGCCCGGGCTCTCGGGGAGCTGGGGACAGAACAGAGCATGAGAAGGGCACAATGGGACATTTTTTTTAGGTTCCTCTGATGTGGGAAAGGAAAAAATTAAATACTCTTTTGGTTGTGCCAGGTGTGTGATGCAGAATCCCTGAGGCTGGAAAAGCCCTCCACTCAATCCTGGAGGGCTTTTCCAACCTCAGGGATGAGGTCAGGCATCCTCAGTTGGAGAATCAACCTCCAACCTGACTGTCCAACCCCTGAGCACTGAGTGCCACATCCAGGTGTTCCTTGGACACCTCCAGGGACGTATGGAGATGGATACCTTTGGGCACTCCAAACCTCCCTGGGCAGCCCCTTCCAAGGCCTGGCCACCCTTTCCATGCACAAATTCCTGCTGCTGTCTGACCTGGGAGATGGGATGTGTGGCTCTGGGTATGCTGGCACTGGCCAGAAGTAGTTCTTGGGCCCTTCGAGGCGGGAGCAGGACTAATTTTAGCTCGGTAAACCTTTAAACAGTGATTCTGCAGCAAATACATTAAGGCTGATGAGCTGAGACTGATTAAACTTAATGACGGAAAGGGGTCTTGTCCTGGAAAGATTCATCAGGCAGGAGCTGAAAGCCTCTGAACTCCATGGGTTCAGTGGATTATAAAGGCAGGAGGGTCTACCCATGAGCACAAATGATGCAGGAGAGAAGTCTGGCAAGGACCAGCAATCACCTGGAACTCCCCACCCCAGAACAGGCCACAACGGGGAGAAATCAGGAACTGTCAAGTCCAGCTCTGCTGTGAGCAGGCAAAAATGCATTTATCTGTTCCTTGGAAGTGCATTCCCATCAATTCACCTCCGCAGCTGGGGCTGCAGGGAGGTGGGGAGGCTCGCTCTCACCTCATCCCTAATCTGGGCCATATCGATTGAGGT
The DNA here is from genome assembly GCF_027887145.1 of Ammospiza caudacuta. NCBI lineage: Eukaryota > Metazoa > Chordata > Aves > Passeriformes > Passerellidae > Ammospiza > Ammospiza caudacuta. Next base: position 14,523,756 of record NC_080606.1, on the reverse strand, counting down.
TTGATCCGTAGCAGTCAGAAGTGCTGGAAATCTATTTATCCAGCTCTTTATAAAGACATTAGCAAAGCTGAAGGGGGATAAAAAAGGAGAAGGGAATGTTTCAAGTGGCTGCTGACAAGTTGGAGCAGTTTAATAAATCACTGGTAATAAACTGCCTCCCGTGTGCTGGGAAATGCCACTGGCTGCCCTAGAAAGCCCTTGGTGATGGAACAGGCACCACTCACAGCTCAGAAATCCAGGGAAGGGGGCTGGGAATGGGTTCTGGCTGCTCCCTGCTGTTACAGGTGAGGCTGTGCTGGGATGTGCTCTCCCCTCTGTGGATAAATCCAGGAGGGAGTGTAATTCCTTATTGGAATTAAATACCATCACACCGCAACGATTCCTGGGGAGGGCGGCTCTGCCAGGAGCTGCTCCTCATCGCTGAGGAGCTGAGCAGGAAGGGGCAGCCCCTTCCTCATTCCTGGCCAACCCTCCCTTCTCTCCACAGCATCCTTATCTCCCCTGCAGCCAGCACAGGCAAAGCCCTTTGCCAGGGAGGGAAGCAGCAGCCCTGAGCTTTTGCCATCCCTCTCTTTTGGGATTAGGGAAAGACCCTCCCTGCTTTTAGCAAAGCCAGCAGTGCCAGATGCTGCTCCTCACTTTTTCCAGGCCTTTGAAATGCACCAGCTCCAGCTGGGGCAGGACCCTGGGGGCCAAAGGACACAGGTTTGTGCAGGGAAGAGGCAAATCCCAAGGATGGATTTCAAAGAGGCTCAAAGATGTGTTTAGGCTAAGGGGAGTGGAATGCCAGGACAAGGGGAATGGCTTCCCACTGCCAGAGGGCAGCGTTAGAGGGGATACTGGGATGGAATTCTTCCCTGTGAGGGTGGAGAGGCCTTGGAATGTTTTTTCCAGAGCAGCTGTGGCTGCCCCTGGATCCCTGGAAGTGTCCAAGGCCAAGTTGGACAGGGCTTGGAGCACCCTGAGATAGTGGAAGGTGTCCCTGCCTATGGCAGTGGGTGGAATGAGCTGAGCTTTAAGGTCCTTCCCAACGCAATCATTCCATGATCTGTGGCTCTGGAGAGTCTGGGCTGGGAAGGGACAGGATCCTGGGGCTCAGCCAATCCAGCAGGGCCAAATACCACCTTGGATAGTGAAGCTCTGGGAGTTTTTGGTGTTTTCTGGCAGCCCTGAAATCATCCCATCTCCAAAATCTGGCAGGGTCATGGGATCACTGTGTGAGCCACACCAGGGAGCTCAGGGACATCTTTCTGTGCCCATTATATCCAGGGCAAAAGGAAATTTTTTTTTTCCACTCTTGACTTGGCTTAGAGTTGGGAACCTGCAGCCCTTGCAAGGCACCTGCTTAGAAACTCTTCTATCCCAGAACATCCACATGAAAAGGTGGAAAACCCCTGTATGAGAGCTGCTCTGAACACTGCTGTGCCCACAGGCCATGAGGGGCTCCAGGAGAGCTTTGCAAACCATCCCCTACAGAAATCTCCTGCTCCTCGGGCACATTTCTCCATAAGCAAAACACAACAGGGATGAGAGGGTCACTGGTGATTCCTTATTTTTGTTTGGATGCAAACAGAGCCACAGCATGAGATTTGTGCAGATAAATATCATTCCTGGGGGAAAGTAGGCAGCTGTAAAAAAAAAAAAAAATGAAGACTTTATTAGTTTGAAGGATTTTTTTCCTCTCCATATGGGGTGTAGAGAGTGATTCCTTTCTCTCCTCCAAGCTCTGGCTCTGAGGAGCTCAGCTGTGCTGTGTTCCTGTGCCAGGTGTGATTCCCAAAGCCCTTGGCAAGCAGGGGCTGCTCTGTTATTTGTGTTTTTTACTGTTTCTTTATTAAAAAACTCTAGCCTCAGACAGGTCTCTGTGTCTGGTGCCTTCCTGGGGCCTCTGCTCACCCCTGGCATAAACAGCCCAACATTTCCACGGCTCCTGTGTATTTCCAAGCCATCCCACCTGGATCTGCTCCCAGATTGCTGCAGGTCTCCCACATCCTCCTCCTTCTGGCAGCTCCATGGATTCAATCTCCCATCTCTTTCACATCCAGGTGGGTGCTTTGCCACCACTGCTGCCTCCTCACCATCCAAGGGATCCCAGCCACAGCTGCCTGGCACCATCTGCCCTCAGAAATGCTGGATTTTGGAAAACTCCCACCATCCCATTAAGCTTGCTTCTGCAAGTCCTTCCAAAGTCACTCCCTGCAGCTTGAAGCTCTTTTCCAGAGCCTGAGCATGTCCAGGACCTGTGGATCTTCCCCATCCAGACCAAGCTGAAGCTGCAGGATCTCCCCAATTTTTCCAAGTGTTTCACCACTTTGCGTTTTCCCCCTCTTCTGCCTCCCGTGATCTTTCATGGCACAGGTGGGCCAGAAGATGCTTTTCCTCCTTCCCCAGTCCCTGCATCTGCGGTGGATGGGGACAAGCAGGGCTGGAGGTGGCTCAGCACCTCTGGGATCATTTCCCAGCCCAGGAGCTCTTGGCTGGGCAGAGGAGCTGCTGCCTTCCCCGTTCCTGGATCAGCCACATGGGTTTTATGGTTCTGATTATCACTTTTTTTCCCTTTTGGAGGAGGTTTAAGAGCAAGTGCTCAGAAAACAGCGTTGGTGCTTGGCAAGGCGACCGCGGAGCCCATCTGTTGCTCCTTACATCGTTCAGCTGCTCCCTGCTTCCCATGCCAGCCTGATTCCTGTTAAACGGAGCCTCCCCAGGTCAGCAGAGCCAAGCAGCTCTGAAATTAGCGGAGTCATTAATCAGGCCCGCTCGGGTTAGTGCAGGGGGTCTACGCCCTCCCCCTCCTGCCCATAAATTAAGGAGGATTTTGGATCTTTAAGGCTTCCCTTGGATCCTGTGTGCCCTGCACCCCCTCCCCGGCGCTGGTGACAAGCACACACAGCTTAATTGGTTGGCATGGGAAAGGGCTGACATTAATTGGCTGTGTTTGGCACGCGGGCCCCCCGTGCCTCCCAGGGATCTTATCAATCCCATCTCGGCGAGCAGCGGCTGCCAGCGGGATGGGGCTGATCCCTCCCTGCTGCTCCTGCTGCTCCTGCTGCTCCTGCTGCTGCTGATGGAAATTTGGGTTGGATTTGGCTGAGAAGAGCAGCTCCTCAGCCCAGCTGGCAATGCCTGCAGGGAATGGGGAAGGATCTGCCGGCATCTCCTCCCTGGGGATGGGATGGGATGGGATGGGATGGGATGGGATGGGATGGGATGGGATGGGATGGGATGGGATGGGATGCGATGGGATGTGATGGGATGCGATGGGATGCGATGGGATGCGATGGGATGCGATGGTGTCAGAATTCAGGACATCCCTCTGGCTGCCCTGGACTGCCAAGACACCCGCCAGGGGGCTCAGAGACACGTTTTTTGAGTTGAACTCATAATTTATTCAAATTTTGGGGCTGAAATGGAAAAAAAAATCAGCAGAAGAGAGAAAGAACAGGGTCACCTTGGCCTCCAGGTCCTCTTTCCCATTCCCTGGGATGGTTCCTGGGACAGGCACCTTCCTATCGTTGACTCTGCCCTTTGCCCTTCCACATCCAGGGAACTGGTGACAACTCGGAACAAAGCCCTCAACAGTCTGAAGAGGTGACGATAATCGGACTTTTCACACCTTTTTGTAACAGGAAAGTTTGGGTGAAGAGGGAAAAAACAAGCTCTTTATGGCTTGTGAAAGTTGTCACCTTCCTTGGAGCAGGGAGGAACAGGGATGTTGGGAATGCCCAGCCGGGAGCAAGGATTCTCTGCAAGGCTTAACTTCATCCTTGGGGACATGCCCTGGAAGTGGAGAATTCCAGGGAATTGCAGGAGAACTTTTCACTGTGAACATACTAAAATATGGCACAGGATCCCAGAGAAGCCGTGGCTGCCCCTGAGTCCCTGGAAGTGTCCAAGGCCAGGCTGGACAGGGTTTGGAACAACCTGGGAGAAGGTGTCCCAAGAAGGTGTCCCATGGCAGGGGATGGAACAAGATGAGTTTTAGAATCCCTTTGGACTCAAACCACCCCTGGATTCTGTGGATTTTCAGTGGGAATAGAGCATCCCTCCATCCCATGCAGTGATGATGTCACCTGATGCCACCTCTTACAGTCACAACCTCCCCTCCACCTCCAGCTGGAGATCTGGAGCATCCCAACCCCCCTCAGACCCTCAGTCTCCTTTCCAAGGCCCAGAGGGCTCTTCCCAAACCAAGCACCAAAGCCAGACAAACTCCCTAAATGCCCTCTCCCGTGGCTCTCCCTCGGGGAGATGGGACCTCAGCCTGACTTCACTGCTGGGAAGTCAACCACATTTCCCTGAAGTTTTGTTTCACTCACATGATCCCTGTGCTGTGAGCAGCCTCCCTGCCCCGCAGTGTTTATGGATTCCAGCTTTTTGCAGGATGCTGTCATCCCCCCATTTAGCTGCTGCTTGCTTGGAGTAGGCAGATGCTGCTCTTAAAACGTTCCTGCCTGGGTTTCTCCAGCCTCTGGATCATTACGGCCTCCCCTTCAACCCTTCTCAGTGTCTCAATGTCTTTTGAGTGATGAGATCCTTCAGGAACATCCCACAGCCCTGTTTAATCCTCCCTCTCCAGCCCAGTATAAACACCCAGAACGTGTGTACAGAACACAACTCCAAATCCTGCTGGGAAAGTTTTCCACTCCAGCCACGATTATCTCTCATGGGCAGGGGCTGGGAAGGGGCTCCTGGTGCTCTTGGTGTCCCTGGAGCTGCTGGACTGTCCCCAAGGGCTGGTGGCAGTGCCAGGGAAGGGTGTGTGGCAGCAGAGGGGACTCTCCCTGCTGCCTCAGCCCAGATTTCAGGCTGGGGTTTGATGGGAGCAGCTTTTCCAGAGAGGAATGGGAGCTGGAAGTTGGATTGTGCTGTAGGATCGTGTCCCAAAGGAAAAGGCTCTCCCAGCATCTCCCCAGGCTCTGAGGCTGTGATCCCAGTGTGACAAGGCACCACTGCTGCCCTGCAGCTGCAGCAAGCTCTGACTGGAGGCTGGAGAAAGCCAGATTTAAAAATTAAAGCCTTGGAATTCCAGGTTTGGCTTTGCATAACCAGGATGGCTTAGGAATCAGCTGGATGCTGCCCTCGGTTTGTGCAGCACTGGGTGATTGGTGGGGTTGGTTTTAATTGTAATTAAATCTATTTTTGTAATTTCAGGAGAAGAGTATCCAGGCATCCTTGGGCATGTGGTCCTTCCCCGTGGCGGGTGCAGGTCTGGAGGGTGGCACCAGGACAGGTGAGGGACAGTGATTCCCAATGCTCTGTCACCATGGGCCAGCACTGATTTCTTGGCTACCCCATCCCTGGAGTTGTCCCAGGCCAGGCTTGATGGGGCTTGGAGCAATCTGGGATAGTGGAAGGTGTCCTTGCTCTTGTCAGGGCCTGGAACACAATGGGCTTTAGGGTCCCTCCCAACCCAAACCACTCTGGGATTAAATCCATTATTGTTGTGTAGAGGAAATGCTACCCAAAGTGGGAAAAATCCCTCTTGGTGCAGGAAAATCCCAAATTTTGATTTTCTGGGAACATAACTCATTTGCCACTGAGCCCTGAATCTTTGCTGATGAGGCTGAGCCCTCAGGAATACATTCCAGAGGTTATGGAGCTCCAATGCTCCCCTCTCCCTCATTGCTGGCCAGTCTGGTCCTGCTCCCCAGAGCTCAGCGAGGCAGGGAGGGCTCCATGAGCTCCTGGTCCCATCCTCTTCTCCAAGGAAAATGCTGGGAAATGCTTTTTCCAGGGTGGGAATGGCACATAGACAGACGAACAACTCAAAAATCCCAGGGGATGCTCTGGGACGGCATCACACAGGTTTCCCTGGCAAAACTGGGAATTTGGGATGACTCCTTCCTGTCCTGCTGCACACACAGAGCGCTCAGTTGAGTTTTACTGGAAAAAATTGACCGTATTTATTCCTTCCTAGTGCAGTTTTTAACCTCTGCCCTAAACTGCAGTGGGATATAAAATCAGATAGGATCTGTTGCTATTCATTATTCCTTGTTTTCCATCAGATCCTCCTGTTAAACCACTCTGCTGTTGCAATGCTGAGACATTATTGCAGACAGAGTGACCGGGCCTGAGCATTCCAAACGTCTGGCTAATGAGGAATGAAACTGGTTCCCAACAGGAGAATGAAGGCACTGGAGGGAAAAGAAGAAATCCTGGAGTGTGTGGCTGGAGTCTGTGACCAGTATGTGACTGCACTGACTTTATCCATCTGATATACAGGTTAATAATTATTTTATTTTATAAAAAGTATAAATTAAAATAATAATATTCCAAGTTCTCTCTGGGAATAAATACGTTTTCCCCTGTCCCAGTAGGTGAGTGCAGGAATTCACTGACCAGTGGAAGCCGAATACTCTGCTGATGTTTGAGTTCATTGATTTTGTGAGCAGAGTTGTCCAAGGGACCTGTTCTGTGAAGAATTCACATTCATCCAGGGAAAAAAAAAAAGGAAAGCCAGAGCAGAGGGGAAATCTCTCCCTTTCCCTCCACTTGTACAATTAGTGAGGGTTTTCTTTGAGCCTGGGCTTAATTGCACTTCTGTTGGCAAATCCAGCAGTCCCTGCGTGTGTTTGGAATGAGCTCCCCCCACTGCAGGCTGGTTTTGCTGGGCACCTCTGTGTGATTGGCCATTAAATCCTTTTCAGGGAGAATTATCCCTGTTTTCCAGCATGTCCCTCCCTCCTTTGCCTTGCTCTGCCTTTTGCATTTCCTAATATTCCCTCAGCTCCTTATCTCTTGCAAAAGCCCCTCGCTGAACCATTTGTCTCCTCCCTCGATGAGATCCATGGCTCTGGGAGAGCAGCTGGCTTTTCCCACTGAACGGGATGGTTCTGGGGCTGCAGCAGCTCTGCCCGGCTTTTAGGGGCTTTTAGGGAATAGAGGAGGAGTCGAGGAAAGAAAAAAAAAAAAAAAAGAATGAAGAGAACAAAGCAGGGTGAAGTGAGCCCAGTGGTAAATCCATCCCTGGAGCTGCGGTGCAGGCAGGAAATGATCTCTTAACACCGTGCACCTGCATCCCGGGAAGAGCATCCAAAAGGGGCCCAAGCCGGCGGCAGGGTCCGCGGGAATGGCGCTCCTGGCTCCAACTGCTGGGAGCTTTTACTTCAGTCATCCCTCAGCTTCTGGTTCCTGCCTCTCTGTGCCAGACGTGCTCTCCCTTTCTTTGTCCCATGGGAAATGAAGCTGGTGTTGGTGAGCGTTGTGGAGGCTGGGAGCAGAGGAGGTCTGGAGTATGGGATGCTCGGTGTTCTGCACTAAAGCCCTCGAGGTTCAACGCCCAGAGCAATGCTGCCCAGGGGCTTCTGGCATCCAAACCCAGTCTGGATCCATCAAACCCTGGATCTCACAGCTCTCCCACTATCCCATGCCAAAGCTCCTCGTCAGGAAGGAATAAATATGGAGACAGATGAAAAAGTGCTTATCCCGAGGCCGGGATGTGGCGCTGGGTGCCAGTGCGGAGCCTCCCCGGCTTAACCACACACGGCTGGAGAGGAACATCCAGAGCCCCGAAACCAGAGGGAATGTCCTGCCCAGCCAGGAATGCGGGCAGGCTGCCGGCGGGGCAGGTGGGAGGGCGTCGCGTCCCTGCCCTCATTAGTCCCTGAGCTCATTAGTCTCTGCGCTCATTAAGACGGCCGGGGCTGGCGCGTCTCAGGTGCCACCCGGAGCACAGGTTGGACCAGGTCTGCTGGCTTGGGAGTGACACGAATGAATGGAAGCTTCCAGCAGAATCCGGGCCTGAGAGCTCTCCCTGACCTTGAAGGGTTTGATGCGCCTGGAAAGGCTGGGAAGTGAAATCACGCAGCAAGGGATGCCCAGGAAGGCCGGCTCACCCATCCATGGACAAAGGCACCCCCTGTAAACCCCAGGGAAGGTTTCCAGGGGAATTTCCCTTTTCTTTCCAGCACAGGCAGTGTCCCCACGAGCAGCTGCTGCCTGCTGAGCACACCTTGCCCTCTCCTCCAGGGATCCAGCCTCTCCCAAACAGGGTCCTGCCCCGGCTCAGCGCTGCGAGTCCACACTTGGGTCAGCGTTCCCAAATTCCCTGCGCTCCCCTCCCCGCCTTCCAGATGAGGAGGAAGAAAGGGGTCAGAGCGCCTTTGGCAGCTGAGTCCTAAGGCTTGGAAAGGCCTGAAAGCAATTCCCTGCAGCTGCTGCCGCAGCAGCTCCAGCCCCAGCCGGGGCAGGACTGTTCGGATTCCAGCGGGATGGGAGAGGTGTTTTCTCCAGGCTCGCTCCCCCTACCCCGCGGGGGGTTCTAACGAGGCGATTGTGGGATTTAAATCCATGATGGTGGGATTAGGCGTTCCTCAGCCGAGACTGTTCCACATTCTTTCCCCCTGATTTGCCACTCTCGTTCCCGCACCAGAAACCAGCTCGGCTCAGCTCCCTTCCAGCTCCGGCGCTGGAACTTTCCAGCCTCAGCCCCGCGTCCTTCCCAGCGTTTGTGCCTTGATTTAATGCTTTGATTTGAAAGTTATTTTTTACAATAAGAGAGAGATGGGCCCTGCCAAGAAAAGCAGTTTCATAAAACGCTGAACATGACTTGCATTCTGTAATTGCAAACCTGAGAGACTCGGAGTAATTGACATTTTGGATGGATTGCAGGGGATCGTATTTAATCCTGAAAAGCAGGTTCCAGGCACAGGAGGAACTGCCAAGCCAAACTCAGCCTCCTTGCCGGGCTTCTACCATAACTCATTCCCAAATCCAGCCAGCCCAGTCCTGAACCTAAATGTTTACATTTTTGATTTGCTAAGATAACATTCCTGGGTCACTGAAACGCTTTGTCAGGGAAGGGCTGGAGGAGACAGCGGGAATTAGTGATGCACGGCTCGGGTGGGATGTGTGAGGGATGCTGGTGCTTCCCAGGATTGCAGATCCCACATTCATCCAGGTCTGACAAGATCTCCAGGGTCATTGAGTCCAATCTGTGGCTGATCCCCACCAGAGCAGTGAGTGCCATGTCCAGGCATTCCTGGGACACTTCCAGGGACGGGCACTCCAAACTTCCCTGGCCTGTCCCAATGCCTGACCACCCTTTCCATGAAAAAGAGAATCCATGGAGAATTGCATCCATATCCTGATATCCAGGGGATTTCAGTGATGTTTTGTCACCTCCCTGCAGGTTCTGACCCTGTTTGGGGGGGCAGAACTAAATGTGTGTCTCATTCAATGGAGGTGCTTCCTAAAGCTGAATGTTGGAGAGGTGTGTGATGGACTCGGAGCTGCTGGGAGCTCCATCCATGAGTGTGTGAAATTCCATAAGTGTGGGAGCAGACACGAATGAAATTCCATGGAATAGTGACTCAGTGCCTGTGTATTTCTGTCAGCTCTGACTCCGTGCATGGGTGATTTTACAAATGTGTGGGATGTGGCCAAGGCTCAGGAAGTGCATCGGAAGCAGGAGCCAAACTTCCAAGTTTGGCTTCCAAGCAAAGCCAGGGCTTCTCCTTTTCCTTTGTCTCCAAACACGGCTCCTGAAACGGATCTGCCCCCCATTAGCGTGGTTTACAGCCTGGCTATAAACATTTGCTTCTGTTTGAAAAGCAACAAATATCAGCGGAAATCTGTTCCCAGCTTTCTGCATCCCGGTAAAGGATCCCAGGGAAGAGTTTCAAGGCCAGCCCTCTCCTTGGAAGCAGAGTGTTTACATTGCTGTAGGTTTTGGTGGAGCAAACACTCATTTCCAATGGTGCAGATGGAAAGAAAGCAGAAAACCCAGGGATGTCAGAGGGAATTGCAGACCCCTGACCTCGAAAATGAGGACACAGCTCCCAAAAGCATTATCTGAGTTCCTTTTGGATCGGGAAGAATTTGGGCTCAGTGATTTGTGCTGGATGGGGCCTGAGGTCTGAGCTGGTCACCTTAGAGATGTCCTAGAAGGGCTGCAGGGGCCTGGAGTGGGTTCTCCAGAGTGAGGCCAGCAGCACTGGGCCTGGCTGGTTTGTGCCACCCCTTGTAGCCAAGCCCAGGATTCAGGAAGGGTTAGGATGGGGCTGGATTTAGTGCTGTGTGCTGGAGATGATAGAATTATAGAATTCCAGGATGGTTTGGTTTGGAAGGGATCTTCAAGATCATCTCCTTCCACATCAAGATCATCTCCTTCCACACCCTGCCATGAGCAGGGACACCTTACACTACCTCAGGGTGCTCCAAGCCCTGTCCAACCTGGCCTTGGACACTTCCAGGGATGGAACAGCCACAGTTTCTCTGACCACCCTGTGCCAGGGCCTGCCCACCCTCACAGGGAAGGACTTCTTCCCAATATCCAATGTAAACCACCCTCCTTCCTGTCATTAATGCCCTTTACCTTGCTGGGGAATGCTCCCTCCTTCCCCTCTCCAGGGGCAGATTTCCAGCCCAATTTGGGTCCAGTTCTGGTGTCATGGCTGGCAGTGCTGGGAACGGTGATTATTTACCCAGCTGCACATCTTTATTCCTGCCATGCCCGTTGCTGCTGCCATTTTGCATATTCCATTGTGGCAGAGGGATGGGGAGGAGGGATGTGGGGCCGGGGCCGTGGGGCTGCTCCGCTCTCCCTGCGGCAGCGGGAGCCCGCGGCTGTCGGGACATCCACATCTGCTCCCGATTTGTGGACAATGGAGCACCAGCCCCTGGCTGCACACGGATGGGCTGTGACAACTTGACAGCCTGCCCAGGAATTCCGACCCAGCCGTTCCTATCCAAAGCCATCAGCGCTGCCTGAGCCAGCGCTGGAAGGAGTGGGGGTGAATCATCATTTCAAAGGGAAGGAAAGAAAAGCGAGTTGATTCTTTTTTTGGGATTTGGGATGAGCTGCATCAGAGCCTCCCTTCATCTGGTCATGGGGGTTTTGGGAGCAGCAGCACAGGAGCTGGGATGCTGCAAAGCAGAGCAGGGTGCAGTTTTTGGGTGTTCTCTGCTTTCTGCTCCTGGATGGCCCTTAAATGTCCCCTCGCCCCTGGGGCCGCCAGGGCATGGCAGCATCTCTGTCCAGTCCTTCCCAGGGAGGCAGAGAGGGGTTCTCCTCCTCTTCTTCTTCCTCCTTCTGCTCCTCAGGTGCCCCATCCCAGTTCTGTGCTCTCTGAAGCTCTGCTCAGCCCCTGGGAGGGATGAGGCAGGAGGTTGTTTGGCCTCCACAGCTCATTCTGGAAGAAAATCTCTGCTCCTGCTCTCAGCTGTCCTGCAGAACATAATCCTTCCTCCATCTGTCCATCCATGGATCCATGGATCCATCCATCCATCCGTGGATCCCATCCCACTATCCCACACAGAGCAATCCAGCACAGTGAGCTCTGTCCCTGCAGGAGGTGACAATTCCTGAGTCAGGACTGGGACTGCCCAGCCCTTCTCCAGGCTCAGGACCTCTGCCCCAATCTCACCAAGTGCTGCTCACCCCATTCCCTCCCAGACCACTCTGCTGAAGGACAGCAGAGCCTGGAGAAGGATGAGGATCTCCCTGCTCCATGAGGATGCTCCTGTTCCCTTCCTTCCCCTGGCACAAACAGCAGGTGTAAAGTAGAGCTGGGCCAGCCTGACAAAATGCAAGGGACCAAAATTGCATTACCTGGCTCAGGAGCTGGGGCTGTGACCTTGGGGATTAATTAAATAAACAACCCCCTTGCACACAGCCTTCTCTAAATGTCCCAGCAAGGCCCCATTAAGGATTTTGCTGTCACTAACCTCAGCCCTCAGTGATTTAATTAGACAATTAGAGGGTGCTTGGGAATGCTCTGTAGTATCCAGAGATATTAACACCATTTGTATTTATATTTAATGACATTGCAGAAGGGACTTTAATTATTCTTTCTTGTCTTTAAACTTCCAAGCAGGAAATCCTCCTCTGACTTCTGCAGCCTCTTGCAGGTGCTGTCACTGACTCATGTCCCAGGGCCAGAGCTCTTTGCCATTGCTGCTTGGCAGGTGGGTTATTCCTTGGGACCCTACAGGAGGAGCTGGAACCTGCAGGGTCAGGAACAGGGAGTGTCCCCTGGCTGTGCAGAGGTTTTGTGGGGCTCTTTAGGACTCTAAAATCCATGGAAGGTTCAATAACTGCCCGTGGAAGAGCCACCAGCACATCCCTTGATCCTTGGCACGCTGTAAAGAGCAGGATGTTTCCTGGCACAGCAAGAGAGGGGTTTGATGGATGAGGAAAACAAAGCCCATCCTTGCTCAGGTCCTTGGCAGCCTCCGAGTCACCCAGAATATCCAATAAAATCCGGGGCCGGGCACAGCTGCCAGCAGCTGCATTTGGGATCTGAGCTGGGATCCCTGCAGGAGCAGGGGCTGGAAAAACTTTGTCCCAGATCCAGGCAGCTCCCAGGCCCCTCCTCACCCCCACCAGCCCTTCCTTCCTGCCCTCCCAAAGATGCCATCCTTGCAATCTCTTCCAATAATTGTGTTTTCCCTGGATTACAGCCCCAGTAATACAATTAAGCCTAAATAATACAGATGAAGTGGGGAATAATTTGATTTGCCTGCAAATGTTTGATTCAAGGGTTTTTTTTCCCCTGTTTTCCTGAATCTACAGTTGACAAATCCCACAGCCATTCCCCTCTCCCTGTCCTTCAGTGAGACACGGATACAGAGGAGTGATTCATCACAGGGCTTGGATGCAGCCCGCTGAAAACCACGGATGTTTGTGTTGGTTTATGCATGGAAGGGGTGGGATTCCCCTGGGAGCTCCTCGAGGCAGTGAAAGGGATTGTCTTGGATAATCAAAGACAACGAGGGAAAGTGGGGTCAATGATCCGTTCGACAAAAGCAGAAGGCAGAGAGGATGCACGGAGCAATTCCAGAGCTGGGGATGTGACAAGAGGCTGCTGCCAGGAGCCATCTGGCCAGAAGGGAAAGGGGGAGCACCAGCCTGTGGAATGGGCACCTTGGGAATGGTGCCTTCACACCTGGAGCCTCCAGGTACAGCACGACCCTGCTTGGGGCCATTCTGAGAGTTCCCTGGGACAGAATGGGATATTCTGTTACTCAGAATGGGACATTTCACCTGTCAGAGCCACTGCTGGTGTCCAAAGGCATGAAAAAACCCTTTGGAACACCCAGTGTAGGTGTTGGGGTGTGAGGTGCTTTCTCAGGTGATTGACTGGAGATAGTCCTGGTGAGTGGTTTCAGAAGGATTTTTGCACGGAGTCACTCAGGGTCAGGGCGTTGGAATGCTCTGCTGATCTTTTCCATTTGCAAAGGGTAAAAATATGAGAGAGGAGCTGGAACAACCTGTGTAAATAAGAAATAAGAAAGGAAAAATAAAACTGCAGGGAGCAGCTTCCTCCCGGGCGCTTTTCTCTGCCTTTTTTAGGCAAATCTGCTGCTGGCCCTTGGCACCTCCCAGCTGCCCCTAAGCCCCACTGTCCCAGCAAGCCAGGAACCAGTTCATGCTCAGGCTACACCTGGGATGAGCTGATTTCCAGGGATATGAGGGATCTCTGCAGAAAAGCAATGCAGCAGGGGCCAGCTCTGGAGGGGGCTCTGGTGGAATATTTCCTAAATCCTTTTGATTCCTGGTTTACTAAAAGATGCTAAGAAAAAACCCAAAAATACGTGGCTTTGGGTGGATGCCCCAAGTTCAGAGCCCAGCCTGCCCTGATATCCCATTTATTTGGAAGGGTTAGTGCTGGTCCAGGCCACATTCCTACCTCCATCCCAGGCAGAGCAGCAGTCAGGGTTAGGTGATGGCAGGGGAAATTCCAGGATGCTTCATTCCAAGTAGCTGTGCTCTCTGGGCTGCCAGACAGGGAAGGAAATTGAAAAAATAATCTCTTTCATGTGGGTTTTGGTCCTTGCTGAGAGGAGTCAGGCTGGGATTAAGTGTCCCACTGGAGAAGGGCCATGGAGCAGGAGCTCTCCTGGTGGGGCCCTGCTGGAGCCATGGCAGGGAGCTGGGGGCATCTGGGGGTTTCCCAGTGCTCCCAGTGTCTCCCTCTGCCAGACCTGGTTTTCCATGTTCTGGAAAAGCCCAAGGACAGACCTGGAGCTCTGTGGGCTCTGGAGCAGCCCCTGTGCTGAGGAGGGCATGGGCGCTGCTGGGGGCTCTGTGTGGGACAGGCCCTGTCCCTCTGCTGTGATGGTGGTGTCCCCAACCCAGCTCACCCCAGCAGGGAGAAAATCCCAGGGTCTGGACAGGCACAGCTCAGGGAGGAGCCTGATCCAAAGAGAGATGGATGCACTGCCTTCCCCAGGAGGACAAGGTGCTTCCTTGGGGGACAGAATTCACAGAATTCACAGAATGACCAGGTTGGAAGAGACCTTAAAGATCATCAAGTCCAACCCAGCCCCAACAGCTCAACTGAACCCAGTGCCACATCCAGTGTTTTTATAAACACATCCAGGGATGGTGACTCCACCACCTCCCCAGGCAGCCATTCCAGAACTTTATCACTCTTTCCATTAGAGCTTTTTCCTAATATCCAACCTGTATTTCCCTTGACACAGCTTGAGGCCGTGTCCTCTGTTCTGTCAGTGCTGCCTGGAGAAAGAGCCCAGCCCCAGCTGAGCACAGGCACCTTTCAGGGAACCATTGCTCCCTGTCTAGCAGGGAGTTGGAACGAGATGATCCTCCAGGTCCCCCCCAGCCCAAAGCACTGTGATTCCATGACAAGGGAGCTCAGCTGTGTGTGGATGGAAGGGGCTCAGAGCCAGGGAAAGGTGCCTGGGAAAGCCTGAGCTGCTCCCTGATGGAGGTGCAGGGAGGGTGCTGATGTCCCACAACATCTGCCTGGGACTCAAAGTGTGGCTCAGGGCTCTTCTGTCACTGAGGCTCGGCTTAAAAACGATGTTTGTTCCCCCTCATCCAACTACAGCCAGGAAATATCCAAGAGCAGCGTGGGGAGGATGAAATGGAGCCTGAGGGAGGGATGGGGAGGGATGGGGAGGTTCCCCAGCAGGAGGAACTCACTCCTGCCCCAGGCACAGAGTTCAGCTCAGCTCTCCAGAGAGCCCCGGCCATTGCAGCAGGGATGGAGGGTGTCCAACAGGGCTGACATGATGGATGGGGAGGAGAGTGAGGAGGAAAGGCTGAAATGAGCAGTTCCATGCACTCAGGGGCTGTGCCAAAGCCCAGAACTCCCGGTTTTCCCTTGGCATCTGTGTCGGGAGCCTGAGCTCTGCTGAACAAAGCAGCCACACCTCCAGTGCTCATCCTGTGATCCCTGGGCTGGGGTGACCCAGGGCCTGTCCCAGCACACACCAGCTCTGATGGACTCTTTCCAGCCCCTCCATGTTCCATGAGAACTTCAGGAGTGTGATCCCATCCCAAACACTGCCCAAGTGCTCTGGGAGCGTGGTTTCTGCAGCGCTGGAGCCAGGAACGGGCTGGGTTTGGGAACACAAGGTACCAATCCTCTGCTCCCCCTCCAGGCTGGAGCTGCTCCCTCCTTCCCAGCACAAACACCTGCAGGGCTCTGCCCTTGCACTCAGCTGCCCACCCCAGCTCTCACCTTCAGAGCCCAGGCCTGGGTGGATTTCCCAAAGGAGCAGAGCCCTGGGGCCCTGAGCCATGGATTAACAGCCACAGGGGACAGCTCTGCCAGCTGGGGACATCTGGGAACCTCCCCAGCTGAATGTCACCACTGTCCTGTGCTGGGGGAAGCAGGGGAGGGTGGGACAGCACCATGCACTGGGGACATGGAGCTGCTCAGCTCTGGGTTGGCTGTTGATAATTGCTGCCCCGAGATGTGCAGGATGTCCCTGCTTCAGCCCGTGCAACTGAAGAACAAGTCTGGACTCTTCACTTTTCGGTCTTGAGGTTGTTTATTAATTCTTAGCTATAAAATTTTCTCTCTGCCCAGCTGAGATCTGCTCAGCAGGGCAGCCACAGGCACTCTCTGTGTTGTCCTTTTATGCTACAAACTACGTATAACATATTTACACTTGATTCCCAATACCTATCACCTACGTTAGACAGTGCACCTCTACTCTAAACCAATCCCAAAGTGCCAACAGCACTGCAGAAAATGGAGGAGAAGAAGAAGAAGAAGAAGAAGAAGAAGAAGAAGAAGAAGAAGAAGAAGAAGAAGAAGAAGAAGAAAGGCTGGACACGCCCTGATTCCTCCATCTTGTCCCCATAACCCCCATACCAAAAATCCTAAAATCTACATTTTCACCCTGTGAATACTTTATTATTATACCATTCAAACCTGTGTGACTTTCACGTCCTCATACAAAGCTGGTAACTTGCTCCAATGGTCAAAATCAAATCCCCAGGTGTTCTGGGTAGCGTGCCAGGGTCTCTGAGCCCCCTGACGGGGTCCTGGCAACTCTGGACACCCAGAGGGATGCACTGAGTTCTGACACTCAGCAATGGGGTGACTGAAGGAGCCCAAACCCCCCAGTCCTCACCCAATCCATGGCCAAACATTCCCCAGCCCCCTCTGGTCTGGGGGGTCCAGGAAGGCTGGAGGGGGATTCCAGAGCTTTGTCCATGGAAAGGGCAGGAGGCACAGCAGAATTTGTCCTCCAGCCAGGACCAGGTTTCTCCTTCCATGGCAGCTGCTGTCCCTCCCATTTTCCTCCTGGCAGCTAAGTTGTTAATAAGCCTCCTTTTCTCAGAGTCCATTGAAATGACTATTTTAAAACAACTACAGATGTGCTAAATTGGCTCAGCATAATAGGATGAGATGGAGAATAAAGGTTTCCCCAGTGGGCTGTCGCCAGCACAGGTAATTTATTACCTGGGTGGCTAATTACACGCTTCCCAGCTTTCCAGGGTGAAAACATCTTGATATTTCCTAGTTAAGGAGCCCTGACACGAGTGAAATGACCAGACATGTGAATAGGAAACATGGTGATGAAGTACCTGCGAGCTGAAGAATGCAAAGGAAAAGGCATTCTGCAGCCAGGAAAAATGAACTGTGGGATTTCCCCCAGCACCTTGGGGGAGCGGGGAAGGGCTGCGCCCCTCCAACGCCAGCCAATTCCTGCACTTTCTGCAGGAAAACGGCTGCTAACTGAATTCCAAGCTGGGGGGGGGGGGGGGGGGGGGGGGGGAAATCCCTCCTGTAAAGCAGAGAGGAGAAAGAATTTCATGAGTTCTGCACAAGCACTCGTGAGCTTTGGGGGCTGTGGGAAGGGGAGAGCTCTGCAGTGCTTCCCTCTGCCCGGGGCTGGCAGCACCCCCTGGCCCTGCTGATGGATATTCCTCCCCACCAGAAGCTCATGTGTGAGAAGCTCCCTCATTCCAGGAGAACCCTCCCATCTCCAGCTCCTCTCCACCCTGAGGAATCACCCCTTCCCCTGGTGCATTCCGAGCGGCGCAGGTAGGAAACGCATCTCCATTATTTCTGGTTTGTTATTTGATTATAAAATGTAATGTTTGCTTGGTTAATGGCTTTGAGACAAGGTATCCTATAAAATACACACTCCGTGAACACAGCAAATGGGCCAATTTTCCCAGGATTTAAAATCAATGGCTTGGAGCAAATCCCATGCAGGAGAAAGATGCCTGGTGGAAGTGCCTGTGGCAGCCCAGGGCCTCCAGGCACAGCACAGGAGCTGGGCTTGGCAACAGCGGGGCCAAACAAAACTTGGAAAAAGAGTTTCTTTTTCCCTGGCCAAAGTGGAGTGGTGGGATTGGGCTGGGCTGTGGTCTCAGTGCCTGATGGGTGACCCATTCCTGTCACCAGCTTTGGAGGCTGCTGGTGGTGACCTGACCTTGTCCCATGGCCAGCAGAGGGGACAGAGCCCTGCCTGCCCCTGGGAGCTCATCCTGGGCTTGTGTCTTCCCATGAGGATAGGAAATTATCTCAGCTCAAAAGGAATCCAGGCTTCCAGACCCCTGGGCGCTGTTTTAGCACCCAAAACCCACCCAGCAATGAGGATGTACCTGGTTCTTCTCAGGTGTTTCCCACTCTGCCCTTCAAGATCCCCCTGTTCACTGAAGGAAACTGTCCTGGAGCTGAAAGGAAATCTGAGCAGGAAACTTTCCTGGAAGCCATGGGAAGGTTCTGGAGCTCTCCCCTCTCCTGGTGTTACAGAAATGGCAGGAACAGAGATGGCACCACCTGGGGAGAGTCCTGAGCTGCTCCCTGCCTCTCTGCAGTGGGGGAGCAGCAAACCCTGCTTTGTCTCTCTTGGGACCCCATTTCACAGCTGGCACCAGGAAAGGATGGGGCTGGGTGGTGCCATGGCCAGGGATGGATGCAGTTCCAGTGGTGACCAAAATGTGGATCATAGAAAAGTTGGATTATTTGGGTTGGAAAAGGCCTTAAACCTCATCCAGTCCATCCCCTGCCATGGACAGGGACACCTTCTTCCACTGTCCCAGGGTGCTCCAAGCTCTGTCCGACCTGGCCTTGGACACTTCAGGGATGCAAATCCATTCTGGGATTTCCAGGATAAGATCCCATCTGCTGTCACCTTGTAACACTGAAATTCTGTGCATTTTCCCAAAAAAAATCCCCCATATTTGTGTGACATATGGGGCTGGGGAGATCCCTACTGTCTCTGGGGAGAGTTGGCGATAAAGGGAAGAGCAGGAAAGGAGGTGTTTGGGGTGTGAAAGGGGCCGCGTTCCCAGGGATAAAAGGGAGGGATGTGTGTTCGTGTCTTTGGATCCGCAGCATCTCCCAAAGCTCCACGTTTCTGCTTCTTTATCCTTCCACTCCTTCCTTAATGAGAAATTAATTAGCCTTGTAGTTCCTGCTTGGGAACTTGTAAACACTCAGCGCTGCCTGTTGCTCTCCCCACCTGGCTCCCACCCCCCGTTCCCTGCAGCCCAAGATATCTGACAAAAACACTCGCGAACAAAGCGCGCCGCTAATTCGGGGAATTATCGGGGAGCCGGAGCCGGGCTGAGATAATCGGCCGTAAATAGCGACTGATTGCGCTTCCTCCCACCCCAGCCAGCGGCTCGGGGCCACCGGGCCGGGAAATGACCGGGCTGGGGATGTCCTGGATGCTCCTGCGGGGGATGGAGCTGCTGGCTCCACTGCCTCGCTTTTGGGGAAAAATATAGGAAAAGCAGGGATTGCTTTTAGAACCCAAACCCCACCCAGCAACGAGGACGTACTTGGTTCTTCTCAGGTGTTTCCCACTCTGTTTGCCCTTCAAGATCCCTGGTTGTGATGTCCCCACTGCCATGTCCTCACTGTGATGTCCTCACTGTGATGTCCTCATTTCCATGTCCTTCCTTCCTTGTCCTCCTCCCACCTGGGCTCTGTGTGGTCCCCATGCCTTGAGCAGCTCCCAATGGTTCAGTCCGTGGCAGAGGAATCTCTGCAGCTCTGCAGCCCTTCACCAAGCCCAGCCTGAGAATTCCTGGGCTCTGCTGCTTCATCCCAGCCCTTCTCCAGCCTCCCCAAGCCCACCCTCATCCCTGCCAGCAGCCACAGCCTCTCCTGATCAGCAGAGAGCTGGAATTGCACAATGGAGCATCCTCAGGAACACATCCAGAGCCATGGAAACACATCCCTGACACTGCACAGGACCTGTGGGCAGGATGTGCTCCCAGAGAAGGCAAATAGTGGTAAAAGAGGTGGGAACAACGCTGGGAAAAGTGGGCTCAGCCCAGTGGATCACATTGCTGGGGCACGCCCTGGTTCCATGGCACGGAGCAGGATCATCTTTGTGCCAGGACCTCATTCATTTTCATTAAAATACCATTTTTCCAAAGGGAGAAGTTTAATTGGCAGGGAAATGGTGGGATTAATTGTTGCAGATTCAGAAGACAAGGAGTGGTCTGAGACCACAGGGCAGCAAAGAGTATGAGCTGTGTACAAACTCCAGCCCTGTGCAGTGATGGGGCACTTCCCACTCCCACTGAGCCAGGATACAGGGACCCTGTATCCAAAGCCTACAGGAAAAAACAGGCTGCTTTGCCCCAAAATCCCCGTCCTGCCCTGCTGGTGGCACAGCTGTTGATGTGTCAAGGGACAGCCCTGCAGCCCTGAGGCCCAGCTGTGCTGCTGACACACTTTTCCCAGCACAGCCAGGGAACAACCCAGGAATTTCCTACCCACAGGAGTTTCCTACCCACAGGAAGGTGGGTCCCACGAGCAGGTTTGGTGGCAGGGAACTCTCCTGATGCCTCCTGCTCCTTCCTCCCGTGCTGCTCCGCTGATGGGACAAAATGGGTTTGTGTCATTTCCTCAAGGAGGAAATGTGCTGTTCCAAAGGGGACTTGGAGCTCCTTCAGCAGTGAGTCATGACTTTGTGTATAAGCTAAACATTGGAGCAGAATCATAAATAAATAAAACTGCCTTCATAAACTGGAAATTAAACACATCCCGTCCTTGTTTGCGATGCACCATGATTCATGCTGCTGCTTCCTACTTCAAGGGTTATTTTAAACCAGGCTTTTCAGGCTCTTTGTGCCTTTTATCCATCCCTTGATTCGCCCTGTGCTGCTGCTCGAGGAACGTTGTTTGATATGATAACAAATTCCACCCTCGTGTTCCCTCTCCTCGCGCTGTCCTTGCAGGGCTGGTGGCAGTGCCAGGCGTGAAGGAGCTGCCCTGGAGGCCGTGGGACATTCTGAGTTCACCAGGTCACCTCCCTCTTCACTCAGGGCTGAGGAAACGCTGCCTGGAGCAGAAGCCAGAGCTGGGATCTGCTCACACAGGGCTGGGAGTGCTGATCCCACCTCTTCCATTCCCCAGCCCCTCTCCCTTCCTGCCTATGGCAGCAGCAGAATTCGAGCAGGCAAAGCTGGGTCAGGCTCTGGATGACAGAATAGAATCATGGAATCATGAGATTGTTGGGTTGGAAGTGGCCTTAAAGTTCATCCCAATCCACCCCCCATCCACTATCCCAGGTGGCTCCAAACCTCATCCAACTTGGCCTTGGACAATTCCAGGGATGGGGGAGCCACAGCTTCTCTGGGTAATCTGTGTGCCAGGGCCTCCCCACTCTCATCAAACCTCCTTCAAGATCAGACCTCATCAGCAATTATTTTTTTCTCACCAGGATGATTTCCAGCTGGATCAATTCCCAAGCCTGACTCCCGAGGAACAGTGGGAGGAGCAGCTGAGATGCCACCACAGCAGATCTGTCACCCAAAGGAGAGGTGGGGAGCAGCCCAAACTCTTCTGTACAAAGCCTGTGCTCAGCTGCCCTGGGATCCCTCCTGCCCTGCACTGGGCATCCCTTGTAGAAGTATAAATCACTTACACATGCAGAGAGGTGAGAAGGTGCCTTGTACCCCAATCTCCCCCATCCTCCTCCTCCCCCTCACTCCAAATGGGATCTTGACACTGGATTAGACCAAAAAAGCCATTCCCACAGTGCCTGATCTGTCCCACATTTTACATTTCAAGTGGGAGCTGGCTGATGCTCAGAGCCACCCAGCCCAAACTCATCCTGTCCTGCCCTCCCAGCTGTCCCCCAGCTGAGCCCTGCAGCAGCAGTGACACCACGGTGGAGGCACAGCAAGGATATTTTGGGATGTTTTGGATGCTAATCCTGCCCCACCAGCCCTGGCTCCGGGGTGTCTGTGGAACTCTGGGCTCAGGCAGCTCCGAGGGCTCTCTGGGTGAATAGGTCACCTCAGGCATCTGGGGTCACCTTAGGGTTACCCTGCTCCTCATTTAGGCCAGGAAAAATCAGTCTGGCTCTGCCAGCCCCTGGGCTGTGAGGAGGAGTGGGCTGAGTGACCTGTGAGCCACTGGTGTCATTTTCCAGGTGGGATGTCCTTCTCTGCCACTGCATGGAAGGGTTTGGGCTGAGGCTGGGAAGAACCAGGCTGGGTTCTCCTGGTGGGGGATGCCAGGAGCTTTGGTGCATTCCAGAACATGAGCTGGGAAGACAGGAAGGGCCTGGACAGTGCACACTCACCCTAATTCTTGTCCTTTAATCCAGGTATTCCCTGAATTCCAGGTATCCCCTGAAATCCCCGTGTTTCCTCCTGCTTGTGCTGTACCCTAATCACAAAGCACTGGGTTCATCTCTTCCTTAACACTGAGCCAGATCCTGCCTGTGATCCCACTGTGTTCAGAAACCTCAGAGATTTAGGTGCAAAAGGGTCCAACTCCCCTTCTCCAGTGAAATACCTGCAGGTCCTTGCTCCAGCTCTCATTCTCCAGCTAAATCCTGCAGTTCCCAGCTCCAACTTCCCCTCTCCAGTTAAAAACCCACATTTCCCAGCTCCAATTTTTCTCCAGTGAAATACCTGCAGTTCCCAGCTCCAATTCTCCCTGTCCAGTTAAAACCCTGCAGTTCCCAGCTTCAGCTCTCATTCTCCAGCTAAATCCTGTAGTTCCCAGCTCCAATTCTCCCTCTCCAGTGAAATACCTGCAGTTCTCAGCTCCACCTCTCCCTTCTCCAGTTAAAAATCTGCAGTTCCCAGCTCCACCTCTCCCTCTCCAGTGAAATACCTGTGATTCCCTGTCTTGGCAGAGCTCAGCTGCTGGATCTGCTCCCTCCAAACCAGGCTGGAACATGTCAAACAGGAGCGTTAACTGTTTTTCCAGCTGTCTGGAGCTCTGGATCCATAAAACCCACGCTGATGTTGAACCTCCCTACCTCGCCAAGGAGATGCCAGTGATGCTGGGATTGCTGGGTTTGGTTTTTTCTTTAAATGACTTTTAGAACATGGAGGAAATCCCTGCCAGGGGTGATTCTTCTGCAGGTTGGGTGGGTAGGTAGGGAAATGTAGGACAAGGCAAGAGAAGCCATTGTCAGCACAGCTCCAACTGGTGCCACCCTGGAAGCAGAAGTCCCAGAATCCCAGAATGGTTTGGGTTAGAAAAGACCTCATAGATCATCCCGTGCCACCCCCTGCCATGGGCAGGGACACCTTCCACCATCCCAGGTTGCTCCAGGACCCATCCAACCTTGCCTTGGACACTTTCAGGGATGGGGAAGCCACAGCTGCTCTGGGCAATCCATTCCAAGGCTTCCTATCCTCCCAGACTCCAGATGGGGAGGTGGAACAGCCCCAAACCTTGGACTCAGATCTGTCTGTTCCCTGCAGCAGCACTGCTGCAGGAGAGGAGCCCAGTCCATGCCAGTTGGTCCCAATTTTGGGTGGAATGGTGCATTAACTGGGCCGGTCTGAAACCAATTTGAGTCCATCTTTGAACCCGATTCCTCTCTCAGATTGTTTGGGATAGACCTGATCCTAAAGGGAGCAGCAGGCAGAGCAGACTAAACATGCAATATTAAATAGCAAGTGCTAATATGAGAGCCATTAAACACGAGCCCTCTCCTGCCTCTGGAGCAGCTGGAGCTGGGGCTGCTCTCCCACTGACAGACCCTGGTGCTACCGAAACAGGCCTGGCTGCACGTGGAGGGATCAGATTGCTGGAATGAGGGAGAAATTCCTGTTTCCTGCTGCCAATCTTTCTGCCATTCCATCCCCTGCCCCTGCTCTCAGCCAGGGTCCTTTTCCCTTGGGACCTGTGGGAAGGGGGAGTGTGGCTGTCCAGCTCCTGGATCTGGGAAGGTTGGCAGGGAGGTTTCTCCTGCAGCCTGCTGGGAAATTAGAGAAATTTTATTTTGTTTTGTTTTGGGATGAATCCAAGAGGTTTTGATGTCCTGGGAGGGATCTGCTGGCCTTGCAAAAACTTCTCTCCTCCTCCCTCTCTCTTTCTCTCTCAGCACTGGGATAAATCCAAGAGAGGGTTCCTGGATGGTCACAGTGATGGGGAGTGGATGCAGAGCACCCAGGCTCAGGACAGAGGTTTTCCAGCTGTGCTGGGAACAGCAGGGACAGGGAGCTGTTGGTGCAGGAGATCACCCAGAGCAGTCTGAAAGGAAACCCCTGAGCTGCATCCTTCTTTGCTCCATGTTTGTCCTGCATTTCTGTCACATCTCACTCACCCTCTGGGTGAAATTCCAGGAGAAACTGGGCAAACACCAATAGCCAAATTCCCCACGGGCTGTATGGGCTGCAAGAGTGAAGGAATGAGAGAAATCCTGACCCCATCCCTGACCCCTGAGCAGGATCCCCATCCCATTGTCAGCAGCACCTGTGGTCTCGGATCCTTGCCCTTATCTGCTGAGCTGTTCCCCTTTCCTGGAGCCTCTTGATTATCACTGGGAGCAAACCTTCCACTTGACTTGACACTGACCAATGTCCCATCCACATATCTGTCATTCCTTACAAATGAGCCAGGGACATGCACGGAGAGCCTGTCAGCCTTCCAGCTCTCCCCTTTCCTCCATTCCCCTTCCCAGCTGGGAATGGAGGTGGGGCCCTGCTGGTGCTACTGATCCACGCTCCCTCTGCTTCCTCCATCTCCTCTGTGAGGTTCTGGAAAACATCCTTTCTTCTTTCCTCTGTCTCTCTCATTGAAGGGATTTTTTGGGTGTTTCAGTGAGGCACCATCCCAGCTCTGCAGACATGAGGAGTGTTCCCATGTCTTGCATCCCAAAAGATGGCACAGCCTGACTCCCCAAAGGGGCTCCTGCTGGCCCAGGAAGCGCCAACCCCCAGGGCAGGGGTGACCTGTGCTGGCACAGGAGGGACAGAGCCACTCCAAGCCCTCCAGAGCCCAGCTCCAGCACCCTTGTGCCTGCTCCATGGATTTCAGCTTAGGTACAAAACCATGGATGACGGATGTGTGAAAGGGTTTTCATGAGAAAACCTCCAAACACTGGGTTCTGGTTCTGCTGTTCCAGCAGTGTAGCCTTCTGAGCAGAGGCTTCAAATCCTCCTGGAAGCATTCCCATGGTCCAGCAATTCCCTCAGACTGGCATTGTCAGGGATTCCTTTGTCCTGAGCTTTTGCAGTTCCTGCAGCCTCTCTGGTGCCTGAGCACCAGCCCCTGAGTCCTGCCATGGGAACCTAGTTCCTGTGTCACTGAGAGATGGAAGTGCTCGGGAGGCTGAGGAAAGTGAGGAATGGTCTGGGATGATCCCATGCAGAGAGGCCCTGCCCTGATTCCAGAGTTATTAGGGCTGGAAGAAAGCTCCCCCAGCTCACCTCCTCCACTTGATCCTGCACATCAGGCTGGTAAACCATCCCTGTCAGATGTGTGCTTAGCCTTATCCTTGGATATCTCCGGGGAAAGCAATTCTGCAGCGTTCCACTGGCTGAACCCTTGTCAGAGCTATAAAGGTTTCCCTGATGTTTAACTTTCATTTTCTCCACTGCAACATAACCCCATTATGAGCTTTGAGCTCCTGGATGGCTCCTTCTCCCTAAGCCCCCATTTCGAGGAGCTGGGATGAACTGACTCGCCCTTGGCTCTGACACAGTTCCAGCCAATTCCCTTTAATTTGAGTTAAGGTAGGCAGAGTTTATGGGATCAGAGCAGGTTTTAAACGGGCTTAGGCAATGCTCAAATGTCCTCTTGTGGGATGAGCTGGGCTGTGGAGCTGCTGCCCTGGCTGTGTGTCCCTCCCCTGGCTTGGGAATGAGGAGAGAGTGACCCCTCTGAAGGGCAGGTGGGCACTCAGGTGGTCACCAGGTCTATGGGGAAGAGCCACAGCAGGGAAATGAGATCTCAGTGGGATTTGAGGGTCCTGCTTGGGGGTCCCTGCCCTCTGTACCAGCCCCCATCCCTGTGGGCATCCACCCTGGCCTGGCACCCAGTGACTGGAGTGGGTGGGATGTGCGGGGACGTCCCCATGTCCTGCCTGGAGAGAGGGAATTTGCTAGATCCCAGCTCCCTTCCTTCAAATCCCCCTTTTTGGGCTCTTCACAGCCCTGGCACATGCCAGGCTGCTGAGGAGGAGTGCAGGGCCAGCCAGGGGCTGCCTGGAGTGGGGATGAGGGGAGGGTGAGATCTGCACTCCCCAAACTCATCCCCTCTGTCAGATGAACTGGGACAGCTCCTGCAATCCAAACCAGAGAGAGGAGACTGCAATGGAGCAGGGAAATGAGGAAATTCCAGATTCTCCCCAGATGAAATACAGTGAGGACGGGTTTTGGCAAATGAAGCAGTTCCCAGTGGCTGCATTTTGACAAGGATCCTCAAACCACTTGGAAGCACTTCCACGTGAGGACAAGGTGAAACTCAAGGCACCAACATCCAGTTATTAACACGGCTGCAGGATGAAGTAGGTCGATCCCCCTGCCTGGTCCTGGAGGAGCTGAACTCATTTCCTGCCATCCCAGATGTTATCAGGGACGGGGAGAGTGGGATGCAGGGATGGCACAGGGCAGAAACGGTGCTGGAATCCACCAGGTGTGGTTGGAAAAGCGTGGGAGTGAGGACTATGGGCAGGCAATGCCAGCAGGGCTGGGAGGGCAATTCTCTCCTTCCACCCACGGGCTCTCTGAAGCCCTCACCTGTCAATCACTCCCTTACTTCCATGAATCCTAAATCCACTTGCAGCTCCTTTCAATAAAGCAGGAACACGCACCTTCCTGGAGTGAAACATATTAGAGCAGTTTGTCACCGCCTCATCCAGGAGGGATTAATTCCCAAATCATTTCCTGACATGTTTTATCGGCACTTATTAAAGCAGGAGCAGCGTTGGGCAATCCTTGGATAAACGGAGCCATAATTTAACACCTCCTCCGTCCTATTAGTGAGGAGCAGGATTTATTTTCTCAGTGCAGCTTTAATTATGGAGAACACACGCAGGGGATGGAGGTGGCTGGATCCTGGAGGTTAAGGATGAATCCTGTGCAGAGCCCTGGGGCAAGGCAGGATCTCCCCAGAGCTGCTGACTCACCTGTGGCTGGTGTGGCTGGCTCCAGGTCTGCAATGTGACCTTGGGATCTGGCCCTCCCAAGGGTTGTTGTGGTGTTGTAGGGAGCTGTGGAGCACTGGGAATGCCAAGGCTGGCTGGATGCCTGGCTCCCGTGCCCTGGGGGAAGCTGAGTTCTCCTGGCTCCCCATCGCAGCACACTTTCCCAATGGAAAAGGAATGCGGCCCCAAATCCCTGCTCAGCTGAGCAACTCAGAGTTGTCTGACTGGGTTCCCTGGAATTTGGTTATTTGTGGCTCACTGGACTGAGAAAACTGGGAAAATCTGTGCTACCTGCAGCCCTGCTGAGGCTGGAATCCTTCCCTCAGCCTCTGCTCTTCCCAGTTGCTTCGAGTGCTTCCACTGCAGCTGGGAATTCTGCTCAATCCCCAAAGGGTCCAGCACTGCTGGCTCCAGACCCTGCTCAGAGAGCTCCCAGAGCACTTGGAATCACAGGAGTTGGGATTGCAGGTGGCTCCACAGGAGCATGGCTCTCTGCTCCTGCAGCCTGTCCCTGGGGCAGAGCCAGCTGTGATCCCGGCCTGTGGGGATGCTGGAAAACAGTGCCAGGGAGGTGGAGAAACCCCAGGAGCTGACCCGGGGCCTTCTGGAAAAGCTGGATGCCTCCTCCCATGGTGGGAGTTATTGACTCTCCTGGCAAATATCACCGTGAGCTTGTCAGGAATCCTCACGTTCCCCCGAGCTCCGCCGTGTTCCTGCTCTTTTCCATGAATTTGTTTTTGGCTCTGGAAATTGTCTTTTAATTTCTGCACCTTTGTTCTCTGGCTGGGGGGTCTGGGGGCTGCCTCCTGCTCCTCAGTCACATGCTGGTGAGGCAGGGATGTGTCCAGTGGCTCTGGGAATGGGGATGCAGAATCCAGGCCCTTGGAACATCTGAGGACCTGTTCTTGCTGCCACCTCTCCAGGGATGCTTGGCCCTGGTGCCAAGGGATGCAGGAAAGCTGTCCCTGTGGAAGGGCTGGGATCCAGAGATGCTGGAGCAGCAAGGGGTTGGGATGCTCCTCAAGGATCACTGCAAGCTGCCAAGAGAAACCAGCTGGATGCATCCACTGCTCCCTCTCAGCCACTGCCATTCCAGGCCCAATTACAGATCAGGAGAAATAATAATCCCTTATTAAACTCCAAATTCCAGAGCAGTTTGGGGCAGGGAAGGAGTGCAGAAGGAGGAGATGCTGAAACCTCAGGCTGATGTCATTCCTTGCAGTTGGGAGCAGGAGAAACACAATCCAGTTCTGTTCCCCCCGCCCTGCAGAACAGGGAAAATCCCCAAGGGAAGATTGGAAAAAGGGAAACAACAACAACAACCAACCCAAAGAACTCCGAACTGAGAGAGGAGGGGGAAAATAATAGAAGAAAGAAAGAAAAGAAAAAAAAAAAGGCCAGATAAACCCATCCCCCTGAAGTGTCCCCTCAGTGCGGAACAGTTTTCCTCTTCCCCCACTTCCCCCAGCCCCAGCCGAGCTCCTGAAGCCATAAAATCCGAGTTTGTGGCGTGTTCAATCGATTATTCCCCAAACGCCCCTGCTTTGGAGACAGGTAATTCATTTCAGACCCTCCATGGCTATATGCAAAGAACAAAAAAAAAAAAAAATCCCCTTTCCCTTTTCCTTTCTTCCCATGCTGCTTCCAGCCCTTTCTCTGCCCCTTTGTTCCCTCCTCCCCCTCTCCCCCTCCCCGTGCCCCCAGACACAAGTGATTCCCAGGGAAAGGTGCAGCCATTCCCACAGTGAAACCCAAGGCAGGTAATGACTTTCTCACCCCATCCATACTGCTCCAGAAACTCCTGCCCCTCCAGCTGCATCCCTTTATTTCTGAGAGGCCAGGGGTAGGGGGGATGTGCCAGCCCCCTGCGATCCCCTCTCCTCCAAGGCCTCTCCATAAAAAATAAAGGAGGAAGATATAAAGGGAGCAAGTGTTTGCAGGGATAGAGTTTCCGTGAGGTGCAGTGGTTGGGAAGCAGAGGCTCTTTGGTGTCAGGAAAGGAGCAGGTTCCTGACACCCCGCTGTGCTCTCCATATGGGATCTGCAGGCAGGATGGCTCATCTGCTGCTGCCAGCTCTGGGGAAAACATCATGGAATCATCATGGAGTGGTTCTCATTCCCACCCTCTGCTATGGGCAGGGACACCTTTCACTAGCCCAGGTGGCTCCAAGCCCCATGCAACCTGGACTTGGACACTTCAAGGCAGCCACAGCTTCTCTGGACAGTCTGTGCCACAAAGAGAGCAATTTCTTCCCAATATTCAATCTAAATATTCTCTTTTAGTTTAAAACCATTCTCCTTTTCTTGTGACCATCTGTCCATGTAAAAAGTTGAGAAAGGAGGAGCTGGATTGGGCACCCACTGGAGTTTGGCATTTCCCTGGGCAGCCTGGGCTGCTGATGGTCCCAAGCTGCAGTGCTGGGTCCAGCTCAGCCCAGCTGTGTCCAGCTTTGTGCCAGCTGCTCTCCCTGCCCTTGGGACAGCCACACCTCAGGGCCAAGGTCTGGAATGGAGAGAAGGTTTAGGGCCTGGCATCTGGGAGGAAACTGAGGTTTGTTGAGATCTGGTCTGTTCCAGCTACTGGGAGAGCAGAGCTGTGGCAGCCCAGGGCAGCCCAGGGCTCCTCTCCTTCCTCACCAAGCAGGGTCATACCCAAGGGCTGCTCCTGACCCTGGGAATGACAGCCTGGGACAGGGACAGCCTGGGTCAGATGCTCCAGTGAGCAGGGACACCCCAGTCCCTGTTCCTGTTCCCAGTTCTCTGTCACTCCCTGTGAATGATCTTCACTGAGCTCTGGAAATCCCAGCGCGGAGGAGCAGCTTTGGAGGGCTCTGGAACACGGTTTATGGGATTACACCTGGGCTCACCTGACTTCACAAGGGTTTTCATCCTAATGCCTGCTGGCTTCCCGAGAAAAGAGGAGATTACCCAGCACTGACAGCTTTGCTGGCAAAGCCTCCTGCACTGGGAGACTCCTCCATGAAAACAGGGGGTGCAGGTGCTGGGAATTCAAGCACGAGCATGTTTCTACCTGAGGAATCCAGGGGGAGCAGGAATATTTTGGTCACCAAGCCCTAAATATGTTTTGAGGTGTTTCAGACCAAGGTCAAAGCTCATCAGTGTTTCCTCCCCACTCTTCCCTGTACTCCTCCAAATGATTGCTCCTGGATCAAAGCCTGCCTGACCCTTTTCCATGTGCTCCACTTTTTCATATTCCCCACCCTGCTCCCAGCCCTCGGCCACTGTCACAGACCTCTCACCTCCCAAAGAAACCCAGCAAAGCTGGGCCAGAGGAGAAGTTCCAATCCTGTTTTAACTGGGAGTGAGGACCTCACGGCAGAGCTGGCAGCAGCATTTCCATTTCCCAGAGCCTGGGGTATCTCTGCAAGGCTCATTGACCACCGGATTTTGAAGGGTCTCTGCTTCTCAGGACCCATCTGAGCTCCTGCTGGATTTCCTCTCCTGTGCTCCTGGAAATCTGCAGCAGCTCTGCCCGAGGCGAATTGCCACCCAACTAAACAGGGATGCTGAGGAAGGAGCTGGCACCCTCTGAACAGCCGTTGAGGAAAAAGAGAACGTTGCTGACAGTTCTGAGGATGCCTGGCTCCCACACACTGCTCCTTCTGATTAGCTTTAAAATATATTTAATCTGGGGGATTCAGTTTATTCCTGCAGAAATCCCTCCTGCCTGGTGCGGGGAGAGCTGCACCACTCCCACCACTGAGGATCCCAGTCCTTGTCCTCCCCACACACCAGGATATCCATGGGAAGGCCACCCGAGGAGGAGCTGTGGCTCTGGCTCTGCCCACAGGCACATGTGGGTCACACTCAGCGTTCCCTGTCCTGTGTGGGGGAAAGGAGTGGGAACTCCCTTCTGGCAGCAGCAAAAGCTGGATCAGTGTGGAGCTCAGGGAATAAATCCCACTGCAGAATTCACCAAAGACTCCCGCTCCCAGCAGCTCCCAATTCCTGCTGTGAAGCAGGGCTTCTGTTGGCTGGAATGAGGACAGGTCTGAGGGTTCCTCATGGTTGTGTCACTGGGGGGGTTCTGTTTTCCAATGGGTTGAGTTAAACACCACTGTGGACCCCAAGGTCTGACTCCTACAAGGACTAAAGTGGGACGAGCTGCTCCCACTTTATTTTTTCTAATATTGAGCATTTTCTCTATCATCTGCACACAACAAAAGTATTAACTAGGCAAAGAAAAATGCCCTGGTGGTGTCAGGAACAGGAATTTCCTATTCCCTGAACGGAGTGTGGAGCTGGGCCTCGGCCTGGGCTGCAGCTCCTTCCTTGCAGTGACCTGTGTGACAGCTCTGCCGGGCTGTGGGGTCCTCTCTTGCCATCCCACAGTCCCACATCCCCAGTTCCAGCCACCAGCCTGGATCAGCTGCTGCCAGTGAGCTGGGATGCTCAGTTTGGCTCAGCTCAGCTCAGTTCATTCAATGCTAATTTCCCGTGAGGAGCTCCCAGCTCTCCCATTTCTCTTCCCACCAGCCCAGCCTTTGGCTTAGACTTGCAAATCACAAATTAGGCTTTTCCCTCTAATTCCAGCTTCCCTGGCATCCTCCACCGGCACAGCAAGCATCAGGATCTGAGCAGGCAGCGGGAGGTCGGCGTCTCCTCTGCTCCGGCTCCCTCCCCCTGCTTTAATTGCAGCCTAACGTGGGTTTGAGGTGTATTAAACACACAAATTATCCTGCAAAGCCTCGGGAAGTGCTGCTTCCCCAGGCCTCTAATGGGAGCTGACAGAGCGACCAGAGGAGCTGTTAACATGGCACGGCTTTGTCTGGCATGGCCCTGGAGAAAGATCCTCATGTGGGGCTGGCACCGGGGCTGGCACTGGGGTTGGCACCGTGTCCCTGCATTGTCCTGGCCACCATCCCTGTGCTGGGGCATCGCGGAGAACCAGGGGCTCTTGGCAAAGGCTCCGCAGCTGCACCTGCGCTGCTGCTGGAGCGCTGCTGATGGATTGGAGGCAGTTCAGAGGAGAAGAAGCAGCACGATCAGGGAGCTGCAGGGCAGGATTTGTACGGTGACTTGAAAGGGGCGGTGTGACGGCAACGAGAACAAGCACTCGAGCACGCTGAGTTTAATCTCGGGCTCAGACAAAGCTGATGCGGATCAGGAGCAGATTGAACATCCTCACGAGGGAAAATCCACATCGACCCACAGCAGGAAGGACAGAGCCACCGGGAGCATCCTCTGGGAGCGATGGAGAACCATAGGGAGCCTCCTCCAGGAGTGATGGAGAACCATTGGGAGCCTCCTCCGGGAACGATGGAGAACCATCAGGAGCCTCCTCTGGGAACGATGGAGGACCATCAGGAGCATCCTCTGGGATTGATGTAGAACCACCGGGAGCCTTCTCCAGGCTCAAACACCAAGAATGGAGGGAGAAACAGCAAGGGAGGGGTTCGGGTCAGCCCACGGGCTGTAAGGAGTGATGGAAAAGCTTGGAAATGAGACCAGGAAAACACAGGCTGAATAGCAGCACAGGGGTCAGGGAATGTTGCTATCCCAGAACAGGAGGGATAACCTGGTGTTTCCTAATCCTTTTGTTAAGAAAAGTAATCCACAAACAGCAGAGGTTTATGTCCAAAAATGAGACAGAGGAGTCCTTTCTGGCTTTATTCAAATAAAGGGAGAGGCCATGGGGCATTCCCCTGGGATCTCTCAAATTTTTGGAGGATGCAGCCTCCTTTTTATCCCAATTTCCTGGCCACATTTCCCTTCTCTCTTTCCCCATTTCTGAGGTACTTTAGAGGTACAAACTCCCCAACACGCCTGATACTAAATATTCCCCTCTAATGTATAACTCACCCTTTTAATTTTTAATTCTTATGGAATTTAGGGTTTTTTCTTCCCCATTGTTTCTTTTATCTCCCAGTGCTAGTTTTATCTACCAGCAGACCCACAGCTTGTTTGTAAAGACAAATCTGCTATTCCTCATTTTGATTTGATCTCTCTGCTCCCAGCCCGCTCTCCAAGGAGGAAGATAAAGCCCAACAGCCTAAATAAGCCCAGCCTAACATAGGTGAAGGCACTGGGAGGGACAGATGTTTGTAGGGAAAATTTACTCTCTGTAGCCCACTGAAGGGCAGCCACTCCCTGGATGCCCATGGAAGTAGATATGGAATGTTCTGCCCAATAAGAATCCAACAAATCGGGGGAAATGGGGTGGGGGGAAAGCCTTATTTTCCCAGTTCTCTCATCTCTAACTGCACCAAGGACTAGAGGGGAAAGATAAATGTGGATCCAGGCAGAGGGATCAGGGCACGGCTGAGGGCTGCAGGAAGATTTAGAGCCTTGAAGTCCAAAGGCAGGGCTGGATCATCACACAGGGAAAGAAAAATCCCTGGGAGTGGAGATCACGTTAAACAATGTGTTGTAATAAGTGTTTTATGCTTTAGAGGAGGAGAGAGAACAGTGAAATCCCCTGTAAGAGCTAATTACTGCAAATTCCTTTTCAATAAAACAAGACCAAAAAAATCCTCTCTTAACGGAAAAATCCATTTAAGGCTCAGCTGAGGTAACCTCGGCTCACATCCTGGAGCAGCGTTCCTGGGAATCCAACAGGATTTAACTGGAGCTTGGCATGACCAGCCCAGCTCCTCAGGGAGCCCAGGTGTTGGGGTGAAGGTCTGCAGGGAGAGGGTGATCTCTGGGCACCAAAATCCCAGGGGAAAGGCTTTGGTGGTGCTGGTGGTCATGTGGAAAGTCAGTGTGAACTTCTTTGGGAGGATGTGGCAGGGATTTTGGGAATGGGAGTGGCAGGAACTCACAGACACCTCTGCTCTGGGGGCCAGGTGAGCTTTCATGGCACCTCCCCAGCAGTTTCAGCCCACTGGTGATGTGTGACCACAGAAAGGGACAGTGAGATGTCCCCACCCTGTGCTAATGCCTCCCCCAGCCCCACACGACCTCCATCGCCTCTCCCAGTCCAACCCAATTAAAATAAAATAAAGCCCTGGATTGGGAGAGGATTTGCCTCTGTCCCTGACACTCTGCATTTCCTGCCATTTGGAATGGGGCCACTTTGGTGGATTTCTTGCACATGGGAGCAATAGATTGAATTACACCAATGTCCAGTGCTGAGCAGAGAGACATTTCTTTTCCACATGTTCCTGCAGCTGCGTGACCCCAGGAAACCCAACGGTGGGGTCTGTCTTGGAGACAAATAGGGATTGTTTTGTGTTCATGTGGAAATGCTCCCTCCCCCTGGCTCCCCCTGTGTGTGTGAGGGTGGACGGGGGGGGATCATTCCCCACCA
Source organism: Ammospiza caudacuta (assembly GCF_027887145.1). NCBI lineage: Eukaryota > Metazoa > Chordata > Aves > Passeriformes > Passerellidae > Ammospiza > Ammospiza caudacuta. The sequence goes on along the minus strand of NC_080606.1, from coordinate 14,489,912 downwards.
GACACGTTCACATCCCAAACAGCACAAACTCAGGATGTTTCCCCACCACAACCCCACAGGGTGGGAATGCAGCTCAGGAGCCCCCAGACAGGAGAGCTGTGGCTGCCCAGGGAAGGATTGGGAGGCTCCTGGCACAGGACAAATCCACAGCTGGATGGGGCTGCCATGGATTGCTCCATGTGGTCAAGGAGCCACCTCTCCCTTCCCCTCCACCATCCTGCCCCCAAACTGGGGCTGGAAGAGGGGGATAGGCAAAGAGGGGATGGAGGATGCTTATGGGAGTGGGATGCTCCTGTCAGTGGGATGTTCTGGGCAGTGGGATGCTGTGGTCAGTGGGATGCTCTCAGCAGCAGAATGCCCTGTGCAGTGGGATGCTGGTGGCAGCAATATCCCTGAACCTTCCCTGTTCAGTACCTCAATGTTGATAAGAGCTAGGGCTGTTGTGAAAATAAAAGCAGGATGAAATGGATTTCCTCTTTTAAAGAAAACTGTAGGGTAAAGAAAACTGTTTGTAGGGTAGGAATCTCTTGATGTGGAGCATCCCTACCCAAAGATGTCCTTCCCAACCAGTTCTCCCAGCTGCTGCCTGAAATCTGGATCTCCAACAGCTCATTTCCCAAACAGCAGCTCAGGCAAAGCCCAGGAAAGCCTGGGGCAAGGCCTGGAGCCTCCCAGGGAACCAAAGACTGCTGGACTCCAGTGCTGGCTCTGGGGTGATGTGAGGCCAAGGAGCACCAGTGCCTTCAGGTCCTGTGGGGATCCCGCAGCATCCAACCACATCCACAACATCCATCCACATCCACAGCATCCAACCACATCCACGGCATCACCAGTGAGATCAGGGAGGCCAGTGGGATTCCCATGGACCATGGGTGAGCAGGATGAGGAGGGCAGGGAAGCTCTGGCTGGATAAGGAGCTGAGCTGCTCCACATCCCGGGAGCCTGAGGCTGTGGATCAGCTGCTGAGCCCTGGGAGCTGCTGGAGGAGGAGCCTCTGGCTCTGCTATCCCTGGCACAGCACTTGCAGTGTGTCTATAAATAGGAGTTTTAAGCACAGCAATTAATCACAGAGCGCTACTGTCCATGGGCTGGGCTGGCTTTAATGGGATGTGAGTCTGGCATTCCCTGGATTTACCAATCCAGCTCCCTGGACAGATACAGCTTTGGGGATCCTTCCAAGTGGCACTTCGAGCTGCAGTGTGAGCTTGGTTTGTAGTGTTTTAACAAGTGACCAGGCACCAGCTGAGCTGCCAAAGTGTCACTGGCACATGTGACCCTCGTGGGCTGGTGTTGGCAGCAGCATCAGCACAGATCCCCTGGTATTGGTAGCTGAGGAGCAGGAGGATCACAAGCAGGGTCAGCCTGTGGAGATCCATCCTCTCCCAGCCTGGAAAGGGTGTATCACCCACTGTGAACCCCTAGATATATTGGAATGGCTTTAAACTAAAGGAGGAGAGATTTGGATGCAGTATTAGAAAGGATTATTCCCTGTGAGGGTGGGGAGGTGCTGGGACAGGTTGCCCACAGAAGCTGTGGCTGTCCCATTCCTGATATTGTCCAAGGCCAGGCTGGTCAGGGCTAGGAACAATCTGGGATAGTGGAAGGTGTCCCAGGGGTGGGATTGGATGGGATTCAAGGTCCCTTCCCATCCTAACCATCCCATAGCTCCGTGTGTCCCTGATCCCTGAGCTCCCTGGTACTCCCATCCCTCATTCCAAGCCTGGACCCACCAATATCTACCTCTGCTTTCCTTGGAGAAGAAAAAGACGAGTCCCTGTCGGGAATCAAAGCTGGGCAGTGCCCGCCCTGCTCTCAGCCCTTCCTTGGGTGCTTTGGGGCAGTGCTCGGGAGGAGCCGTGCTGGCTCTGTCCTGCCGCGAAGTCGCTTTTAGCTGCGGGTCCAGCAGGGCCATATTGGGCTCGGTCTGTTGTGCAAAACACTCGGCAGAGCGCGCAATCTGTGCTCCCCCGCCTGACGAGAAATGCTAATTGTGTGCGGAGGAGCTGCCAGGAGCGCGCAGTATTCCCGGGAAAGGGGGGGGATTGGTTCTTGGGATTGCTCCCATTGTTCTGGCAGCTGCGGCACAGCCAGCCGGGCTGGGCACGGGAGCGGGGCAGGGGCGAGCGGCTCTCCCTGCCCGTGGCACGGGATGGGATCAGGGACCTCTGCTCGCTCCCTCCGCGATGGATCCTGCCTGTGCTGGGCGGGAGGGGCGGGCACAGCGTTCTTCTTGGGCTGAAAGTGTCAGTTTTGCATAAAATATGAAGTGAAAATTCTTCTCCCTTCAGCTACTCCCTCGTCTGCCAGCCCGTGTTGGTGCCTGCATCCCGCTGCTCCCCGGCCCGGAGCCAGAGCTCCCCGAGGGCTGCAGGCAGCAGAATCCCCAGGGCAGAGGTGCTGGGGCAGGGACAGGGCCCTCACTGCGCCAGTGAACCTCTCCTGTGCCGGTGCTGGCTGTAGGACACGAGGTCTGCATCTCCAAGGATGGGGAGAGCAGAGGGAAGGGGATGGAGAAAACAGGAGAGGATTTCTTTGCAGGGACTCAAAGCAGCAGGCAAGGCTGAATACCACTGGAAGAAGAAGCTCCTCTGATTCCCAGTGATCCAAGTGAGCTGGAAAAAAATAAAGTGGTAAAAATGATGGCTCTGGTTTGATTTATAACAGAGCAAAAGCCCCACATGGTGTGACAACGTGGTGCTTTGCTGGGCTTTGCAGGAGAAAATCAAGGCCCTGTTATGCAGAACCACAGAATCACAGAATCCCAGAGTGGTTTGTATTGGAAACAGCCTTAAAGCTCATCCAGTGCCACCCCCTGCCATGGACAGGGACACCTTCCACCATCCCAGATTGTTCCAAGTCCTGTCCAACCTGGCCCTGGACACTTCCAGGGATGGGGCAGCCACATCTTCTCTGGACAGTCTGTTCCAGCATCTCCCCACCCTCCCAGTAAATCATCCTGACTTCTCCCTCGTGGGCTGGGAAACAAGCAGGAGCCTTGATGGATTCAGTGTTTTTCCCTCTCTGTCCTTCTTCACTAATTTGCAGCAAAGGAACCAGATAAAGTTTGATAACTTGGAAGGAGAGAGAGCGAGGGAGAAGCCGCCCCAGCGCCTGCTCCCGGCGCTCCCCCTGCTTCCAGGGAGGATAAATGAAGTGCTCTCCATTCCCTGCTCGTCTGCCACCCTCCAGTGAGTCTGTCATGGGCTCATCTGTGTCTAAATTAGCTTTGCACAGCAACGCCGTGTACAATTATTGCTGTCAGTCTTTGATCTGACCAGTTTATCTCATCAGCTTGTCAGGCTTCATTCTCCAACCTTTCCCTCCTCGGTGCATCCGCCGGAGCTGCCTGGGCTCCCTTGGAAGAGGCTCAGGGCTCCCACGGAGCTCCTGAGGGATTTAGAAAAGCTTGCAGCCAGAAAAATGGGTTACAACAATCCTGGCAAGACGGAACGGAGCAGCAGAATTCCTGCCATTTCCAGGCTGTTCCTCATTCAGAATTGGGAATTACCTTTTTTTGGGATTGGCACGTGGCAGGGGACCCGCTGCTTGGAGCGTGGTGACATCAGTTCCATGGGATTCTCCAACAGCCATGCTTGACATTCCGGCTTCTGCTCATGGAAAAAGCATTTCCATTGTCTGGGACTTCTTGTGCTCTCTTGCACGAGGGCTGCTGGGAAGGGAACCCCAAAGGGATGCAGCTGGGATGGATTAATTAGGGATTCCAAGGAATGGTCACCCCAGTGCTTTTAGCACCTTGTTGCAACTCCAGGTGTCCCACAGCTTTCACTGAGGGAGGGGGATCCTGTGGGAGGGAGGCATCTGAGGCTGTGGGAGATGCAGGGTGAAGGATGGGATCCTGGGAGGGTGCCAGGCATCCCAAGGGATGCTCATACCACAACCAGGTGCCACAGGGGGTGCTTCCCAATCCTGCCGAGCAGCACTGGACACACAGCCCTGTCCAGGCCTGCTGCACCTTCCCAAGGCTTCCATCCCACCTTCCAATTCCTGCTGCACCTTCCCAAGGCTTCCGTCCCACCTTCCAATTCCTGCTGCACCTTCCCAAGGCTTCCATCCCACCTCCCAATTCCTGCTGCACCTTCCCAAGGCTTCTATCCCACCTTCCAATTCCTGATGCACCTTCCCAAGGCTTCTGTCCCCTGTCCCCAGTTCATGCTGCCTGCCCAGCAGACCCTCTGCCCCAGAATCCTCTCCCCTCCCTCCTTCCCAGCTTCCCAAGGTTTCTGTGAGGCTGTAAAAAAATTCCTTTATTCTGGAAAAGCAGAGGGATGGAACTCTCTCCACCCTGGAGGTGCCATTCATCCTCTGCCACCACCCCAAGTGTGGCTCTGTGGTGTCCCCTCCCCAGCCTGGTGTCCCCAACCTGCTCATGGATGTTGAGGACACATCCCCAGCCCCTCACCCCTCCTGCCTCACCCCCTTCCTGCTGCTCTTTGATTTTTCCACAGTTGGTTGTGACTCCTGGATCCCCACATCGTTATCTGTCCTCCTTCACTCCCAGAAGTCCTGTGGGTTGGAATTCTGTCTGCTCCTACTCCTGAATATTCCGGACTCTGAAGTTTCCCAGCTCCAGATGTTCTGGCCAGACCAGAGGGGAAAAAAAAAAAAAACCACCCAAAAAAGCCTCAGCATTAATAAAAACCTTTTGAAAATCCCGAGTTCTATTGCGCAGCAGTGACATCATATCCGTGAAATATGAGCTGATGATGTCACAGCTGGGAAATGAGGGATGATTGTTCCTTCTTGGCACACGCTGCTGCTCGGGCCAGACCTGTTAAATAACTGCACATGGCCCATAAATGTGGAGATTAAACCCAGGAGTTGGGAACGCAGCCCTCTGGGCACCTGGGCCACAGAGCCTGGTGGGGATGGGGGCGTGGGGAGGGTGCCAAGGGTGGGGAAGGGGTTTGTGTCCTAATTCCACTCCCAAAGGCTGGAGGAGGGGTTTGTCACCCAGATTTACACCCAAAGATTGGAGAAAGGGTTTTTCTGATAATTCCATTCCCAAAGATTTGGATAAAAGGTTTGTCTGCCAGTTCTGTTCCCAAAACTCGAGAAAGGGTTTGTGTCCCAGTTCTGTACCCAAAGATGGGGTGAGGATTTTTTATCCACTTCAATCCCCAGATTTGGATGCCTTTGGATTTTCCTTCACTTTCCTCCCCCTGCTCAATCCCGGTGGCTGCAGGGGACAGAGGAATGGCTTTCCAGGCTGTCCCTGTGACCCAGGACAGTGGGAGGACAGCAGAAGATCCTGAGGGAGCAGTGACAGCCCCTCTGCTCACAGACCCAGCCATGCCACCCATTCTCACCCCGTAACTCCCACAGCTGCCTGTGCCAGGCATGGAAAATCCCCGTCTTTGACCCCCCTGAGAGGCACTTATCCCCCAAATCCGTGGATTCACCCTCCTTATTCCCATACCAGGGCTGGCTGCAAACATTCCTGCCTGGGCTGGCTGCTCCCACAGCAGAGATTTAAGACATGGGAAGCAGCAATCCATAAAATCCCAGCACTGGATCCCCCAACCTTCCCAATCCAGATCTCCCTGGCACAGCTGGATCTGTTATCCCAGCACTTCCCTCATCCACACATTCACTTCCCACATGTGCGCAGCCTCCTGATGAAGGAACACATTCCATGTCATGGAAAAGGGCTATTTTTTTCCATCTAGGCCTCTCATTTAAGCTCCCAGCTGGATTTTTTGAGTTTGGCCTTTTCCCTCTTTCCTTTTTGGGCCCATTGTTTGTGCCGGGAAGGATGTGCCAGGCGGGAGGGGAGCGTCTGCCGAGGTGTCCATCAGGGAGATCCCAGGGGATGGGATGTTATCTGGGAATTTAATAATCCTTCTTGTTCGTGCCTGATCAAACCAGGAACATTTATTTATTTATATCCTCACTCATTCCTTAGGACAGGTTTTGATGGGATAATTTCAATTCCAAAAGTTGGGGGGAAAGAAAAAACCCCACACCTGCCTATACATTTCTTCAGGAAGATTTTGTTTTGCTGCTCCAAAAGTGAAAATTTCCTTGTCTTCTCACTTAACACAGGCTCATATTTCCAAAAATATGCCAATCATAGCAAAAGAAGTGGAAGGAGGGAAAGCAAAGGCTGCAGCCGAGATAAAACGCTGGGACCAACCTGTGCTGACGCTGTTTTCCTTTCTTAGCTCCATGGAAAAGGTATTTTTATGTTTTAGCCCAATGCAGATTTTGTCTTTTTATTTCATTTGAAATCTGAATTTTCAGCAGGCAGGAAACTGTTTCTTTGACAGCTTTAATCAGAAATCAAAGATTTGATCATGCAGGAAGATGGAATTTCAACTTCAAAGCTCCGGCACAAGAGGTGGATGCAGGTACCCGTGTGCTGCGACGCCGTGGAAATGGGAAGGGTGATGGGAGGCAGCAATGCCCGAGGAAATTAAAGAGGGACACAGCACTGGGGAATGTTCCCAGCAATGAGAAGGGGCCTTCAAAAGGCAGGTGCTTAATTATTGTACAAACCACGGCAGCAAACAGTGATTGGAGCCCAAAATCTCCTCGCTGTGCAGCCACAGAGCCCAGGCAGGGCTGGAGGCTGGGAAGGGAGGATGTGCTGGCTCCCCTTTCTCCAGCTCCTTGGCAGAGGTGGGCTTGGAAACCTGGCTGCAGCTAACAGCCAGTGGCAGACATGTGGCAGGGGAATGGGGACAGCTGTGGCACCCACAGCCAGAGCCAGCTGTGGCCACAGAGCAGGGCTGGAGCTGGGGCTGGTTCTGCAGCTGGTGTTGGAGTTGGTTCTGGTGCTGGTGATGGTTCTGGAGCTGGACCTGGTTCTGGTGTTGGTGCTGGTGGTGGTTCTGGTTCTGATGTTGATTCTGCTTCTGGTCTTGGTGCTGGTTCTGGTACCAATGCCAGTGCTGGTGCTGGACCTGCTGGTGGTGCTGGTCTTGGTTCTGGTGCTGGTCCTGGTGCTGGTTCTGCTACCAATGCCAGTGCTGCTGCTGGCTCTGGTGCTTGTGCCATGCTGGTGCTCAGCTGGGACAGGCAAAATTCTCTTCTCCCCCTGGCATTTGTGTTTCTAAAAGGAGTTTGAAATAGCTGAGGATCACCCTGTGGGGTCCCTTTCCCAGGATATTTTTCCTGTTTCAGGCAGCTGGAGGCAGAAAATGTGGAGTGGGGAACCTGTCCCATGCCTGTGGCCTCGGAGCATCCCCGGGTGGGGAGGTGGCTGCAGTGCCCAGTGAGGGGTCCCACAGCTCCCAGGAGTGATGGGCAGCTCCTGTGCCAGAGGCTGCTCTTCCCATTAGGGACTGGATGGACCTGGATGAATATTTCCCCTGAATATTCCCTGGAGAAACAGTGGAAATGGGGCTCCATATCCAGCACAGTGACCTCGGAGCCAGCCCTTCCCATGCCAGCTCCAAACAGGAATTTCTTGGTTGTGCATGGAAAAATGGTTTTTGCTTGAATGATGTCCTGGGATTTGCTTTTCCAGGCTGGACTCCCTCCCTGGAAGGAAAGTGGGGTGTCTGAATCCTGGGGATATTCTACAGGCTTTGGGAAGAAAGAAGTCTGATCCATCCATCCATCCATCCATCCATCCATCCATCCATCCATCCATCCATCCATCTATCCATCCATCCATCCATCCATCACCTGAGAGCCCAGGCGCCACAAGGCGCAAAGAGAGGGACCACAGGGAAGCACCTCAGAGATTCTCCGTGCCTGCCAATGCCCTGGAAGCAGCAGCTGGCCGGGAATGACAGGACAGGAGCTGGGCTTTGCTGCGAGCTCCCGGCACCTTGATGTCTGAACCTGCTGGTAATTAGCAGGAATTGGGTTGTAATTGCAGCAGAGAGCGGCAGAGCGGGGGTGACCTCAGCAGCCGCTAATTCCTGACACAGAAGGACGATCTGGGGGCACCTGGAGCGCAGCTCGGAGCTGCAGCCCTTTCCCAGCCGTGATTAATCCCCAGGAAATGTTCTGTGGTCGGGCTATTACCACTCCAATCTGAGGCTGAAAATGAATCAGAGCCGCGGATGACTGTGGGAAAATTGTCACCAAACTTGGATGGCTTTGCTTTGTTTCACCACAAAACTCTTAACGAAGCATTGAAATGGAGATGGATTCTCTGCCTGGCCCCGACATTAACCCTTAGTGCGCCCAGCCAGGCTGAGGGGGAGCAATTCCACGCTCCAGCGCTTGGCAGGGTGGAAATTCCTTCAATCAAGACAGAGAGAGTGAGGGAGTGCTAGGGATGTGCTGGGCTCTGCCTTGGCTTAGCTCCTGCCCTCCCATCCTGCACAAAACCTGGGAGTGGGATCCTGGCGGGACAGGTTTGAGATTCTGCAGCCCCTCAGCCCTGATCCTGCTGTGCCTGGGTGCCCATCCTCGCCCAGCCGTCAGTCAGGGGCTGTAATGAGATTCCTGGCACCGCCGCCGGTGCCTCTCACAAAGTCCTTCTGCAGGCACTCGCCAGCCCCAGGCACAAGAGCCTCCCCCCGCCGGCACTCGGGGCTCAAAGGGAGCTTTGTGAGCACCACAGGCTGAGCTTTCTGCCGGGGACAGGCGGCAGCAGGCAGCCTGCAGGCACAGCCACATCCATGGAGAGGGGACACGAGGGATGGGGACATTCCTGGGCTGGGGTGGGAGGAAGGACTCGGGATGGAGCGAGATGGGGCAATGACACAGGGGATGTCGGAGGGAATGGGTTCCCAATGCCACAGGGCAGGGTTAGATGGGATGTTGGGAAGGAATTCTGCTCTGTGAGGGTGGGGAGGGCTTGGAATGGTTTTTCAGAGAGCTGTGGGTGACCCTGCATCCCTGGAAGTGTCCAAGGCCAGGCTGGACAGGGCTTGGAGCAACCTGGGACAGTGGAAGGTGTCCCTGCCCAAGGCAGGGGGTGGAATGAGCTGAGCTTTAAGGTCCCTTCCATCCCAACCCATCCTGGGATCCCATGAGGATGGGACAGACTGGATTTCAGCGCTAGGCACACAATGGGATCTACATGGAGCTCATCCAACCTCCCTGAGAGACCCCAGGCAGGCTGAGCTGGAGCCATGGAAACAAATCCATCCATGCTTTAGATCCCAGAGAGTTTGGCCCCTCAGCTGCCAGGCAGGGCTGCACACCCAGAACTGGGGGGAAATGTCAGGGATGGCAGGATCAGCAGGAACCCAGACTCCTGGAGCTGGGAAAGAGCTGCAGCCTGCTCAGGGAACCCAGTGGACTGAGGGAATTCAATTCTCTAATGGGTTTTTCGTACGTTTGTGGATATAAGAAAATGTTTGAGATGGAAAAAGGCAGAAATGTGCGTGCACGGCCTCTGCTCTGAAATTCCATCCCCAAGCCAAGGTGTACACAGACATATTTTGAAGTGTTTTCATTTAAAAGAGTAAAAAAGAGCTCTGGAAAAGGAGCAGATTCTTTGGCTAATAGGATCCACAGGGAAACTGCAAGAACTTAATAGCTCTGCAGGAAAATCTGCACAGCACCTTCCCAGAGAGGATCGTGGAGGGCACAGGGGAGAGGATGGGAGAGGTGAAGGGCAGGGAGAGGGATGAGGTCACAGAAACTGTTTGGGCCTGAATATCATGGAGTGGTTTGGGTTGGAAGTGATCTTAAATCCCATCCAGTCCCACTCCTGCCATGGGCAGGAACAGTTTCCACAATCCCCGCTTGCTCCAAGTTCTGTCCAGCCTGGCCTTGGACATTTCCAGGGATGGGGCAGCCACAGCTTCTCTGGGAATCTGTGCCAGGGGGTGTCACAGGATTCCCTGAATGGCCACAGGTTGTGGTTATGTCACCCTATCCTGAGCACAGCAGAGCTGTGAGGTTCCTTAGGTGGAATTTGCCTTGTGGAATTTGCCTCTGTACCCTCAGCACCTTGGCTAATGGGCTACAAACCCACTTGGGCTGTGGCAGAGCTCAGCCAGGGGAGGAGGAGGGGAAGAGGAGAAATAAAATGAAGTGGTTTGAATTTTTCAGGGAAGCAGAGATTTCTGTGAGTGGGAATAGGGGCTGGAATGCTTTAGTAACCCAATCCAGTGCCAGGCCTTCTGCACGTGGGAAAAAGAGCCAGGAGTTTTGGAGACCTAAAGCCATCTCCTGCCTCAGCTCCTGGCACACCAAAACCTGGAAAAGGCTTCCTGGAGCTGTGTGCTGCCTGCCTTGTGTTTATGGTACCTCCTTTGCACTTTGTGGTTTACATGGATTGCAATGCACTGGATTGGAGGTGTGATCCCACTGCTGCTTGGGCTCCCCCTCTGGAGTCTCCTCTCTCTGTACTCTCCTTTATATTTATGGACTGTGGGATCCTCACACTTGTGGTTTCTGTACCACACACTCAGCTCAGTGAAATGTTATTTAAGACGTGCAGAGCAGCTCGGGGTGTGCTGACAGTACCCCAGGATTGGAGGGGAAATGCTTTTCCATGGCAAGTGTGGATCCTGGAGGAGAGGGAGGAAGAGAGAGGAGAGGAGAGAGAAAAGGCAAGGGAAGAAGAGAGAGAAGAGATCAGGGAGGAGGAGGGAAAAGTCAAGGGCAGAAGACCGGGAAGAAGACAAGGGAGAGGAGAAGGAGAAGGAGAAGGAGAAGGAGAAGGAGAAGGAGAAGGAGAAGGAGAAGGAGAAGGAGAAGGAGAAGGAGAAGGAGAAGGAGAAGGCCTAGCTTGCCATCCTCCACCTGAGCTTCACCTCATCCACATCCCTCTGGAAAGAGGCTGCGCCTGTCTCAGAGCACCCCCACTGAAGATCCAGCTGGGAATGACAGCCCACATCACCAGTGTGATTCCATGATCCCAGCTTTCCAGGGCAGAGGCAGCAGCTGTGAGCTCTGGGGCTGGATGCAGTGGGATACAGAACCACCCCTTCCATCTCTCCTTTATCCCAGCTAGGTTGTCACTGCTCTGTTTATTTGGTCATTTTTGGGAAGGGAAGAAGGCAGGGGGGGTCCAATTTTCAGCAGCCCATGACAGCATAATTAGGGAACTATAAATGAAAGAAAAACACACTCTAGAAATCCGGAGACTTTCACATATTTTCCCTGTTATTCCATCGCCCTGGAAAAATAAAAGCTACTCAGCAGGAACATTTATTAGCAATTAGGATCTCAGGCACTGGGGACAATTGGGGTAATTAAAGCTTCCCACAGCCTCCTGTGCCACCCCCTGTTCCCCGTGCTGCCTCCATGGGACTGGACACTGTGGATCTGTGGGAGCTGAGGCACCAACAGAATTCAGCAGGTCAGCAAGGCCAAAACCCACAGATCATCCTCACCCTCTCCAGGTCAGATAATCAACAAATGAACAACATTCCCCGAGGGAAAAGAAAATAATGAAGAGGATCATGTGAAAAAGACCAATAAAATCTTGTAAAGGAACAAGAAAATAGCTCAATTTTCTGCCTGTTTTTCGTGCCCTGCCCATCCTGTCACTGGGAGCAGCTCCCCTGGAATGGAAGCTTTGCACGGGTACAGGAGGCAGAATCTCCAAGCTGAGTTTAATCTCAAGTGGCAAACTTGGGGTTTTGTTAGTGTGAGGCTCAGGACTGGCTTTGCCATTGGGAGGATGTGTGGCTGGAGCAGGCAGGGTTTGCCAGGAAGGAATTAAGGCTCAATTCCCACAGTGCTGTGAGGAGCAGGACCTCCCTCACTGCCTCACCTGCCCAAAGAATAAGGGAAATACAGGAATAATTCAAGAAATTAAGGAGATGGACTGGCCTAATATCCGCTGCCTTCTCAGGCAGAATGATCCCCATTTTCTCTGGGATTTCTGGTCTTGCTGCCATTCTCCCAAACCCAGAAAGATCCAGAAAGCTCCCAGAGTTTGGATTTTGGTTTCACCAGGAAGCCTCTGCTTTATACCAGTAATGCAAAGAGCTTTTAAAAAGCAACTTTTCATAGTGACTTTATTTCATTCCAGTATTGTAACATAACCCAATTTGAGTGAGGAACTCACAAACAGGGAATGCTGACGCTCATTCCATGACCAGCTCGGAATTTTCCTGCTGTGCTGATTCTTTGGGACTATTTTTATCTTCATTTTTTTCCCCTTTTGCAAAGGTTTTATTTTGGATGAAACCCTGTTTTCCAGGAAGCAAAAATGTCATTGTTATTTTCTTAATCCCTTCTAGCTGGGCTGATCCCAATGCCTGAATGCCAAGGATCTATTTGAGCACTCCATGGCATCACAGCAGCACTTTCCCTTTTCCTCCTGCTCTTTTCCATCCCAACACAACCCATGCCTGGAATTCTGAACTGGATTCAAAGTGCTGCCAATCTCCATCCAAATAGGTGGCAACAGGGAGTTCTTCCCATTGCAAAACTCTCCACATGAAATTCCCAAAGGATTTGGGAGCTGAGCTGTGCAAACCCAGGGACTGAGAGGAACAGGATGTGACTGTCCCAAATTTAAGCCCTGAATCCCATTGCAAGGTGACCTCTGCAGCCCAAAATCTCACTTTGAGCACAAACTTCCAGACTTTTTTGATTTTCCATGGTGGGAAGAAGGATTCCACTGATGATTCCAATATCCCATTTTGGAATATGCATTTCTTAGTCACCTCCAATGACCCGGTCATGATCCCAGCAGAGATCCAGTGACCCTCAGGAACAAAATGCCTGGCTTTGTCACCAATTCCGGATTATTATTTCTGGAGAGAGAAAAACCAGATTAAAAATTGTTCCTTGGCCAGCAGGATGAACTCCCTGGCACAGCAGGAAGGAGGGAATTGGGATTATGCTGCTCCTGGAAGCCTCTTGGGCAGTGATTTCCTGGGAGATGGGTAAAAGCAGGCAGAACATGGCGCCCAGAGGCTCTCCCTGTGTGGCTGCAGCTCCTCCAGCAGCAGGACTGAGTTATTCCGGAGTGTTCCTGAGTGTTCCTGAGTGTTCCAGAGTGCTCCTGAGTGTTCCCAAGTGTTCCTTCAGCCACATCCACACCCAGCCCCTGCAGCACAGGGCAGACCTGTTGGGTTCATCCCAGGAAATCCCTGTCCTCCCTTTGGGAAGGGCAGTGCAGTGCCCTGAGCCCTTGCTGATGCTCCACAGGCTGTGGCGATGCCGATCCCTGCACAGAGCCTGGGATGGAAGGCAGGAATCCCGGCATTCCAGGGGGGATTTGAGCAAGGCAGCCCTGATTCTCTGCCCTAATGGGTTGTTAATCCATCCCCAGTGCATCCCATTTGCCAGCTGATTCCCGGGGGTCCCGCCGTGCCTCCATCCTGCAGACATTTGCTGGCAGCCCGTGGTTTCCTGGGATCCCCTGGGAATGGAGCAGGGACTGCAATAATCCCCCCAGCATCCCCCCCCCCCGGCCCCAGAGCCGCTGGCAGCCGCAGTGATCCGCACATTACGGGATTTATATGAAGTGCTGCTGAACAAGAAAGATTTGAGGGGGTTTAGCAGCTCCCTGGGACAGGGATGAGCTCAGAGCTTTGGCTCGTGCTCCAAGCGGGGCTGGGGCTTTAAAGTCACACAACAGCAGAGGCCTGAGGAGGGTGAAGATTCCTCCTTCTGTCCTCTTGGGTGTCCCCACGGCACAGCCAGGACCTGCAGCAGGACTGGGACTGTACAAGGCCATCCAATATTGCAGAAAAGTCCTCAGAGCTTTGGCCTGTTCTCTGAGCTGGGGTTCGTCACACACCGGGAGAGGCCTGAGGAGGGTAAAGGTTCCTCCTCCTGTCCCCTGGTGTGTCCCCACAGCGCAGCCAGGACCTGCAGCAGGACTGGGACTGCACAAGGCCCTCCAATGTCCCAGAAGTGTCCTCAGAGCTTTGGGTCATTCTCTGAGCTAGGCCAGGGTTTGAAGTCACACGCCAGGAAAGGCCTGAGGAGAGCAAAGGTGACTCCTGTTGTCCCCTGGGGTGTCCCCATGGCACAGCCAGTGCTCCTGAGGCACTGCCAGGACACACAGCAGGACTGGAACTGCACAGGGCCATCCAATATTCCAGAATTATCCTCAGAGCTTTGGCTCGTTCTCTGAGCTGGGCCAGGGTTTGAAGTCACATGCCAGGAAAGGCCTGAGGAAAGCCAAAGTGCCTCCTCCTGTCCCCTGGGGTGTCCCCATGGCACTGCCAGGACCCACAGCAGGGCTGGGACTGCACGAGGCCCTCCAGTGCTCCAGAAGTGTCCTCAGGTGACAAAGCTGGTGACAAATGATGCACTCAAGTGACGCTTTACTGAGGGGATGGGGACAAAGATAAACTTTTTGTGTAGTGCTAGCATAAGCAAAGGGCTCCTGAGAAGAAAAAAGGGTTTATCCAAATATCAGCCTTGAACCCACCCATGTCCTGCTGCTGCAGCCCCTTCCCTGACGCCCCAGGACAGGGTCTTATTCCCAGGCATCAGCTGGATTCTCCCTTTTACTCCTTTTGCTGGAGTCCGACCTGGAGCTCAGCTCGAGGCAGCTCAAAAACCAACCCAGCCCTGCCTAAAAAAGGAGCAGGAGCACCACAGAACCCCAGGCCAGTGATCAGGTCTCACCAGAAGGCTGGAATCTCATCCATCAGGAGTGAGGAGCTGTGGGATTAACCCTCTTGGTGGTTCCTCACTCCCTTCAGACAGAAAAGCTTTTAATAGGTCAGCAGATAAAGAAGCAGCAGTGCAAACATTCCTTATCTGCCCTGCCATGCCTGGGCTCTGGAATACAACTGATCCCTGCCATGTGCAGCCCCACTCCAAGGAGTTTATCTTCATTGGAGGCACAGTCATCCAACGAGATTGGGATGTAATTACCTCCTGCAAACCCAACTGCAAATCTTCCCAGCCAGTCATTAGCTCCGAGACAGGCAGACAGGCAATTACAGATGAATAAATGACTGAGAAATGACTCCAGGAGCCTCTCAGCCCTGCTTGCACCTCCAGCTCACAATCCGAGGCGCAGCTCTAAGCTGTCCATCAGGCCCACCTGCGCCTGGCACGAGCCTTTCCTGATCCCACCCCACTGCTCCTGGCCTTCCCAAGGGCCCCACAGGTTACCCCACACCTCCCTCCCCCTGATCCTGGCAAGGGCAAAGCCCCCAGCTGCCTTTCCATAGTCTGGGATGGACCAGGATAACCTTGATGAGGCCCAGCCCCAGGCTCCAACACCTCCTGAGTGTTTCACTCCTGGCTGAACTCTTCTTTCCCCTTTTCCCTTCCTCCCTTCTCTCCACAGGTTTTTAAGCCTCGGTTCTAAACGTGTGAAGTCTCCCAAACAGGTGAGCCATAAAAAGCTGGAGAGGAGTTTGCAGGGAGGCAGCAGCACCAGGGGCTCATGGTTGGAGCAGGCAGCAAGCCAGGACACTGGGGATCACAGCCTGGATCCAGCAGGACCTTCCTCAGTGGCCCTGGAAAAGGGGCAGAGTGGAGTCCCACAAGAGCTGGGTTCCCTTCACAGCATTTCTGAAGGTCCCAGCACCCAGAGGGACACAGAAAGCCCTCCAGCGCTTCAGGAATAGCTCTCTCCCTCCACTGGGATCACCCACCTTCCTCTTCCTCTGCCCCCTGGGAGCCTGAAACAGCCAGGCACTTTCCAAACCTTTCCTAGTGAGGCTGGGTGAGTTGTGCTGGATGCATTTCCCAGCTCTGCTTATTCTGAACAAATGGAACACTCCTCCCCCAGACCCCCCTAAAAGATTTTCATTAATTCCTCTGCAGTGGTGCCAGCATTCCCAGTTACCTACTGGAGCATACTGGGACTGCCAGCACCTCATCCCCACGCCTGCATTCCTGCTCCCCCCTTCTCCATCCCAGCAGCTCTGGATGTTTTATCGGGTGTGATTATTTACTTAACGAAACGCAGGTATTTGCAGCCCGGAGGGTTTTCCCCACCGGGAGGCTGGAATAACAGCACAGAACAGCCTCAGGCCTTGGGAATACTCACAGCATCCTTTGCTCGGGGAGATGGCCGTGCTGGCAGGAGGAGGAGCAGCTCAAGAGGTTGTTTGATTGTTTCCTGGTTGTGATAAAAGTCAGCTGGTTCCAGGGCGAGCAGAAGAGGAGGGAGATGCAGGGAAAGGGGTGGTGACCTGCTGGCGATGGCAGCGACACTTCTGGCACAGCTTTGGCCAGATGGAAGCCTGGACTCCTGGCAAGCCTGGGCTGTGGGTGGCCAGGTCCCCCTCATCTCCCCCAGGAGGAGTTTCCTGGATGCAGAGCCTCCTCCCAGCCCAAACAGCTCCAGCTCTCCTTTGTCTCCTGCAGAAACCTTGCTGTGCTTGGGGTGCTCAGGGGAAGGCACCTCACCCCACATTCTCCTTCTCTGTGACCCCACACCTCCAACAAGGCAAATTCACCTGGTCCTGGGGTCCTAGCCTGGGCTGGAGCTCTGGGGGGATCTCACAGTTTCAGGGTGACCTCAGTGCTCTCCACAAGCACCTGGAAGGGGATTGTAGCAGGGTGGGGTCGATTGCCTCTGCTGTGCCCCAAGTGAGAAAGGAAAACAGCCTAAAGACACACAGGGGAGCTTCAGATTGGATATTAGGAAAAATGCTTCACTGGAAGAGCAGTCAGGCCTTGAGATAAGTTGCCCAGAGGAGCAGGAACCTGAGCAGGAGGTGAGGGAGACATCTGTTCCCTGGAGGATGGATTTTAGCTCCCTTAGGGAGCTCCCTGCCTTCTCCCAGCCCTTAGTGCTGGATCCCAGCCCCTTCCCATCCCTTCACTCCTTCCTTCCAGCACACTCCTGATGCAGCACCTGGAACATGGCTGCTGCACCCTTGGGCAAGGCAGGAATATGGAAATGTCACTGTTATTTGCAAGGCAATAATGTTTGGAGCCAGGAGGTCACTGGGCATTAACCTGCTGTGACACTGTTTAATCTTCCCAAGAGGTTGGAATCAAAGGGAAAACACAGCGAGCTCATTCCCAGGAGTGTGTCCTGCACTCAGAGTTTACAGTCGGAGGAATGTGGGCTGTGTTTGGACGTGGCTGAGTTAGGAAAGGCCTTTGCAGAGGTTTGTTTATTCAGAGGTCAGTGCAGCCACTGGGAGGGAGCTGCTGGCCAGGACAGGGGACAGCAGCTCCTCTGCTGGCCCTGCTGCCTTACCTGGCACAGCACTGGGTCAGGTGAGCACCCAGAAGCGCAGGTGAGGGCTTTTTGCTGGAACATCTTCCACTGAATTAACAGCTGGAAGAGCCTGGAGTGTTCTCCTGTGTTACTCTCTATGTTTACTCCTGAAATATCCAGGTGTGTTCCTCATCCTTTAAAGTAACCCTTGTCCTTTAAAGTCACCCTTGCTGTGCTCCTCACCAGGGTAGGTGAGGCTGAGGTGGTTTCAGGGCTGTTCTCTCCACACTCATTCCTCTGGGATTCCCCTGTGCTGGCTCTCATCTGTCTGAAATGGCAATTTTTGTTTGGCTCTGTCAGGATATGCTTGCAATTCTTTTTTCCACTTCAACATCTTTAGTGTGTTCTCTAGAACCAGACTGAAGCACAAAAGGCTCTGAAGGCATTTTAAGGCACCCCTCAAGCTCCTCAAGAAACTGCTCTGGCAATTTTTAGGACTTTCTTGCTAATTGTTTGTCAGCGGGACAATTTCTCAGTGATGCTGTCACTGACAGTGGGCACAGGGGGGCCAGGTCCCAGAGGCAAGTCACAAAGTCACTGCCGAAACAGCTGTCATGGATTTAGACATTCCCATCCACTGCTGAGCTGGGATTACAGCTGGGAATTCTCTCCATCAGCTTCAGGGCAATGTCAGCAGGGTCCATGTACAAGTTAGCAAGGAGTGTTTATGGAGCATAATCAGGGATTCCCAGAATGGTTTGGGTTGGAAGAGAACTTCAATCCCATCCAGAGTCACCCCTTGCCATGGGCAGGGTCACCCTCCACTATCCCAGGTTTCTCCAAGCTCCATCCAACCTGGCTTTGGACATTTCCAGGAATGGAAAGTCCACAACTTGTCCTTGAAGGAAGATGAAAACCAAGCATGGAACCAATTCCATGCCCAGAGCTGGGGAGATCCAAGCTGTTGTCACAGTCCTGCTCCAGAGGCCAAGGCCTGTTTTCTCCATTTCCAGGCCACCAATTCCTGCTGTCCTTGCACTTTGCTTCTCTTCCCTCAGAAGCTGTCAAGGCATCAAATTCTTGGCTGGGAGTTTTTTACAAAGGGGCACAAGGTCTGACCACATCAGACCTGAACAACCACGGCCATGGCAAGAAGCAGATTATCTTTCCTCTGTCCCTTTCCACGGAATATGGCAAATGAAAGCTTAAGAATTGCTGTAGAAGCAAGAAAATCCTCCAGCATGGCTCTGTGCCTGCAAACTCAGGCTCAATTCCCCATGTCCCCAAGGAATCCGTGCCAAGAGCAATCGGATGTGGGGCATGACCTTTGTCAGCACTTCCGACACCCTTTGTTGGTCACCTCCATAAGCTCCTGCCCGGTCTTTAATTCACAAAAGGAAAGGATCTGATCCCATCCTTCATAAACACCAGGAGGATTCCACTGCCTGATGTGATTCCAAGGGAGCCTGAGCAGGGAGAGGGACTCTGTGAGACAAAGCTCTTGGTTAAACAACATCGATGGCTCAAATATTTGCCAACACTTGCGAACACAAATATTTACGCCGACAGCAGGAGCCAAGGCAGATTTTTCCTTCCAGATGTATTAAATGTTTCCTTGAGTGTGCAGAACTGGGAAAGGGCTCTTCCATCACTCGCCGGCTCATTTTCCAGGCCACTGGATGCGCTCACTTATTTGGCAAATCTTGCTGTTAACGGGTTTTTCTCAGCTGATTTTCTGGACTTTACTGCTTTCCCTCACAATCCTGGCCAGGGAGGGAGAACAAATGTATTTTTTTAACTCCAGCAACCCAAGCATTGTCACCCATTGTCATCTCTCACTGCCAAAGATGATCTGGGGTACTCTGTGTCTCCTGCACCTGCTCAATGTCCTCGTGGGAAGGGAGGATGTGGAGCAGGGTAAAACATCCAAGTGCAGGACCTTGTACAGACACCAGGGCTGATGAGTGCTGGATGCAGCCCATTCCTTGGCACATTCCAGAGGTTGGAGTGACACCTGAACCTGGGGGGTGACTGCTGCCACCTAAACTGCCCCATTTCCAGAGGAATGCTCAGCCTGGATTAATTATATTCTTTTGGAGGTATGTTCCCTGGTGGAGAAGGACCTGCAGCGCTCCTGCTGCTCCTGTCATTGCCCAGTGGTCCTGGGAATGCTTCTGATGCCAGGATACAGCAGGAGAGAGCTCTGATCTTGCTCAGACATCCACATTCCCCTTACATTCCAGGATATTGTGCTTACAATAAACGGGAGGTTTGTTCCCAGCCCCATACACTGGCAAGGACAAAGGGGAACCAGCAGCTCCCTCCCAGGGAATTGTGGTGGATTCAGCAGCAGCAAGAAAACTTCAGATCCAAGAGGATGAAGGCAGACACTGGCCAGCCAAACTTCAGCTTCGGGAGCTGAAGGGATTTGCATTTCAGAGATGTGTTACAGGTCCATTTGAAGAGAAATTAAACATCAATTTAAGGCCTGGTGTGGTGCAATTCCATGGATAATTATGAAGGGAGAATATTGTGAATGAATAAAACTCCAAATCCCTTTCCAAGCTGTTTGGCTCCTCTAAAGTGAAGAAAAGCTCACACATGGTTCTGGTGTGGGTAATAGGGGGCAGATGAGGTTGGCCTTCCTCTGCCAAGGCAAAGCGATTCCAAATGGAGCCTCCAGGGATGAAGTTCATCCCACTGGTTGGTATCCTGCCTCTGGAATTAATGGACCCAGAAATTTTCTGGAAAAAGGTACTTTAACACACAGGGAATGGGAAAAATCCTGTGTGAAATTGGGTGGAAAAGTGAGTGACACTGGACAGGAGCTTTGTTTTCCTGCATGTCTCTCACACTGTCCCAGTAAAAGCTCCAGTGGGCAGATGGGGAAGGGGCTGCAGGATGGCAGGAGACACAGAAACACATTCCAGGGACACAGCCAAGCCAGTAAATGGGGAGGGGCTGCTCTGGCCCAGGAAAAGGTGAACAGAACTTTGTGGATGCTGAGGATCAGATGTGGGGAGGGTGTGTCAAGGGACAGGAATGCGGGACTGGGGACAGCTGGGAGAAGCTTCCCTCACATCTTCCCACTCCTTGGCTGGCTCTCTCTGGCACTCCCAGCCCTTTGCTTAACAACATAATCCAGCTTGGCATGTGGATTCACACCCCCAGATCTGCAGGGAAAGCCCAGCCCTGACCTGCACTTCCAGCAGGGATCACCCTGGGAGTCAGGAGTGGTTCCTGTGCCTCACAGGGTGCCAGGAGCTGGGTACTCCCTCCTGCCCTGCTTCTCCCCACCCTGCAGTTAATTAACCCTTGTCGTGCCTGACTGAGAACTGGGAGAGAAAGAAAGCAGGGAACAGATGATCCCAGGGTAAATCACTGGGACAACTGTCTGGTTCAGTGCCTGGGAAAGGCGAGGGAGGGACGGACACACGGTGCTGCCCTTCGGACTGTGACACTCTCTGGAACCACCCCAGCAGGGCTCTTGGGGTCACAGAGCCATGGAATCTCCTGAGCTGCAAGGGGCACCCACCAGGATCATCCAGTCCAACTGCTGGCCCTGCACAGACACCCCAACAATCCCACCCTGGGCATCCCTGGGAGCGTTGTCCAAATGCCTGGAGCTCTGGCAGTGCTGGGGCTGTGACCATTCCTTGGGGAGCCTGGTGAGTGCCAAACACCCTCTGGGGAAAGAATCTTTTCCTAAAATCCAACCTGAACGTGCCCTCACACAGCTCCAGGTGTTCTCTGGCATCTACCCCATGGTACTGCAGGAGCAGCTTCCCTTGGTCTCAGCCATGGTGAATGTTCTTGGGGTGTGGATGATCTCCTCCTGCTCTGTGGATAAACCTGAGCCGTGTTTCCTGGAGAGTGGCCCCTCTCCAACCCCAGGGAGGAAATTAGGGTCTCTGGACTCTGTTCCTTCCTCATTTGGCAACAAAAAATGGAGATGTTGGGAGGAAACAATCCAGAGAAATGTTTCACATCAGTGAGACACACTCCAAAGTATTTTTGGCAATGCGGTGTGGGAATTTGGCTTGAAGAGTTGCTCAGAAGATCTAAACTCCCATAGATACAGCAAAAAGTGGCACCTCCATCTCTTGTGTCTGGAGTGGTTTGGGTCCAAAATGAGGGAACCACAAGAGGCTGATAATGGAACTAATGGTGGTCTGAGGGGTTTTCTTTAGGGAAAAATCCTTCTGAGTGCCTAACAATGGTGAGTGCTGGGAGCTGTGG
The DNA here is from genome assembly GCF_027887145.1 of Ammospiza caudacuta. Classification (NCBI taxonomy): domain Eukaryota; kingdom Metazoa; phylum Chordata; class Aves; order Passeriformes; family Passerellidae; genus Ammospiza; species Ammospiza caudacuta. Next base: position 14,468,692 of record NC_080606.1, on the reverse strand, counting down.
ATGTTGTCCATGGGTTTGCTGGCACAGCAGCAGTTTTCTTGTGCTTCCTGGAAAGCCAGGGCTGTTTCACACCCAGAAGGGCTCCAGCAATCCTTGTGCTATCCCAGATTGTTGAAGTGTCTGAGGAGATGGCTCTCGCTGTGCCTGGTGCTGCCTTTGGAGAAGCCTTTGGAGCATTGGGAGCAGCAACTTCCAGCATCCTCTGGGGACTGGGATTTCAGAGGAAGACAACAGCCAAAGGGAGCCAAGCTCAGGCCTCACAGCACAACTGCAGGGTCCATAAATGAGCATCTCTATTGTTTGCTCCTGGATTTTGGAACCCAAGCCTATGGATCCTGCTCCTTCTCTGACCCAGAGCAACGATAAAGAAAGCATTATTCCCACCAAAAACGTCAGGCCTTGTGGGCCTTATTTGATTAAGAAAAGGGAATAAGCCCAGTACCCAGTTCCCTGTCTTTAGATCAAGATACACCTTTAACTATGAGAACACAGGATCTCTGGCAGGATTCCTCTTTTTTTGCTAGAAAAACAAACAAGAAATGCTGTTTTCTGGCCAAAAAGCCCGAGCTGTTAATTTCTTCCCTCTCTTTGTTTTCCCCTTTTTCTTTTGGTTTTTTTTTTTTCTTTTTTTTTTTTTCTTTTTTTTTACCATTCTGGCGCTGGTGTGGAGCAGCTCAGTGAGGAGGACACGCTGGATAAACATGGCACCAGCGGGGTGCTTGGAATGCTCCTCGCTCCGGACCTGCTCCCCACGGAGAGGAGGAGGCTGGAGGGGTGGAGGAATCCGGGTCATGGAGCAGAGGGCAGGGAGAAGACAGCTCCTCTGTTCTTCTCCTGGCGTGTCCAAAGCCTCTCAGCTGAGGAGAGCAACTGGGCTGTGCTGGGCCTTTTATTTTGTGTTCCCGACTTCCCCCTTTCATCCCATGTGTCAAACAGCTTGGAAGCTTTGATTCCAGAGGCCAAGGAATTTGAACTGCAGGCCCAAATCCCCCTCAAGCATCTTCTGAGATATAAAATCCTGAAGGAAAGTTCAGGGGTGCCTTGAGTGGTGCCCTGGGGGTGCAAGTAAGGAGAGCCTGGGGGTGGAATTGTCCTCAGCCATTCCTGGGTGGATAAGTTGAGGAGTGGAGAGTCTTCCCAGGGAATGCAGGCACCATTTCAGTCTGAACTCACACAGAGTGCTTGGATTCTGTGCTTGGCCACAGAGAGAAAAGCTTCCTAGGAAGGGATGAGAATCAAACAGGAATACCTGTGGATGCCCCTGCTGTGGGGATTAGAGCAGGATTGTGCCAGAGGGTGAGGAAATCCCTGGAGTTTGGCTCGGGAGCTCTGTCTGCCTACCCAGGACCATCTGCCATGTCACACTGTGCCTCCAGTAAATCCACACCATGAGCAATGGAATCCCAGTAACATCCTAATGGGAGCTTTCCACAGAATCCCACGATCCCAGACTGGTTGGAATTGGATGCCCCCCCTCACGGACAAGCACACCCCCACCAGAATAGGGTGTCTTTTCAGTGCAGAAATGGGAAATCCCATCTCCCTGCAGGGATGTCCTTCTCTAATGGGGAAACTGAGGCACAGTGAAGGTGGAGGCTGTCAGGAACAGCCATCCTGCTCCCCAGCCACTCCACCTTTGCCCTGGGAATTTGGCCAGCCTGAGGAAAACTTGGCCTGGCAATGCGCTGCTGAGGATTTCAGATATTCTTGGTGAGATGGAAGAGCATCAAGGATCAGCTCTCTCCAGGGATGGATCCAGCACTCCAGGTTCCTGGTGCTGGCTGGGATGGAGTGGGAATGCTGCGAAATGCACTCTCCATGGCCATGGCTCTGCACTGCAGAGCACCAGGTCTCTCCAGCATTAGGTCCTGCCTTGGTTTCCCAGTACATGGCTTCTCCCAGGGAAAGATGGTCCCAGTGGAAGCCCATTGAATGCAGGGGAGCCTTTGTGCTGCCATCAATGAGCTGGAGCCTCTCCCGTGTCCAGGGGCCTCCTGCTGCAGGGATTGAGCAGCAAACCCTTCCATGTCTGTGGGAGAGCTGGGCTGCACCCATCCCTGTCTGTGCCCACAGCTCAGCCCAGCTTTATTGCCACACTCACAACTGGAAGTGTTTAAAAGGAGGGACGGGAGAGCTTTGGCTGCGCCCTCTCTGCTCAAGGGTGGCACTGAGTGCCAGGGAGGTCTAGGCACTGCCTGGAGCTGAGCTGAGCTGCCCCTCTTCAGATGTCCTTCCCTTTTCCACAGGACCCATGGTGGATACAGGAGAAGTGGATTAAAGCCCCCAGTCCTTTCACCCCTGGGGCAGAAGGCACTGATGGGACTCAGACAGGGCTGTCTGATGCATTTCATGGAATCATGGAATTCCTGAGCTGGAAGAGATCCACAAGGATCATTCAGCCCAGCTCCTGCACAGACACCCCCCAACAATCCCAACTGTGCATCCCCGGGAGCAGTGTTCAAACACTCCTGGAGCTCTGGCAGCCTTGGGGCCATGACCATTCCCTGGAAGCCTGGTCAGTGCCCCACCATCTACTGGGGGAAGAACTCTTCCCTAAAATCCAACCGAGCCCTTCCCTGCCACCACTCCAGGTGTTCCCTGGGTCTTGTTCAGTCACAGAGAGCAGAAATGGGATCTGCTCCTCAGAAGGAGGGCAAATCCACAGCTGTGCTCATGGCTGGCACAGGACAAGCCCTGTGCAAAGAGGAGCTGCTCCAGGTGTGATGACAGCAGGAGCCAGGTGCTAAAAACATGACCCAGCAGTGCCAGCACTTCCCTTTGGAACAATCACAATCATCCCTTGGGGTGTTTGTTGGTGCTCCTTTTCCCAGGGACAGGGTGCCTCGCCCCTGGTGCTGATGGATGGGTTCAGGAGGTGGCTGCCCCTTTGGATCGTGGCAGTGGCCAGGAAAAGGCAGAGGGCAGCTCTCCCAGCTCTGGCATGCCAAGTGTTATCCAATAATCCCTCACTGCCCTCCTGCTTCCCTCGGCTCTCAACACTTGCTTTTCTCCCTTGAACCAAGTGCTGCCTTGTGGCCAGCAGTGGATTTTTAGTTAACCCTGCCAGCACATGAGAGGCAAATGCCAGCGAGGGAGGAGTGGGAATTCACTTGATGTGTGAGGAAAAGGCAGGAGCGCTTGAAAGAATGAGGAGCAGCATTTTTACACCTCTCTCTGATGTGAGTTACACACTCAGGTGTGAGTGTGTAGGAAACAGGAGTGTGCACAGACGTGTGTGTGCACAGAGCAGGGAGGGGCAACCTGGTACAAAAGGCAAAGGTGTAGAATTTGAGGGTTGCCATGGCTACAGGTCAGATGCCTTTGTTCTCGCATCCTGGTGCAGCTTAGGGAGATGAGATGCGCCAGCCTCGGAGCACCAGCAGGCGAGGATGGGGTTTTAATTGTTTTTTAGATGTGAAGGCAAATAGCTGTACACTTATTTTATCCAGCTTTGAAAGAAAAGGCAGCAAACGAAGGCAATCTCCAGATGCAGATGGAATTGAAGTCACAGCGAGTCTGGGAGGCTGAGAAGATGAGTGGCATCAAGGGAAATGTCCCTGTTGTATTGTCACGGTCACAGACAGCCCCTCTGTGGAGCCACAAAGCCACTTGTGTGCAGTGACTCTGTGCTGACACGGAGCCCAGTGTCCCCATGGATGGGAGTGGGCACCATGCACGGCTGGGAGGCCATGTCTGTGCTCCTGCCTTTGCTTTTCCCTTTGAAATCTCCTGTCCAGCTCTCTGTGGTCCCAGCCTATTTGATTCCGAGCTGGAAAGGAGATTTCAAACCAGGATCATATGGGGCCCGTCAGTTGCGACTGGATTCATTTTAAAGTCCTTGTTAAGTCAAACAAAAAGCCAAAGATTAGAGCTGATATGTTGGCTTTTATCCAGATGCTGATCCTTGAAAGGCTGCCTTGAGACCGCCAGGCGACTCTTTCATTCCCCCTTTTCCTTCTTGCTCTTCTTCTTCCCTTCTAATTGCTTCCCAAATTTGGGTTTATTGCCATGAGTTTGAAGCCAGGTAATCAGAACCAGGATTGTTTTTTCTCTCCTTCATTTCTTTCTGGTACCATCAGATTCTGGCTCTCTGTTGGTACAGAAAGTCCATGTTAATTCCTTGACCACCAACGTCAAAGGCTTGGCAGGGCTGGAGCCCTTTGGGACAATGCTCCAAACTAGCCCTCAGCATTCCTGGCAGCCAGAGAACCATGGTGAGAACAAAAGCAACGTGGCCTTTGTCTGTCAGAAATGTTCTGTCCTTTTCCCTCAACCCAGACCTGCAGCTTCCCCTTCCTTTGTCCCTGAGGGGCATTGTCCTGGTCGTGCCACAGCAGATGGGGACATCTGTGAGGGGAAGGGCTGGCACTGAGTGCTGAGCTCCACCTGGGACACAGAGCTGAGTCACACCCAGGTGATCCAGACAAGGACAGCAGGAATTCTCATGGTCATTCCCATTGTCCCTGGCTGCCCAGCTGCACTCCACTGCTGGAGAGCTCTTCCCCAAGCCCAGCTCCTCCCTGCTTTGCACGTCCCAGTTGTCTCTCTGGGAACAGAGAGCTCTGGACAGCCAGGATTGTGAGGGAAGCAGGAGAGGCCAGGAAAGAGAACAGAGCTCTGTTAAAGGCTGAGTACAATTAGGGAAGGAGCAAGGGTGCAGATAAGAGGAAAGGGAAGGGATTTTGGTGCTACCTGGTGCCAGAAAGCAGGAAACTGAGCAGAAGCAGAGCTGGGACAGAGCTGGGAACATGTTACATTCCAGGATCTCATGGTGGGGACACCCAGCACAGGCTCCTGCTTTGTTTCTTGGTTGTGCATCATTGGGAACAGCCCATGTGAAGCCTGTGCCATCATTGCCAGTCAGTGTCCCCTGTGAGGGGACAGACTTGGAGCTCTGCAGGAGGGGGCCTGAGCTGCTGGAAGCATGAGGACAGGAAAGGGAAGAGAGCCTGCAGGGCTTAGAGCTGTTGGAGCAGGATCCTAAAGCTGGAAGCAGAGGAGGGATTCAGGCTGTGCTGGAGATGCTGCAGCAGAGTGAGCATCACACCCTGGGCAAAAAGGTGCTTCAGAGCTGGATCCAGCCCTGCAAGCTGAGCCAGGCTGGCCCAGGGAATTGTTCCTGGCTCTGGCATGGGAAAGGCCATCCCCAATGCATCCCCAAGGCAGTTGCACCCACAGGATGTGTTCAAAGTGTTTGCCACAGCACCTGTGGGATGTGTGGGAAGAATTTGGAAGAGCCTCTGCCAGGGGCTGTGTGCAGACAGGGGCCTTAAACAGCCATCCCCTCTTGGAGTGTCCATACATTCATTTAAAGCGTGTGCAGGCACTGAGAAAATAGAAATAACACGTCCTTTTTGGGCAGTCCCAATGAGCCAGGAGGCCGAGAGATTCCCAATCTGTGCCATGCCATGTCCTGCACATTCAGAGCAGGCACAGAGATGTGCAGTTTGTGTGTGAGAGGCTCCTGCACCAGGAACAGCTTGAAAAGCCATTCAGGGAAGTATTTACAGGAGTTCAGGGTGGGAATGGGCCTGTTCTGTCTTTGGTTTCATGGCTGCTTTGACTCCAGGCTGTCTGTCCTGGGGTCCCCTTTGGACAACCAGGACACTTGTCACAGATTGGTGCCATGTGACACTGAGACCCAGCTGAGAGGCACAGCTGGAGCGGAGGGGGAGGTGGCACAGCCTGGGGGCATGCCAGGGTTGGATGTGGCTTGGAAAGCAGGTTACTCCTGCACCTTGTTCCACTCAGCCCTGTCCTCTTGCCTCAGTCACAAACCAGACCTCGGAGAAAAGCCCATCCAGTTTCCTTCTCCAGACAAACCATGCAGGTTAGTGCTGGAAGATGTTTCTTATTTCTAGAAACACCCTCTAGAGCATTTCCCTTTAAAAGTTTCAGTTTTTCCATGAGGAAACTGCTGTTGGAAGTGGCCATTATCCACAGCATGTCCCATTTCAACAAAAAGCCAAAGTTTGCCTTTTTGGAGCAAGGGGGAAAACACAAAGTTGGAGTGTTTGGTCTGGAGCCTGTTGAACAGCTCAGCTCTGCTCAGGGCTGGCCCCCAGCATCTCTTTTCCTGCTCCAGGATAATGGGAGCTCAGAGGCCAGGGCAGAGACAGGGAATCAGCACGCTGGGAAATCAGCGGGATGTGCGCGAACCGCCTTGGACAAAATCCACGCCAAGCACAGCCCAGGCCATAACACAGCCCAGAGCATCAGAGCTCTGAACTCTGAGGAGTAACATTTAATTTCTCCCCCATTCCCCCATTGCTTTTTCCACTCCTGCACCTACCAGGAGGCACCTGGGCTCCAGCCACAACATCCAAGGACCACAGAGCCTGTGGTGTCACCGCAGCCCTAAACCAGCGCTCCAGCTTTGCTGAGGCCAGGCTTTGGCTTGCCCAGGTTATTTTAAGTTCATCCTTTTTCCCTGGCTGTGGGACAGGGACTTTACCAGGAGCTCCGAAACTGGCTCAGCTCATCCCAGCTCAGGGAAACACCCCTGAGCCTGGACCAAGGTTCTCTCCTTCCCAACTCCCCCAGTCCTGAGATTAGGCAGAGACTCAAACAAATGAAGGCAGTTGCTGGAGAGGACAGGAAACAATTACAGACCACCCTGGAAAGGCAGGACAGGCAGCAGCTTGTGTGGCTGCTGCTGTTTAAACAACAACCACCCCCAGGCCGGCAAGGGCAGGAACATCTCAGAGGAACAGTGCTGGAGCGAGGTGTGAGGAGTCCAGAAAGGAGGATTAACACGGAATGCTCCAGCACAAGGGCTCTGAGCTCCTGCTGCGGGGTCAGGAGGGTCCTGCTGGCAGCAGGAGGACAAACAGGATGGGCTGGTGATTCCAAAGGGAGTCAGGAGCTCCTGGTACCCCGCCAGCGGGGGACCCACGCGGGTCAGGGGCAGGGTGGCCTGCAGGATGCCTTTTCCATCTGCAGGGCCATTCTGCAGCAGGAGTTTTGTCTTTGCCATGGAGGGGGAAGCAGGGGGGAGGCATTTCCAAGCTGTTTTCTCCAGGATATCCCAGCTCTGCCTGACAGCTGGTTCCCATTGGGCTCCTGACCAAAGGCAAGGGTGGGAGTGGGCGGGAGGGGGGAAGGGACCTCCTAATGATGAGGACGAAGAAGAGGAAGGATGAAAGGCCCTGAAATGCGGAGGGTGGAACTGAAGCAGGAGGACACTCAGAGGGAGGGGCTGCAGAGGCTTTGAAGCTCCTCGCTATGGGGAGCCTCCTTTAAACCCTACACCAGATTGGAACAAGGTGGGGGAGGAGGGGCTGGCTCTCTTTTCCCTCTGAAATATTCCGAGGGGTTGGGACCCCTACCCGGGATGGGCTGTTTCTGTCCATTAAACACTTTAAATGCTTGTCCATCTCCCGTGGCCTCCCGTCCTTCCGCTCCTTGTGGCACTGGGCTGGGGATGGGAGGCTCCCAAGGATGATGAAAGGATTTAGGGCATAGGGTAGGGGTGACAGGGGCTGGTGTCAGTCACAGCCTTGTGCCAGTGAGTGTTCAAGTGGAGGAGGAGGGAAAAGGGGCTGGTTGTGCCCCAAAACACAGCATTGGATGGGGAGTTTTCCTCCTCTGCTGGGAACTTCAGCAGGGAGGTCAAGGGGAGGATGGCTGGTGCTGCCTGACTCCCTCTTGCTGCCTGCCAGGAAGGAAAACAGCTGGGAGGGAGGTTTGGGATCGGTGCCACTGCTCCCTCAGTCCCTGCTCTGGAGGGGATGGAGGAGCTGCCTCATGGAGGGGGTGGAGGAATCAGCTGCCTCATGGAAAGCTCCTTCCCTCCCCCTGCTCCGCCATCCAGGCCCATCTCTTTTATCACAGAATATCTTGAGCTGGAAGGGACTCACAAGGCTCAACCAATCCAGCTCCTGGTGTCCAACTCTCCTCATCTGTAAGATGCTGGGAGGACATTTCCTCTTCCTTCCCCAACCAAACCTCTCCCTGGAAAACTGGACTACAGCAGGTTATTAAATCACATTCAACTGAATTCAGAGCATCACAAAATAAAAAGGTAACAAAAGATACAGGGAGAGAAAGGGATTGTCCAGCAGAGCCTACCTTTGGACAGCTCTGCAGCATCAATGAGATTATCCCACTGGAGCTGAGCTACCTCATCCTCACCTCATAAGGAATATGCTCCAAAGAAATGGATGAAATCTAAACAAGCCTTGCTCTTCCCATGGGAATCAGCAGACCTGGATGAACCCTGTGGGTGAACCTGGCAGCTCTGTGAGTCTCCAGAGCTGTGCTGGGACCTAGAGCTGGAGCAGGGCACCAGCTCATTCCCTGTCCCTCCTCAACTGTAAAAATCCAGAGGAAAAAATACTCGGTGGCTGCATTGTTCCTGCCAAGGTTGTCAGGAAATCAGGAAAGAGGCACAGGGGGACACAGCACAAACAATGCGAGGAGAAAGTTCACAATAACCCTGGGCTGGTGTGTGGTGACTGTTCCTGTCCCTCAGGAGGGTTGGAGGTTCAGGGTGGTGCTTTGGGCAGCTCCTGTTGGCATCACAGGTGTCCCAGGAGAGGAGGATGAGCACGGGCAGGGCAGAGCAGCAGGAGGTTCTGGAGAGGTTTGGATCCTCCCTCTCCCCTTCCCACCTCCCCATTTCAGTTTGGTTTTGAAGTGGGACCTGCAGGTGGCTGTGCCCTGCGACCAATCGGGAAATGGAACTCGATTTTAAGTTAATTAAAGCTGCCCTCTGTGTGTTAATCTTCTTGTCAGGTTTTAATTAAGGGCTGATAAAGACTCAGCATGGGGAGGGATTCCTGCTCCCACCTCCTGTGACCCAGGGAGCTGGAGGGGCTGTTGGAGTCATGTTGGGGTGACCCCAGGTCCCAGCAGGTGCTGTTACCCTTTCAAAAAGGGGCTGGAATCTGACCATTTTCTTCTCTTTCCCCCTCAGTCCCCAGCAGATTCCCTCCCAGCTCTCCTCCCAGGATGGGTCATGCTCCTGGCAATGACTGATTTACTGCTCATGAGCCAGAAAATTCCGGATAAATGTCAGCTCAGGGTAATCACCATTCCTGGCGGCATGGCCAGTCTGGGTTGGGAGCCTCACGAGTGGGATTAGGGCCCTGCATGAACTCCTCCATCCCTGTGGATGTGTTCTCTCTTTCTGCAGGAGGTGGGGTAGGAGAAACCACACAGAAGGACTCTCAAGATGCTCAGGGCAGTGAAATCCCAAAATCCCAGAGGTTGGAAAAGCCCTTCAAGGTCATTCAGTCCAGCCTGGGCCTGATCCCCACCTTGTCACCAGCCCAGAGCACTGAGTGCCACATCCAGGCATTCCTTGGAAACCTCCAGGGATGGGGACCCCAAACCTCCCCAGGCAGACCCTTCCAAAGCCTGAGCACCCTTTCCATGGAGAAAACCTTCCCTTTCCTGACTCCCAATAGCCCCTGAAGTGAAGAATTTTTACTCTCCTCATTATTTCAGGAGAACAGGTTGGATCTCAGCATTTCCCACCACACAGGTGCCTCTCACATCCCTTTTTCCAATGGCATTTTGCAGCCCCTATCCTGACTACTGACCATCAATTGATACAATTTGCCAAATAATTCCTTGCTATAAATTCCTGTATATATTTCCATGGTGGCACTGACATTTCCCTCTGGAATGACAAAGAAAGGAACTTCTCCCAGTAAAAGCCATTCCATTCCACCTCTGCTGAGCCCATTTTTGGCTGGTTTTTAGGCAGCAGCTTTCCCATTCCACACTTGAGTCCCACATAAGCCCTTCCTTGTATTTTTAAGGTCCCCAGCCAAAATTAAGACATTTGCCATTTTAACTTCCAGCACCTTGTAATGCCTTTAAACCATTACAGATATTCCTTGGAATATCTCAGGGCCAGCCCCAGAGCACAAATGGAATTAAAAGTCACTCGTGCAGAGCCTGAGCCAGGAATTGCTGGGTCAGAGTGTTCCTTGTCCCTCAGGGTTTTAGGATCAGCACAGGTCCAGCACCTGCATTTAGGAGCAGGGAGTTATGGAGTGACACTGCTTTTAAAATGACTTGTGACTGTTCCCAGTTTGGGGTATCCCTGCTGGGGATTCCTGCTCCTGCTCCCCAGGATTAGGCAGGGGGGGAATATCTGGAATTGTCTTTCCATTGTGCTCCAGTTCCAGCTTCCAGCATCTGACTTTCCCAGTTCTGAGCAGGAGCTGTCAATCTCCCAGAGTTTGTTTTGGAGCTAATGGATTTCGGAAGGTTCCCATCAATCTGTCCTGCTCCTCAGCACTCCTGGGAATGCTCTTGGCTCCGCTGGCCAGCACAGCTCTGAGAGGTGGTTTCTCCATCCCAGTCACCAAGATTTATTTTGTACAGGCATTTTCATATGCTGAGGAGAAAAAAAGAAGGAGGAAAAGCCACCTGGAATCAATTGTCAGCACAATGGAAGTTGGCATGGCCAGGCTGGGGAGCAAGGGGGGACAGTGGGTGATTTCCCACAAATTGCTCTGGGGACAAGCACAACTAGCAGGGACGTAGTGCCAAATCGGATGAATAGGGGAGGCTGGAAAAAAAATTATGGGGAAAAAAATCCCCAGAATAGTCAAAACCTTCCGTTGTAGTATTTTCTGCAGTAAATTTGTTTTTGTTTTGAAGGGACAGTGAGAAATCTGCTGGGGTTTGAGCAGAGATTTAAAGAGGCAACCCAAGCTCTCCTCAGGGCTGGAAGTGGAGCTCAGGCTCATGGACATGATTCCTTCCTCCCTTTTCCCTCTTGGCTGCAGGATCCCAGGACAAAGCCCGTGGTGGGGAGCCCATCCCTGGCTCCGTGGTGGGGATATGCTGGAGCTGCCCCACCACCATTCCCTGCTCCCAATCCAGCCTTATCTCCCTCCCTCCTGCCCTTGCCCAGTGTTTATTCCCACAATAAACCTCTCCAGGAGTGACTCTGGCTCTCTTTGCATTTGTTTGGAAGCCCTGTCCCCACTCCTGGCTTATCTCTGGGTGCAGTGATAACAACAACCACCAGCCCTCTTTGCTTACAGCACCGTCTCCTTTCAATGTTTCTGTAATCTAAACCAGCCTCTGTCTCCCCTTCCTTCCTCTGGAGAAGCTCCCGGGCTGGGAATGGCCAGGGCTGTGTCTGCACTTGGATTCATCTTCTGCAGCTCCCATGGATCCAAAGGAAACACCTGATGCTGAGTTTCTGGGAGATTCCCTTCCAAATACAGTGGATGTGGAAGAAAGAATTTCTCCATCCTTGATCTGAGGTAATTTTTGACACCAGGAGTGGGCCCTGCCCTGGGAAGGAGGCACCAGGATCTTCCCAGCATGGTACATGGGGTGCCTGTTCCCATCCCAGCAGTCTCCAGGCTTGGAAATCCAGGCAAGGCACAATCTGAGAGCAGAGTCTGCCTCCTACCCTCCAGGAATCTTCCATCTTCCCCCTGGAACATCCATGGAGCTTCCCTGAAGCAAAGGGGCAGCACCAATCTCTACTCCCTGTGACCAGGGACAGGATCCAGGGAATGGCTGTGGCTGTGTCAGGGAGATTTAGGTGAGCATCAGGAAAGGTTCTTTCCTCAGAGGGTGTTTGGGCACTGAAAGGGCTCTCCAGGGAATGGGCACTGCCCCAGGGCTGCCAGAGCTCCAGGAGCTTTTGGACACCCTCAAGGACAGGATGGGGTTGTTGGGATGTCTGTGTAGGATTGATGATCATGGTGGGTCCCTCCCAGTTCTGGAGATTCTTTTTTATTTATTTTTTTCTTTTTTCTTTATTTTTTTCTTTTTTCCATGATGATGGGAGCTGTGGTTCCCTGCTCCTCTGCCTCCATCCCCTTCAGTACCTGCACCAGCACCAGGGTCCTTGTGCTGCTTCCCGTGGGCTTGGGGGGAACACAGATCCCTGGCTGGGTTAGTGCTGGGCAGGCATCCTGGAGCAGGAGACGTGTGACAGCTGGATGGGGACACACATGTGACAGGTGGATGGGGACATGTGGCAGATGAATGGGGACACATGTGAGAGATGGATAGGGATACGTGTGACAGGTGGATGGGGACACACATGTGACAGGGGAATATGGACATGTGTGACAGGTGGATGGGGACATACACGTGACAGGTGGTTGTGGACACGTGTGTGACAGATGGATGTCAAAATACATGTGACAGGTGGATGGGGACATATATGTGACAGGGGGATGGGGACATATATGTGACAGGGGGATGGGGACGTGTGTAACAGGTGGATATGTACACATATGTGACAGGTGGATATGTACACATATGTGACAGGTGGTTATGGACACACATGAGAAGTGGATGGGGACACATGACAGGTGGATGGGGACATGTGACAGCTGTATGGAGACACGTGTCACAGGTGGATATGTACACACATGTGACAGGTGGATATGTACACACATGTGACAGGTGGTTATGGACATGCATGTGGCACATGGTTGGGGACACACATGTGGCCACACTTGTGCCTGGCACTGGTGCTGTCCTTCCTGGCAGGGTTGCATTCCCTGCCCTCCTGCTGCATTCCTGGGGGGTATTTCCCCCTTTTCCCTTCCCCCCAGGACAGGAGTGTCCCTCCTTAGCATGGGCACGGAGCACACGGTGCCACTTGGCTGTCACCTCATCCCCAGCAGGGACGCCAGCGCCTGGCAGGCACTGAAGGTCAGCAGAAGGACATCTCAATTATTCTGTGTCATCTGCGAGGAGCTCGGCGCTTGTCAGAGTCCCAGCGGAGAGCAGTGAAACAGTAACTTGGCTGCAGGAAAAAAGGGAGTGGGAAAAAACATCGGAAAGGAAAGAGAGGGGGAAAAAAATCCGTCTGCACAGAAGCTCAGGTCAGCGGGATTGACAGCTGCTGGGAGATATCTCCATTCCCTGTGCCGAAAATAACACCTCCATGGGCTCCAGAGCTGCCTTCCCAATTAGAGATTGGGCACTGAACAGGGGGGGGAAAAATTCTCCATGATAATTTCAGAGGAGGGGGAGGAAATGGAAAACAGGCTTGGGAAGGAAGCCTGGCTCGCTGCTTCCAGGAGCCTGATTTCCTCGGGATTGTCCTGGGGGATTCTCCTTCTCATGGCTCTTATCTTCATCACCCCTTTGGATGCCCTGGGAAATGGGAGGCAGCAGCTGGTGAAATAACTCTGGGCAAGAGGAACAGGGGGAGCCAGGCCCTCACTTTGGGGTATTTTTATAGATGTATTCCTATATATAGGATGTATATTCCTCTATATCCCAATATTTGCCACCAGACCTGGTCATGCCTTACCCTCTGGATGAGGGGCAGTTCCCCTGTCTCTCTCTCTTCACCACCTTGTTCCCTGCCTGGGGATTCAAACCTGTCTCTTCCATGTAACTCATCAGTGCAAGAGGGATGGGAAAGTGTTTCCAGAGGGAAAAAGCCCTGGAAGCTCCATGTCCTCGATCACCAGGAGCTGAGTGGGCTGACCTGGCTGGGACACCCAGATGTCTGGGGACCTCCCTGCAGGTGCTACTGCTATAAATTAATTAATTAATGCGTTAATAAATTACACTGGCCATGGCCATGGGGGCTGCCAGGAGCCTGGGGCAGGAGGAGGGGCCATGCCAGAGCCAGCCTGGGAGGCACCAGCTGTGGAATTCCTGGATGCTGCTCCGAGCAGCTGTGCCTGGACTTTCACACGTGTTCTCAAAGTGAGGTCAGGCTTTCAAAGCCCACAGAAACCTACAAAGCATGGAAAACCAGCATGTCCCTGGGAGTTCTGGTGTGTGGGAGATGGATCTGCTCACATTCCAGGGGAAAGTTCCAGCTGGCACTTCCCCTGGAGCTGGTGGCTATTCCAGCCTGGGGCTGGTGCTGGCTGGGCAGTGCTGCCATGGGGCAGCCCTTGCTGCCAGCTCTTCCCTCTCCAGGCTTCTTCCCATTATCCCCTTTTTGTTGGGAATGGGCCTTCAGAGGGGGTGGGTGGCTCAGGCTGGATGACTGGAGCTTTGGGGTGTCCATGAAATGGAGTTTAGATGAGATGGGAAGGTCTGGCGGCCAAATTCATCAGTGTTTTTCTGTCCTGCACCGCACCTGACCCCACATGAATTTCCATCTGGGATTGCAGGAGGAGCCGGGAGCCGCCCTCTCCTTTGATGGTGTCTGCTGGAAAGGGGAATAAAGCCAAGGGCTCACCTGCTTTGGAAGGAGGCTCTGCTCCCTCTCCCCAGCCCAGACCTGCAGTCAGGCTCACACATCGTAAAGCGTCCCTGCCTGCCGTGGCACTGCCGCCCTGGAGCACGGAGCTGTTTAATGCGCCCCAGGAATGTCTGCACGGAGGGAGCAGCTGCAGGGATCTCACCTTTGGATCCTGGCAGTTCATAGGAGCCAGGCAGGAGGCCGAGGAATTGCAGACACATCCAGCTCCAAGGTGCTGGCAGCTCCGGCCTGGCTCTCAGCTGGTTAAGTGCTCTTTTATTGGGCTTCCCTTCCCCACAGGCTCAGGGCAGGAAGCCTGGAGGGTCAGGTGGCCTTGCCCATCCTTTCATTTATCCCACTGGGATTTTCTGAGTGCTTTGGGATGGTGGGGAGGGAGTCTGTGTGTCACCACTGGTGGCTGGTGCCCCCTCAGTTCTGAACACATACTGTTCATAGCAAAGGAACGGCAGCAAAGCCGAGGCTGTTCTGTTTTTACAGGACTGGGAAGAGTCTCCTGGTTCCAGGGCTCCCAGGGCACTGCCCCAGGGGAGATGGAGCAGAGCCTGCCTGAGAACACCAAGCGGGAGAGCAGGGAACAGCAGGATGGCGAGACACCAGCACCTGGAAAGAATTAACACTTCCCCTCAGCAAGAGCTTGGAAGGGGAGAGAACAAAGCAGGCGAGGGAAAACCAGGGCAGAACAAAATGGTGCTGGTGGGAAAAGGCATTCCAGCCCTCGGCAAGGGGGAAGGAATGGAAGAGCAGGGCTGCTGGGCTGGGGGCAGCTGTTCCCTGAGACAGCCTCAGCCTGGCCCTCCTTGTCTCTTCACTTCTGCCTCTGCTTCTTTCCTCCCCTCTGTGCTTCCTTCCACTCCCAACTTTATCCCATCCCTCTTTGCTGAATTCTCTCTGACTATTTCCACACGTTCTTCTCACAACCTCGTCCCTCTTTTCTGTAAATCTGTTTATTCCTGTACCCACAGCCCACTCCCACTCTCCCAGCAGCCTGGCTGTCCTTTCTCCAGGATGACACCTCAGTGCTCGTCCTCACCCTCAGTGCCGGAATGGGGATAAGCAGAGTCTGATGTATGTAGGGAGATTTATAAATATTCTGGAAATTCCCCCTAATTTGAATTTGACCCCGTTTTGGAAGGATATCCTGCCTGTGTCCTCCACTGGGATGAGGCCTCGTCTCCTCTGGGACAAGAGGCTTCCCAAAGGTTTTGTTTGAAATAACCATTGCTGATCCTCCTGCCCGGCTGCTCTTCACACTCCACCCGCTCTGATCGCACCAATTACTCCAACAAAAGACAAAAATTTGCATTTCCAAGGGAGTTTCCCTCCTCCTCCCAGTGCGCTGTGCCCTCAGCAGGGATGTCCTTCACCCCATCGGGGTCAATGAGCCATGAGTGGGACTCGTGTGACAGTCCCGACACACTTCCCAGACGAATTCCTTTCCTAATGACATTTAAACCGCTCATTACTCCTTGACTGTGCCAGAGGTTTGGCTGAGTGTGTTGAGCAGGATCCCTGGAGCAGGGGCTGGGAGTACGGACGTGGGGAAGGGTGAACCTCTCCAAGCACCCTGAGACACTCAGCTGCAAACCCCAAATGTTTGGGCAACGAAAAAAATGTCTATTTAACAATTTTTTTCTTTTCTTTTCTTTTTTTTTTGGCCATTTTCAGCTCCTTTTTTTGGCTTTCTGAAAGCAGGAATGAGATGAGGTCTCCAAAGTGCTTCTGCTCCACATCACCCAATTTTCCTGGCCTGAGGGGTTGCACGAGTTTGGAGAAGCATTCAAGCCCCTGAATGTGCTCCTGAAAGCTTCTCTGGTGACAGAAAGGATCTACAGACCCCTTCCAGTCCGTCTCCCCGAAATTCCCAACTTCCTGAGTTCCTCCCAGCCCCGCTCCAGCCCCGCTCCGACCCTGAGGTAATGGGGCAGCAGTAAAACGTTAGGAGGTACAAATGAACTGCCGGGGATTAAAGCCCCAGCACAGCCTCCTGCGAGGCTTTAAAAGCATCCTGTTTGCAAACAGCTCTGGGGCTGCATCCCGCATTCCTGGGCATTTGCCTTCTCCTGGTTTTTTCATTCACGGGGAGGAATTGCAGCTGGAGCAGCTCGCCAGGTCCTGGTCTTCCATCCCCTCTGGGGCACAAGGAGTTCTGGCTCGTTCAGACCTTTCCCAAGCATTTTGCCTTCCCCTACATTTTTCCAAGGCGCTTTTCTAAAGCTGCTCCTATTCCACCTTGCCCATGTATTTCCCTGGATGGCTGGGAGATGTGTGGCAGGTGAATTGTGCCCTCCAGGGAGGCTCCTGGGGCACCAGGACACCTCAGGGCATGAGTGGGATCCAACCTCACAGGCTGAGCCCAGGGCTCTTCTGAGCTCATTTGATGCCCCATGGGGTTCCCCCACTGCATCCAGCCCTTCCAATGGAAAATTCACACCCTTTTCTTTGGGCTACAGAGCTAAGCAACAAAAATGATCCTGTGAATTTCCAGCAGTCCCGTGTGGTGAAGTTTGGAGTTTGGAGGGCGAGTTCCTGTAGGATAATCTGTGCAGGGAGAGGCTGAGCAGCTCTTGGCAGGAGAAGTGGGAAGTGGTTGGAATTGGGAAGTGGTTGGAACTGGGAAGTAGCTGGAACTGGGATGTACTGGGGCATTTGGGATCATTTACAGAGGTGCTCTTTTCCAGGCCATGCAGCTTGGCATCAAGATTTTTTGGGAGAGCTCAGGCAGCTCATCCCAGCTATTGCACAGATCTTTGAAGATTAGTCCGGATAATTTTGAAAGGTCTCCTTTCCCCTGGGATTTCTGGGATTCCTGGCTCTGCCTGGAGCAGAACAAAGGCTGCTGTCCCTGTCTGAGGTGGGAACAGGAACCTGTCCTCCCAAAGGAGAGCAAAGCAAAGGCTCCCAGCCTGGATCAGCTGAGCTGAGCTGAGCAGCAGAGCCAGGTCTGAGCCAGAGTGAGTTTTTTCCAAGCAGCTTGGAAAAACCAGAGGCTTGGTTCCTGCCCACTGTTAGCAATTCCTCCAGCTTGGATGGGATCCCTCCAGCTGCCCCTGTGCTGCCTCTGCACTCTGGGTGGGCTGAAGCCTTTTCCCAGAGAAACCAGGAATGGGATGGGCAGAAAACCAGGGACAGTGGGAGATTATTTCACACACCCACTTGTGGCTGAGCTCTCGCCCCTCCCCGAGCTCGATGCTGTGTCTGCTCCTTGGCTTCCCTCTCCACCTGTTTAATCCATGTGGGATGATGGGGCTGAGATGGAATGTAGGAAAATGGGCTGTCCCCTCCCTGGAGAGCAGCACATGATGAGGTGCCCCTGCTTCTGCAGCCACCTCAGTGATAACAGAGTGTTGATATCTCCAAGATTCCCTCATTCCGAGGAAAACGGGGCTTTTCATTCCAGCCTGTTAAAGTGTTTTCCAGAGCCCTCACAAATGTAACCTGGAAGTGCTGCTTGTATCCAGCTGCTCCCCATGAACCTCCAGAACCATCCCATCACCCTGGTGCCCACCTGAACCGAGGAGAGGTTTGCAAGGCAGGAATTTCCTGCATTGGAGCAGACACTGATCCCCTCTGAGGTGGCTGCTCTGCTCCAGCTGCTCTCAGCCCGAATTTCTCCATCTCCTGCAGCTCCAGCTCCCTCTTCCTGGGCCCTTGGAGCATCACCAGCACCACAGGATTGTGTGAGGGATGGGCACTGCCCTGCAATGGCTTTCACAGAGGCAGTACCAAAAACCCCTCTGGGTGACATTTTCCAGGGCTCCCAGGATGTCACGGGCCTTTTCTCCCTCTCTTCACCTGTGTGTGGGGGAGCTGGTGACAAAATCCCTTCCCACTCACCACCAGCATGGAGAGAAGAGCCCTGTGACCTGGAATGTCACCTCCCAGGAGGAGGGGACACTGGGATCCCTCACAGAACCTTGTGGGGACTCCAGAGGGGAGGCCAAGCTGCCCTGTGAGCATGGGTGAGGCTCAGGGGCTGCCAAGGTGACTTGGGTATCACCTGGGGGAGATTGGCATTCCAGCAGCTCAGGGGATCCAGGGGTGCTCCTGCAGGAGGAGGGCAGCAGGAAGGGATGCTGAGGCTGTGATGAGCCATACCCAGCAGCTCTGGAGGTGCTGACACCCATTCTGTGCCTCACTGATGATGTTACCTGGGAGCACAAGAGACTCCTATGCAAAGTGAATTCCCATAACACAGCTGCAGCCTCTCTCCAGAGGCATCAGGATTCATTCCAGCGTTTGGTTTTCCTGGATTTTGTGGCTTGCATCAGGCAGAGACCACCAGTCTCCTACTTGGCTGTCCTGCATCCCATTTCCCTCCCATTCCTTGCAGACCCTCCCGCCTCTGCTTCTCCCAGGAGTTCCCATCCTGACTGGAATCTGAGGGCTCTGTGTGACCGTGGGCACATCCAGGGAGCGCTCCCATCCATCTGCTCAACTCCTTGGGAAAAACCAGCGCAGCCAAACAATGAGTGAGTACAAAAGCACATGTGGAGCCTTGGCAGGGAGCATTCCCTGACTCCCAGCGTCCATCGGCTGCTCGGCGCTCCCATCCCTGCCTCTCCAACTGTAATTAGCACCGAGCTCTGGGAACGAGCTGGAATGGGAGTGATGAACAAAACAGCAGCTCCAGATGAGCCAGAGCACCCGAGGGGGCTGGGATGGAGCAGTGGGATGGTCTGGGGGCTGGGATGGAGGGCTGGGATGGTCTGGGGGCTGGGATGGAGGGCTGGAATGGTCTGGGGGTTGGGATGCAGGAGTGGGATGGTCTGGGGGGTGGGATGATGCTCTGTGCTCTCCGGCCGGGTGCGGGTGCCTGCTCTGGATAACGAGCACCTCGCTCCTGGGAGCTGCCGGCACCAATTCCCCTGCAGGAGCACATTCCTGAAAGCCTCCCTGCTCCAAGTGGTATTTAGCTCATGCTCTGATGCTGGATCAGGGCTCTGGAAAGGCTCTGTCCTTGGGCTGTGTCCAAGGCTGTTCTCACATCCCTCCAGCGATGCTGCTCCTGCCTGGAGGAGCTGACCTGCTGGAGAGGTGACCCAGGGCTCCCGTTAAATTTTCCTCTGCTCAGTGTCCTCCAGGTGCCCCCAGCCAGAGCATTCCAGCCTTGCTCTGGTGGCTGGAGACCCATATTCCTTTCCTCCTTCCCCGCCTCCCAGATCTGTGCAGACCATGGCTCTGTTGTCTGTCCAGTCGTAGCCAGGACTTTGTTACGCTGGAATTCGTTTTGTTCTTTTTGATCTTCCTGGAGAAGGCAGAAAGAGAATTCAGCCAAATGGCCTCCACCTGTCACAGCGCCCCTGGGATGAATGGAGGGGCCCCATCCCTGTGTGCAGGTGATGGATGGAAAGTTCACCATCCAGGTGATGGACAGAGGGGGCCCATTCCTGTGTGCAGATAATGGACAGAGCATTCCTGTCCCTGTGTGCAGATGATGGACAGAGGGAGTCCATCACTGTGTGCAGGTGATGGACAAAGGGACCCTGCCCTGTGCTGACTCCCAGGTGATGGACAGAGGCCTCATCCCAGCATCAGGTGATGGATGGAGGGGCTGAGGGGGCTGGGAATGGCTCTGCAGGCAGTGTCCCACAGTGTCCCTCACCCTGTCCCCCAGTGAGATCAGGACACTGATAACAGCTTTGTTTAGAAGGAAGAGCAGGAAGGGACGTGGAAATCCAACAAAAGAGGAGCTGCCTCACCCAACATCCCAAGGCCCTCGGCTGCCAAAAGTGGATGGAAATAAACTCTGCAGACAATGCAGGGCCCTATCTGGGAGCAGCAGGAGCCTGGCCAGGCCCTGGTGTCCCTGCAGGATCTGATAGGGCTCGGGGCAGGCAGGACGGGCGCTCCGGCCATTGTTCCGTACTCTGCCTGCGCTCTTGGCCCGGGATCCACACGGAGAGAATCGCAGGAAATCAGAGCAGATCGTATCCAACCTTCAACTGCAGCACAGCTCAGGGCTGTGCTTTTCTCCCCCCTGTCCTTGGTGGCTCCTTTTGGACACAGCTCTCTCCCAAAATAGCCGTGAATGCGACCATTGCCGGACCGTTCATGGTCAGTGTGGCCACATCCTCCCCCTGCAGGGGCTGAAACCACTCAGTTCATAAAGCACCAGCCTGGGACCTCTGGCAGAGCTGCTGCTGCTTCATCCAGACCCACTGGGGATCCTGCAGGCTCAGGGAGGTCTGTAGGGTCTGTAGGGTCTGTACCCCTGTGTCCAGGGCTGTGGCATTGATGTACCCTCCCCTCCTTGCAGCTGCAGAAGATGGGTTTTACTGACAGCTTTTCCATGGAGCAGCTCTGGGTAAGGCAGGCTTTGGTTCTAGGGCAGGATAAGTCAGGATAAATCCATGGAAGTCTGCAGTGGCCTGGCTGAGCTGTGCCATGGTGTGGGTAAGCTGGTTCATCCACCTCCTCCCGCTCCATATCCCAACAGCTTTCCTTCTCTCAAATATTGCCCCTAATTAATTTATCTGTACCAATGCTCCTGGTAATACCGTTATTTGTAGTACCTCCCTGCATCCCCCGGGAAGGGCAGAAGTCTTAATTAACATCCGTGAAGCTGCCTGAGATCGTGCCTGGAAAATGTGATCTGGAGCAACTCCCTGTCCTACCAAGGCTGTTTTATTCTCTTTTGTTCTCCTTCCTTGCAGACCCTTTCTTTTCCAGACAGCCCAGTTTGTGCCTGCCATTCCCACAGCCCAGTCTGTGCCATCCCAACATTCCAGTCTGTGCCATCCTGACATTCCAGCTGCACCATCCCAACATTCCAGCTGTGCCATCCTGACATTCCAGCCTGTGCCATCCCAACATTCCATCTGTGCCATCCCAACATTCCAGTCTGTGCCATCCTGACATTCCAGTCTGTGCCATTCCCAAAGCCCAGCCTGTGCCACCCCGACATTCCAGTCTGTGCCATTCCCAAAGCCCAGCCTGTGCCACCCCGACATTCCAGCTGTGCCATCCTGACATTCCAGCTGCACCATCCCAACATTCCAGCTGTGCCATCCCGACATTCCAGCTGTGCCCTCCCAACATTCCAGTCTGTGCCATTCCCAAAGCCCAGTCTGTGCCTTCCCAGCATTCCAGCTGTGCCATCCCGACATTCCAGCTGTGCCATCCCGACATTCCAGTCTGTGCCATTCCCACAGGCCCCTGGCTCCATTGCTGGTTGCTGCTGAATCCTTGCAGCCAAATCTCCCAGGTCTTGGCTGAGCCAAACGCCAGCACCAGCCAGATTTCTGATGCTTAGCAAAAATATTCATTAACGACTTAATCTGTGCACACACAGGGGAAGCTTTTAGGGAATTTGTTCGAGGGCTGTGAAAGAGGGATCTGGCCACTGCTTCCAGCTCTGCCTTGATCTGTGATCTCATGGATGAGGAATTCAGGAAAATGCTGCTCAGGGACATGGTCCAAAGCATCCCCTGTGCTCACGCCCTGTGCACTTCCCTACCTCAGCACTCGCTGCTTGGCTGAGCATGTCCCCGTGCCAAGCACTGCAGTATTGTCACCTCAGCCCTGCAGGCTGCTCAGTTGTCACCTCAGGACACTGGGAGGGGATGATACTGCCTGGCTGCTTTGGGAGGGAAGGTCTGAGGGCTGTGATCTTGCTCACAACCTGGCCCAAGGTGTCTGGTTTGGGATGGAAAAGCTTCACACCAGGCTGTGCAGCCTCTGTAAAGGGGTGGCCCTGCTTCTGTGGCCTCTGGCATGGCCCATCCTGCTCCTCAGTGTTCTGCCAGGGCCACCAGGGCAACAAACCCTGAGTTTCAGCAGGGACAAGGAGAAGAAGGCTGCTGGAGCTCCATGAGAGCATCACCTGTGAGCAGGGCAGGGGAAAGGCTGGAGAGGGCTGGGAATGCAAGAGCCAGCCCTGGGATTTGAAGGGATTTCTGGGCTTGGTGCCTGCGCCACCTGTGGAGTGAGGGCTCTGCTGGATGGTCCCTCCTCATCCTCATCTGCACCCTCAGGCACTCTGTGCAGGACAGGGGGCTGCAGCCACCGTGGGAGTGGCAATGTGACACTGTCAGTGGCAGTGTGACACCACAAGGGAGAGGGTGACATTGTCAGTGGGAGGGTGACACCTGCAAGAGTCCCCAGTGGCTCCTCTCTCCGGACTGCCTGGGTGCTCTGGGGACTTGTGTGAACACAGAGAAGGGATTGGAGCATCCTGCCCTGTGCTCAGAGGGGACACTGGGAGAGGAGGGACATTCCCATGGGACACAGCATCCATGGGGCTGCCACTTGGCTTTGCCAAGGCTGAGTCCTGCTCTCCCTGCTGCCTCCCCTCTGGCTGTGGAGTCCAAGCCTCACCTGATGACAGCCCCAGTGCTGCTCCTGCCTCCAGAGAAATTTCCAGATTATTTCCACGCACATCAGGAGCCCTCCAGCTGCCCCTGCATGAGCTCCTTCCCTCTCCATTCCCACCAGAGCCACCACTGCCCAGGCCAGGCACAGGAATGAGGGGGAAATGGGGGCAGGATCCCACCCTGGAGTGCCCCCTTCCCTCTGGGAGTGGCAGCTGAGGCTGGATGGACATGCATGGATGGATGGACGCACAGACACACGAGACTTTTAGAGAAGTTTCCAACTCCGTACATGAATCCCTTTGGAAATGAAGTTCCTAAATCACACAGGAGTATCCAACCATGTCCCAGGGAAGATTGGTGTATCCAGGGAAGCTCAGTGTGTCCCAGGGAAGGTCAGTGTGTCCCTGAAGCCCCTGCCATGCCAGTGGCTCTGGATGGGGGTGGCTCCCAGGGACCACACTCTGGCAGGGCTGGAGCTGCAGCAGGGTTGGGATTTCAGGGAGGTTTTATAGCAAAAATGTTGATGAGTAATGAAAAGGTGCTGCTGAGCCTTGTGGGGAGGAAAGAGGGGAGGGAGCAGAGGGGCTGAGGGAAGGAAAGGAGCCCAAGAAGGAAGGAAAAGGAAGAAAGGACCTTGGTGAGATTTTCTGGCTGCTCTCCAAGTCACAGGCTGGTGCCAGAAAAGCTCAGAGTCCCCTCTGGCTGGGAGCAGTCCCCGTTAGGTGAATCACACACACAGCACTGGAACATTCCACGCTCCAGTCACAGGGCTCCAAGTAATTAGGAAAACTGGAAGACCAAGGCAGGGGGAAAACTACAAGTCACACATGGAAGTGGAGTTATTGGAGAGCAGGAGAAGCAGCTTTGCAGAGCTCCTGAGGTAAAGGCGCTCCAGCCCTGGCTCCTGATGGGAAAAACCATCAGACCTTTCCCTGCACTGGGAGAGAGCAGCTCTGGGAGAGGGCAGGGACACCAGGATGTGTCACACAGGGAAGAGAAATTGCACTGGGAGGAGATGTGAGGGGATTGGGGGTGTTCAGTCAGGAGAAGGCTCCAGGGAGAGCTCAGAGCCCCTTCCAGAGCCTAAAGGAGACCCAGGAGAGCTGGAGAGTGACCTGGGACAAGGGATGGAGGGACAGGACACAGGGAATGGCTTCCACTGCCAGAGGGCAGGGATGGATGGGATATTGGGAAGGGATTCTTCCCTGTGAGGGAGATGAAGCCCTGGCACAGGATACCCAGAGAAGCTGTGGCTGCCCCTGGATCCCTGGAAGTGTCCAAGGCCAGGCTGGACAGGGCTTGGAGCACTCTGGGACAGTGGGAGGTGTCCCTGCCTATTGCAAAAGGTTGGAATGAGATTGTCTTCCAGCCCAACCCCTTCTGGGATTGCTGATTTCAGGCAGCTCCTCAGGCTGCCAGGCTGGGAACCTTCTCCCACCCTCCAGCACGAGCCAGCAGCAAAGGGTGACCCCGTTACCCCTCACTCCTGTGGACAATGAGCCTGAATGCTGCTGGATCCTGGGACAGCCCCAGCCCCACGCAGCCCCTCACGTGCAGGGGAGTTCCATAAATCACACAGTCTTCCAAGAAACTGATGGATGGAGCTTTCATCCCTCTCTGTGCATGACCCTTCTGCTGCTCCTCATTACCAACACAAAGGCTGTGTGAACCTGGGAGCAAACCCGTGTTTATTTAAGGAACTCTCCTCCTGACCCATCCCATTTGGCTCAGGAAAAGCCCTGTTCCAGGCAGGCCCTGGCTGTCCCACTGGGGTCACGCTCCTGGAGCAATCCTGGCTGGACAGGCCAGCATGGCTGATGGGTGACAATCACATCTTATCGTGTCTTATCACACCTTATCACATTGTGTGATGTCATATCCATGGCACCACGTCACCACCCCCAGCCCACCAATGCCATCACACCTCTGGTGACCCGGGAGGGCAGAGCTGGGCTCCTGGTGTGGCCTCACCAATTCCCTGCTCCCAGCAGGGTGATTCCCACCAGCTGAAGGATGTGGCTCCATGTTCAGCCCCTGTCCTGCTACAGAAGGGGGCCACCAGTGTCCAGGGAGATCCCATTTGGGAAAGCTGAAGGGTGGGTGCACATGGGGTGATGAAGGGACGTGATGGACGACCCAGGCTGAACACAAAATCCTCCTGCAATTCTCCAGGACAGATTGCTACATCTCCCTGCCAAGAAATCAAACATTCTTGCTGGAGTCAGGCCTTTCACAGGAGCCCCCTCGGGGGCATCAAGTGAGGCTAAGACAACAGGCCAGAGCTTTGTGAGCAA
The DNA here is from genome assembly GCF_027887145.1 of Ammospiza caudacuta. Taxonomy (NCBI): domain Eukaryota; kingdom Metazoa; phylum Chordata; class Aves; order Passeriformes; family Passerellidae; genus Ammospiza; species Ammospiza caudacuta. Next base: position 14,443,922 of record NC_080606.1, on the reverse strand, counting down.
ATCATGAGTCCCCAGTGTCCCTCCAGCTGGCAGGACTGTCATTGACCTCGGTGGCCTTGTCCTCCCTGAAGCAGCTCTGTCAATTTGGCCACTTTCCACTTAATAATGGAGCTGGAATATAAAGATGTATCCAGGCCCAACCACAAAACAGCTGGAGACTGTAGGCTTGACCTAATCCTGGTAGAATAAACCAGGGAACGGGTGGGAGTCAGCTCGGATGTTGCTGGCGGGGCTCGGAGCAGGGCTGAGCAATAAAAGGGATCAAATGTGTGAGGCACAAACTGTCTGGAGCCACGGTTGCTGTTGTTGTTGTTGTTTTAACTAATTGAATTTTAGTGCTGCTGAAAGGATTGACAGCTCTGGGGAGCAGTGGCCAGGTACAGCCCCGGCAGGAATCCCTCCTAATCCCAGCCTGCATCCACACACCTGGAGCTGCTCCCGTGAGGCCAAACTCAGCCCCTGACAGACACAGCTGGGGCTGGAGCCCTCCCAGAGATCCTGGCAGGCCTGTTCCTGGCTTCATGGATGTTGTCAAAGCAATTCCTTTGGATCTGGACAGGCTGGGACAAATGACCTGGGCCATCCCTGCCTTGGGGACAGTCCTTGTGCCTGAGCAGGGCAGGGACACTGAAGGCGTTGAGGGGAGTTGCTGCTTGTGGTAAGAAATTTACTTTTATTCCTGGAATGGTTTGGATTGGAAGGAGCCTTAAAGCTCATCCCATTCCACCCCTGTCATGTTCAGGGACAACTTCCACTGTCCCAGGTTGCTCCAACCCTGATCCAACCTGGCCCTGGACAGTCCCACTTTGGGCTAGCTCCCGGGATGCCTTTGCCAGAGGAGGGAGATGGGGGGCCAGGGGAGCTGGGGCTGGTGTGGAGCAGGGGAAGGGAGCAGCATCCCTAAAACTGAGCACCCTGGATCCTTCTGGGGGGTGACCAGGTAGGGACCCGCCTTCAACGTGAATTCTGGGTGACTTCTGTCCCCACCACGGCGTGGCAATGATTTTCACCAGGTTTGGGAAGTGCCAAAGGCTCAGACACATTAACCAACATTTCACCACTGAAAATCCTGATAAAAACCAGGCGGGAGCTGCCCTGCCCATGTCTCTGCCTCAGAGTTTGTACTGGGATCAGTCCCTGGGGCCGGTTTGGAAGGGTGCAAGGGCTGGGGTGGGCAGCATAGGGTGGGCAGTGCAGGGTGGGCAGCACAGGGCGGGCTGGGGTGGGCAGCATAGGGTGGGCAGTGCAGGGTGGGCAATGGAGGGTGGGCAGTGCAGGGTGGGCAATGGAGGGTGGGCAGTGCAGAGAGGGCAGCACAGGGTGGGCAGCACCGGGCACCCCTCGCACAGCCGGGCAGGGCAGTGGCACCGGGAGCACTGGGGCAGTGTTTGTCCCACCAATGCCTTGGCAAGGCTCGGAGGCGGCTCTTTCCCAGGGGAAGGCTCCTCGCAGGGGCACCTTGTGAGCCCTGCTCTATAAATAGCTGGGAAAGAGCCCGGCAGGAAGCGGCGGATTGAGGCAGGGCCAGGGGAAGGGCTCGGTCCCAGCCTTGGCGAGTGTCGCTCCCGTGGGACGGTGACTCCAGGGCACGGAGGAGCTGTGCCCTCCGGGAGCCCCCATAGGGGCTGTTCTGCACATTCCCGAGGGATAAAAGATGGGTGGGTTTGCCCATTTTCAGCAGGCTGGGACTAGCTGGGTTTTGTCACCCTGATGGGCACAGAACATAAATTCCTCACGCAGGTCCCCTCGCTGGGATCTGGCTCACTCCGATCAGATTGAATCCTTCCTAGGGGCCGAGCCGAGCTCTGCTGTGCCAGCTCGTGTCCCACAGGCATTTTCGGGGAGCTGCCTGCGGAAAGAACCCCAGGATCTCCGATTTCCAGCCGGGCACAGGGGCCCCGTTAATGCCGGGGTGCGCCCCATCCCACGCCCGGCAGAAGAGACAAAAACCAAGGAAGGATTTCAAACCCCCATGGCTTTGCCGCAGCCTTTTGTTTGTAAGTGATCCCAAAATCGCCGCCAGCACAGCCCCGGGCTCTCCACAAGCCTGTGGCTTGTCCCCAGCGTGACAAATGTCCCCAGCAGGGGACACAGCTCGTTTGGGAGCCGCCAGCCCGGGCTGGGGGCTCCGTCCCTGTCCCGCGTTAGAGATCTAAGCTCCCCCAAGGAGGGTAATGGACAGGAAATTAGAGATAAGTAGGTGGTTTGACAGGATTAGGGATAAGCAAAAGAAACTTAATTATGTGATAGCTGCTATCGGACAAGCGCCGCTGCGAAAGGGGATGTAAATGACCTAAAGAAAGCCCGACACCAGATCAAACAGGCGCACTCTGCAGATAACAGCCCAAAAACACGGGGTATAAATATTTATCACAAATGAATTCTCCAAACACTCCCTGCTCACCATCCCATTAACAATAGATGGGATTGAGGATAATAAAGGCTTTCCACGAGCTTTTTTTTTCTTTTTCTTTTCCTGGGGCTTTTGTCCACGTGCAGCTGTGGGCGTGTGTGTGAGAGATAGGGATGTGCCCGAGGGGTCCGGGGGTCCCACGTCCCCTCTCTGCCCGGGTCCCAGGAGCTCAGGCTGGGCTCCCTCCGCACCTCTGGGACTCCGGGGAAGAGGAAAACTCACCCTGCTCTCCCTCAGAGGTCCCTGGTTGGCAAAGAGGGGATGGTAGCTGGAGTAGGGTACATACTAGAACCCCAAAATCCTGGATGATTGCTGCTGTTTCATCCAAGGGAAGAGGAGAACTCACCGTGCTCTCGCTCAGAGGTCCCTGGTTGGCAAGGAGAGGATGGTAGTTGGAGCAGGGTACAGGCTATAGCCAAAAAGTTCTGGATAATTCATGCTGCTTCATCCCAGGGAAGAAGAGAACTCACCCTGGTCTCACTCAGAGGTCCCTGGTTGGCAAAGAGGGGATGGTACAGGAGCAGGGTACAGTCTAGAGCCCCAAAATTCTGGAAAATTCCTGCTGTTTCCTCCCAGGGAAGAGAAGAACCCACCCCACTGCTGCCCTTGGTCACTGGGGCAGCAAAGGGAGGATGATGGATGTTCCAGGGAAGGGCTGGAGCCCCAAAACCTGGGCAATTCCGGCTGTTTCTCTCTCCTGAGCAGGCAGTGGGAAATCAGTGGGCAGCGGGGCATGTTCTGATGGAGGCACTGGGGAGCCTCTGCCCCTTTTGTGCCTGCAAAACCCAGCGAGGGTGGCAGGGGCCAGGTGTGGCCGTGACCTCAGCCTGAACAGGGAGTGATCCCCCTCTCCAAACAGGCACAAGGGTTCCCCTGCACAGCCACCCCTCTCCTCCCCTCAGCCACCCTTCCCGGCTCACGCTGCTCCTCTTTCCCGACTCATCCTGCTTGTTGTTATTTATTTCCCCAGAAGGAACACAAAACCTCCCGAACCTGGGCTGGCAAATTACCGAAGCCCAGGAAATGAAAACTCCAGGGCAGCATTAATTGGAAGGCTTTTTAATTAAAATCAGCTTGTTTCACAATCAAAGATAAAAGGAGGGAAGAAAGCTGAAAGGAAAAATAATAATAAAGCAATTCCGTGCCTGCCCCTCTGTGGCATTCACGAGGTGTGGGCTGAGCATCCTGTGTCACCCGCTCTGCTCTCAGCCCTCTTGATTTCCTTTTTTTCCCTAAAAAAAGGCATTTTTGGTCTCTTCTTTCTCCCTGACTTCATCCTCATCTGCTCCTCCTCTGCCTGCCTTTGGCATTGGCCTCCCCCTTGTCCCCTGTCCCCTCAAGTACCCATCACCCTGAGCAGAGGGTTTCTCCCAGAGAAGAAATTTTCCTCTGAATTCTTTTATTTTTGGGAATTAAATTCTGGCAGAGATGTAGCATTGCCTAAAGATTTAACTGCTGTGCTGAAGCAGCATTTGATGAGGCTAAATGAGGTTTCTTGCTAACGAAGGGGAATCTTTGTTGCTGGGGAAAGGCTGATGGCCCCGAGGCTGCTGTGGAAGAACCAGGTGGAGGATTGAGAATGAAACCAGGAAATTCTTCAATCAAAATTTATGAATCAGCCAAAAAGATGCTCTTTCTTAAGGCAAGACTTTTGGTCAAAATATATATATTTTTAATGATGGTCAGAACTGAGCACAAACCCTGAGGAAGAGGAAACAGCTGGCAAGATAGGTGGGAGATTGATGGTAATGGAGACAGTTGGGGAGTTTTGAAGTTTGGAAAACTGGCAAGGGAAGGCGAGGGATTTCCAGAAGAAACCAGTGCCTGGCCAGGCTGGGGACACCGAGTGGCAGAGATGACAGAGCCACCGGCTCCCCTTCCCTCAGCCACCCAGGCATGGGCACATCCCTGCCTTCTCCAGCAGGGAAAACTTTGGATGGGCATAGCTGGAGGTCAGGAGAGAGGGACAGCCTCCAGCAGGACTGTCCTGGGAGCTCTGGGGCTCTCAAACCTCAGAACAACAGTGTGGGGGAACCCAGGACATCCCTCTGGCTGTCCAGCATGGCCAGGACCCCTGCCAGGGGCTCAGAGACTCTGGCACGGAGCCCAGAACACCTGTGGGTTTGATTATGACCCATCGAGCAAATGACCAACCTTAGATGAAGATCAGCAAGCCACAACAGTTTAGGTAGAATAATAGTGAAGTTATCACTGGGTGAAAAATAGATTTTGGGGTTTCTAGAATGGAGGCTCAGGGGGCAAGATGAAGGGAACCCCAGAACTGTGTCCAGCCTTTCTCCTTCTTCTTCTTGGCCTCCATCTTCTGCTGTGATGTTGGCACTCACAGATTGGTTTAGAGTAGAAGCTCACTGTCTAACATAGGTGGTAGGTATTGGGAAGTAATTGTAAACATTGTACATTTAGTTTTTAGTATAAAGACATAACACTGCCCTGGGGGCAGGCAGAGTGCCTGGAACTGTCCTGCTGGACGGACCTCGGCAGGGCAGGAGAAAGAATTTTATAGATAAGGAACAATAAACAACCTTGAGACCGAGAAATGGAGAGCTCTGACTCCTTCTTCAAGTGCTGGGCTGGGAAAAGAGACTTTCTAACGTATCTTGGGGTCACTCTGACCAACTAGAGATCCCGACATGGGGGTTCATGGAACACTGGTGTTCATGGGACACTGGTGTTCATGGAATACTGGTGTTCATGGAACACTGCTGTTGATGGAATACAGAGTTCAGGGAACCCAAATGCCCCAGAGCTCCTCTCTGGATGCCACCGGGGCAGTTCCAGGTCCCACTGGAGGCCCTGCAGAGCCAACGTGGGCGGCAGGAGAGCGGCAAAGGGAGGTGGGAAGCTGGGATTCCTTATGAACTCCTGGGAAGTGTGGCTCTTCTCCACATCGGGAACGTTATTTATGTGCAGGGGATGGCGGCTGCTGATGAGAAACACATTGATTGAGGTTTCACAGCTACTGAGCACAGGAGATCCCTATCAGTCCCAAACCTTATCAATGTGTTCCTCATCATCAGCCGGCGTCTCATTAACATAACGAGCTGTCTGCTCCCATTTGGGAGAGCGGCTCCTCCGTGCCTGTGCCTGCACATCATCCACAGCCGGCTCCTCACTGGAACAGCCTCTCTGCAGATCTCAATCCCGGGAAGGAGGGAGTAGTAAGACATCACTTGTTCCACAGTTGTTAGACCTCAGTAAATATGTTTCTAATCAGCAATTAGGGCTTAATTAATGTGCTGAAAATATCGTTTTCCATCTAAATGAAGCTTTTAAAGGAAATCTGAAAGGGGAGGTGGGAAGATGCCGCAGGTGATGTTTGGGTGACAGCTGAAATGCCACTGGTGGGTTTGGGAGAATCCTCACCCTGTGCTCAGGATGAGTTATGGATCTGCCGTTCATGAGCTCCCTGGAGGATGGGGCTGCCTGGGAATTATTCAAACCCAGCCAGCCACCCCCTGCACCCCCATTGAGTGTAAGGAATGGAGCTGAGACAGTCCTGGGAGCTCAGCCCTGCAGGATCCCCGGGATGTCCTTGTCCATCCCAAATCCCATGGTGCTCCATGCTCAGTGCAGGGGACGAGAGTCAGCTATATGCCTGGGAAAGTGCATTTATAGATTCATGGAATCACTCATGTTGGAAAAGACCTTTAAAATCCTTAAGTTCAACCATGACCCCAGCACCACATGGTCATCACTAACCCGTGTCCTCCAGTGCCACATCCACAGGGTTTTTGGACACTTCCAGGGCTGCTGATCCCACCACTGCCCTGGGCAGCCTGGTCCAAAGCTTTGCAACATTTTATGTGGGGAAAAGTTCCCAAATCCAATCTAAACATCCTCTGGTGCAGCTTGATGCCATTCAAGCTGCTCCTCAGATGCGCCACATTAAAATGACCCTGGGAGGTGTTCCTGTCCTCAAGAAGAATGCCAGAATTCCCACTCCCATCACTGCCTCCCCTTCAGCAGCACGGTTTTGTTGGGCCTTGTTCCCATTTTTCCTTCCTGTGCCCAAGTCCCCTTTTCTCTCTGTTCCCTCTTTTCCTTCTGGCAGATGGATGTCAGCCACAGCACCACTGCCAGCCTGGCACTGCTGCCTCCCCACAGGTGCTGGGATTCCAGCAGGTGCCGGGATTCCAGCTCTAATTCCAGCCCTGAGTGTTTGTCCTTTCATTCCTGAAGTGGCTCAAGGGAATCTTGGCTCAGCAGCCAGGTTGTTAATCCAGAGCAAACAAGGGGCTCTGTTGGTCCTCTCTAGCTAATCACCACTGATCCAGCTGACCTTTCCAGCAATCCCAAGTCTGGACATGGCGCTGCACTGAAGCCACATCCGAGGGAAGGTGCCACAGGAGGGAACATTCACAGCTTCCCTGGAATGGGGCTGCCAGCTGTGCCCATGGGGCTGCTCATCCCAGCTCCCTCATCCCAGGAATGCTAAACTGGGAGCAGAGATGTCACCACCAACCTGAGATTCCAGTCAGACTGAGATTCCTCCTCTCCCTGCAGAGGTGATGTGTGCCCACCCAGCCAACGCCAGAGAAATTTTGGGATTGCAGAGTGTCAGATTAAGCTTGACAGGTTTTATTTCCCCGATACCAAATTTACCCAGAAACACACAAGGAGAGAAATAAACCCATTTGTGAGTATGAGTTAAATTCCAGCAGTTCCTACCCTGCTGGAAGTGACAGAAATGTTCAAATAACCCAAATGTTTTGAAACTCGATGCAACAGGGATTGGGATTTTGTTCCCATGTTAAATCACTGCATTTATTTGAAATAAATGGCCCAGATTTTAGAGAGAGAAAAAAGAAAGAAGTAATCTGAGCATAAACAAAATCCAGGTTGTCATGTAGAAACCGGGTGGTGCAGGGGGAGTTGAGGTGCTGGGCCTGGTTTTCCTGGGATAAATGGATAAAAGAACCACATGGATGAGCTGCAGGGATTGGGATGAGCATGGAGAATCCCTTCCCAGAGCTTTGGGAAGGGTTCTTCACCAGAGCCCCCATTCTGAGCTGCCCGGGACGCTGCTGGAACCAGGGACGTTCTGCAGCACCCACGGCAGCTGAGGGACAGGGTCCTCCAACATTCCCCACATGGGCCTTATGAGGAGGTGGCAAAATGAGCTTAATTGATGGACCTAATTAAGTTCCCAGCTGGCAGAAGCTGGATCTCAGTGCATCTGGGCTCTGCACGGGATGGTGGTGCTCATGGTGGTGCTCATGGTGGTGCTCATGGTGGCCATGGTGGTGGTGGCTGTGATGGATGTGACCACCATGGCCGTGGTCATGGTTGTGGCCCTGGTTTTCTCTGTGCTGCTCACGTGAACCCAGCACAGTTCCTGCCTTGTCCTGCTGCTGCCCCGTTGGGATCTGTCCCTCTGTGCGGGCACAAGGGGAGGTGTCGCAGCAGCCCAGGGTGACTCAAACCTGGGCTGCCAAAGCTCTGGCTGCTGCTGCTCAGCTCTGCCCAGGCATCCATCAGGCCTTCCAGAGCCTCTGCTCTGCACCCCCTGCTCCCCATCCTGCCCCTGCCCCTGCACATGCTGGCACCCAGAGCCCATCCACACCCAGAGCCTACCCGCAGGGCCCTGCCTGAGAAAATAGCTTTTTTTTTTTTGTTTTTGGTTTACACGGCATTTTTTGATGGCTTTTTCTTTCCCAACCTGCTCCGCACATGGCTCCCCCCCCGTTCAGCTCGGAGCTGGTGACAGCAATCTGTTCCACAGCCTTGTCAGTGGGAAAGGCTGGAATGAGTGACTGGAGCAGGCGGGATGTGCCAGCGAGTGGAGCTGGTGCTTGGCTTCCCCGGAGCGCAGGGACAGCTGCTCCCTCCACAGTATGGCTGCAGAATGAGTTTTCCTTCCCTTCTTTCCAAACCTGGTCCCTGATGGACTCATCCCTCATTTCGCCACTTCCCGAGCTCGGCTCAGATGCTGCTTTAGCCATCAGGAGCTGAAGTTTATCCCATGGAGTTATTGTTGGCTCTGGCTGTGGAGCAGGCAGTGTCAGGGTGGTGTCAGGTGAGCTGCCTTGGGGAAAGGGCTTTTCCCATCTCCGAGCCTTGGCTCTGCTGGAGCACTCTTTGCTTTTCCTATCACCAGCAGAGTTTGCTTGAATTCCTCCAGGGTGGGAATATTACAGATTGTTACAGAATCATTTAGGCTAAAAAGGACCTCGAGGCTCATCGAGTCCACTCTTTGAGGGGATTCAGGGATTTCCAGGCTGGACTGGATGGGACTGTGCAGAATCATAGGATCCTGGAATCACATAAAGAGCTCTGAAATCAAGTCCAGCCATGGATCCAGCACCGCCACCCAGTTCCCCAAGGTCATTTCCTCGAGGGCCAACAAGATCAGGGATGCAGAACTGAGTTTTGCTGATTTTGGTGGCATGGCCTGAGCCCCATCCACCTCCTTCCCAGGTCTGTGCTCCTAAAGTACGAGAAACCTGCCTCGGAAGGAGAAATTCCTGAAACGATTAAAGCATCAGGAGAAATGTTAATTGAATGGATCAGACGGCTCCTTTGGAGCGGGAGCACTCGGGGTGTGACCCAGCTATCGACACCCAATCCACGATAAACAAACAGCAATTACTCAACTCCACAAAAGCAGCCTGGCAGAGCTAAATAAAGCTCGGGGAAACTCCAGCAGAGCGGCTCTGAAACTGCGTGGGAAGGAGCGGAGTGTGGCTGGCTCTGTGCATCCCTCTGGGACGTGTGGCCGTGGGGATGGGGGTGGCTGGGTACAGGAGAGCCAAAGGGAGGTGGCATTTGGGGACAGGCTGGGCTGGGAAAACCACCTGGCTGTGGTGAAGTGTTTTGTGTTCTCCCAAGCACAAATTCCATCGGGACCACAGGAGGAACAAACTGGTCCCTGGAGGAAGCCTGGACCTGGTGAGAGCTGTGTGTCACTGGGATGCTCCCCACTCCCTGCTCTGCATCCCAAGCCACCTCTTTCCCCCAAAACCTTCTCCTCCCCTGGCATACCCCAATTTCCATCATTGTGCAGTCAAGGCCCACGCTGGGAGTAAATAAATAAACAAGCAGGGCCAGCTCCATGCATCGATACGGAGCTTTCTGCCAGCAGCATTAACGAGAGGGATTTTTATCCCATTTTAATAACTGCTGAGAACTGCCTGGTGTGTCCTCTGCAAGAGGCTGCTGTGAGCCCAGCTGGAGCAAAACCATCCACAGCAGATGTGTCTTTCCCTTTCCAACCCATCCTCTTGGGTCTTGCTTCCTTCCCCTTCTCTGGGAAAGGAGAGGCTTCAGGCTGCCTCCTTCCCACCCCCCTCACTGGCTGAGCAGCAGGGATGTGTCCCAGGGTGAGTGTGCTCAATCTCCTGCAGTTACTGAGCTGCTCTCCCGTGGCTGGGCAAAGCTGTTGGCATTTGGAGCTGGATTTTGTTGGTCCTTCTTCCTTCTTTTTGGTGGTTCAGTGGCCTCACATGCCTGGGCCAGAGGTGTCTCCTCTGCAGCATCAGGGATGGGGTGTGCCCAGGCACCCACCTTCCCTAGGAGCCCTTCCAGCCTCTGGCAGCTGCCAGATCCAGAGATTTCCCCAGCCAGGGGGTTTACCAGGATCGCTGTTTGCAGGAGCCCTTCTCCTGCTGTTGTTCTGGGGCCTTGTCCTCAGCATCTGGGCCCTGCGATAAAAGACTTCCTCTGATCTGATTGAAATCTGCTGCTGCGTCACTTTATGGGATGTCCTGCAGGGGGGTTGTGTTCCAAGAAAATGGGAATATTTTCTTCTAATTCACCAAGTCCCGATTGTCCCCAGTTTTATTGAACTCTCTCATATTTCCTCCTCTCCCCTCCGCAGCCATGGAGCTCCTCCTGGAATAAACTGCTCTGTTCTGCTGGTCGTTCTTCTCTCCTTTCATTACTTCCAGCATTTTTATAAGCCTCCTTCCCAAATCCCTGGCACTTGAGTGTCTCCCACCCCCTCACCTGGGCTCCCCTCGTGCTCAGGGTTGGACATTCCCTGCAATCCTCATCCAATTCTCTGCAATCCTCATCCAAGTGCTGAAACCTCCTCCCCTCCCAGCAGGGACCTTGCTGCCCTCCTCTGTTTCCTGCTGCTCAAGCCTGGAAGGTTCCCTGCTGATCCCACTAAATTGCTTCTTACTCCACAGGTGACTGAAAATCCGTGAGACAGTGAAACTCCTTGGAAAGAAACCTGGATATATTTTTTTTTTTCTCAGTGAAAACAATAACAAATGGAAGAGGAAGAAACTGCTCTCCTATGGCGGGGGATGCCCTCCCTGAGCCTGTCACTCCCCATGGCCATTCCCTGTCTCCAGAGCCTTGGAACGTTACAGGTGTTGATGGGTGATGTGCAGGACATCAATCCAGCACCCCTCCCAATGTCACCACGATTTTCCTGTCGCCATGGCAACTCCCATGTGCTCAAAGATGCCCATTTTGCCAAGACAAGGGAGTGAAACAGAGAGCAGGGAACATGTGGGGCCGCAAAGAGAAGGATGTCATGCCAGAGGAAGGAAAACAGGGACAAAAAGAGAGGAGTGGGGACAAGGAGGGGACAGGGAGGATTTATCCCACCTTCACACGGCCCGGGCATTGCTGGGACTGAGCTCTGCACTGCAAGAGCTGAAACAAAGGGTGGGAGGAAGAGGAACTCGTGTCTTGATAAACACGAGGTTGAGGAGGTGACAGGGCGAGGGATTTGGGCTCCAAGCACTTTCTCAACCCATAAATTTTCAAGAGCGGCTCTGAAGCCAGGAAACCTGAGCCGGCTTTGGGAGATAAATGATCCCAGGAGCAGACAGGGTCAGTCCTTGGCCTCCTCCCCAGTCTCACCTTGGCTCTGTCATGGCCACAGCCTCACTTTGTGCCTGTGGGACCTCGGGCGGGCTCCAGCACATCCATGGAATGGTCTGGGCTGGTGGGGGGACCTTGGAGCTCCCCTGATTCCAGCCCCACTTCTGTGACTCCTGGTGCCCCAAGGGAGGGATGTGCTTCAATCCATGGGCAGCAGTGATGGGGCTGGAGGTGCTGGGAGGTGTGGGGCAGGGTGACCACATGGGCTGGGCACTGCCTCAGCACGGAGCAGCTCAGCCTGACGCCTCCCCCCGTGTTTGAGGCAGTTGTTTCCCTGTGTTTCCCATCCCTGTTTGCATTGCCTTTCCGTGGCTGCTCAGCCATGAGTTCCCTGCCAGGAGCAGGCCCGGAAACAGCTCCTAGAAAATGGAATCTGGCCCCAGAGCCGGCTATTGAAATGATTTGATGAATAATTTAGGATAACAATTAAAGTCAAAAACTTCACAAATAGCTCATGAGCAATTCCTGGGCCGGAAGAGAGGACAAAGTTGAGCTGATAAAGGCTCTGCTGCCCATCACTCACAAACCCCTGGCCCTGGGCCCAGAGGGAGAGGAGGGAGGGCTGGGGCTGCTCCCACTGGGGCCCCCAGCACCCACAGGGACCCCAGCACCAAAACCACCAGGGCTGCAGGACCACCCTGCTCAGGGGGCACAGAGATGTGGGGAGCTGTGGCGACATGGGAAAGCACAGAGCTCACTGGGACATGTGGCTTTGGGGTCCTTCCTGACGTGTCTCTGGGTTTGCCAAGCACAGCTCCAGCCTGGCAGGAGAGCCCAGGGGCACAGGGAGGGACACTGCAGGTGAAGTCACCTGATCCAACACTGGAGGAGCCTGGTTGAGTCCTTCTTACCTAAGGACAAATCCCATTGAGCCCAGAAAACCCTCAAAACTGGGCACAGGGTGCAGCTGGAAGCTGAGCTGTGCATCCTTCCTGGAGCAGAGTGACTTCTCACCCCATCCTGGCATGCTCCAGGTGGACATCCCCCCTCTCTGACTGTCCCACTGCCTCCCAACCCTGGCAGAAACCCCAGGGACAGCCCTGAGTTGGTTGGAGCTGCCAGGACCTGTTTCCTGGCTGCTGCAGTGACCCCTTCCTCGTCTGCCCGAGCCCCGTGTTCCTTCAGATCAAACAAACGCTTTGCTCAAAATGAAACAAAATGTTTCAATTCCCTCTTGGGTCATTTCCAGCCGAAAAGCAGAGGAGCAGCAGTGAGGAAGGAGCCTGATTAAAAGGTTTGGAGTTCTGCTGGCAGCTTTTTCCAGGGGTTGTGTCTCTCAGCCAGGAGGGAGGCAGGGATTGGGGTACTGGGTTCTTGGAAGGGCCAAGCTCTGCCCAGCCAGCCCCAGCCTGGGTCCCACTGGACATCTCCAGTATCTGTGGGATATCCAGGGAATGCTGGTGAAGATGCCTCCGTGGGGACATCTGTGACATTGGAGGATGCCTGTCTGGGGGCAGTTTTGCTGTAAAATCCCCTAATTGAAGTTCCAGAGCAGATCCTTGCCAGATGTCCTAATTAAGGAGAGAGAGGAAGGGAATTAATGGGAGCCCAGCAGGGAGTGAGTGTCACCCCCAGCCCCGGGGAATGTCCCACCTCAAGGCCATTATTTCTCCTCCAGCACGAATCCCAGTATCCCTGCCCGGTTCCCAGTGTTCTTGGGGTGGGTTCTGGCACCCCAGAGGAGCTGATGGTGCTGTGCCTCAGTTTCCCAGCAGTGAACTGGGGGTGAGGAAAGCTGACATCATCAACAGAGCTGGCAGAAAGCTGGATATGGGAATGTTTTCTGGGAATATCCTGATAGCTGGTGTTTTAACAGGACAATTCCAGAGCTATTTAGGTTGGAAATTGAAGCTTTGGGTTCAGCTGCCCCAATATTCTCTGCTGGTGCCTCACCCTTTTCAAGGCAAGAAACAGAAACCATTGCTGAGCATTTTATTTTCCAAACTATTTCAAGGGGGTTTCTGGTCCTGATGTGGGATTAAAAATGAAACTGAAACCAAGAGAAATGGGAAATGTTGGAATTTCCCAGCAAAGAGAAGCTCAGTTTCTGGCCCAACATCCCTCTCTGGCATTCAGGGAGCAGCATTCCATGCAGGGAAGGTGCTGAGCCTGGCAAGGAGGAGGATGCCCAGCTGGAAATACCCTGGGACTGTTTTCCATGGTCATTCCTTCATCTATGCCACCACATTTTGCACTGTGGAAAAATTCTGGGATTCAGATGACAACAGCCAAGAACCACCCACTTGTGGTGCCTCTTTTGGGGGTGACATGAGGTTTGGGAGGCTCCCCCCATTCCCACCCCCTCCATGGGACTGTGGGGCCTGGTGGGACCTGTGGAGCATCACTCCCATCCCCAGCACCTGCTCAGAGGCAGCAGAGGCTCCGGAGCCGCCGGCATGTTCAGCACTGCCGAGGTTTTATGGAGATTTATGGTAAAATATTCCTGCGTCCTCACTCCACGTTTATTTTTATTGATTTGCAAATGCAAAGCTTTGTTCTGCGCGGGCCTGCGCCTGCTGGGGTGGCAGGAGCTGAGCAGGGAACGGTTTAATGGCTGCTTCCTCTTGGCTCCCACCCCCAACACAAACCCTCCACTCCCTTCCCCCAGGCAGCTCAGCCTGGTTCCAGAGGAACGGGAGACAGTCCCAGTCCTCAGCTTCCCCATCCCCATTCCCTGCATCCCCATCTCCTACATTCCCATCCCCGTTCCCTGCATTCCCTGAATCTCTGTCCCCTACATCCCAATCCCCTGCATCCCCATCCTCTGAAATGGCAGCCCCTTTCCCTGCAGCCCCATCCCCATTCCCTGTAGCCCCATCCCCATTCCTTGCTCTCCCATTCCCATTCCTTGCAGCCCCATCCCCATTCCCACCTTTCCCATCCCCATTCCCACCTTTCCCATCTCCGTTCCCACCTTTCCCATCCCCATTCCCACCTTTCCCATCCCCAGCCTTCCCCTTCTTTGCCCCTTACCTCCAAGCCCTGCATCCCCAGCCCCATTCCCTGCATCCTTCCCCAATGCTGCCCCCCAAGCCCTGTCCCTCCCCAGCCTCTCCCAGCCCAGGTCCCCTCTGTCTCCTCCTGCAGGGCGTTGAGGACAGATGGAAAGGAGAGAAAGCAGAATTCCATCCCTTTCCCTTCCTTTCTCCTCAGCCTCTTGCCACCTGTCACTGTCCTGGATGGATTCAAAGGAAATGCAGGAATTGCTATTCAGCACAAGGCCTGGAATAAATCTGATCTCTGCTTCCATTGGTATTTCCATGGTTTTGTTTGAGGGATGTGGGGACAGTCACAGGAAACACCAAGTGCTGACATGTTCCTGATAGAAGATAGCTGTGTCCTGCTCCAGGGTGTTTTCCAAAGGACATGGAGCTGCAGGGACCTGTGGCACTGCTCTGCTGGTTGCTTAGAGATTTAAAACTAAAAGATACCAATTCAGAATGAGAAATTCCTACTTTTTAGTTTTTTAACCACCCAGTAGCTCTGTTGCTCCCAGTGAAGCCTTACAGAGGTTGGAGCTGGTTGCACTTCCACACATTCTGTGGAGAAGGATTGAGGGATGTCTGCCAAGGAGGAGCAGGGGAGCAGAGCCTTTCTGAGCCTCTGATGTCCATTCATTGTCACATTTTTGAGCCTTTCACAGGGTGCTGGCGTCTCTGGCTCAGCACAGGTGACAGGAGAGTCCCAGTTCATCCCATGGGATGGAGCCTCCACAGCCCCACTGGGCTGGAACAGGCAGACCCAGCTGGGCCAGCATTGCCAGGGGCTTCTTCCTGGGTATCCAAAATCCAGCCTTACCTCCCTGCTGCTCCCTGGGGCTCAACTCTCTCTGCAGCTCTCCTGATGGAGACCTGATCCCTTGGGGTGCCCAGACACGAGGGGCTGTGGGAGCAGCCTTGGGAAAACCCAGAGACAACCAGTAACAGGATATTTCAAGGAACCAGAGCAGTTTATGACCATTAATAACATTTGCAGCTCCTGAACGTTGTCCAGTTCCACAAGAGAGGTCTGCAGGGCTGAGCTGGGCTGGGCTGGCTGGGGGGACCCCCTGGCTCCTCTCCTGGGAAATGGGAGTGGCTGGGGATGCCCTGCAGGGACAAAAGTTCAGCCTCAGCTCTTCCTCACATGTCCCAAGGGAGGGGACAGGGGTGGCCTTGCAGTCCCAGTTGTTCTGGTGCTCTCAGAGCCCTCTCCATCTGCACACCCCCCAGCCATCACCCCGGCATCCCCGTGCCCTGGAGCAGCCCCGTGCAAACACTGCAGATCCTGTGTAAACACGGGCTGCAGATATTTCCCTCATTTATCCCTCGCCGACAGAAGAGCAGCCCCTTTCCCCAGGAAAAATAAACGGACACAATGGCGACGGCGGGTTCAGCAAGTGTTCCCTCAGATTTCCAGCATGTCCACGGAGGTGGCTGTAAACAGACTGACAGCACAACGCCAACCTTGGAAATTCCTCACAGCCAGCTTCCTGTCTCAAATTCACACCAGCGCTTTTCCACCGGGGCCTTAAATTAATGCCCGGCTGGGGTGCGTAATTACCAGCTCCCTAATGGGCCAAAACATCCTGAAGGGCTGAAGTTTCCTTTTTGATTTGTGGCTCCGAGTCAGAGTTGTAATTACCAAATTGATTTTAAATGCAGGCTCCGCTGACAGACTATTGGCAAACGGCATCTCCGAGTCCTCAGCCATTCATAAAAAAAAGAGGAAGCCCTTGATGGATATACCTTGATCTGCAGCTGCTGTTTATTTAATACAATTTATGGGCAATGGTTTTAGGTTTTATCAGGAGCTGCAGCTCTGGAATCGCTGCCTTGGCAGGAGAGGTTGAGCTGAAAAGTTGGGTCAGAGCCGCGAGCTGCCGGAATCACTTTTTCACATGACGCCCCCTCTGCCTGGCCCAGCCTGGCTCAGATCCCCCCTTGCCCGCTCCCCTCCACAGCTGGGACGCTCCCTGTGCTGGGAGGGGGCTCTGAGGCTGCCCCACATCACAGGAGCAGCTTCCAAACCCACAAGGCCCCAGAGGCTGCAGTTTTCGGGTGCTGATGCAGCGCTGGCTGGCAGCCCAAACATCCCTCACAACTCCAGCCCTGGGAGCTGCTGAACAATCCCACCCCTGTGCCTGGCACCCACAGCTTCCCACTGGGAGAGGGGCCAGCCTGTGCCCGCCCACAGCTTGGCTGCACCGAGCCTCCCCTTGCCCAGGTGGGGTAGGGAAGTCCTGGTCCTTCCCTCCCCATCCCACTCCTGGGTGTAGGGTGCCCCTGGATCTCCAGTGCCTTGACCTCCCGAGGAGGTTTCCTGGGATGATCCTCCCCCCTAATGGGATTTGCAGCTCCAGTGCCCTCTCATTCTGTGTGGTCCTAATCCACAGGCAGGAGGAACCACAACTCTCCAGGTTCGGTAGGAGAACACCTGAGGTGGGACAGGAGGGAGGGGTATGGCCAGCACAGCCCATGGGGGTACTCAGGGGAGGCAAAGGGGACTGATGTTCCCAAAGCATCACTGTCACCTGTTCTGCAGCCAGGGAGGTGCCCAGCAGTGTGGGAGCTGCAGGATTCCATGGAAGAACTGGGAGCACATTCCTAGCACTGACAGCTTCCCAGTCTGTGCTATTGAATGGGAGTTGGCACGGCCCTCCCCTCCCTTCCAATATAAAAAGTCCATCCATCCATCCATCCATCCATCCATCCATCCATCCATCCATCCAAATGGTCCCCAGCCCTTTGGAACAGCTCTTGAGCGCCAAGGGCATTTGGATGGAACCCATGAGAAGCATTTGCTCCCTCCATTTAGCACCACTGTCCAAGGAAATGGTATTTCCTGGGATCCTGACACGTTTCTGCCCTGGCTCCATTTTTTATTCCAAGACTCCCCTTTCCCACCTGCAGGAGGGCTGACAGAGTTTATCTCACTCTCAGTCAGCACTGGGAGCTGCTGATTAAAGCAGAAAATATGATGGGTCTTAAACCTTCAGGTGCATCCCAGCTCTGGTCTGCTCCTCCCTCTCTTGATGGATGGCTCTGACTGATCCTGCCGGCTAGAGACATTCTGGATCCCAGGGTCATTCCCGGGGCACAGCTGAGTCCTGGAGCCCCAGGAAAGGGATGTTCAGTGGGGGATGAACTGACCCTAGAGCTGAGGGAGACCTGTGGGAAGGAATGAAGGGATAACAGGACAGTGATGGCATTTTGGTAGCAGAGGGTGGAAGAGCGATGTCAGGAGATTGCAGTGCTCCCTGGGCAGGAGGAGCTCAGGGACAGGGAATGGCCGGGAGTCCCAGAGGAAGAAGAGGTGAAGCAGTCAGGGAATGGGCAGCTAAGGCAAAATGAAAGGATACCCAAGTGACATCTTGGAAGTCTGAGTGCTGTCCTGACTTTTCCATGCCCTGGGTGTCTCTGCAGGTGTCCCCAGCAGGACATCCCTGCTGATATCCCTCCAGCAGGCAGGGCAGAGGTGTTCCTGGAGTCAGAAAGACCCTGAGGAAAGTGTGGGAGAGGCTGGTTGAGAGGAGAGCAGGCATTTGGCTGCCTCCATGGAAAAATACCTGATCTGTTTTGTTTCCTAGATATGTGATGAAAGATAAGGATTTAGGAGAGAGGGAGGGAGAGCTGCAGTTAATCCACTGATTAACCTGAGGAGAAATAGGCCAGGGCTCAGCCAAGGCAGAAGGGCAGGAGAGAGAAGCCAGAAGAGCAGCAGGACATGGAGACAGCTCAGCCCTGGCCAGGTGTGGGTGCAGAGCTGGAGACCATGAAGCAGCCAAAAGGCAAGGTTGTGAATGCCATGGGAAGGTGAAGGAGCTGGAGAAACAGGAGAGAGACAAGATAAAAATGCCTGTTGTGCTGGGATGGTTGGATGATCCCTGGCCATGGGGATCCAAACCTTTCCAAGAGGATTCCAGGCTGGGTGACAATGACACCTGTGGGATTGCTGGGCAAACCCAGCTCCACAACTCCATCTGCTTTGGGATGGATTTGGAACAAGATCTGAACTTCCAGGACTGGGCCCAAGGAGGGAGGGGGGAGAGGCTGAACTTGCTGAGTGTCCTGGGAGCATCCTACCAAAATCCACCTTTTCCTCCCTTGTCTGTGTTTGGGCAACAAAAACCACGTAAAGAACCCTCCTAAATCAACTCCTCCTCCCCAAGTTTAAAGCTCTTGTTCCCCTCCTGTCACTGTGAGCACCTTGGTGGCCCGAGCTGTGCCTATGGGGGTGCTCGGCACAGGGATTTTCCAGGGATCCATCCCTGTGTGTCCATGTGGGAGTTGGTGGTGTCCCCCGTGTGCTCCCCCACACATGGTTCTGCTTTGGGAAGGATCATTCCCATGGGTTTCCCACCGGGCAGAGCAGGATCATGCTTTGCATTAGCCCAGCCCAATTAGGACTTCAAAGTTCTCAGGTTCGGCCCCTCCCCGGCTCGGGGCTGAAAGGGTCCTCAGTGTTTTTTGGGTCGCTGCGAAGGCGAGGAACCACTTCCCATCTGGAACCGTGTGGGATTTTTTATTTATTTATTTTTTTTTTTTTGCATTTGAGAGATTTAACCTGACTTTAATTTGAGGCGAAACGTCTGATATTTCTGATAGTAATACCATGGCGAAGGGAGGGCGGGTAGCGAGGGCTCCTGCTTGCTGCAGCCGGTCCCTGTTAGCGATTCCTGGCATGTGGGAGCGGGCAGACAATCCTGGGAAGCCTAATCAGATCGGGAGCTGCGGGGACTGGGTGTCTGCGAGAAATCCAATCGCTCCCAACTCATTTTCCTCCTGGCCCCCATCCATGCCGGGCCTCCCCCGAGCGGGATGGGGACCAGGGTGGGCTCTGCTCCAGCCTCACAAAGCTCCCAACGCCTGCTTTGCCCTTTTTTCCAAATGCCAGGCAAGTGCCTTCCCGACCCGCTGTGTAAATCAGGAGCAAACGAGGCATTTGCCATTTATACCTCACTGAGTTCATTAAAAGGCGGTGGGGTTTGTGCTGTGCACATGATTTACCTCAGTGCTCTTGGAAAAATGCTGGGTCTGGGCCTGAGATATGTCCTTGGTCTTCCCAGGTGGGTTTTTTTTAATCCAGCATCAGGGCAAAAAGAGCTGGGAATTGTCTTTGGAGACCCCCTGGTTCATCCCAGCCCTACAGTCCACAGAGGAGCTGGGATTCAGTCTCCCAAGGGTTAAACAACAGTAGCTTGGAAAATAATTGCAAAATGTGGAATTAAAGCTTCCCTGCTGCCCGGCCCCTACTTTAAACTTCACTGATGTCTTTTAAGCAAATGTTACTTAAAGGAACATTCTATTATCGCAAATCAGATTTCCTGGTCGGGGCAGACATGGCCAATGAGGCAGGGATTGTGGGGCAGATCCCAAGATAAGGAACGACCTTCCTCCCCCACCTATGCTCTGCAGCAGGGCTTGGATGTCACAGGGATTTAAGGAAATCTCCTTCTTTTCCCAGAGGGAATGGCTGGGATGGGGATGTTTGGCCAGGGCACAGGATAGGGATGGAGAGAGGCCAGAAGTGATGGAGGAGGTGGGGACCAGACACTGGGACCAAAGGCTGGGATGGAGTTCCAGGGGTTGGGAAAAGCGTCCAGCCTGTGAAGCAGGAATTCATGGAGCTGCTTCCTGGCTCGGGCATTAAACGGAGCTGGGTTGCCATAATCTGCATTAGATTTAAACAGTGCAATAAATGTTTCAGTTTATTGATGCCAGACTGCAGCCAGCTCCAGCTGAAGTCACCAATGCATTCGTGCATGAGGAGAGAGCAAAGGGCTCAGGGAGGGAGCTGGGGGATGGGGACAGGGTCAGAGCCTGAGCCAGAGTCCTGCTTCTGGGTTGGAAACCTTTCCTTAAGGAGGAGTCTGGCCCAGAAAAACAACCCTGGAGAGGAGTTTCAGTCCCAGCTCAGCAGAAGGGTGGCCACATACCAGGAGAAGAGTGGCCAGGTAATTGGAAAAGGCAGCCATGTGCTGGGATTAGGATGGTGGTGTCCCAGGAGAAGGGTGCCCAGATGTGCCCCTCTCCCTTGGGCACATCCTGAGGGTGCCAGAGGGTAGGAATGGGGTGGGAGAGGAGTGCTGGGGACATCCCCCTGGCTCTGCACCCCTGATTCCTTCCTGGCTGTGAAGGACCCCTCAGCACTCTGGCTTTGCAGGATGGACTCCAGAGCACAGGAGGGGTTCCCTCTCCCTTCCTGTCCCTTCTCTCCCCTTTCCAGCCATGCCCTGGGCTGTCCCATCCCTCCTTGCCATGCTCTGAGCTGCATTCCTGGTGGCACTGTCCCCCTGCAGCTGCCAGGACCCGGCTGCTCTGGCCAGCAGATGTTCCTGGCAGGTGGGAGGTCCAGGGCTGGGCTGCTGCTGAGTCCAGACCACCCATCTAGGGCTGGGCAGGCTCTGCCATGAGCTGCTCCATGCTTGCCAAGGACAGCCTGTGGTGGCCGCAGGCCTGAGGAGCCACCACAGGACCGTGGCCACCCTCAGCCCCAGCGAGCTCCATGCTTGGATTGTTCCAAAAATCCCTCACCCAAATCCTCGTGTGTCTGCAAGGCAAGGATGCAGCAGAGAGGGAAAGCTGCAAGGTCCAGCCCCTCGTTTGAAGCTGCAGGGACATGTCCTGGTGGCATGCTCAGGGTGTGAGCCCAGAATGCCAGCACGGAGAAGCATCCAGCCAAAGCCACATCCCTGCCTGGCTCTGGGACACTCCAGAGGGGGTCTGGGAGGCTGCAGGGATTAGTGGGAGCCCAGAAACTCCAGCCTGTGGGCAAACTCCTCTCTGGCTGGGACAAGTGCCAAGGCTCATCACATCCCTGGGGAGTTTTCCCACTTCCCACAGTGCTGAGCTGGACCTCGGATGCCCAGGACACTGCTGAGCCTGGCAGGATGTCAGCTGGAAAATGAATTCGGTCTTAAAGCCAGAAGGATGCCAAAACACCCCCCAAAAAGTGCATTTCCAGGGCTCCTGCCATGGGAGGATTAGAGAAAAACCCACAGATTTCTCAATATTTTCCTGACCCAAAGTGCTGAGTTTGTTTTGCCTTGATTTATATGGATCCTGTTCCTCGCTCTCTGTGAAGAGCCAGACAATCCCTGGGGATTTATTAAAGCAGTCACAGGTCCCCAAACTCGGTCAGATTCTTGCATGAGTAATAATTTGCCTGAAATTTTGGAGGGAAAGGCAAGGGGCTTGCTGGTCCCTGTGTATTCCCAAGGAGCCAGGGATGCTCCAGGAGGGCACACTCCTGTGCCAGGAGCAGGAGCCAAAGCCAACACCCCACAAGAGCTCTTCCTCCCAAATATTCCCCACCTGTGAATAACTGTGAGGAAACCAAGCTCAGGTTATTCACCTTTTCCATCTCCCGAGGATCCATCATCCCCAGCAGATGCCTAGCTCCATCCACAGCTGATTTTCCACCACCTCCAGCTCCAAATAAACACCAAACAGCCCCACATTAAAACAACATTAAGAAACAATCCAAACCATCAGGGGAAGGAAATTCCTGGTGTTTTCTTTTTTTTCTTTTAATTCAGACAGAGCTTTTTTTGGTCAGAGTCCTGGCAAACAAACAGCTGAGATCAGTTCCCAATGAGGTGCTTTTGGCCTCTCCGAGGCTGAGGAATGACCGATCTGATTGCTTCGAGCTCATTTCCTCCAGCTCTTTGCACAAAACCTCTGGCAAACCCAGAGTCTGGGGCTGGAGCTGACGTGCTGGATTTCTCTGTGCTGCCACAGCTGTCTGCCCGAGCCCCCTGAGCCCCACAGGCCTTCCCAAATTCTGGCAGCACCCCAAGGCTGGGTCCCCCTCTCCCCACCAGCTGGGACCAGTGGGGCCTGAGTGGGACCAGTCTGAGCATCAAGGAATTGCCTGCACTGCTGGGCATCCCTCTCATTAACACCAAACCAGGCTCCTCGCGCTGAGGTGGTGGTGGCAAATTGGCACTTATAGGGTTTAAAGAGACTTAAACGTTTTCATCCTCCAGGGCTTGGAGTGTCCTCATTAAATCCTACCTGGGGTAAAAATAGCAGCCGCCAGAGAAGCCCAATTCTGCAGTTTGTGTTCTTCCTCCAATCCTGCTCCAAGATGCTTTTAAATATCTCTAATATCAGTGCCTTGCCTTCCTGGGATTGCTGGATCGACCCTCAGGAGGAGCTTTGGAATGGAACCAGAGGGAAGGTGTTTGGGAGATGGGGCTGGGAGGTTGTGCCCCTCCCTGGTAAGGTGGGAGCTCCTCTGCAGGGCTGCAGATCATCCCACCATGCCAGGGAATGGTGTAAGCATCTCCCACATTCCTATCAGGAGAGCAGGCCAAGGCAAGGCTATAAAATCAATAATCCCTCTGGTCCAAGCAGCAGCAGCAACAGCAGTAAAATCAAATGAATGCCCCGAGCCAGGCTGCTGATTCCAACAGGAATCCTGCCCCAGCTCCCAGCTCCTGCTTTCATGTTTCCCTGACTTCAGCACTCCTGTGGGCAGATGCCTTGGAATATGATTTATTTGTTTGTCTTGGCATCCCAGCAAGGCATCCTGAGCCCAGCAGAGCTGATCAAGAGCCACTTCCGAGGTCTTGGGCCCTTCCAGCCGGCACACACTGCCCTGGGTGCTTCCAGGGGGTTTTGTTCTCCAGTCAGTGGGGGAGATGCATCCAAGAGCTGCATCCAACAGCCAGTCCTAAAACAATGCTCTTGGCTGGCCAGGGGCTGAGGCTTGGACTCTGCTCCTCTGGCTGTCAGGGAAACAGGGCTGGATTCAGGCGAGGGAAGCGTCTGTGCCCAGATCCATCCATCCAGAATCACAGGAGGAGGGGGGCTTGAGGAATTCCCCTCAGATCCCAGATCCCTGGGGTGAAGTTCCTGCTTGCAGGGGGCCAGGCTGGGATCAAACCTCACTGAGAGCAGGCGGGCTGGGGGCTGGTGATGCTATCACAAACCATTCCAACAGCTTCTTGGGGCCCTTCCAAAAGCCTTTGTTTTTCCCAGCTCTTTGCTCTTGGAGTGCAGAGGATGATTTGGAGCCAGAGCCAAATATCTCCTAGAATGGAACAGTTTCACAAATTGCAAGGCCGAAGGGACCATTGGATTCTTCAGCCCAGCCTCCAGCACTGTCTCATTAGAGCCTTAATGCTGCAACCGCTTCCTCCTGCTGGGAACTGCTTCCCCTCCTGCTTCCAGACACCACAATTCCCACTGGCAACCGTGTCCAGGGCTGGGGAGGAAAAAAGTCACCCTGGGTAAAAAGCAGCTTGCAGAGCCAGGGCTCAACAGCAGAGCAGCCTCAGGTGCTTGGGTCTATCCATCCCACCCTCTGTGTGCTCCTCCTGCTCCATGCTAGGGGTGGGAATTGGAGTGGAGTGGGATGTGTGGGATGTATCCTGTGGGAATTTGGGCATGAGGTTTCTGTCCACATAACCTTTGGTAGCAAGGTAGCTCCATCATCAAGTCCAAGTCATCCTGTGCCTGCTTAGCAATCCATGCTGGACCAGCTGTCAGCAGCCATTCCGGCTTGGAAAACTTGGTTACTTCTGTGTCCAAGGTCCAGAGGGCCAGAGGAGTGTCCTGATATTCCTGGTGACTCTGCTGCTCTGTGAAAACAGCTCCAAGCACAGCACAGGGGTCACCAAGGACTCCCTATCTTGTGGTTCATGGGAGGCAAAGGATTCAAGGCCAGGTTGGACGGGGCTTGGAGCAACCTGGGACAGTGGAAGGTGTCCCTCTGTGGCAGGGGATGGGATGGGATGGGATAGGATGATTTTTAAAGGTCTCTGCCAACAACAACCATTCTATGATTCTCTGATGGAAGCCCACAGAGGCTCTCCTGCCATGCTGCTTGATTTACCTTCTCAAAGGCTTTGATGGGAACCCTCTCATCCCTCCAGTCCAAGAGTTCCTGAGCATTCCTTGCTGCCTGCCTGGCTCCCCCTCCTTGGCCCCCCTGAGCACAAACCTTACCAGCACCAGCTGATCCTTTCTGGAAGTCGTGGCAGTTGTTGGGAAACGTGTATTTATTTCTCTTCCTCCCTCCTGAGTGTCCCCTCTCAGCTCCGGAACGTGACGTTGGATTTTGTGCCGGGAACATGCCGCTGTGTTTGAACAGGTTTTTCTATTCCCTCATCACTCACCAGCTCTGCTGAGGGAGATTTATTGACTTTTATTTATTTATTTGGACTCTGCCATTTTTCATGTGGGACACAGCCACTGCCGAGTGAGGGCGGCCCGGGAAGGCCGCCCTCAGCGGGAGGTCCAGCCCAAAGCCTTTGAGCCGCTTTGTTTCCTTTGGTTTCATCTCCTGCCTGCAGTAAACACTTGCACAAAGCTCTGCTTGTTCAGGGTTTGGGCTGGGCTCCGAGGAAGGAGAGCAGAGAACTTCTGTGCTGGTGGCTCCCGCTCCTCTTCCACCATCTCCGGAGATCATTGTAAAATCATGGAATCACACAATGGGTGGCAGTGGGAGGTCACCTCATAGCCCATCTAGTGCCACACCTGCCATGGCAGGGACATCTTCCACTATCCCAGGTCGCTCCAAGCCCTGTCCAACCTGGCCCTGGACACTTCAGGGATGGGGAGTCCACAGCCTCTCTGAGCTCACACCCTGCTCCATTTGTGGCTCTTCTGGTGCTGTTGGCCAAGTTAGGACTGAGGTCAGGGTGCTCATTGCCAGGTGATACGGGAAAACCAGAATTCTGGCTCCTGGATTGGCAGTAGCTCTCCTGGTTGATTCCTCCAGCTCTCAGCTGCGTGCTTCCTTCAACTCTGGAGCCCCAGCAGCTGGGTGTGAGGAGGGCTGGGAAGGGTTCCTGGGGCTCACCAGGACCGGGGGACTTCCCTGTCATTTCTGTTTATTGGGATCAGCTGGCTGGAGCCTGGCAGTGGGGTCTGAGCTGATCCCACAGCTCCTGGGAAGTGGGAAGGGGCTGTGGTACCTCACTGCTCCAGCTCTCCCTCCATGCCAGCCCCACTCCAGGGCCTCCAGCCAGGCCTTCCCTGTGCCACGGGCCCGAGCAGCTGGCACTGGGCTCTTCCCAAGCCCTTGGCTGTTGGCAAGGAAATCCCACTGGCACAGCCTCTTCCAGATGTGCACAGCTGTGCACACCACAGCCCCTACTGCTACCGGCCCTGCTGTGCGCCAGGCCAGGCCGGGAGCAGGGATCGCATCCAGGGAATGTCAGGCCTCTGTGTCAGGCCCTGGTGTCACCTCCTGCCGTGTGCCAGGCCGGGCCGGGAGCAGGGATTGCATCCAGGGAATGTCAGACCACTCTGTCAGGCCCCGGTGTCACCTCCTGCCGTGTGGCAGAGCTGTCGGGACGGAGCTGCCGCCGGCCAGGGGTCCCTGCCAAGGCTCCACATCCCCAGTGCCCCCCCGGCCTCACTCCGACGAGTTCCAAGTCCGGCGAGTGGGACTCGCAGTGTTTCCTTTGGCAGAGGCACCTCCAGCCTCATTATCCCCTCTTACGTCAGTTCTGCTGTGTAAGCTGAGATTTCCCCAACTCGTTCTCACCCTGGTGCTTCTGGATTTGCCCTGCGGCTCCGTGTGGGAATGCTCTGCCTCCTGTGGGCAGCAGGGATCCCCTCTCACCCCACAGGGATGGGGGATTTCTGCCCTTACCCAGGCCCTGACCCAGTCAGGATGATCCTACAATCCCTGCTTCAAGGCTGCTGCTCCAAACAAGCTTCAACTGCAGCACAAACCACAATTCCAGTGGCAAGCAGCGCCCCTGGGGAGGACCAGGCTGCTGGGAAGAATCCCTGAGGATCAGGTGCTGCAGATCATCCAGGTGTCCCAGCAGATGCAGCATCCATCTGCAGGTTCCTCCAGGCCTCTGCTCTCTTCCCAGGTCTCCAGGCAAGGATCCCATGTCCTGGACATGCTCATCCTATCACACATAGAAATCAGAGATCCGTGTCAGAGGAAAAAATGATTGGGATTTTTTTCCTCTCCTTGCTTCAAGTTGCTCCCAGTGGAAGGATCCCACTAATGAGGCATTAAAGATGCTGCCCAGGTCTGCTCCTGAAAATTGGCTGAGTCAGAGCAAAGCCAGGAGAGCAAAACCAGGAAGGAAAAGCCAGGGATCCCACCAGAGGGGTTGTGGTGACAGGGCTGGGCATGAATGGATATGGAAGAAGGACACAGTCATCCCATGGAAAACATGGAAAACAACAGGAATAACTGCTGGTCCTCAGCCTGCACTGAGGTGTGGGGTGGAGAGTGAGGACCAGGGCAGGCCAAGCCACTTCCCGTGGCTTTTCCTTGGCCATAGCTTTGATCTATATTTAAGGAAAACTGCTGAAACCCAGGGAATTGAGTCACGGTGCTTGGCAGTGGCTGGTGATGGGGCCAGGGGGCTCAGCCAGGCTCCTCCAGCCACAAAGGTGGTGGGCAGGATGTGACCACTCCATGCCCTCCTGCACCCCCTGCTCCTGCCAGGAGAGAGGGAGGGGGCCAGGTGGGAAGGGAAGAAGCAGCAGAGAGCTCCAAGTGCTCCCTTGGCCAGCCAGCCCTGCTGCCTCCCTGGATTGTTTTGTTTTAATGGCATTAGGGAAGGATGCGTTTGTGTTTTCATCTCCGGTTGTTGTGTCCCTCGGGGCCCCTTGCTCCAGCTCCTTTGTTTGGGAGCAGAAAACACTTCCACCACCAAAGGCTGGCTGAGAAATCCTGGAGCAGGCTGTAAATCTCCGTGGCCAGCCGAGTGACACACACCTGCTGCTCCACAGCTGGGAGAGGGGAAAGGGGAAGCTTGTTATGGGTTTTTTTTTCTGCTTTTTTAATAAAACTTGCATGATTCTCATTGAGATTTTCCAAAGCAATGGTGTTATTGCAAAGCAGGAGGCAGCAGCAGCCGTTGGTGATGGATTTCCCACCTCTTCAAAGCCCAGAAGCTTGGATGGAATAATGGATTAGGGGCAATATCCTTCATGGGAATGGAGAAGGTGAGACATGGGGGCTGTACCAGGGTTGGAACCCCCATCCTGAGGGTTGGAAGGAGCCCATGGGATGCTGCAAGGATGGCTCAGGGTCAGTGGACAAGTGAGATGTGATGGAAACACAGCAGAAGAAAATAAACCCCCAGCAGGACTTTGGGTGGGGTTTGGTTGGGGGTCACTTGTGGCCAGCAAAAACTAAAGGTAAAAGGTAAATTCATATATTTCTTCCAGTTGTGGGAAGGTAAAACTCCGGCACAGCAATAGCTGGAGGTTTCACACAAACCATTTTTAAAGAATTGGCATCTTTGTGCCCCAGGAAAAGCAATCTGGGCCAAAGCGTGGCCCCTAATCAAAGCCTTGTCTGGGAGAGGGATTCATTAACTTTACTGGGAATGCCTTGAAAAAATCATTTCAGAAAGAGGGGAGAAAATGGCCAAGATTTCCTGTGCCTGCTGTAACCTTAAACCTGCCGCAGCCACGAGGAGAGGGAGGCCTGGGGATGGAATTGCACATTTCCAAAGCCTGTGCCCACTGGAATGGCAGAGGTTTCCCCAGCTGCAGATGGGGCAGGAAAGGGGGGAAATCTGGTGGGAAGACACTTCTGTCCCTTTTGATTTTCCCAGAGTGTGCAGATTCATTCCCTTGCTCGCCTCTCCCTTTCCTGGACTGGGATTAAAGGGGGGCACAGCCCCAGGTGGTCGCTGGACCCACACAGAAGATGCTGATTCAGGCTGATGTTGCTGTCCCGTGGCCACCCTGGAGCTCTGAGCTGGGGGTGGGAGGCAGCCCCCCAAATATTAATGAGGGTTAAACAATTAGGTCACCTCTGATGGATGCTGTGATCCCTGAAATGAGGGGGTTTTCTGCTGGGGGTGTCCAGCAGAGACCTCTCCCAGCATAGTGGGAGATTTTCAACAAATCAGTGAATTTTCTTCTTTTGTTGTTGAAAAATCTGGATGCACGAAAATCAGAACCTTTTGTGTAGACATGAGGCAATTTCAGTGGCAATTGAGCAGGTGAGGATTTCCTCGCTGAGGATAAAATATCTCATCCAAAGAGGGAGAGCAGCCCTGAAGCCTGCTCTGCCCAGTCCCCAGCATCTCCACTGACGCTGTCCCTGTCATCCCAACAGGGCAGAGGGACGAGCCACGTGGCAGAGTGGCTGAGCAGGAGGCTCTGAGCCAGGTCTGTGTTCATCAGCCTCGGCTGGGGGGCTCTGGAGCTGGAACAGGAGCCAGGGAAAGGCAGGGCATGGCTGGGGGGACTGGGCCCAGCACCCTCCGTGCTGGCTCTACATTTTCCTGCTTCCACTTGGATGAGCGATTGAGCTCGGCAGAATCACTGGAGAGGAAGGAGAAGCCACTGACACCCTGTAGTTAGTAGTGAGGAATGTTAAATATAGTTCCTACTCCGGGTTGTGAGAGACAGGGAAAGGCAGCAGGCCTGGAGCTCAGGCACTGCCATTCATCTGATTCCACCCGAAAGGATTAAAGGGATGAGGTCCTGTGCTCCCCCTGCTCCTGGGATGTGCTGTGGGGATTCATCCCACCCTGTCACCAACGCAGCACCCAAGCTGGGTCTTATTTTGGGGTCCCTTGCCTACCTGGGTTCTGTTCCTGCAGCATTTCCCTGATGGGGTCACAGGCTCAGACCCTCCTGCCACTGCTCTCGTCCTTAAAGAATCCTTCATTTGATATTCCCAGTCCTGGATTCATTCTTCCCTATGATTCCTTCTCCATGCTGTGTCCCCTGCCTGTCCCCAAATTCCACTCCTGTCCCCTCCTACACCCACTGTGAGAGGTGGAAATGATTCAAATGAGATCCATGGGAAGGGTGAATCTTTTTCAGAGGCACTTCAGTCAAATTTGGGGCAGATTTCCATGGAAAAAGCAGGAGACATATCTCTGCCACCAGAGCTGAGTCTTGGAAAAGGCTGCGGATCCGTTCCACGTCGCGGGAGAGCAAGAACTTCTCAGGGAGATAAACTAAATGTAATTGGAAAAGAAGCTGTTTTCCTGTTTTCCAGTAGCAAAACAGGGGGTTTTGTGTTTGCTGCACTCCCAGGAATGGCTGTGCCATGCAGAGGGAATTGTTCCTGCAGCTCCTGCCTCAGGGAGATACCAAACATGGGAAATTTCAGCCCAATTGATCTGAGGCTGGCAGCACTCGCAGAGCCTCCCGATGGGAAGCATCAGGAGAACTCCACCAGGAGCGGTGGTGCCACAGCAGAGATTGTGCTCCCAACCCTGGAAAGTTGGCACAGCACTCACAGCTTCCTCTCCCATTTAAATGGTGCAGAATTCCTGGTTTTTCACTGCATTGTTCCACTCCTTTTTTTGTCCCTTCTCTCTTCCCCCATTCCTGGCGCTCACGGCAGCTTGGCTGGGCTGGGATGACAAATCCTCTTGTAGCATCTGCTGGGAGCTGATAAGACAAGAGCTGATAAGGCTGATGAGCTGCTCCTGCTGGACAGGGGAGTGATGCCTTTGGCTGGGGCTGGGGCTCTTCCCTCCCTGACTCCAGCAGCATCCCAGGATCCAGGCTGGGCTGCAGCCAAGTGCCCCAAATTGGAAAATTGGGCCAAGGGTTTGGGAGCTGGGGCAGGCTGTGCCTTGGAGTGCGGTGTTTTCTTTCCAAGCTGTTGACTCTTTCCCGAGGTTAAACACAGATGTGGAGGCAAACCACAGCCCCAGCCCCTCATTCTGCCCTGCCCCAGTGTCTGCAGTTTTTTGGAAGAGATAACAACGCTGTCTTTGTTTCCTCCTCTCTTCCCACCCTCCTCCCTCCCTTTTCTTATTCCCTCTCTCCGAGCATGTAAACCATGATAGCAACGCTCCTCATTCCACAAATAGTCTGGGGAATGGGGTGAGTGGGAAGGGTGAAGAGAAGGCAAGCATAACTTGGAGCCAGGGGCAGGCTGAGCCCCAGATGCCATCACTGCCCAGGGCTGTCTCCAGAGGGTGCCAGGAGCTGGTGTGGTCTCCGTGTGTGGAGGCAGAGGGATGACCACTAAATAGCATCCTTTGCTCCCCGAGGTCTTGTTTTACAGGGAATGTCACCACACTGCCTGCAAGCTTTCATCTCTTCCCATTCTCAACTGAAAATTCAATCTGGCACAGAATAGTGGGAGTCTGGAGGAGCAATTCCTGCTGGGTTCTGTGGGCAGAGCTCTCCTCCAGGCCTGGCTGGCTCCATGATGATGGTGTTCCTTAGAAAGGCCTCTGTGATTCCTGAACCTGGTCCAGGTCTTCCCTGGGTGATAACTCAGTGGTCTGCTCTGTCTGTGGTGCCTCGGGAGTGGGGAGGGTCTGAGCAGCCATCAACAGCCCCAAAATTGCTGTAGGAAACAAGGATTAGGAGCACTTACAAACTAATGTTCAACAGGGAAGCTCAGGCATACCTGAGCCTTCCCTTGGCTTAATTCTGGGAATTAACCCGAGATCCCACTCCTCTGGGAGTGGTGCTGTGGGGATCCAGCTGCAGGGACCAGGGGGCCTGGAAGTCAGGACCAGCTCACACACAGGGTCACCACAAGGACCCCATCCCTCAAGCCAGGCTGGAAAGATTCCATCTGGAATTTACTAAGTTTATGTTTAATCCAGAGCTGAATCATCTCACACCAGCAGGGTCAGAAGCTGTGTCTTGGTTTGTGTTTAAATCTCTTCCATGCAAAAGTGGGACACTTCTCCTGGCTCTGTGGGACAGCAGGGACATGGGGAGCTGAAGGGAAGGGAGTGTGGAAGGCTGGATGCTCTAACCGGAGGCACCTCGATGGCTTTTGGTCTGTTCCCTGATCCAAAACCAGATCTGACCCTAACAGAGAAGTGTCTTGGACAAATCACTGTAATCAACAAATAAAAACTAGAGCAAGCCAAGAGTTGCGCCTGGTCTGGCATCAATCCATCAGTTCCTGGAAATAACAACAATATTTCAATGTGTCCCATTTAATGTGGGTTTGGAAATGCCTCGTGCCCTGTCCTTTGGGGGTCAGGCTCCATCATTAACCCCTCGCTCTGAGTCTCTGGCTGGGTGCTCAGCATTGAAGCCTCTTATTCACTGAGTGCCAAGAAATTCCTCTTGGAGCCCTGCACTCTGGGGTCCACATTCCTCTGGGATCAGAGCTCAGGCTGAAGGGAAAATGCTCTGGAAGAAGCCCTGGGAGACAAGGTGGTGACAGATGAACACTGAGAGGGGCCTGGGGGACTCAACACCCTCGGGCAGAGCGGGAACAAAACTGGGATGGAGTTTTCCAAACAAACATAACGTGACACAAACCATACCCTGAGCTGGAGCCAGCTGATCCTGATGGATCCTGGGGCTGCGTGGATCACTCACCTCGCTGCCGCACCTTCATCCTCCTGTCATACCCTGAGAATCACTTTG
This sequence comes from Ammospiza caudacuta, assembly GCF_027887145.1. Classification (NCBI taxonomy): domain Eukaryota; kingdom Metazoa; phylum Chordata; class Aves; order Passeriformes; family Passerellidae; genus Ammospiza; species Ammospiza caudacuta. Next base: position 14,412,365 of record NC_080606.1, on the reverse strand, counting down.
GAGTTGTTTTCCCAGTTTGATGTCTCAGAAATTGTTAATATTTGCTGTATCTCCTGTGCCCTTGTTTGATTGGTTCTCATTAGGAGGCTCTGATATCAATGGAATTAAGCTTTGCCTGTAGCAAGACCAAATCACTTTCTCTTATTAAAACAAACTTTTGGTTCTTGTTGAAAAAAGTTTATTGGATTTTTTTTTTCTGGAACTCCTAGCTATTTATGGAAAACCAGAATTGATACTGGTATTGCCTTCAAACTGAAAAAATATGTTTTCTGGTCAGATCTGGTGTGTCTGTTCCCAGTTTTGTCAGGAACTGGAGTGGTAGGACAGGGAGTGATGGGTTCAGACTGAAATAGGGGAAATTTGGGTGGGATATTGAGAAAAGAAAAAAGGTGGGAAGGCCCTGGGACAGGGTGCCCAGAGAAGCTGTGGCTGCCCCTGGGTCTCTGGAAGTGCCCAAGGCCAGGTTGGACAGGGCTTGGAGCAACCAGGGATAATGGAAGGTGTCCCTGCCCATGGCAGGGGGCAGAATAGGATGGGCTTTAGGTCCCTTTCAGCCCAAATCACCCTGGGATTCCATGATTCCATACAGAACAATATTCCCAGCAGCACCGTGGTCAGATCTCATGCCCTAAAATAGCCACATAAATACATATAAAGCAAATATGTCCCAAAGTATAAACCAAAATGAGGGAGTTTATGTGGCAAATACAGAGCACAAGGAGAAGTGGCTCCCACACTTTTAATTCAAGGAAAATGATCCCTGTGGGACCGTGCTGAGCTCAGCTCTGCCGTATCTTTAAATCCAGCCCCTTTCAGAGGGTCCCTTTGGTGGGACACAGGGGTGCCCTGGCTGTGGCGCTGCCAGCTGGGGGGTGCTGGGAACCCCAGGAGAGGCAGAGCATCCCTGAGGAGTTGAGGAAGGGAAAAATGCTTGGAAAGGTTGTGTGGAGAAAGGGAAGAATAGAGGGGAAGTGGGCTCAGCCCAGAGCAGCAGAGCTCAGTGCTGGTGGTGCCAACACTGGGGCAAGTCCATTATTTCAACACTCAGAGATGGGTCTGATATTTTATTTACTAGGAAAGAACCTTTTTCCATTCCCTGCTTCCCTGAAAAAAGAAAAAAGAAAAAAAAAAGCCAGCAAGAGAAAGAAAAAACACTCTCAGGCTCATTAAAGGCAAATGTTCCACTTAGCAAAAACTGAGGGGTTTTCACTCATGGCTTATGAGAAACAGCAGCCAGCTGGGCTCTCCTCATCCCTGTCCCCATTCCCTGCTCCCCCCGGTACCCTTCCCATTCCACATGCCAGCAGCTCCAGCAGTGACATCCAGGGCACTTGGGCTGTTTCAGAGGGTTTGGGACACACAGAGGAGTGGCAGAGGAAGGTGCTGGGGCCCCTCAGCCTCCCCTGGCCTGGAGCTGCTCTGAGTGATTGGGGATGGAGGAGCTGATCCCTCTCCCTCCTCTCCCAAAGCCTTGGCCCTCTGCAGGGCTGGGAGGTGGCTCTGCTCCCATCCCACAGCAAGGGAAGGGCAGAGGGATGTAGGACCCAAGCATTTGGCTGGATGTCCTTCCACTTCCAAACACTGACCCCATGAGAGCCTGGCCTGGGCTGAAACAACCCTGAACAAATGTCCATGGTGTCTGTGGGACATGGCAGGAGACCTGGGCTGAAATTCTGAATTACAACCCTGAACAAATGTCCATGGTGTCTATGGGACATGGCAGGAGACCTGGGCTGAAATTCTGAATTACAACCTGCCCAGCCTGGAGGAGACAGTCAGGCCCCCATTCCTGGGACTGTGCTGGAGGCTGAGCTCATTCCCGGCTCAGGAATGAGGTTTGGGGACAGCAGCATTCCCTGTGCAGCCTCCAGCTCTGAATGGACACTGCTGTGGATGGAAAATGAGCTCAGGAGGAGCTTTGGGAGGGGGAATCACAGGATCCCAGCTGGCAAAGGAGAGAAGTGCTCACAGCTGAGATCTGAGCTGAGAAAAGCCTTGAGAGGGGAAAAAAGCCCCTTGGGAAAGTTCCCCAGAGCATTTTGGGAAAGCAGGACACAGGCAGGGAGAGGATGGATAGGCAGAGAGAAGGGAATGCCTTCAAGGCCATTAAAAAGAAATTTCCCTCCGCAGGGCGGGAAAATCAGCTTTGTTTTTGAAAGCAAACAAGCAAACACATGTTCAGCCTGGCTAAACACAACCTCTCTGAGTTATTATTTATTATTTCTACCATGGCAACATTCAGGGACTTCTGGAAGATAGAAAGGGATCCCTGTGTTGGGCTTTGTAGTGACAGGGAGCAGGAGACAGCCCTTGAGCAGGAGATCAGACACAACAAATGGGAGCAGCCGAGGGATGAAGGGTGGGAAGAGAAGGAACAATAACAAGGCTGTGTTTGCTCTTGCCAGCTCTGTACACATCAAGGGGGGTTGAAGGCTCCATGGTTTAGCAGCTTTGAAATTTCGCTGTAAACACGGCTTTGAGCAAAAATGAAGTGGAAATAAATAAAAACATTTCAATTAACAGAGCGGCACCGCTGCCATCCAAGGGCTCTTTGGAAGTGGGAGCAGCTCTTCTGTGGGCTCTGTGCTCACATGGCTCTGCTGCAGAGCTGGGAAATCCAGAGCTCCCGGCTCACTTCCAAGTGGGATTATGGTCAGGGAAGATCCTGCAGGAGGAACAGACACACTGACATTGGAACAGCTCCTGCCTCCATCCTAACTCCTCAGCAGTTGCGAGGTGTGTCCTGCTCACAGCCTGGGATGGGAATTCCTTCTCCATGTCCTGCTCAGACTGGGATGGGAATTCTCTCTCCATGCCCTGCTCACAGCCTGGCACATAAATTCTCTCTGTGCCCTTCTCACAGCTTGGATTTTGAATTCATTCTTAAGGAAGGAATTCCCTCTCAGGAAATTCAGGGAGCTCAGGACAATGCTGAGAGTCCAAGCAGGTCCTCACTCCCCTTCCCAGTCCATCCCACTACCAAGGGAATGAGGATCCAGGGATGATGATGTGGCTGTGGATGATGCTCCTCTGCAGCCCCAAGACCCAGGGGTGACAAGGGGGTGTCAAGGGTGGCTTTTTCACCCCAAACCCCCCAATGCAATCCCATCATCACCTGGAAAGGCGAAGCGGCAGCTTTGGATGGACTCTCTGTGATTCACAGGGAATTGTTCTGCTGTCCCAAGGGAACAGTCAGAGCAAGGGGAGGGCTGGGGACAGCCAGGACTGTGTCTTGTCCTTCCACCAGCACAACAAATCCCCCTGCCAGGTCCAGTTCTCCCAGTGCCCACACCAAAGCTCCTAAGGAGGCCAAGCAGAGGTGTTTTTCCAGAAAAAATAACACAACCTGCCCTGTGGTTGCTATTTGTTGTTTACCCCTTGCTCCAAGTTTAACAAGCGCTGAACAAAACTCCCGGGAAGAAATCTTTCTGCAGGTAAACATCCGGCTCTGCTCAAGCCCAAACAGCTTTTACTGCAGACTTCAGAGGAGCCAGATTCTCCCTCAGTGTCCTCTCAGGCTGTTTCACACCAGGCAGGGATCTTCAGGCACTTTGAAGGGGTCAGGCTCCTGCTGGGACAGGTAATTTCCCAGTGGGAGCAGCCTGGGCTGCTGGCTCTGCCCCTGGTGGTTTCCAGGGAAGAAGAAAGGAGGAAGCTTCCCTGAGGGGAGATGGTGCAGGGAAAGGTCTAAGGGGAGGAAAAACAGTACCAAGAGGGGAGCCCAGAGCACAGCTGGATGGGGAGGATGCAGGGATGGAGGAGGCTGGGAAGTGCAGTGAGAACCAGGCTGGAGTCCTGAGCATGAGGAGGAAAGTGAGAGGGAATGGGAGGGTCAGCATGATGCCTGGAACAGAGACCAGAGAGAGCTAAAGAATAAAGTAGGGATTTATTAGGAGACCTCAATGGATCCACATTGGGCAGCACAAGAGCCCAGCCAGGGCTGCACCCAAGATGAACCAAAATGGTCCCAAAATGCACGAGTGGGTAAGGGGTCTCTCACTTTTATAAGTTCTGCTCCATTTGCATATTGGAGTTCATTGTCCAATTTCAGCTTTAGCCCATGCAGTCCCATCCTTCTTGTTTTTCTCTCTCCAGCCCATGGTGTTTGTTCTCTTAGGCCTGAGATTTGGATTGGTTGTCCTTGGTCCCCAGCCAGAGAAGGAATTGTTTTGTCTCCCTGCTCTGTGCAAAGAGTTCACCATCCCCTGATATGAAGCTCAGAACTACACACCAAAGCAGCACAGAATCTGAAAATACAAAAGCCAAAATTGGAGGCATCAGACCCATTCCCATGAAGAGCTGCCATGTCCTCATGACTGAAATTCTGTCTGTGATCCTGCGTTTTCCTTCTTGCCAGTGACCTCTCCCTGTCTTTCTCCTCCCAGGAATGGAGGTTTGTGCTGCCTCAGCCTTTTTCCATCACTCACCCCCATCCTTTGGGCATCCTGTCCCTTAGCCCTGCTTGGGCTGTGCACCCAGAGCCCCTCTGTTCTCCCAGCTCCCAGGGGTGACCTTACCTGTCCATCCACAGCTGAGTTTCCAGGCTGTTATCTCTCTGTGCCTTGGTTTGACACATCCCTGTCTCGAGCCATGACTGATGGCAGCCCAGCCTGCTCAAAGCCAGCCAGGTTCTGTTACCAAGCTCATTTTTCTGGCCCTCAGCTGGGACTGCAGCCAAGCACAGCTTTCCCTTCCCTCACCCACCTTTTCCCTCCCATCCACATAGGTGTTTGTCTTCATCTCTCAGCCCCTCCTGGAGTCAACTCCCCCCATCACTCTCCCAGACAGAAGTGCAGGGTCAGCTCTGCCTCTCCCAACCTGTGATAAGCAGCTTTTATCACTCACTACCTGCAGTTTCAAACCACTCTGCATTTCTTCATCTTCCCTCAGGTGCAGGAGGGTTCCCAGACTGTTGATGGTGCTTCTTCATGCCCCTCGTTCAAGGGGCTGCTTGAACCTCGCTATAAAATCCCCTGGCCAAGGCTCTCTTTCCCTCTCCTTGTCATTGGCCTCCTGCCCTGCACTTGGAGTGTGATAATAATAATAGTAATAATAACAATAATAATAATAATTATTATTATATAAAGAAGAAGAAGGAGAAGGAGAAGGAGAAGGAGAAGGAGAAGGAGAAGGAGAAGGAGAAGGAGAAGGAGAAGGAGAAGGAGAAGGAGAAGGAGAAGGAGTAATGTAATCCCAGTATTATTTGGGTGGGAAGAAGCCTTGCAGACCGCCTTGTTCCAATGCCTGCCATGGGCAAGGACCCCTTCCACTATCCCAGGTCAAACCTGGCTTTGGGCACTTCCAGGGATGGGGCAGGCACAGCTGGGAGGGTTGGACAGGCCTTGGATAACCTGGGAGAGTGGAAGGTGTCCCTGCCCAAGGCAGGGGGTGACACTAGATGAGCTTTAAGGTCCCTTCCATGCTAACCCATTCTGGGACTCTGGGATTCTCCAGGCAGCACTGAGCACATCTGGCAGATGCACAGCTGGATGCTGCTCTGCCAAGGAGCTTGGTTATCCCAATTTGGGAACCTGCAAGAGCCCCTCAGGACAGTTTGTTGGAAATGTGGCTCTGCACTCTTGTGTGCAGCTTTCTTCCATCCTTTTTCCCAGTTTTAGCACTCTGAAGGGCGTCAGAACACTGCAGACATCCCCAGGGGGTATCCTGTATCCTCAGGACTAAATTGTTTCTGTTACTGAATGATTTCACTGGAACTGGTTCCGCATCTGTCTCTCCCTGCCCTGAGCAGCATTCCCACGTGCCCACAGAAGGACCAGCTGCCCTTGGACTCTGCCAACAGCCCAACGCTCATCCTCACGGATCCAAGGAAGCCCCAGTTAAACAGGATTAATGATAACACAGGAAAATGGAGAGCAGGAAGCCTGAGGTGTAAACAGAGCTGTGGAGCAGCTCAAACACACAGAGCAGCATCTCCCTGAGATCCCCGGGCTGCAGAAATGCTCGTGTAAATCACTGGGAAACCTCTGGGAATTGGTACAACCAACGTGAGGGCAGAGCCTGCTGCTCTCCCCTGGGCACAGCCCATGGATCCCACCGGGATTTCCTGGAGTGAGGAATTGCTGCGGCAGCACAGGGGTGATGGATGGACTTGGACTTCCCGAGTGTGATGAGCCCCGGACCGGCTGAAATGAGAAAGGTGCTGAATTCCCCTCCTTACCTGGAATTGAAATGTAAATTAAGCTGTTTTCCAGATAATCCGGCTGATTTTAGGCTCATTCCTGCTGGGGCTCTGCACTGCACTCACCTGGGGATCTGCCTCCTGGGAAATATTCCCAATTATCTGCTCTCCCTGCCTGCCCTATTCCTCACAAAATGACTCCCTCAGACTTTTGCTGTTCCCAGAGGAATCAGAGCATTACCAGTGGGACATTTCCTGAGTGAGATGTTTCCAAGGTGGTCTGCAGAGTCCCCACTTCACCCTACCCCAGCCAAAGGTGCCTCCCCATCTCCCTGGAGGAGCCAAAACTCAGTGGAACAGCTCAAAAGAAAAGGGTCCAAACCCTCTGAAATCAGCAGAGCACCAGAGGTGTCAGCAGCATCCCTGTCCCTGTGTCACCTGAGGTCCCTCAGCCACAGCCCAGTGTTGTCACTGAGCCACAGGCTCATTGAGATCTCATAACAGGCTGGAGTTCATGAAATGATAAAGCTGAGTGACTTCAGCCTGATTGAAGCAAAATATTTAGAGAAGGCCTTCCAGTGTTTATAGTAGGGGTTTGGAATTTTTATTTCATTGGAAATTTGGAGCTGCTGACACTGTTGCTCAAATCTGGGATGAAAGAGGACTGGAACAGTGGTGTTTTTGGCTGGCTGGGAATGTTGTGCTGCAGCCAGCTCTAACAGCCTTGTCTTATTCCCCTCCAAGCCAAGGATAAAAGAGAAATATTTCCACTTTCCCAAAGAAAGCCAGAACAAAATTCCTAACTTAGGTTTGCAGCAGCTGGGGAAGGAGAAAGCTCCACAGGTGATTTCCAAAAGTTTGCAGTGATTGAAGTGATGCTGCAGGTGAGCTACAACCTGGGAACATCAATATTTTCCATACTGGGCTGTTCCTTCAGAACCCCAATCTATTGGACATTGCTTTGGGAGCATTCCAAGATGCACCTGATTGGGAATAACTTTATTTGCAGGAATGGCTTCAGATTTAAATGGGATATTGGGAAGAAATTCTTCCCTGTTAAGGTGGAGAGGCTCTGGCACAGGGTGCCCAGAGAAGCTGTGGCTGCCCCTGGATCCCTGGAAGTGTCCAAGGCCAGGTTGGGCAGGGCTTGGAGTCACCTGGGACAGTGGAAGGTGTCCCTGCCCATGGCAGGGGGTTGGATGGGATGGGATGAGCTTTAAGATCCCTTCCAGCCCAAACCATCTTGGGGCTCCGGGAACATCCCTGTTGGCCTGAGTCCTTGCATGAGCTGGAGAGATGTTTTTAGCTCTGGAAGACTTCATTCATTTTTAAATTTCCCTTCTCACGTCTCTCCTGCAATGACCTGGACTTAATAATTTAAGGAATTTCATGGAGTCGGTGCAGAATTCTGAGCTGCAGGGACAGGGAGAGCTGGGTGCTCCCTCTGGTGGGGCTGGCACAGGGGGCTGCTCCCAGGTCCCACAGCTGCTCCTCCAGACATGACCCAGCCCTCCAGGTGTCAGAGACTGGCATCTGCAAGGGGTGAAACCCCATTCGCCTCCCCTCAGCTGTGGCTCTGCTGGAGGACTGGGAGGAGCTGGGAATGCTGTGAGTGCAGGTGGAGGGAGGGAGGCAAAGCCTCGGAATTTCCATTAAAAGGGAATCAGTTTTGTTCCAGGTGTGGTAGAAAGATGGAAGGGCTTCTCTTCTCCCCCCAAGGAAATCCCCATGCCAATGAGCTCATGAGTGTCCTCGTTTGGAAGCTCCCAGCACGTCTCTGCAAAGAGCCCAGCCCTGAGCTCAGCTCAGCTCCTGCGGCTGCTCAATCAATACTGCCTTCCCAGGTTAATGCAGCTCAATTAAGGGAAAACCCCGTGGGAATGGGGATAAGTGTGGGTTTGGATGGAGTGAACAGCAGGTCCCTGAAACTCCCAGAGCAATCAAACCCAGGCTGTTGTGCCTGGAGAGCTCTCCTGGAGCCAGGTGTCAGCATGGAAGCCGTCAGCACCCCAGATCCCCAAGAAATTGGCTTTGGGAACAGCCTGCAGAACCTTCCCCCGCTTGGGAATGCTCTGGGTGTGGCAGTAAAAGGAAAGGACACAGGATGCCCTTGGCCTGGGAGCTGGGAGAAGTCTCCAGATGAAACACAGAGAATTTTGGCTCCCTGTGCCCACAGAGCCCTTTGTGTCCCCACACTGGGCTGACAGGATGAAACCTGCAGCAAATGAACACAATCAAAGTGAGGAGGGAAGCTCCTGTCTCTGGCACAGGACATGAGAGGGGAGGGAGGAGGACAGGGATGATGTACGAGGACAGGAGCGTTCCCCCCCCTTCCTTCCTCTAATGAATTTTTCCCATTAGCTTGAGGTGATTTTGTGAAATCCATGCTGACTCTGATGTCGCAGCTCCTTCCTCCTCCTGTGAGGACAGGAGAGAGGGACAGCACAGCAGAGAGCCAGGGCTGAGGCTGTCACCTGGAGTGCAGGACCCAGCAGTGACCTGTGTGAGACACTCCTTTAGTGACCCAGGTAAATAAAGTGCAGGGAGCAGCCCCCTGGTGATGTGGGGAGGGAGGAATGGGATCCATTATTCCCTTCTGTGATAAGTCCTTGGCTGGGCTGGCAGTTGGAATCAGGAAGATCATTTCTCTAATCCAGATGGTTAATAAATGTGGATTGCTTTGCTAAAACCACTTGACAAAATGCAATTACTGCTGGCTGCAGAGCTTCCAGACAAGGAGCCAGGCTGGGAGCAGGCTTTGCTCTGGCAGGAAAAGCCACAGGGCTGAGGGAGCTGCTGAAATTTCTGGGGCCAGCAAAGGACTCAAAGGTGTTCCCTACACTCACCTGTCCTTGGGAACTTGGGGTGCTCTCCTGCACCTGCACCCTGGTGCTCAGCACGAAGTGCTGCTGCTGATCCCACTCCCTGCTCTTGGAATGTCCAGACTGGGATATGGACACAGGGCCTGGCTGAGGGAGGGATTGGCCCTCTCTGCTCTGCCCTGCGGCAGCCTCATCTCAACCCTGGGGCAGTTTTGGGCACTGCAATAGCAGAAAGACCTAAAGCTGTCAGAGAGTGCCCAAATTTGTCAGGTGAATTTGTGAAGCAGGGGTGATAATCATTCACGGGGGTGGCTGAGGGAGCCCCTGAGGGAATTTTGATTGCCCAGCCTGCAGGAGACTGGAGGCAGAGCTGAGCAGGGGCTGCAGCTCCTCCCAAAGGGCAGCTCCGGTCTGTGCTCTCTGTGAGCAGGGAAATGACCAACCAGGGAATGGATGGGGCTGTGTCAGGGACATTGAAGTGGTTACCAAGAAAAGGTTCTTCCCCCAGAGGGTGTTGAGCACTGAACAGGCTGCCCAGGGAATGGGCACAGCCCCAAGGCTGCCAGAGCTCCAGGAGCGTTTGGACAGCACTGCCAGGGATGCACAGGGTGGGATTGCTGAGCGTCTGTGCACAACCTGGAGTTGGACTCAGTGATCCTGATGGCTCTCCAACCCAGGAGATTCTCTGATTCTCTAATTCCATGTTTTACTGGTGCTCCTTGGCTGTTGGAGCAATTTGGGTTCCTCCTGGCTGGGAGCCCCTTGGGAAACACCCCCAGCCCTGGGGTGAGGAGCTGTGGTGGGTGCAGGGTTGGATTCTGGGCTGGAGCCCACTTTGAGGTTTCCTTGCAGCCTTGCACAAGAAGCAGTTTGGAGGTTAAAAGCAGCACACTTGTGTTTATTTCTCCACTTTGGCACATCTGCTACTCACTAAAGCTATTTTGGGGGCTCTAAAAGTGGCAGTTTTAGAGAGCTCTAAATGGGTCAGCAATTTCCGGGTTTTTTCTCCTTTGAAAAAAAAAATATAATTTGAACCACAGATGGGAGACATTCAGAAGAGTTAAGAGGAGGGTTTAGGGACACCTCTTCCATCCCCAGGTGAGACAGGTCTGGGAGTGAAATGAATGAACATTCACATTCAGGGCTCTCTCCTTTTGAATCCAGCTCACCCCATCCTTACACCAACCTTGGGTCATGGACAGATGTAATCCTATAGAATCCCATGTCCTCACATAAGGGATGTAATTCCAGGTGGATTTTCCTCGACTTGCCCTGCTGGAAAGTAAACCAGAGGTGAGTCTGTGGTGAGCAGCGCTTTCCAGTCTGAGCTCAAAGCAGAGATGTGCTTCTCCATGTTCACACTTTAATTCTGAATCCCATCTCCAGGCCGGGCTCCTGGAGCTTCTCCAGCCCCAGGAATGCTCCCTGGGAGCTTTCTAGGTCAAACAGTTACTTTTTTAGAGGAAACACTTAAAACTAAAACGCTGCAGAATTTCCCCTGAGGTTACAGAGTTTGTTTAGGCTTCTCCAAGCAGAGGATCTCAATCACTGGGAACTGCAAACCTCCCCCAGACGTTCACCCCACTCCCGTGGCAGGCACAGCCCAGTTCCCAAGTTTGCACAGCAAACAACAACACCAGAGCTGCTCTCTCCACAGATCAGCTTTCAAGGGAAGGGCAGAGCTGAGCGAGGAAGAGGAGCAGCAACTGAGGAGTCCAGAGCAGGGAGACCATGGCCAGGAGCAGGCACAGGTTGGATCAATGATCTTAAAGGTCTTTTCCAAGCTAAATGATCCCATGGTCCCACCAGGCCTGGGAGCTGCTCTCCAGCATCCCAGGGAGGAGGATGTGGGAGGGGGTTACCAGCAGGTCAGGAGGAGGATGAGGGGCAGGGAAGAAGGAGAGGGCAGAGGGGCAGAGCAGGCCATGTCTCCCTCCCATCCTCAATGCAAAACATTCCCTCTGACCTCCTGAATTTCCATCTAAAAATAACCCATTCTCAGCGCAGTGGTGGCTCAGAGAAACACAATTTATCACAGCACAAAGGCAGGGCTGGGGATGTGCAGTTGAGGGTCAGGTTCACACCCTGATCAGTGAGTTCTAAAAGAGCTTTTTGGGGACAGAGAGACCTGAGGGTGGGATTTGAAGATGGATTTTGGTCCAGAGGAGGTCACATCCATCCACTTGATGGTCGATGTTTGTGCCAGCACCATTTGCACTTGGGTCTCCTTAGCACCAGCCACACCTTGGGCCAAGTCCTCCACAAGCATCTCCTCCAAAACCCTGGAAATCAGCACTGGAGCAGCTGAGGAGTGACCCCACAGGCCCACAGACATTTCTGCTTTCCAGTGAACGTTGTCCTGCTGCAGCTGCTGCCTCTCCCAAGCTCATTCTCTCAGAGCAATCCTCCCTCTGTGGATCTGCCTCTGCAGAGCCGCCTCTGCAGTGGGGAGAGGAGCTCTGGGTGGAAGGACTGGAGGCAAGTCAGAGCTAGGAAAGCAATCAATTGTTCCTTAATGGAGTTACAGTAAAGATGTTATCCAAAACCACCGTGGCTGCCTAATTATTCATAACATCCCTCTGGAGATTCTCCTTTTGGCAAACTGTGAATCTCTGCTTTGTTGCCACAATAAAAGCAGTTTCAGGGCTGTAAATGAGAGGGTACAAATTACCATGGAGGCCCTGACAATATGGCAGCTCCCGAGCCTTGGATTACATGGTAATTTCCATGCAATATCCAGGTTATTACATGGTAAGTGCCATGTCATTACAGGCTAAATGAATGATTATCACCCCTGCTTGACAAATTCACCCGACAAATTTTCCTCCCTCCTCAGTCTCTGGGATGTCTGCAGGCAGGATGCTGTTTCCATGAGGAACAGCATGGTTGGGGTGGGCTTTTCCACCCCTGGATTTTCCCAGTCCCACCTGGGCTGTGCCCATGGGCAGCACAGGGTTGGATGGGCTGTGTAAAGCTGTGACCCAGCTCTGTGTGCGTGTTCCAGACACAAAATATTGATAAGAATTTTGGAATATCCATGCCAGTGGAAACAGCTTCAAAGTTCCCCAAAGGAACAGAAATGCTCCAGTGCAGCTGAAGGAGCTGTTTGAAAATCCTGAGTTAACAGGAGTAGAAAATGATTTGCAGTCTTCTCTCAGCTTTATCATTCATGTCCTGAATATTCCAAAGCTCCTCTGCACACAACTGGGAAACAGCTCCAACTGGGGAGTGGAAGGTTTTCTCTTTGTACAACTTAAGGCTGCTTAAAACTGCCATAGACCTGATCCACAGTTTTGCAACCCCTTTGAATTCTCTTGCATTAGGCTTGAAGAGGTCTCATGGATTTAAGGAATGGCCACAGCCTTGTGCAGAACAAGAATTCAGCTGTTCAGGGAACTCAGCTCCTGTGAATGGCCATGGTTTTCCCACAGGAGTATTTATGGGTGTCTGTATTTAACCTATAGATCTTTGTACAGCATGATCAGGCCTAGGCTGGTGATGTTTGATGGGTGTTAAGGACATCCAGCCTGAATATCACCACAGGGAGGGATGTTCAGCCACAGGCAATCAGTGCCACTTCCCAGACTGGGAGCTCTGCCCTGGAGAATAAACAAACAACAAGAAAGGGAAAGATTCAGAAATGTCAAATCCTTTAAGCCCTAACACTTCCCTGGGCCTCAGAAGCTCCAGCCCCCACATTCCTGCAGGGTTTGTTTTTTATTTGCACTGGGATCTCCTGGGAAGCCAAATTCTGGATGGGCCCAAAGCTCCACATCTCCTCCTGTGCCTCCTCATTGTGTTTCCTCCTTGTCCTGCTCATGCTGAGGACTGACAACCCAGAAAAAATGGTGCAAATATTTGTCCCATGTCCCCTCCTCAGGCAGACTGAGAGATGAAAAGGGATCTCTCTTTGATATTCCAAATATCCCACGTGCACACAGGGTCGCATTCCACACATGGCTCCCAGGTTCCTTGGCAGGACACCTGTATCCCAACTATTCCCACTGCTCAGAGACTTCCATGGGAAACTGCTCAGCTTTGGCCCTGAAACCACAACTACAGCAGCTTTGGAACCCTCCTCCCTCCTTGTGTCCTGCACCATCACAGACACCACAGAAACACCCTGGTTATTCCTGGGTAACCAGCTCCATGTTCTCCCTGCCCAACCTGGCCAGTTTGGAATTGGAAATTGTCACCAGTCTGTTGGCACAGTGAGAATTATCCTGCAGTAACTTTAAAAACAATCACAATCCACAAGGACAAGCAACATTCCTGAGCCTTCTGATGGTATTTGCAAAGCTCAGACTTGCCTTGAAATGGAAAAGGAGAAAACAGCCCAGGTAGATCTGGAGCTGCTGAAAGGGCAAAGGAGAGAATCATGGAGTCATATGGGTTGGAAAAGACCTCAAAGATCATCAGGTCCAACCATCAGCCCAACACAATCCCCATATTCCCCACCTAACTACATCAAGTGCCAAATACCCATGAGTTTTGAACATTTCCAGGATGGTGAGGGGCTGGCCATGCTCCTCTGCTGTCCCTAGGAACGAGTCCCCAGCCCCTCTGCAGAGTAATGAGTGATGCCCATTCTGAGACTGTTCCTCAAGATCACCACAGATAAAATTGCTGCCCCATTGCTCCAGCAACATCCCAGGGCAGGCTCTGCCAGCCCCCTGCCCGTGGGCTCATGCTGTGGGTGCCAATGCTGCTGCAGCAGCTCCGAGGGACAATTAGGCTTCATCAGGCAGCGCTGACATTTAGCATCAACCCCCCCTCCCATCTCCTGCCTGAATTTCCTTGCTCGCCTTTCAGAGCAAGAAATAAATGGTGCATTAGAGAGAAGGAGAGAGATGAGCTTTATTAGCTGTTTATGGAAGAAATTAAAATTGCTCATTAGAAACCATGCCACCGGCAGTGCCCCCTCCCTGGCAGAGCCCCTATGGTTCCTTGGGGAGCACTCGCCTTGTATTTATTTGGGCTGGCACCTGCCCGGTGCCTCCCTGCCTTTCTGCAGATGGGAATGGGGGGACTGCAGGGAAATGTCACCGCTCCTTCCCCCTCCTGAGTCTCTCCTCGTGGTTGGCATCAGTGCTGGCAGCTCGGGATGTGCTGCAGAGCAGCCGGGGCTCGCTGCACTCTGGTGGAGAGGATGTGAGGGGACAGGAGGTGACCTGGTGCCATTCCTGGGTGTCCCACCCCAGGTGGACCAGTCCTGGAACTCAGCACAGTGGAGAGGTGGCTCTTCCTCCCCGTCTCTCACCTCCTGGGCAGGCAGTGGTTCCACGTTACCGTTTTACTTCTTAACAAAAGAGTTTGTTCACAAGTTTTGGGGCTGCGGCTCAACCAGCTCTGCCGGTTCAACTTGGCCTCCTGCTCCTCCCTTTCCTCTTCCTGCTTTCCCCTCTCCATGCCCTGCTGTCCTTCCCACCAGCCCCACGGTGCTCTGCCCACTGAGCTGCCCGTCCTGGCTGTGCCGTGACCCCGCCGTGCTGCACTGGTGGCACCGGGGGCAGGCAGGAGGAAACGGGGCCGGGAGCACTTCAAAGGCTCTGTATCTGCTCACGCAGCTGCCATAAAAAACAATCCAGGTTTCCGCTCCCCAGTCCCGCGTTGCCCTCGCAAGGGACATCTCTGGGGGCAAAGGGATAAATCTTTCATCTCCTCGCTCTGGGTTTTATTAAATGCCTCGCACATCCACGAAAACGCAGATTGCTGATAAATTCGGGCTGGTTACAGGAGAGGCAGATGGAGATTGAGTCGCTGAACTGACTGGAAGTTGGTTCTTTCCAGGAAGATGGAGAGGTGCTGCTCTCCTGGAGAGATGCTCACACCCTCCTGGCTCCAGGGCTGGTGCAGCACAGGCTTTGCAAACCTCAGGATCATGGAAAGGGTGTTTAACCCTGGTGCAGGGACCAGCAGGGTCCTGCCCAGAGCAGACACAGCTCAGGGAAGGGGAGGTCCCAGGGCTCTGCATCACCTGGCCCCACTCAAGGTGGGCTTCAGCAACAGCCTTGCTCCCCATCACCTGTACACCTGCATGGATATTCCTGGAGGATCCCTGGGAGTATTGCAGGGATGTGGGTGAAAATTATGCCTCCTCACCCAAGAATCAGGCAGAGCTACAAGGCCTGTCACAGCTGAGAGGGAACCAGGCACTCAGGGAACGCAAGACTTGCTGCTCACATGGGAGGTTTGGGGTGTTTCATTTTCCCTGAGCTCTTTGGGGAATTTCAAGTCCCACTGAAAGGGCTGAATGAACTTGTTTAATCAACAGTTGCACAGTCTCCAAAGGATCCTCAGCTGGGCCACAAGAATCGAGAAATAGCATCCTCTCTGTATCTGGGATGGAGGAAGGTAGGGAGTCATGGGACAAAGCTGTATCAAAAAAAATTGTGGGTTCACAGGCAGCAATGCTTTCTCCAGCCTGGAAAGGTGACTTCAGATATGGAGGCTCCATCCTGGAGCAGTTTGGGCAGCTATGGAGGGCTCAGATGGGGACAGCTCATCCAATCTGCTTGAGGACAGACGCAGTAAATGTAGAAAACGATTGCCCCAAGATATGAGATGAAATAAAATTAGGAACAAGAAGCTCAAGAATGAACTTCAAATGCCCTTTGGGGTAGCCAAGCACTCGGGGCTGCTCTAATCAGTAACCTCCCCATTCCCCAGCCGCTGCAGCAAGCCCTGCTAAGCAGACAGATTTTCCATTAAGCCTGGAAGAAATGGCAAAGTGCCTTAATGAATGTCAGAGTTAATACCCCGTTTGTTATAGGCTGCGACTGCAATGTGATGGGTTTATAAAGCCGGCCCCTCATTACCCTTATCAATATTATTCTTACTCTGTTCCCGTCTGCAGGCCAGATCCTCATCCAGCCCTTGGCTGCTTGACGTGGGAGCTGCCTGCCTGAGGATCTGCAAGCCATCCTGCATCAGAGCATTTTCAAACCAGTAAAAAAAGGAATAAAATCCCAGAACTGAGGCAGGTTGAGCGTACAGAGCGTGTGTCTGAGCGCGCGCGGTGCGCGGCATCGCTGGAGCCGCTGCAGCTCTGATTGAAACCAGACTCAGGAAAGAAGGGCTGTAAACGTTTTTTCACTGCCTGTCCTAAGAAATTTATGTCTCACCCACTCCATCATCTCCTTCAGGGCTGCCTTTTTTTGCAGCTGTCTTCAGAGACCATCGGCTGAGTCCCTTTATGAAGTCCAGTCCATGATGTCACCCAGAGCCATAACTCACTCACCTCCCTGGCTGGGCTCTGCGCGGGGGTGCCCCATAAATAACGGCCCAGGCCGGGGGGAAGCCTGCCCTGATCGAGGAAAACCTTCCTGACATCGGAAGGGAAGAGAAAGAAACATGTACACAGGGCAGGGTGACCCAGAGCGGGGTTTGATGAACACAAAACCACAACTGTGCAGAGCAAATGGGGCAGAAAAATCGTGATGTTGTGTCCAGCAGAACTTGCCTGGGAGAGGCCAAGGTGAGCCCCATCTGCTTGGACATCCATTAAACCTTCCAGGGCTCTGCCTTGTCTGCAGAAATCCAAACCATGTGCTGGAGCCCCAGCCCAGGGTGTTGCTTGCTTCCTGACTCAGCAGCCAGGATGGGTCCATCCTTCGGTAGCACCCAATTGGTCATGACTAAAATGTGCTCTGACTTTGGGGTGTTTTTGGGCCCCACATCCTGGTGAAGTTGCTGCTCACCCATCACACTCCTCGAGAGCAGGTGTCCACATCAGAGAGCACCAGGCCCCCGCCAAGGCCCATCCCCACGGTGGGGAAGCCGAGGGTAATTGTTTCATTGTGTCTGATAACATGTGGTTTTGCCATATTTATAATCCAGCGCTATTAAAAGGGGAAAAAAGAGATCAACTCCAAATCCCTCCACCGCAGTTGGCTCTAATTGTCCCTGTCCCACCACTTCCCCCTTTCCCAGTCCTGCTTGTGGGCTGTTTTGGCAGCAGAGCCAAAGCAGGAATGAGCTGTTGGGATGAAGTTTATCCTTCGGTGGGATGGCCTCGCTGGGGAGGACTGAGCGCTCTCAGTTTTCCTGGGAAGTCTGGGCTTCATCTGCCTGGGAGCAGAGCCTGAGGAGTGCCACCTCCCCGGGACACCTTCACCTCTGTGCTGGAGCCACACTGATGATAAGCCTTACCCCTGGAATTTCATCAGTTAATGGCACCACAATTCTGCTCCTGACAGCTGAGAAGAAAGGGCTCTTCTCACATCTCCTGTTTCTTCTCTTCCACTTGTGGATTTGCAGGGCTTGGATTTGTGGTCCCCAGCCACTTGTTGAACCACAGAAGTTCCATCCCTGTGATGGCTGTTGTCAGGAAAATAAACAAGCAGAAAGACTCCAACAGCATCTGCAGGATCCCAGGCCACATATCCCAGAAAACTTTGAAGCTTTGGAGGGCAGGAGCAGGTTCTGAGTGCTTGGTGGTGTGGGCCATGTTCTCAGTGCCTGGAGCTGTGCCACACAGTCTGTCCCACCAAAATGCCCTCAGGGACTGGGAATGCAGTGCAGCCATTCCTCAGTGCCTGGGCATCTGCTGGAGTATGGGATGCATCCAGGGATTTGATTCTGAGCTGGAATTTATTGCCCTCTCCTCTCCTTTCCTCTCCTCAGTAGATACAGAAGTGGGGGAGGGTGATGGTGTCTTTTTTTCCTTTCTTTCCTCCCAAACTGAAATTAACACCAGCCAAAAGCCCACCATGATGGGAATGTCTGTGAGCTGGAGTGTGCTCAGGGTGGCCACGCAGGTCCATGGGATGATCCAAGCAGCTGATGGATGGACCTTTATGCTGCACCAAAAGATAATATTTGTGGGCTCCCATGTGCCCCCAAACCCCCACAGCCATCTCAGGCGTCTCTTTCTCCTTTTTATTATATTCCAAGTTGCACTCAAAGCCCTCGAAACCACTTCAGCAGAGCTTCCCCATTATCTGTGGGATGCAGAGGAGGGCTGTTGCCATGGCACTGCAGCATCCCCTCCTTCACAGCCGTTCCTGGGGGGGCTTCACCGCTCCATACCTGGACAGGGGCTCTGCATCCCTCACCAGGGACAGCTCCTCTGGGATCCCTGGGGGCTGCACCAAGGATTCCAGCAGCCTGTCCCTCCAGTGGATCCCACTGGTCCTTGCCAGCCTTTGTCGCTCGGTGACGACCAGCGCCTTGTCAGCCTTTGTGTTCCCTCCCTGCGGAATGTGAGGGATGCCCAGGGAGGCGCACGGGGCAGGGATGTGGCTGTCACCCCCCAGCCCTCTCCCGTTCCTCCCGTGCATCCAGCTCCCTTCGGCGTGTCTCCCACCCGTGCTGGGATAAGGACTCCACCACTGCCGTGGCATTTGGGATTCCAGCATTACTTGTGAGGCTCCTCAGCGCGGCTCTCCTTTGCTCCCTCCGCCGCACAATGGAGACAAAGGC
The DNA here is from genome assembly GCF_027887145.1 of Ammospiza caudacuta. Classification (NCBI taxonomy): domain Eukaryota; kingdom Metazoa; phylum Chordata; class Aves; order Passeriformes; family Passerellidae; genus Ammospiza; species Ammospiza caudacuta. The sequence continues at coordinate 14,393,981 of NC_080606.1, read as the reverse complement.
GTTAAAAAAGCTGAGAAGGGAAGGCAGGGAGGCGGCTCGTGTTTAACCTGCGGCCGGCAGGCGCTGAGCCGGGGCTGGCGCTGTCAGGGGAGATAACGCGAGCGGAGCTCCCGCCTGCCCACGCCGCTGCCCGCCGGAGCTGTCAGCTCCCATTACGGCCCTCAATGGCCGCGGCCGTCCCCCGGCACAAGGAGCCTTTATTCCTTTGGATGGGAACCGGGAGAAGCGGGAGAACGCGGCGCTGCGTGGGCTCGGATCCCGCAGCTGCGATGTTGCGGTGTCTGAATTTACAGGCGACCAGCGCAGGGAGCAGGGACCCCCACCCGGGGTGGGAAAGGCTCTTCCTCCCTCACCTGCCCTCCCTGGAGTGGGAAAGGCTCTTCCTCCCTCCCCGGGGTGGGAAAGGCTCTTCCTCCCTCACCGACCCTCCCCGGGGTGGGTGACTTTGTCACCTGGTCCCTGCTGTCGCATGAGTCACCGCGCAGGAATTGGAGCATGTAATGATCCCGTTTCCATCCCGGCATCCCGGGGTCGGGGTGTTGCTGATGGATCCGGCCCCTGTGTCCCACCTGGCCGGGGCAGCACAAGGTGACACCTGCCTGCGGGGCTGTGCCTGGAGAGCCGAGCTCGCCGCGGGGGCTTCGGCAGGGCTCGCTTTATGGGGTTTGCTATATCGGTTGTCAGGCAGTTCGTGCCTGACGTCGGGAAAACGCTTCCTGGCAGCTGTGCCGCAGTTTGAAGGCTGCAACCCGAACGGGGGACCCGTGGCCGGGCCGTGGGGACTGTCCCCGTCCGGAGGAGGAGGGACAGGAGCCGCCTGTGGATGCTGCTGCGGGAACAAACACCGCGTGTGAGCACAAATCCTGCAAGCAGCAGGATATTGCCAGATTTAAACACCGCTGGTGATCCACGCTGACCACGGAGTGATAGAGAGCTCCTCCCGAGCTATGCTTTAATTTTTCTCTTTCTGGAGAATTTGGAAACATCTGTGCCTGCCTCTCGCATTACCCTGATTTTGGTGTCATCTTTGCCTTCTGATCCAGAGGAGTTATCGTGGTTTCTTTTCCCTCGATCCAGATTGTGCTGAGTATCCATGTCGCTGCCTTGCCGGGAATTCACACTTGATTTCTCTCTGAAATCTTGGATAAATACCATCCAGGCCGGGGGAATTACTACACTTTCTCCAGTTGCTCCCTGATTTCCTCCTTAGAGACTGCCCCTGCCCGCTAAGGTCACATTCTGATTTCCTATGCACAATGCCTTTGAAATGGAAATGTTTCCCCTCATTGTCTTCCCCAGTAAAGATCAAGAGGAAGAACGCGTTTCTCCCGGCTTTTCCACCCTCCATAATCGTCCTCTTCCCCCCAGAGAGCAAACGCGTGCCACGGCCCTCTACACACCACAGCCTCACAGGCAGTGTCTCGTGTGTGAATTTGTGAAATCAGCGAATTTCCAGGCCTGTTCTGGCACCTCTTGGGCTGTTTTGGGACATCCTTGTTTCTGACCCACAAAGAAGAAAACAAGAAAAAAACACGGAGGCACGGGGCTTCTACCCCACAAAGAAGCTGCTTTCCAATCCAGGAAGAGCTTTTCCATCTAATTTAAAAGGAGAATGTAATATACCTCCAGTTAGCACAATCTCCATTGCAGTGGCCAGAATGGATTCCCATTTTTCCCTTTAGAGTGGATTCCCATTTTTCCCTTTAGAGTGGATTCCCACTTTTCCCTTTAGAACGGATTCACACTTTTCCCTTCAGAATGGATTCCCACTTTTCCCTTTAGAATGGATTCCCATTTTCCCCTTTAGAATGGATTCCCACTTTTCCCCCGACTCACCTCCCTGCAGGAGCCAGGTGGGTCGAGCCTGACCGTGTCCTGGATTGTCGCCAGGAGGTTGTCCCATGTCCCTCCTGCTTCAAAGGACCTGTCGGGAGAGGAGAGGCTGCCTGAGAGGCTCAGCACCCCCAGCACTGCTGGGCTGGATCTGGGCCAGGTGCCTCAGCCCCCAGCCCTTCATCTGCAGCTCGGCTCCCGTCTCGTGCCGGGGCCGTGCCAGCAGAGCTCCATGGAATGCCATTTCCCCATGTTCTGCTTGTTAACAGTTGCCCACAAAGATTTAAAAGTCTCAGATGTGTGTCCAATCTGTTGGCTTTGGTAGAGTGATCAGAAGGGACCCAAAGGACTTGTGACTATCTTGAAATGTTATTAGAAGTTTGCCTGAATCGCTGATTTTTAGAACAATAACCTTCCTGAAGACTTCAAGCCATTCCTCTGCAAATTGGATTTAAAATAAAATTAAAATGTGATGGAGGGAATTTTCTATATGCTGGGGGGAGGATTTCTGCTGGAGCTCAGCGAACAGAGGGTGTGGTGTATAATGTATGGAATTATTTTAGCTGAAGCATACTTTCCTCTGTGCCCTTTTTCCCAGTCTCTCCTGGAACAGGAACTCCATAACATTTGATCCTTTAGACAAACTTTCAAACCCATAATGTTCAAGTGGGTTTGAAATTAGGCGTAAAGAGTTTGTTCATCCTGAGGAATCTCTGAAATGGATTATAGTGAGAGCTGCTTGTCTT